>NC_092660.1:17222500-17861250 GCF_032118995.1 Asterias amurensis
ATGTGTAAGTTTACGGGCCCCTGCAGTCCAGTGTATAGAATCTGAGCCCTGAAAAGGGTGATTATTTCATGTCCGGAATTTTGTTTTGTCTGAACAGCTGTTTTTTTTCCCTTTTAAATAGCTCCAACAGCAGCACCGGATAGGTTGGAAGTTGGTCAAATCTTTCGGAGAGAACTTTCATTCTCTTGCGGCTACCCACCATGCACTGCTGGAGGAAGGTCTAGTCGCATTCTCGGTTTTACCTACAACTTGACTGACCTTTTGAATCCTGGTAACCCATCTACTGTGATAGAGGGTGAGAACTCTCGTCAAGTCTTCGACGGTCTGGTACCTAACACACGGTATTCTCTACAAGTGAAGCTACGAACCAACGCTGGTGATGGTCCATACAGCGAACCAATTGAAGCTACCACATTAGAAGATAGTAAGAGAACTATTACTATTATTATTTTATTCAGCTAAAATATGCAACAATCATACAGACATACAAGTACTTTATAAAGATTATAAGTAATTTGTACCTAAGAATTTTTTTAATTTTGTTCCTTTCCTTTTATATGAGAAATATTACTGTGAAAAAAAAAACCTGAAAAAGACATAACTGAAATTGTTTTGTTTTTATAGTTTATATTCTGAAATAAATTTCATGTTTCAAAGGCATTGGTAATTGTCAAAGACAAGTATTCTCACTTGGTGTGTCTCAATATAGGCCTATGCATAAAATAACAAATCTTTGATAATTTGGACTCAATTAGTCATCGAAGTTGCAGAAGAATAATGAAAGAAAAGACATTCTTGTTGCACAATTGTGTGTTCTTTCAGATGACAAAAGGCTTCAGGGCTGAAGTTTTTTAATATGTTGAGAAATTACCTCTTTCTCAAAAACTACGTTACTTCAGAACGAGCTGTTTCTCACAATGTTTTATATTATCAGCAGCTCTCCATTACTTGTTACAAAGTAAGTTTTTTATCATTGTTTTAGTAACTAGAATGTCCATTGCCTTTAACATAAATATACATCAGGGGTTTTGGATTTGAACACTTGTTCTTACCTTTTCTTTTTCAAAGGGCCAGGGCCACCATCAAATGTAACCATAAGTGAAATAGGAGAGACGACAATGACCGTCACGTGGGAAGTACCTATTGAACCCAATGGAATTATCACTGCCTACGAGGTTTGTATGAAAGTAAAACGTATAATGTATAGGACCTAGTTTATACTCAAACTGGATTGAAAATACAAAATGAACAGAAACACTGAGAATCTAAACATCTATATTTTATTGTAGTTTTATTTTTGTTGAACCATTTGCAGAGAAGAAATGCTTAGGGTCGAAACATCACGAGTAATGAACTATTTTTTTATTTATACCATCTATAGGTTCTTTTGGATAAGCAGTTTGGCAACAGCTTGTGTCGCCGCAGGCCCGTAACCAGGGGACGGTGGGTCCGCCCCCTCAAAAAACCCACGCCCACCCCTCCCCTCCCCCCCCCCAAAAAAAAACAAAATCCACATTTGTTCGCCCCCCCCCCCCACCCCCAAAAAAAGAAAAAGTAATACAAAAATTATAATAATTCCTGGTTATGGGCCTGTGTCGCCGTGTTATATAATTCTTGACTCCTTTCTTCCAGGTTTATTATAGGGCTATAGAGAAACCTTACAACCCTTTCTTCACATCACCATCTTCTTGGGCGGGTTCCCCCTTGCTTGGACCCTCTGTACTCTCAAACATCTTTACCCAACTGGAACCCGGTACAAAGTATCAAGTCCTACTGACAGCTCGGACTGCGGTTGGAACAGGGGAGGACGCCTCAGTTGAAGCATTTACAAAACCCAAAACAGGTGAGAAATATAAAAAGTCATTTCAGTAATTCAGTAACATTGGTTTCAATGCTGTCATTCAATACAAAAATGCAAATTTATTTTGAAACTACAAAAGCAATATAGTATGAGGTATGAAGTACGCAATGTTTCAATAATAAGCAGCAATTTAATGACAACATTTAGGTGAAGGTTAAGCGAGATGCTTAACTTCCCTCACCTATGGACAGACAAACATTTAGTAGTACCACCATGGGAATAACCAAGGTACGATAACATGGATGTTGGACAAATGAAGTAATGGGATATTAAGCTGAGATATTTTAATAGAGGAAACTTAGCTTCAGAGAGAAAGAAGATTAATTGGTCACTTGCACAGTATGATGCCAACTCGCCTAATTATTTATTGACTGATTTTGATTTTGACTTGATTTTGATTTGGTTTGATTTATGGTGTATGGTTTATGATTCATGATTTGATTTGATCTGACTTGATTTGATTTGACATGACATGATTTGATTTGATGGGATGTGATTTGACTTGATTAGATTTGGTTTGATTGATTTCATGATTTGATTTTATTTGATCCGATTTTATTTGATTTGTGATTTGATTTAATTTTATTAGATTTGATTTGATTTGATTTGATTTTATTTGCTTGTAGATATTCCTAAACCAGCCCCACCTACTGTAGATGCATCAACCTCAACTGCAACCACTGTCGCTATCTCGTTGCCCAATGACGAGGATGACACCTATGTGACGTAAGTATAATAATAATATTAATACTTATGATGATAATAATCAGTTTAGTTTTAATACACCAATGTGTGTTAGCACTGTATACTCAGCGGTATATAAAAATCGGCGGCATATTTAGGTACTTTATGTAATATTGTTTTGTTTTGTGATCTCTCTAATTTAACTGAGTCTTGATGCATGTTATTATTGTGTATTTTTGGGGCTACATGATGTACCAATGTTTTTAACCTGCTTTCAATGTATTTTAATCTATCGTTGTTTTTGTAATAATTATGTAAAGTGCATTGAGATTATTTTATGATGTGATGCGCTATATAAGAATTAAAGATGCTATGTCAGATTTTTGGCCAATTTGATCCCAAAATTTTGACGAGGGTCGAGAAAGTTACAAGCTTTCGTTTGAGCCATTGCTCGAAAAAGTCCGCCAATTATTAGTAGCAGTGAAATAAAGTGCTCAAAATTAGTTTGAGTCGGGATCCCAACAATATATCACGTGACCAATTCATATGTGTTTTATAAGAAACGTCTTAAATTTTTGTCATGGTCTTGTCCATTAAAAGTAAAAGTTAAACTTTTTTTCATTAGAGCGGGTGATACTCTTTGAAATCTGTTTTTTAATGTTTGGGGCCAAAAATCTGACATAGCATCTTTAAATATTATTGTTTTTTATTACTGGTCTAGATCCTACCTCATAGCTGTGAAAAAGACATCCAATAAAAGAGCAGCAGTAGACATAGATGGTGAGGTATTCGGTACCTATAATGAGAACCCAAATGCCTACATAGCTGCTGAGATTGTCAAAGGAGAAAAGACAAATAGTTTTGTTGTCGGAGACGGTGTGATGTATGGAGGCTACCTCAACGCCCCACTTGTCACGGGGACGACGTACAGTATTAGAACTGGATCAGCAAGTAAAACAGATACGGTAAGTTTATCCATTCATCATGAAGCACTTCTCCACTGTATTGTACCTTTGATTGGCTATAATTAACCTTCCCTTAAAGGGTTTGGGTATTTTTTGTAGTACACAAAGTCCACAGATTTACATTCAACTTACACGGTTTGAAGATAATGATGGTAGAAGGCTTCCCTTAAAATATTACTTGCTGAAGTCCTTTATTTTTTCAGAAATGAGTAAAACATTGCACACAAATTATTTTAGCATGTGTTTACAAAATCTGGTAAATGGTTTAACATGCCAAAAATTAGATGAAAATTATTTTTGTGACATTGTTTTACCAATTTCTCAAAAACTACAGCACCTTAGCAACTAATGGTTTAAGGGAAGCTCTTTACCATCATAATTATTCTTCAAAATGTAAATCTGTGGACATTGTGTTTTGTGTTACAAAAAGTGCCCAAACCCTTAAATCCTTTGCTCATTTTTATTGTTTGGTAACTTGTTTATGCCTCTGTTAATTCTTGTTATTTATATTGCTAATTTGCATTAAAATCACTCGATGCAAATAAATTTAATGAAAGGTTTGTCAAATCCAAAAGTTCTCATCTTATGAAATTTTATGTAAAACTGCCCTCCTTATGGTAACAGTCCGACTCCCTCTTTCAGCCGCAGATGGCTCTAATTTTTTAACCTGTTTACTTACAACAAATTTAAAATGTTTGTTTTCCTTTTTAATTTTTATGTAAACATATTTGTAATTCAGGCTGCAATGAGCAACGTTTATAATAAACCATAACAGTAATAATAAAATATATATAATTTACTTGACAGCTTTTGATTAGGTTCTTCCACCAGTTCAGAGATCTTTTCTGTAGTTATTTTGTATAATTTTCATTGTGTGATTATTTTGTTTTGTTTTATAGGCCTCAATTGTAAGTTGGAGTGAACCACTAGTAGCCGAAGGTAGTAATACTCAACAAATTTTAATAATTTTTGTCTTCAAAACGTTGTAAAACATTGTTATACTCCTTGCTGTCAAGGTGCTGTCATTTCCTATGACAATTGGCTCTTGTTATAAGAGTTCTGCGAGTAAAGAGTACATTCTGAAGTCCTGAATCTCATTTCTGCTTTGTTTTTCTTTGTTTTGCTGTCCTCTGATAACAATGTTCCTGTTTAACAACATTCCTGTTATAAAGGGGTTCTGCTTATAAAGAGTACATTCTAAAGTCCTGAGTCTCATTTCTGCATTGTATTTATTTGTTTTGCTGTCCTCTTATAATGATATTCCTGTTATAGAGAGGTAGTTTTGCCAGTCCCAGTGACCTTGTCATAATAACCAAAATTGTATGTTTTATGTCATATTCCCTGTAAGACTACAATTTTTTTCATTTTCTTACATCGACCGTTGCTTTGGAAAAATCTTCCTGTGCATATTCGCCAGGCTTTTTCTCTACAATGTTTTAAATCTTTGTAAAAACTCATTTGTAATCTGCTTATTTGTCACGTCACGCCAACAAGGCCATTGACTATTTTTTGGAATTATAACACAGGTCCTTTTAGTCGGTGAGCAGTTTGCAACAGGTTATCCTATTTTCTCATTTAAATATTTTAGTGCGAAGGTATGGCCCCAAACCACCAGCTACTATTGGACCTGACATAACTGACCCACCTCCGATGGCAGGTGACAATAAAGTGGGCATCATCGCAGCTGTAGTCATTGTAGTTATTCTACTCGTTGCTGTTTCTGGATTTGCATTTCTGTTCTTTTTAAAAAAGAAAAGGTATGTAGCAGGTATGGAATCTGTTGCCCCTGGTCTTGGCCTTGGTGCCCCTTCAAAAGTTTTCCATAGATTTTCCGGGGCAATTGCCCTTTGTTAAATGAAAATGGACTTGCCCTCTCAGGAGAAAACGAGCAGAGTATATACTGTTGGAAATGTCAAGACCAAACCTTTTCAGAACCAATACTGTACTCCCTCAAAAGAGAATTATGGTTGTACCTGCAAGTTTACTATTACTTAACGTTTATTCTTAATAATAATATTAATAATAATAATAATAATAATGTATAAGATGTTTCAAGATATCTTGAAACATTTCCCATAGCAAGACCACTCTCAGTCAGTCTTCTGATATTGTACCTTAAATATTTCAGAGATGCACAAGAGCCAGCCAGCACAGTTGATCAAACCCAAATGAAAGAACGAGAAGTGGAAATTTAAACTTCAAGTAAGAAAGAGAGACATGACTGAAGGGCGGAAGACCTGAGAAACAAACTTTGTATAGGTGAGTCAGTACTGGATCAAACATCTCTGTCAGCTGACCTCCCTAATACTTTGTATATAACTCTTGACTTGGCGTGTCGTGAGTTCAGGTTGCCGAGTCATCAGGGTGTGGGTTCGAATCCCAATCATGACACTTGTGTCCTTGAGCAAGACACTTAACTGTAATTGCTTCTCTTCATAAAAATAATAATAATAATAATAATAATCGTATTTGTATGCGCCTTTTTCCAAAGTATACAAAGTGCCAAGTATTTCCTGCAACCTGAGGGGGACGAAGTTTTGAATTATGAGACCTAATCCTTAGCACCATGTACATGTACTGGTTGACAAGGTGCTGTGGCGCAATATGCTGCCAATCCAGCCAGGAACACTGGGGCAAACCCTTTCTCTCTTCCATGAGTGCACTGGGTTCATTTACGTGCGTTACACAACAGACAGGACCAACGGTTTTACGTCCCATTTAAAGGACGAAGCAATGGCTAAGTGTCGTCCTTTTAAAGGACACAAGTGTCACGACTGGGACTCTAACCCAGGATTATCCTGGGTATTTGTGAGTACCTGTGAGGGCAGAGATGGTTCTTGTGGTTAGCTTGGTGCGCTTTGGCAGCACAGGCTGTATACATGTACTCCACAGAGAGCTGAGACCGTTTTCAGGAATGTCATGTATGGCCCAGTGACAGGGGTAAAAATGTGTCAAACACAATGATTATTGTGAAAACCAAATACAAACAAATCGGAAGTACTTGATTTTCTTCAAAGCAAAGGGTGTACAAAAAAATTGAGGCAAAATTTGTGCCGTTTTTGTTGCCATTTTTGTGCAACTCAAGAATGCCTATAGAAAATGGTTTTAAATGTTATTTGAAAATTGTATGTACCAATGTACATAAATCTTGTTTTTATCAAATATCAATTTAATCGCAGTGAAGCTTGGAGAAAAAAGTATTTGTTATTTTTGAATGGGAAACAATCACCCTAATATATTTTACGTTTGGGACTAATGAATTATAGTACTTGTACATGTTAAAACATTGCTATCATGACCACGAATTATAATTGTATGCCACAATAAAGAAAAACAAACCTTTTCTAACAAGTTGTTCTAAGAAAAAAATTACAGTTTATTAATTTTAATGCAAAATAATAAAAACAGTACTAAACATTATCTTATTGTAATTTTGGTAATTTGTGTACCACATTTATTGTTTATCTTGATATCTTAGTTATTAATTGATTTTTGATGAACATTATGGTGGTTATTATGCATAGTGCCTGTGATGGATTTCACAAAGATAGTACTAACTTAGGACTAGTCCTAAGAGTTATGAAAAACTTAGGACTAGTCCTAAGAGTTATGAAAAACTTAGGGTTAGTCCTAAGTTGGACGAGTAACTTGTCCTAACTCAAGATAATCTTAACTCTTTAACCTCTGGAGACCTTTGTATATTTACTGCGTTCTTATCTCCAATGGTTAAAAAAAATCATTCACCTGGTTTAAATCACCATTCAACCACAGTAAATTGTAGAGTTTATAGAAGAATATTTAAATGTAACTTTTTTAATTTGTACATTTGCTTTAAATCAAGGTTTAAAAATAAAGTAATATTATATTTTACTATGCTGTCATGCGTGGCATTTAAAAACTTTTTGACTCTTTTTTTTTTACATACCGCTGTTTTGAAAAATTACCAATAATTGCCTTACTGCAATTCAAAGACAGTATTGTGGCCAACATTACCATTTTATGCTTGTTACTCAAAAGACTGTACATGTATATGGAAGCATATGTGCAGTAGCTGGTCACCCTCCTATATTGTGATCATCATAAAGCTTAATTTAAAAGATCAACTAATAATACAAAAGTGTCTTGTGAAATCAGCTGTAGGAGTTGAGACTGTCAGTTTCCCTTGTGGTTTATTTACTTGATGTTTGAAAACAAACGGTCGAATCCCATAGGGGATCCCTCTGCTGCCACTTCCTATACAACTTAGTTGTATTGTGAACTTGGGAATGATCCCTGGCTATAGACCGTATATTGAATATGACGTCACCCGTTAAAATATCTGCCCTTCAACATGGCGTCTATGAGCGTGGGTGTGTACGTGCATGTGCCGTAGAAATCAAACTGGGAATGTTGCGTGCTTCATTGATGCACGGTTTCGGAACTGCGTACGGTTTGCCCTACAAGATGGCGACTTTCATAGCAAAACAGGGGTTATTCAGTACGGTCTATACACGGCAGTTACAAGTTGAATAGCTTCTGACTGGCACCATTTAACAAAGATATTGACATTGTAGGGAGACCCCGAACGTTAGGGATTACCTCGGTTGGAAGAGCGCATGACACTCTATTCAAGTGGTCATGGGTTCAATTCCGCTCTAACATTAATAAATTTGTCTTCGTTTAAACCACAGCTAATTTTAAAGACTATAAGAATATCAGTGTCGATTCTGCCTGTCTACTGTAGAGAAGGCTATATACAATAAAAGTACAACTACAAGTAGCTTCTCTGTATTATACAGTATGACTATTGGAGCTCAAATTCAGAAATGCAACGTAGACCATTTTAGTTGCATCATGGAGCATAAATAATATGGAGCACAGAGAAAAGTTTTTTATGCATGAATTTTTTTGTGCGTAGAGTTCATTTTTTATACAAGCTAGGTATAATGAGAAACTGATAGTGTTTATACAAAAGAATTCATAACCTTAAAGACTGAGATCAATTTTTAATGTTCTCACACCAATATTAACAAACATATGTAATTTGCATAGATATGTGCATAATTTGGTTATAACAAGAAGTCTCACTGCAGTCAGAAGTGTGCTTGTATGGGCGTCAAACGGTGGCTGGGATAGTTCGACATGGCTAGTTCGACATGGCTAGTGTCTCCGCTGCAAGTTTTTGTCCAAAATGAGTGCCAGTCGAAATTTCACTGGTCATATTACGGACCTCAACCATTAACAGGGAACTGCGTCCTCTGCCGGCAGATTGTTCATCATATTATGAATCGAACACGAGCTGGAGACTAGAATAACCCGCGTTATTGAATTACGTCAAAACGAAACAGGGAATGGATTCTATGAACGAAGATTCAACATTTGCCTCTCGGAAGTTATTTCAATTATTTCAGAAAGAAGTCGTCTTTTTGTTTACTCATAGTAGGTACAGTGGATCAGTGCCACGGCGTAGAGGGAGCTGTTCTGATAGGTACAAGTGGCAAAGTTGTCGGTATCAGTGTTCCAGACAGCACGGCTGACCATCTGCTGGCACTGGCCGCTCACCGATCCAATGAACACCTGAGTGGCTATCTTATAGCGTGGTATCTTCAACTCCTTAACTCTCATCTTAATTTCCTCGGCGATTCTCTGGGTGAAGATGGAGCAAGTCCGCGGTTCATAGCGCGTCTTGTCCGTCAGGTTCGCTTCGAGGACCTGCTGGGCAACTTTTTCGACTACTCCGGGGGAGAACTTGGTTCCGGTGTCCGGGTTCATTTTGAAAGTGTTTTCGAACCGGACCAGTGGTTTACTGGCTGCAGCTGGGGTATCCGAAGATCGGACCGTAGCCACACGGAAGTTTGGGTTACCGAGAGAGTTGGAGTAGGCTCGTGACAGACGCCGCCAACGGCCAGTGCCGCCACCGTCGCCTATCGTAGACAAGCTGATGGAGCTTTTACGTGACACAACGGACTGGCGACGGGACTTGACACTACCGTCCTGCTTATTAAATTGCTCCAAGTTCTTTTCGTTTAGGGTCGCCATGGTGTTTTGTATCCCACTCTAAGAAACGTTTGAGGTGTAGCTCTTCAGAAGCTGCTATAAACTCTTGTAAACTCGTCAACCCATGAAGATATATCTATGATGGATAACGATCACTTTCTGAAAACAAAAGAAAAAGAACACGAAATAAGTCAAATAAGTTCGATTTCGATTTTGCCAAAACATTGACAAATTTTACCCCTGATGCAAATTAAATTGTTCCGTTCACCGCTGTTAAAATAGATGGTTCGAAGTGCCGCTAGCTACATCGGGCGATCTCGGTGGTCTAGTTGGTGAGACGTTTGCTCGTGATTGGCAAAGGTCGTGGGTTCAAATCACACCCGAGTAATATGCCTGTGAGTTATGATAACAAAACTCGGGAAAATACTGAATATTCGTACGCATCAGTGTAAGGGTAAAACCAAATTCTTTATTCCAGGTAAAAGGTATTCTATTTTTTAACTGGGAAATTATCCCGTTTCTAAATCTACGTTAATACTTACTTCAGAGAGAGCAGTTTCTCACAATGTTTTATGCTATCACCATCTCTCTACTGCTCGTTACCAAGTAAGTTTGTGAGGACCTTTATTCCGAGTAGTTACCAATTAATAGTGTCCAGTGCCTTTAAAGACAGTGGACACTATTGGTAATTGTCAAAGACCAGTCTTCTTATTTGGTGTATGTCAACATATGCATGAAATAACAACCTGTGAAAATTTGAGCTCAAATGGTCGTTGAAGTTGCGAGATAATAATGAAAGAAAAAACACCCTTGTCACACGAAGTTGTGTGCGTTTAGATGGTTGATTTCGAGACCTCAAGTTCTAAACTTGAGGTCTCGAAATCAAATTCGTGGAAAATTACTTCTTTCTCGAAAACTACTCCACTTCAGAGGGAGCCGTTTCTCACAATGTTTTATACTACCAACCTCCCCCCATTACTCGTTACCAAGAAAGGTTTGATGCCAATAATTATTTCGAGTAATTACCAATAGTGTCCACTGCCTTTAAGTTAGAGGAACAAATAAAGTCCTCACATTGAAAGCAAGAAATTGATAGCAATACATGTCCAGTCAATGCATGGCCTAGATGACAAAATGTAGGCTACCATTTTACAACTAGTGAACCATAACGTCAACGCCAAAGGGTTGTAAACATAAGGTTACTACATGTATATCACAGTAAACTGTGACTATGGCTGTAAAGACATACCCAATATAAAATACAGCTTAAAGGGAAGGTACACGTTTGGTAATTACTCAAAACAAATATTAACTTAAAAACTGACTTGGTAATGACCATTGGAGAGCTGTTGGTAATATAAAACTTTGTGGTAAACGACTCCCTCTGAAGTAACGTAGTTTTTGAGTAAGAGGTAATTTCTCACTAAAATAACAAAAAGACTTCTATCTAGAAGTCTTTTATTCCTATCTGAAAGGCACACAAATTCGTCTAACAAGGGTATTTTTTCTTTCATCATTTTCTCGCTACTTCGATGACCAATTGAGCCCAAATTTCCACAGGCTGGTTATTTTATGGTTATGATGGGATACACCAAGTGAGAAGACTAGTCTTTGACAATAACCAAACGTACTTTCCCTTTAACCGGCGATTGATAACCAAATTTAGTTTTCTAAACAGGTTTCCCCAAAAGGGTCGTGTATATTATCATGCCCGAATAAACCGGGCCTTGACAACCACGCTTAGGTTGTAAACAGTTATTGTTTATGGCATTACATTGAACCTAATGCGTTTAGCGCTGCTTGTCGTTGATATTGTACTTTACATAAAAGAAGAACGAAGGCTTATAACTTGATTTGTAAAAAAACCTTGTGTATTCAAATTGTGTTTCGTTTCCAAGAATTGATTGACTGGAATCGATCTTGTTTGTGATGATAGGACAATGACTGCGTCTGTTAGCCATGCAGGGAACATTATACATGCCAGTGTGCATTGTACTCAATAGTACATGTTCCTGTTAGTCATTTGGACAACATGACAAATTCATAACATCCTTTGCGCTGCGAAGAACCATGGAGGAAGGAAATGGAAGAATGGCTGAATGTCTTGGTCAGAAGATGCATGACATGGCACTAATGTAATTAACCGCATTGATATGTTATTAAAAAATGCACTATTATTATCAATATCCATTCCTCCATGTCAAGTAACTAAGATCTTGGCCTCGGATCGGAACATCAACGGGTGACCGAGCGCCGCTGCATGTTCACGACCTTTCGTAGAGTAATTAAAGGGGGGGTGGTGGTCTAACGCCCAGTGCAACTTCCTGCGAATGCGAAGCAAATTTTGATGTCGCGCTGCCCTTCGAGTGAATGTTTGCAGTGGATGAAACACCAGTTCAATTGTTGCAAAATATCAGTTGAAAATTTTGTGAAGTCAAAATTTGTATCGCATAATGAACCGGGCTTTAATCAGAAGGACATTATGTATGTCTTCTGGTTAATCAAAACTTTCACTCGTTTGCAATTACGCGTTCGGAGTATGGAGGTTTGTTTTTAACTGAAGAATTACTGGATGTTTTCCTTCGTCGATGGTTATTGTGTGTGTTCTATATACACACTAATTAGGCCTATAAGAGTGAATGTAGTTGGTAAACGTGTTTAATTGAGAGCCAATTGAATAGCAAAATGGATAATCCATTTAGACTCTTTAAGCCTTCGACTGTTCCGATTGTTACGTTATGGGGTAGGGGATAAAGTGTATAAATTCATTCAGTTCTCATGATGGTATTATTTGCGGCCGGAGGAGCTATAGTGGGATAAACACCAGCCTGTGAGATGACTAGAATCATCTATTCTTGAACCTTTCTTCCCACCTTTCTTCCCAACGTGCATATATGCATATAGCTAATTGGCGTTTGGGAAGCTCTGACAAATAATAGAGTATTGAGCACGGCAATGCAAGGAGTTTTAGTCCGAAACGTTTGTGAGGACATATGGTCATTCTCAATGCTGAGAACAATCTTGTTAAGTAGGATTTGAAACTTTGCATGGTGGAAATACGACATGGAAAGATTTTCAGTAACACCATGTAGTGACTATCTCTAATGAGTTCGGGCTTTCTCCAGAAGACGATCAACTGATCGAAACGTCGAGTTGAAACCAACGGATCCTTTCAGAACCACCCCAACTCATTAGAGTCAATACATGGTGTTACCGCAATCTTTCCATAACAATCTTGTTAATGGGCTCTTCTTGGAGTCGGCACATCTTCAGTTTCTTTCTCCAATTGTAGCCTTTTCTGAGAAAGCAGACTGTGGCAGACATGTGTTTTCAAACAGATTACAGAGCATTGTCACTTTGGTGTAAAACTAATCGATGATATTTTTGTCACAACTCCACAGAGACACGAGATAACAGTTTGGGGCCTATACAATTTGCAAACTGAATAGCTGCAGAGAATCCAACTGTGAAATATTACGTTACACGAGTAAAAACGGAGGGCATCCTTACCGTGCGTTCAATATATTATGGATACCAGGTTATGATTTCTCTCAGAAGACCGTATCAAATTTGATGTCCATGACAAACAACATGGGAAAGTCGCTTTCTGTAACTAGTAGGTCGCTCATTATACCACTGGATTCGCTTCGAAAGGGTGCACACTACTAAATAGGAGAAACGGAGCGTCGAGCTCATTAATATTGTTCGCGAACCCTCAAGATATTCTATATGAGACAGATTTGAGAGCCCCCCCCCCCCCCAAATGGTGTAAAAAATATATATAAAAAAGTGCTTAATTGTGACCCGGGGTGTTGACTTCAAAGTGTATGTCTTTCTGATGACACTGAGCCATAAAACGAAGTTCTATATGTTAAAGACAGTGGACACTATTGGTAATCGTCAAAGACCAGTCTTCTCACTTGGTATATCTCAACATATACATAAAATAACAAACCTGTCAAAATTTGAGCTCGATTGGTCGTCGGAGTTACGAGATAATAATGAAAGACAAAACACCCTTGTCACACGAAGTTGTGTGCTTTTAGATGGTTGATTCCGAGACCTCAAATTCTAAACTTGAGGTCTCGAAATCAAATTCGGCGAAAAAAGCTTCTTTCTCGAAAACTACGTCACTTCAGAGGGTCCCCTTTCTCACAATGTTTTATACCATCAATCTCTCCCAATTACTCATTACTTATTTTGAGTAATTACCAATAGTGTCCACTGCCTTTAAGGACATTCAAAATTGATGCTCGGAGGTTCGGAAAATAATTACATACAGGAATAACTTGACGGGCCCAGAGACTCCCCATATTAAATTAAGCTGAGGATTAAGTTCAGGAGTCAAAGAATATTGACCCTTTTTGAGACTTATTTTTTCGTGTATTTTTAAATATTTAGCATTTTGCATAGCATGCCATGGGAGTATACAAGTAGTAGGGTACACCCGATAAAGGATTCTAAAAATAAAATTGTGTTTGTTTTGTCAATAGCAACGGGTCATGACCTTTAACTCGACATCCAACTCTAGGGCAGTGTGGTTGCTATGACAACAGGAACGACGTTCAATAAAATATGGCAAGCTTTGGAAAGGCAGGATTTGAGACGTTTTTATGGGTGGCAATATTGTTGACGAGTCACTCTATATGGCTCGGTTTGTTTGAGAGGAAACTGTTGTTGACGTACTTCGTGGTGATAGGGAAACAGAAATCAGGCGGTTTATTACCGATGTAGTGTCCGTTTGTATGACCCCGCACTGTAAAAACTGTGTTCAACACAAATGTTGTACACTTTTTGAACTTGTTTAATGATAAACATCGTTTTGAACCACATGCTCGAATGGTTTGTTGCATTCAAACACACACATGACATTAGGTTATACATGTACAATACAAAATTTATGCTTTGAGATGTGATGAAAATTGAAAGTGATTTCAGAGTGTAGTTAGTAGGCCCAGATACAGAGACAACCATCAATTTGTAACTGATGCTTGTGCAATGTGATCGGTTTTCTGACGACGATACTGGTCAAAACGTCGTGACCACACCGGCTCTCCTCGGTGCCAACACTAGTCTTCCAAAGAGAGTTTTTATACCCGCAAGTCTACTATCTATAGTAACATTTCCGTAATTTTGAAACATCTTCGAAAATCATTTTAATGGGAATAAAATCAAGAAACAATTAGCCCGTTAAAGGGTGAGGATCAAAATTTACAAGAGAACAAAGAAGTTAACTGAAGTTAACTCCAGTGTCAATGTAATGTACTACTTTAAACATGGAGAAGAAAATAAAACACGGAAAACGGTTTATACTCACGAGGAACTCAGTTGGAACATGTACAAAATCCGTCTTAAAACTTTCTTGAAAGAACTTGGCAGGGCAGGGAGGTTTATAAGGAGACTAGCTACACACACAAAAATTCACGGGGTAGTTTACCTTCGCAAGTGCCAGAACGGTATATGCAATTCCCAGCACAACAAACAGGCTGACAACAAAGCAATTCAGGTTTTATTTAGCAACCACCTTTTCACTGAACAGGTTTGTTGTAATGGTCCACTCTGGTAGTTTGTGACACGTTTTGTGTTAGTTTCATTCTAGTCCTATAGTTGCTGACAATAATCACTGTCCTGCACCATGGTCCCACGGAGAGCCTAAATTGCCCATTTGTCCCCGAAATGCATGCAACAAGGACACACAGTGACGCTCTACAATAAGTCACGAACCCCGTTGCACGGCGTTGGTCGTTACCATAGAAACACTGTTTTACACGCGATTTGTTTTCCAGTGAGAGTGTTCACTCATGAATCATGGGTTTATTTAGACAAAATGATTGCGGGACAAAAATACTGCCTTTACACCTCTTTTGTGTGTCATTCCTCAATGGTCATGAAGGCCTATACCCCTCCCTGCGTGGTGGGTAAAAAAGGCCCTGCGTGTTCAAAGGCATTGGACAATATTGTTAATTACTCAAAACAGTTGTTAAATAGTAACATTCAATGGAGAGCTGTTGATAGTATAAATCATTGTGAGAAACGGCTCCCTCTGAAGTAACTTAGTTTTCGAGAAAGAAGTAATTTTTCCACAAAAATATTTGAATTTGATTTGGAGACCTCAGAATTAGAATTTGAGGTCCTCGAAATCAAGCATCTGAAAGCGCACAACTTCGTGTGACAATGGTGTTTTTCTTCCATTATCATCTCGCAACTTGGACGACCAATTGGGTTCAAATTTTCACAAGTTTGTTATTTTGTGCATAAGTTAAGAAACACCAATTAGTGAAAAGACTAATCATTGACAATTACCAAATGTTTCCAGTGTCTTTCAAGTGTGTTGATAGCTTTTATTTAGTTGTATCACGTTGTATAATCCTTTAGTACTGGAACTGTGAGGTTCCCGCTATCGTCTCGTTCGTTGACACGATAGCGGAACGAACCTCATTTAGATCTAGGAGTACCTTTTGTAGATCAAGTTTTTGGCCATGACAGTAATTCCTACTCACTGTGAATTAAGATGCATGTTATTTCATTTACCTGTGGAAGTTTCAGCTTTATTAAGTTTTTGAGAAAAATGTAAAAATTACAGAGCAATGTTTTCAGGGGTGTCGCGTAAATCCATTCACCAAAACTAATTCACCATAATTGCCGTGAAATTGTTTTACAAAATAAACAAGAAAAACAGCAATTATTTATTCGAAGGGAAGCTTTCTACCATCATTATTTTTAAACTGTGTATTACTTATTAGTCATGACGTAAATCTTTGGAATTTTTGTTTTGTGTCACAAAAAGTACCCAACCCCTTAAATGGTTCATGAACGAACACGGCAATATAATTCAGTTTTAATGCAATGTGCTAAATAAATCTGACTTACGTCTTTGGCTTTCAGCTGCAACCCCGTGAGTTTATTTGGTAAAAGACAGTTTTCGTACGGCGCTTCAACATGCATTTACAGCCAAACTAGGCAACTAGCTACGAAAGTTGCCTAAGCACACAACATAATACATTTTTACCCTCAATATGAGTTTGATTGGTATGTCCCCTTTATGCAACCATCTGTATAACAAACCCCTGAATCGTATATGAACCAAAACTTCGATTATATATAATTATGGTGGTTGGCCTGGTTCTGGTGAATCATCAAATGGGACGTAAATAGCAGGCGCTAGTGGCTAAAGATGCACATACATTTTTTATACATACCCCCCCTCCCCGGCTACGGGTTATATTGCTTTTTTATAACACCCCTTGCAAGTATTCTGCCTGCTCATTGGTTTAGAGCGCGTCACATGACATTTCTTAGTTTTGCTAGACGACGGCCGTGTGATAGTGCGTCGGTTTGCCATGCGCTAGTCCGAAGACTAGCACACGGCGCCGTGCGCTAGTCCGACAGACTAGCACACGGCGTGCAGTACCCAGACGTCCGTTGCGTGTACGAGGATGATAAATTAATAGTCTGTAACCATTTCGGATTGCACCACACTACATGCAACACAGTAAGTAAAAGTGTTTGCAATCTGTATTCGCGTCGTCCGTGGATTGTAGCATTCAGGTCTGTAACTTAATAATAATAGTACAGTATTTAGAAATGTTTGGGGTGTTATAAAACAAATATTGACTGCTTTTACTCGTGCAATGGTTAAAAACTATGACTCCCTCGGTGATCCCGGGAGCGTTCTATTTTCCCTCGGCTTCGCCTCGGGAAAATAGAACGCTCCGGGGATCACCTCGGGAGTCATAGTTTTAACCATAGCACTCGAAGCAGTCAATATTTGTATAAAATTGGTGGATCCTGTAAATTTGCTGGTAACCTATCCCATTCTGATTTGGGCCCAATTTCATGAATCTGTTTAATTAAGCAGAACATGCTGATTGACACATTTCTTTGCTGAGCAAAAGTTATGTGGGCCACCTGTCACAGCAATGTAAAAAACGCAATTTTGGCTGGTAACCTGTTTCCGGCAATACTTTCCTGTGTTAAGCAAACGTTTTTGCTTATACTAGCAGGTTTTAAGGTCGGCCCAGGTCTATGATACATAACAATAATCAAATTATTAGCTTGTCTGTGTACGGGTTGTGATTGCGCAGGTGTAATATGGTTCAGCATTCAGTTATAGATTTGGATCTATAACAAAAAAAGTCTTTGAAATAAAAAATTGTTTTAGTCTAAACTTGGCTAAATTGAATGTCGGTCACTTCGTACCCAAGTCACTTCGTACCCAAGTCACTTCGTACCCCAAGTTACTTCGTACTTATTCGTACCCGTTCGTACCCAATTTGATCTTCCTGTACAAAAGTTGATAAACCCCATTCGGAATAGCAAACAAGAAATTGCAACAATCATTTTGTTTTAACTGTTTTATTCAGTGAGTGTCAGCTTGCAACAAGGATTATAGCCATGCCCCTAAACTTAATTGGTTTTCAGCGAGTCTAGACCGAAACAGGTCAACTCGTACCCAAGTCAACTCGTACCCAAGTCAACTCGTACCCAAAATATTGTACCCAAGTCAACTCGTACCAAAGTCAACTCGTACCTAGGTCAACTCGTACCCAGGTCAACTCGTACCCAAGTCAACTCGTACCGTACAACGTACGTTGTATGCCGAAACGGAGAATTTCCGTGCGGTATGACTTTGTAAGCGATAGGAAATAAAAATGATATTCTACCATCATATGGAGCTCACTTTTATTAATAATAATCTCACGAATTTCGTTTTTAATAATGTTTGTTCATCTCATTTCTGCCCTTTTTCCGCTAGGATATTCATTCAGATCCATTGTGGTTTCTTTTAAATTCCCGTGTTGAAGGGTCGCCGTGAAAGGCGTTGAGCAGATCAGATGCACACTAGTTCTTCGTATCAAGGAGGTATAAATATTTCGACCTCCATGTTCATATGAGACCAATTATTTTCAATGAAAAAATATACTATGTATAAAACGCAACCCTTCATGTTTACCTTGGTGTTTTTCCTGTTAAAGTGTTCCCAAAAGAAAATTTCATGGTAAGAATTCATTCAATTCATTCATTTGCGTTATGTTCTGATTATCGTTTTCCGATTCAAACAAGTACATTTTAACAAGTATACTGTTTCACTTTTTTCAACCAAAACACTTTGCGTAAATTCTTATTATCTTTTTCCGAATAAAAAAAACCAAAAAATTCATTCTAACAAGCCTAATTAAAAAAAAAGTTCTCTGATTAATTTTCCCCACCGATAGGGCCTAAGTAAAAAAAAAACTGCAACATGAAAAAAAACAAGAAAACAAAATCATTGCAACAATGAATAGCTAAATGTATGATTAACAATATAAATAAATAAATTAAACTACAATATTTATCAGGACGAGTAAAAAAAAATTGTAAACATTTATTTGGGTGCGAGTTGACTTGGGTACGAGTTGACTCAGGTACGAGTTGACTCGGGTACAAGTTGACTTAGGTACGAGTTGACTTGGGTACGAGTTGACTTGACCATATACATCTTCTATACATTCTGTGGTTGTTTTTTGTACAAGTTGAGACAATAATAAAATGGGAATAATCACCCTAGAAAGTGCAACGTTTTTATAAAGATTCAAAGATATGACTAATAACAATGGATAACTTTCCGTATGGCGCCACCACTTTTTCACTCATTTTTACAAAAAGTGATATCTCATTGAGGTAAATTAGATACTAAATTATTTCATATCGAGTGAAAAAGTGCTGGCGCCATACGGAAACTTTTCCATAACAACAATTATTGTTAAGAAATGGAGAATTGTGGTGTTGCGAAACTCAATGAACAAACAATTAAAAATACCATGTACAATGTTCTATGACTCGTAGAGATATCCAATAATCAAAACAAACCTACCTTCAAACTTCCGTTAATAGCACTGCATTCTGATTATTCAACACGTATTCGATACAGGGAATGTTTCTTCACGGGTGTGCTCCTGTAATTCAGCAACCGTCACACAATAATGACTTGTGGCGATCGTCGTAAACATATCAAATATGAATATCTAAAGCATGGCTTAACAATACATACGACAATGGTCCATTAGGAATTACTCTATGAGGTCGTTAACATACCCTATTACGTCTACAGTTAAAGCTGTGCTCTGAATGGATACAAAAAAGTGATATCAAGCCTGCGTGGCAGGTCGTTACCTAGACTTGACTCAAGTCCCAAACCCGTGCCATGCCATCGCCAGAAAACTATTGTTTTGTGCATGCATTCCCCAACCTGTTCCGCAAGCGGCGGGACAAGCGCGCACTGTTGTAACGGCTTGTTTGCTATAGTAGTACTGTAGTTGGCGCGATATGCTTTAAAGGGAATGTACACATTTGGTAACTGTCAAAGACCGGTGTCCGCACTTGGCGTATCCCATCATAAGCATAAAATAACAAGTCTGTGAAAAGTTGAGCTCAATTGGTCATCGGAGTTGTGAAAAAATGATGAAAGTCATTGCCCACAATGTTTTATACTACCAACAGCTCCCCTATGCTCGTTATTAAGTCAGTTTTTAAGTTCATATTTGTTTTGAGTAATTACCAAACGTGTACTTCCCTTTAAGGACCTCTTACACGAGAACGGGACTTGAATCGAGTCTAGTTGTTACCAAGCCACAAGTCAGTCATGTGTAACAGGACAACAGGAGCACAGGACCCCCCTTAGGCGTTCATTCACTCTTTGCTTAATCCTATAATCGATGGTTATCTTCTTGACAGCCAGCTTATCGATTATAAAAGTCTTTCTTGTTTGTTGTTACTGACTAGTGATTTTAGGATTTAATTCAAAAGGCCAAGCTGTTGCTTGTAGAAGGTTTTCAGCGTCGAGGAAGTGACTTTTATGTCATTTAACAATGGGACAAGGATAATGTGAGTTTCAAATTAAGTAAGTTATCTTCAGACATGATTAAATGACCCTCTGAACATTGAGTTATAATTTTTATAAACGAGGCTATACTTATAGAAAGTTCTTTATTTGTACGTGGTTTGCGAGAGTTCCTCTCTGTTGACCCCCCACCCCCCCCCCCCCCCCCCTCCGTGGATATTCTGTACCCCAAGCATAATACGGCAAACTCTAGGTCGATCCGTGTCCATAATCACCTTTCACCTACATTCATATGCAGACGAACGAAAATGCTAACATTCTTTTCTTGCAACTCAAATTCTCACTTATTTTGTGCTCTGTGTTGACCAAAGATTATAGAGCGCCGCAAGGCGCAAGATGCGGAACTCGGGCTGAAATGTGAAATCCCACTGGATGCCATTTCGGCAAGTAACTCTTTTGATACAACAATAGATCAGTGCAGATCAGTGCAGACAATGACCATTCCTATCAATGGGAAACAAAACATTCACTTGCTGAAATGGCGTCCATGCGTATTTCACGTTCCAACAATAGATTAAACTTCAGTTCCGCATCTTGCGCCTTGCGGCGCTCTATAATCTTTGGTGTTGACATACACCAAGTGAGAATGTGACAATATCACCAAACATGTCTATGGGCGCACGTGGGTAATTATCTGCACACGTTCATCCTATAGAAAAAAAATCGCCACACACCGGGGTCGACCCAGGGAAGCTAAACGAACGCACCCAATATAGTATAGAGGGCGCAAACTACCAATCTGAGCAGATGTGCCTGAACATCTGACGTCACACAGTTGCAAGAAAATAATGAATTAAGGAAAACAAACACTTGTTGCAAAAATGTGTGTGCTTTCAGATGCACGAGGAGAGAGGCTTCAGGCCCGAAGTCTTTCTCAGATTCGAATAATTTAGTAAAAAAGTACATGTACCTCCTCCAAAACTATGTTATTTCAGAAGGAGTCGTTTCTCATAATGTCTACAGCTCCCCGTTGCTCGTTCATTACGTCGTTATGCTAATAATATAGATTTTTACCGTATCCCGTATTACTCAAAATAATTGTCAGCATAAAAACTTACTTGATAAAGAGCAATAAGACATTTGTGAGAAACGGCTCCCTCTGAAGTCACGGAGAGCCAATTTGAAATGTTAGTATAATTTAAACTTTTTAGTAATATCATCAGCTTAAACAAAGCAAATATTTATATCAATAATAGCAATTAGTATAAAGACATATCTGCATATTATTAATCATGCAAAATCAAATAGGCTATGCATGAAGTTGTATAATCTTAAAGGCAGTGGACACTATTGGTAATTACTCAAAATAATTATTAGCATAAAACCTTACTTGGTAACGAGTAATGGGGAGAGGTTGATAGTTTAAAACATTGTGAGAAACGGCTCCCTCTGAAGTAACGTAGTTTACGAGAAAGAAGTTATTTTACCACGAATGTTCGAGACCTCAGATTTAGAATCTGAAAGGACACAACTTTGTGTGACAAGGGTGTTTTTCTTTCATTATTGAGCTCAAATTTTCTCAGGTTTGTTATTTTATGCAAATGTTAATATACACCAAGTGAGAAGACTGGTCTTAGCCAGTTACCAATAGTGTCCAATGTCTTTAAAACAAATTAACACAAAGATAGTATCATAAATTACTGCAACATAATTTTAAATTTGATTTTACTCTGTGGAATCCTTAAAATAATGTCATCTGCTCAAAAATGGTGTCACTGCAAACTATTACGGTGCTACTGTGAAAAAATACGTTTAAAGAATGTCTGCATAAAAAAGGGTAATAATCAATTAGTAATCCCCTGTATTAAAATAACCACCAAGTATTTAGTTAATAACGGTTTACATCAAAATAATCACAGTTGTAACCAACAAACATCTAGTTTACGTCGGTTTACATAAAATGACTGACTAAAACCACCAGGCATCTAATGTCGGTTGTGCAGAGCTCTGCAGCTCGCCTTATTTCTCGCATTAGGAAATATGAATCGGCGTCTCTTATTCTAAGAGACATACACTGGATACCCATTCACATCCTCGCATTTCATTCAAAATATGGTTGTTGGCTTATGAATGTTTTTATAATTTTGCGCCTCCCTATTTGATAGAGCTGTTAACACTGTACACATCTTCTAGAAATTTTCGTTCAACAAGAACAAATTGTTTGTTATTCCAGCAATGATGACCAAGTCACAGCTTCGCTCACACCGCCTGAACTTTATTGAACAATCCTCCGGAACATTTAAAAAAAAAACAAAAAAAAACAACAACATTGACTCCATTGTTAAGTTAAAGATTGCTTTAAAGACGCACTTATTTAACATTTAATTCATCCATTTTTGTTTGTTTCCCAGTACATCTTGTATTTTGTATTCTGTTTTGTTTTGCTCGAGAGTGCGTATATAGGGACACGTTTAATTGCGTGTGTTATGCGCTATATAAGATTAGTTAATTATTATTATTATCATTATCGAATCATTTACTAGTAACCCGTTAGGCATCTCATATTTAATGTCGGTTTACATAACTTGTCACCACCAGGCATCTATAGTTAATGTCGGTTTACAGCAAATATCTTAAAATGAGTGTATAGGCCCCTAACCACCCGCGTCTAATGTTGGTTTACATCAACTAACTAACTAACTAGTAACAGGCATCTATAGTTAATGTCGGTTTACATCAAACTATCTTAAAATTCGTACGAGTGTAGGCCCCCAACCACCCACGTCTAATGTTGGTTTACATCAACTAACTAACTAACTAGTAACAGGCATCTATAGTTAATGTCGGTTTACATCAAACTATCTTAAAATTCGTACGAGTGTAGGCCCCCAACCACTCACGTCTAATGTTGGTTTACATCAACTAACTAACTAACTAGTAACAGGCATCTATAGTTAATGTCGGTTTACATCAAACTATATTAAAATTCGTACGAGTGTAGGCCCCCAACCACCCACGTCTAATGTTGGTTTACATCAACTAACTAACTAACTAGTAACAGGCATCTATAGTTAATGTCAGTTTACATCAAACTATCTTAAACGAGTGTAGGCCCCCAACCACCCACGTCTAATGTTGGTTTACATCAACTAACTAACTAGTAACAGGCATCTATGTTAATGTCGGTTTACATCAAACTATCTTAAAATTCGTACGAGTGTAGGCCCCAACCACCCACGTCTAATGTTGGTTTACATCAACTAACTAACTAACTAACTAGTAACAGGCATCTATGTTAGTGTGGGTTTACATAAAATCACTATATAGTAACCACGAGAGGCATAACGTTAATGCTTGTTTACATCGTATCTCTTGACTACCGGAAACCACCAGACATCTAATTGTCATCGAACTCTGGCTTGATGACGCTGAAATTCTCGTAGACTGCTGACAACGCGTGTGCCTATAAAAACCAAATAACATTAAACACAACATTATTATTATCTGTGACAGCAAGCAACAGATATATGAATGACGACTATCACTATAACTTTTAGCACTATGTGCTTCCCTACAAACAAAACAATAGACGATGTAAGAAACATATTAATTTATCATTCCACCTAAATATTGTCATAGTACATTTATGTTTTTCTCGCAGAACCATCAGAGTTCTTATCGAGAGCTTCTTTTTGTATGTTTTTGTGACATATTAACTTAATTTAAGGATTTACCTTAAAAACAATAAACACGATGACTTACTTTATCAACTGGAACATTTCCTATTTTGTTCAGCACTTCAGTGATCTCTCTGAAGCTTGGGCGCTTGTTTGAGTCTTTCCTCCAGCACTTTAACATCAACGCATAACTGAGGAATTCAAATACAAACAACAGTTATGAAATATTGTTTCTATGCTATAAACAATAAGCAAAAACGCCGAAACAATTTGTATAACTGTTTCAGATTGATCACAAACGAAATGCTTAGCATAATCGACACTGCACACAATGAAGCAGTTTGTTGACTTAAAGGATGTTGAACTGTAAGACTATCCTACAGCTTATACTCTCTCAGAAAATAAATATTAATTAATGGAATGCTAGGTGGCAGCAGACTTACCAGATGTCCATGGGTGCACCCCAGTATTAAATAAAAATCTTATTCAACCAACGCTAAATGTTACATATTCAAAAACACACAAAAAATATTTTAAAGTCCCTCATTCATTCACAACAAAAACACAAACATGCAGTGACATCTGAACTTCAGTTTTCTTTTATATTTTTTATAATTATGGGTAGTCCGGGGTCCCCCAAGCTACGGCCGTCGCAAAAAAGAAAAAAAACACGTCTCAAAGGTGATTACTTCGAAACCCAGAAGCAGCCATCTTGGGAAAGGGATCATACCGCTGGTGAACAAATTAGGACCATTTTAGTCGGGGCCTGGCTCACCCAAACCACCCAAAATTGTTAGTCAGTAACCCCAGGATACATTAATGGGCCATATTTTAACAATCCCTGAAAATATTGGCCCTCAAATCTGTCGTTTACAGAAAATTTTGAGGACCTACAAATTATTAATGAGGCTCGGTGCATTGATTCAGTTTCTATTATACTGGGGTCACCTCCTTGTCTATACGTATAGTTCTGAGAATGCGCACATAACTGAGAACAAGTTTGCTGCCACCAAGCGTTTCAAAAGTAACCCATTATAGGAACAGGTTGTCTAGAAAGTCTCTAAAATTATAATTCTGAGGGTATGTTTAAAGACACTAGACATTATTGGTAATGGTCAAAGACTAGTCTTCTCACCTGCTGTATATCAAAATATTATGCATAAAATAACAAACCTGTGCAAATTTGAGCTCAATCGGTCATCGAAGTTGCGAGAAAATAATGAAAGAAAAAACACCCTTGTCACACGAAGTTGTGTGCTTTCAAAATTCTAAAATCTCGAGACCTCAAGTTCTAAATCTGAGGTCTCGAAATCAAATTCGTGGAAAATACTTCTTTCTCGAAACTACGTTACTACAGAGGGGCCGTTTCTAACAATGTTTCATAACTAACAGCTCCCCATTTCTCGTGTCCACTGCCTTTAATTTGTTTCCAAATGTTTATTTCTAGTAGGATTTGATTTATTATTCTTACATGTCATCCGGGCAGTTTTCAGGTTGAGGCATCCGGTATCCATCCAGTAAATGATCAGCCAGGTTTTTGGTTTGGATACCAGGGTAGGGCGTTCCACCTAATAAGAGGTCAACACAAATGCTATTTTATAAGGTGGTTATTTTATAAATCGTTTTTTTTTTCTCTCTGAAATTCCACTGCAGCAGACCAAACGCATTGCATGGTTTAAAGCCATTGGACACTTTCAGTAAACAGTATTATCCAAAGGCCCACAAAATAACAAACCTGTGAAAATTAAGGGTCAACCGGTCATCGGGGTAGGGAGAAAATAACGGGGAAAACCCAACCTTGTTTCCGCACGTTTCGCCGTGTCATGACACACGTGTTTAAAATAAATCCGTAATTCTCGACAACGAGAATTGATAATTGTTTTACCGTTTTCTCGAAAAGTAAAGCATTTTATGGAATAATATTTCAAGAGAAGTCTTTCACCATTACCTTCTGTAAACCCTGTAAGTTATTTGTAAATCTGTGAACTTTTTTTTCTGTGCCGAAAGTGTATAATGGCTTTAAAGGCACTGGACACATTTGGTAATTGCAGATCAGTCTTCTAACTTGGTGTATATCAACATTTGCACAAAATAACAAACCTGTGAAAATTTGATTAAATTGGTCGACGAAGATTTTTAAAACCCAAGTTAACAGTTTAGTTTATTCACATTCCACTCATCAAAACACATAATATCTTAGTGACAAAAGCTTTATTTTGAAAAAATACCACTTCCAGGTGACTTAAATGTTTTTTGGTTTTTTTTCAATCAACTTGCTTACTAGTGCCATGTTCAGCGTTATATATAAGTGTTGGTATTATCTTTATGATCCGGTCAAGTATGAAGTTATGAATAGGTTTTTTTTTGTGAGGTATGTTGGGTAGATGGGTTCGGTCCTAATTTGGATTATTATCAAACATTATTTTAGTGAGTATAGTGCGCTACCAGTACATACCGAATGTCACAATCTCCCAGAGTAGGACTCCATAGGACCATCTATATTTAAAAAAAAAATAAAAAATAAGAAATACAAAAAAAATGTGTACATGCAATGAATATTTTAGCATGAACAAAAATTGCAGTAATCAAATTTAGTAAACTTTCATAAAGTTAATAAAATAATGCTCATATTTCCATTATATATCACAGTAAAGCTTAGACATTAGACATTCTCATAGGTTTGTGCAGAGGAATATAAATGCTGCTTTTCGATATTTGACATTTGACATTCATATAGGTTTGTACAGTGAAAAAAGCAGCATTGATGTTCGCTGTACAAACCAATGTGAATGTCCAGTGTCCAATAACAAAATAACACTCTATAGCAACTATAATGTATTCATGTAGCTCAGCATTCCTTGTCTGCTTCAACGTAATGAATTATTCATGAGCGTTAACTTACACGTCACTTTTAGAGACATAACGTCGATGCGTCAGGGATTCAATGGCCAACCAGCGAACAGGAATCCGGGTCTAAAATAGGCACACATAAGAACATTGCATCAAGGCATGTTGTGGTTTTAAGGGTAATGAAATAAATATTCACAATTATGAATGGTAATAATTTTTATATTTAGATTCCTTAGATTCCTGAACACAAACGTCCTGTCTTCTAGAAAGTCCGAAATCAGAAACCTTGGCGACCAACTCTCCCCCAAGAAGAATGTTTCTCGCAGCCAAATCACGGTGAATTATGATTGAAGAAAAGCAAACCCACAACTATGAATTACGATCATATTTGAAATGGGCACAGATAAGAACATTGCATCATTGCATGTTATAGCTTTATGGTTAAAGAAATGCAAATTCACAACTATAAATATTTACAATAAATATTTAAGATATCATGCCTTCGTCCCTGCAGTGGACCAAGAAGAGCAAAAAAATACCATAAAATCAACACAAAATGAGACTAATAAAATGATCAGTTAGTTTTCCATCTTCAACTATTTACCTTAGATTCCTGAACATAGACGTCCTCTCCTCTTGAAAGTCCGAAATCAGAAACCTTGGCGACCAACTCTTCCCCAAGAAGTATGTTTCTCGCAGCCAAATCACGGTGAATAATCTGCAACGAACAATAATGCTTTTTCTTCATAGTCGAAAATGGTCTGCACACTAGGCCTATACTTTACAATTTTAAAGACACTATTGATAGTCAAAGACCAGTGTATCTCAACATATTAATTAAATAACAAACCTGTGAAAACTTGAGCTCATTTGGTCGTCGAAGTTGCGAGATAATAATGAAAGAAAAAACACCCTTGTCACACGAAGTTGTGTGCTTTCATACGCTTGATTTCGTGAGCTCAAATTCTAAATCCGAGTTCACGAAATCAAATTCGTAGAAAATTACTTCTTTCTCGAAAACTACGTTACTTCAGAGGGAGCCGTTTCTCACAAAGTTTTATATTATCAACGTCTCCCATTTACTTGTTACCAAGTGAGGTTTTATGCTAATAATTATTTTGAGCAATTACCAATGGATTTGGAGGCAACTTCAAAAATCACTTACTCCTGCGACCGAGAGATGTTGCATTCCTTTAGCAACGTCTTCACCAAACTTCATCAATTGTGCCATAGTAACAGGAGAAGCTTTGTATTTAGACTGCTCCCGTTTTAGCTGAATTGGGCGATTTTTACGCAGATAGTTACGAAGGTTATCGCCTGGAACAAACTCCAATGCAACGTACAAAATTCCTTGGTGCAAATGACAGACAAAATTTTTAATTTTTTTTACAAATAAAAAAATAAAAAAGCACATCTTTGAACAGGTTGGTGGTTAACACAATACTTTACTTATAAGATCTACTAGGCCTTTGGTTCAACACTCAAATTGTATAAATTGTGTATGATACACATTTAAAACTATTCAAAGTTTAGCTTAAACGAAAAAAAATAAAATGGCTTAAAACCTACCATCATGACAGGACGCCCCCAAGAGGCCAACAACATTTGGATGAGTTGTGATTGAAGTCATTGTCTGAAACTCTTTCAAGAAATCATCAGCAGCGTTCTTTGGGGATCCACCTGAAGATCATAAAAACAAAATGTGTTCAAAATGTAAAGCCCATTAAAGCATTAGGATGTGACCATAAGTAACAATAATAGTACAAATTGCGCCATATAGGCCTACAAAGCAAGAAAAGGAAACAAGAAAAACATCATTGACCAAATTTTGTAATAAAAAAAATTACAAAATTAATTGGTGTAGTTTGACATGGATTGATTCTTTATTCGGTTTTTATAGTGACAAACTGAACTATTCCTGACCTTTGAGGATTTTGATGGCTGCTTTTATGACTTGTCTTTTCTTCTTAATTCCACCAAGACGTACTTCTCCAAAGTTTCCTTTCCCGAGTATGGTATCTTCAACAATCAAATGATCCCATTGAATTTCCCAGTCGCCTGCCCAGAGTGGAAGACCGACGTCCTCATAGATGTCCTTGTCGTCATTTAAATGTACAGCGGTTGATGATTGGTTTGTTGTGACAGTGCGATTCAAATCCTATACGAGTCATTAAAGAGAAACTGTCCGTTTGGGTAATCACTCTTAAAATTATGGCATTAAACTTTTGGTTAGAAGCCTACTGCAGCTTTCGGTAGTACAAATCATCTTCAGAAACATTTTACTTGGAAGTAATGTGGTTATGTAGGCCTAATAATGTATCAGTTTTTATTCCCAACATTTGAAGCTGAGACGCACTACTGCATAAATGCTTCAGATTGTGTATTAGGGATTATTTTTCCTGCGTTGACATAATTCAGTCCGGTTTTTCGGCGATATCTTAAAAAATGCAAAATTTCACGTTTGTTTAACACTCACATTTATGTAGGATTGAAACGATCAAACTTTCCATCAACCGAAGATATAGTTTTCCTTTGACGCCATTCAATTAACTGGTCTAAAACGCATAACCTTAACCGTTTTTCTTGTTATTCGTTGTCGTGTAGTTTGTTTTTGGTAATGTGAGGGTTTTGTTCTGTTAGTTCCAAATGAAGTGCTGACGGTGGGGAATTGAGCTGGTATACAACTACACCACAACAAGGCAGGGTAAGAATGAGCAACACAGCAAAAATTTTGCAGTTGACGATTTTCTTTGAACATACCAATGTGTAATACAAACTTTCTGTACATGAATTATTTAAAATTAAAATAATGTCTTATTTCGTCTTACCAGTCCTTCATTGGGTCCACTAGAGGCAGCCAGAAGATCGTTGCGGTCTTTTCTCCTCCATTTTAGGATTAAAATTGGAACAACAATTAAGACTATAAGACCTAAGATGATAACTGGAGCAATCAATGGGTTTGCAGTTGGCGCTGAAGAGAGAGCTGAAAAAAAAGTAAATTTAGTTAAGTGAATACTTATCTTGGTTGGCGACCCTGTTTTTGTATTATTCACCGGTAGAGGGCGCTCCATAAACTGTTTGAGAGACTCACTTGGAAGGACTGAGCAAGTCTACAAGTTTGCATCGTGTGATAATATCTCTTCTCAAGTAATTTGTAATATCGGCAACTACGTCAACAAAACTTGAACGTCTCTTATCACAAGACTAAGTATATCGACAAACCAGAGTTAGTGCCGAAGTGGGGGTCTTCTGGACTTGATCAATCATCCCCTAACAAACATTTCAGAATAATCATAAAATAAATGAAGACCACGTATATCTTAAATACTCAAATAATAATAAAACTAGTACACATGTATCTTTACCTTGTACAGCGACTGGTTGTGAGTAGGTGACTGTAGCATACTGTATAAAAAAAATAAAAAATAAATAGTACAATTTGTAAACTTGTATGTAATGTTCCTGGGTAAAAAAAAAAAAACGGTCTGCATATTCGTGCATATTATGTAAATGTGAAGCGAGCTTGACGTCACAAATTGCCCGACGGAGCTCCCAAACATAGTTGTGACGTCAATGATCAGGGCTTAACAAGTAAAGTCAGGATTGACAACGATTTGAAAACTTACTGCACGATCACATCGTGGGAATGTATTGATATGTTATGATATGTAAATGTTTACCGTTCCATTGCTACGGCTAACCGCTCCAACACGAATGTCGTACGTTGCTCCTTTGTCTAGTGGTACATTGAGGTAGCCTCCATACATTTTATCATCTCCAACTACAAAAGAGTCTTGAACCATCTCTTTGGATAGTTCAGCTGCAATGTAGTCGTCGTGAGAGTCCTCAGAGTGGATGGGGTCTAGAGCTTCTCTCTTCCTCTTGGATTCAGTCTTCTTTACATGAATCACGTAGGATCTATAGCATGAAGAATAAAATGAAGAGAATGTATCCATTTGGTTCAATGATGTTACACTGGTCAGAGTTGACCAGGAGGCCTGACCCGTTTTCATGTGAGCCCAACCCAGGAATTAGTTAAAATAAATCTGGGATTTTGCTTCGGGTTCTGCCTCCGTTTGATCCATTTCTTAGTCACTTTGACTCAATACGGGTCATACCGACCCAAAATGAGTCAGTCCCCCACTGAAACTGGAATTATTGTCAATATTGTTAACAACAGTTTTTTTAGTGTAGAGTAGTATTAATAGCTCTCTTAAAAATGTGCTGTAAGCTCTGGAATGATAACAAAAACATTAGAAAGCGCAGAATCCGCCGAAAGGGCGCCCAAGGCGCTTTACACAAACAATGGCTTCAAGGTAAGAAACAAAGTGCACAATGTAGGACTAAAGCCACAGTTGTGAATAAAATTTACTAAAAAGTAAAGAGAATATGCTTAATAGGTTTTGCTAACTTTCGTCTTATTTTTGTTGTGTCATTTAAAAAAAATGTATTATGAATGTTAAAATTATTGTTGAATAATACTTACGTGATATATACGTCATCAGGTACGCGGCTGAGATTGATAGTGACCGTAGTATCTGTGGCGTCGCTTGGATTTGAGCTTGGTACCGGGGGTGAAGGAGGGTCTAGAATAATTCCATACAATGAAAAAATTAAAAAGTAAAACAGTCAGTTTGCCATGTGGTTTATTATTTGTATTTGAAATGAAAAGCTGCATCCCTTGGGTGATTCCCTGGCTGCCGCTTCCCAAGTTGTATCGTAAACTTGGGTGTGATCATTAGTTACATGGCAGCTGTATGTAAAGGTTGTATGGCTTCTGATTTGCACCCCATTCCGTTTTACATTGACCAATTAGGGAGACCACCAACATGGATAGTTCTGTTGGTAGAGCACCGGCTCGTTAATCCGGAGGTCGTTGGATCAAGTCCCGCTTTAGTTATTTTTCTTTGTTCAACACCCTGTGTTTTTTATACTACGCTTAGGCCTATAAATGGAATTTGAATCGTACAAAGTAATAATAATTGAAAGTTTATTTTCGGACGATGGTTGAATTATTCGTTAGCGAGTCCCGTAAACTAAATGAGTATTTTTCTTACTTTCCAGTGGCTTAGTAAACACTTCAAGTACTGCTGCATCGCTGGTGAATATTTGGTTTTGTGCTGAAATCTTCAACTCGTATCTAGTTGTTGGTTCGAGATTGGTTATTGTAGCCTGTAACTCATTTCCTAGTTCCTTATTCATGTACGCAGTATCTGCAGTAAAGTCCGCCTGGTGACGTTTCTCCACAGCTCTGTACTCCACCTATAGTCAGTGTGTTTGGAATCGAGAGGAATTTTAAGTCGTGTCCGTCTCTTTTTCAAATACGATCCGTTAGAACCGAGTGTGACATTTCTTATTTTAAAATAAACAGAACGATAATTAGAATTAAAAAACGTGTTTCGAAACAATGTTTACACAATTATGTTGAGCTTTATACACGATTTGCCCGGCAAGCGTGTATCACTTTGACACGAATACTCCAGGATAGATTTGACAGAAGTTTCTAATGTGAAAAATAAAAATAAAAATGGATCGATTCGTATATGCCTCACAGTGAACGTTACACAGTAACCCTATGTGACATCATTTACATTCCCATAACTTGGTGCTCACAATGGGAGACTTTTTGAAAGCTCTGCCACTAGAGGGCAGCAGACCTACCAGGTAAGGGTGCACAACTCCTATAGCAAACAATGGTAAATGCTAAACATTCAAAAATACTCAAAAAATATTTAGAAGTCTCTCAGCCTCTTGAAAATTAAATCAGATACATTGTCATACAACTAAACTTCAGATTTCTTCTCATTTTTGGGTAGGTCACCATTTTGGAATTTTTGCTAATTACCCCAGAAGAAACACTCCCAAAACCTCATGCACACCGCTTGCTTTCATAGGGGAACTCGTGTCCAGTACGTCCTGTTCCAGAACAGTTTGGTTTATGCTGGCATTGTGTTATGAAAAACAAAAATACAGTTTGGCTAAATCTAAAATACAAAATCAAAAACACGCAAAACACAAGGTATTTGCTGTCAGTGACCGTCACTCATGCTTCTCCTATTCCTAAGTTGTTGACATTACCTGGTGAAGAGCGCCCTCTCTTGGTGAATGGCAGATAGTGTAAAGTTTCCCATTAGTTCATTACGGAAATTTAAGCTACATTAAAGACATTTCAAAAACTCAGAAAGTATATACATCATTTTTAGTGAGCGAGTGTTACATTACCTTTTGAATGACAACCTTTTGAATGAAACCTTTTGAATGACAGTTAATTTGCTTAGGGGAATTTGGCAGTACGTGATCAAATAAGTCCACTGATGGGAAAAGGAATTACATAGAGATACCAGGTGTAAGTTGCCAGATGGAAAGGATTTGCCTTTTTTGGCCCCTTTCTTTAATGGAGAGTTCCCGTAATGGTAGCCCTGGGGTGGATTTCACAAAGAGTTAGGACTAGTCTTATCTTGAGTTAGGACCAGTTACTCGTCCTAACTTAGGACTGTCCATACAATTTGTATATCTCCTAGGACTAGTCCTAAGTTAAGACTAGTCCTAACTCTTTGTGAAATCGACCCCTGGTAGCATATTTTGTTAATATTTCAGAGTTAATGTGGTGAGCTTTATTGGCGAGTTTTTGTAAGACAATTTAGCCCAAGATGATTCTTTAATATGTGAAGTTTAAAATACTGTTAACACGATACATACGATGTAGTTCATGATTTGCCCATTTGGGTTCATCGGTGGATCCCATTCCAAGGTCACTGACATCTCAGTTTGATCCGTCGACCGAAGATTCTCGACTGGACCAGGAACTATGGTTTAATCAGAATTATCAATCAAGTCAAACGTGATAACCAAAGATTTAGACTAGTGTTTTTTATGTTTTTTAATGATTATAAAGACAGACATCGGTGTAAAATAAATATAGATTATAAAGACACTAAAAACTTTTGGTAGTTGTCAAAGACTAGTCTTCACGGTTGGTGTATCTCAACATATGCATAAAATAACAAACCTTTGATCGGTCGACAAAGTTGCGAGATATTAATGAAAGAAAAAAAAAACACTTGTCGCACCATGGTCACACGAAGTTGTGTGCTTTCAGATGCTTGATTTCGAGACCTTAAATTCTAAGTCTGAGGTCTCAAAATCAAATTCGTTGAAAAATACTTCTTTCTCAAAAACCACGTCACTTCAGAGGGAGCTGTTTCTCACAATGTTCTATACTATCAACCTCTCCCCATTACTCGTAATCAAGAGAGGTTTTATGATAATGTTTTTTTCGGGTAATTACCAATAGTGACCACTGGCTTTAAATATTGAAGTTTGTTTGATTATTTAATGAGTGAATACTATTGTCACTAAAGACGCCTATCAGGAACGTAATCACTGTTGCTCACAAGCCCGAGGGAGCTTGTAGAGACAAGGGTGCTTGCTATGAGAACCATAAACACTGGGGTCAACACTACTCTTCCAGAATAAGTGTTCTTGGTTCTTTTACGTGAACTACCAATTCTAGTACACAATTAAAGGCCTACGACTTAAAGGAACACGTTGCCTTGGCTTGGTCGAGTTGGTCTTGTTATAACCGTTTATTATAAAATCGGTATGGTTAGAAAGATGTTGTAAAAGTAGAATACAATGGTCTACACAAATATGCCTCGAAATTGCGTGGTTTTCGTTTTACCTCGTCGACAAACACGGTCGGCCATTTATGGGAGTCAAAAAGTTTGTTACGCCGAGATGTTTTTACAAAATATAAGTTTGAGGGACATCTTGATGATGTCATCAAGTGTCACTTGATGTCATCTTGTAGGTACACTTTCAAACATTTATATCGTTGTATGTAATACTCGAATGTATAATATGGTCTAACGGTTACGATTAACTCACCCGAACCCTCCATGCATTCTCCAGTATCTTTAAGACACGTTCCTCCTTCTGCACAGTGGCATGTTTGTTTACAATCAGCACCATACCTACCATCCGGGCATTCTGAAATAATATTAACAGTTTTATATTTTTCTCTAAGGATATGTCGGCTCTTCCTCATAAAAATGTAAGAAATACAAAACATTGCTTATCACGCTTATACGCAATTGCTCAGGCCAGTCTATGCCTTTGTTATACCAAGAAGCATTCTCTCACCTAGTCTTGGTCCAAGACGTTACTGTATCATACTCGTATCGCGGTGTCCTGACAGAGGGCGCGCTTGTAACCGAAGCTAGAAATCAAACCAATTATAGCCTTGCATTCTGTTGTTTGAATTGATCCCTTTCGGTGCGAATGTATTGGAATCAAGACTACGTCTTACCTTGCATACAGTCCAGTCCCATGTAGCCGGCAGCACAAGAGCATCCGTAAGGATCAGGAAGACAGAATAAATGAGCTTGGCAGGCGTTGTGGTGTGGATCATGACTATCAGAACAGCTGTATTGAGCGTCTTTACCAAACACATGACGACCATGAACTGAAATATGAAAGATGATCAAGTCATCATTGTTAGTATTTTAGGCTTCTAAATTAGGTATTAAAAACCTAAGTAACATGTTTTTACAGTTCGCAAAACATTTTTAATTGCGGCAAAGATGTCTTATCCTGCCACACAGTCTAATCTATTTCTACCTCCATGGTCTAATGACTTAGTGTTTAAACCTTTTTCACAGTTATCTCCACTGAAGCCCGGAGCACAGATGCAGGTTCCTGTCCGATCACCACATATTCCTCCATTGTAGCATCGACGACATGCACCCAAGCACATCATTCCCCACATTCCTGATGGGCAAGCTGAAATAAATGTAAATGACAAAACGTATAGTATGATTTCAAACAAAATGAGCCACATCTATAGTATACATACAAAGTATTTAAGTTAGTAAAATGTTTTTGTTTAGATGGCAAACAAACCTCGCACTACGAGTCTCATTATGCCGTGACGTTGTTGATCTTCTTGGCCGTCCACGAAGCAGCTATATATCCCTTCATCTGATTGGACAACACTTGGAATAGATACCGTGAGCTGATTGTTCCATCCATCTATTGCATCTCCATGATGCTTCCATCTGACGTTTTCATTGGTCTGTCCGTTATATGTTACCATTGTTAGTGTGGCCGACTCGCCTACATTTACTGTCAGTGTTCGCTGCTCAGGAAGAATATCAACATTGCCGTCTGAAATCAGAAAAGAAGAACGACATCAAAGTTGCATCATGGGTCACTGTTAAATACACAATGTTCTCACTCACAGCTTAACTTTATTACTGTCTTAGGCCTTATAATCTTACCGTTCTTAGGTAACAGTATAGTCTGTATCCTGGTGGTTCTCCTTCCACTTTTAGACACCTCCGAGTAGAAGACACCGACCCTGTCTATCCCACCAGCCTGGGGTAATGTCAGAGACCTTGCTGCTCGGCGCAGTTTAGGATCATCTACTTCACTGGATCCTGCAGGAAGTCCAGTATTAGTTCCTCCTGTTGTCAATTGTCTGCCAAATGAAATACTAGCCGTCAAGTCACTGCATCCTTTGTACGATGTAATGGCTGCTTCATTGTCTCCGGTCTGACCAATCAGAGGAATGTTAGTCACAAGTGTAAAATCTATTCCCATACCTGTAGAAACAATTAAAGAAGGGTTCAAACACAAATTTTCAGAATACGATTCAATTAAACAATGTTTGTGAATCGTTGAAAGGACAACGATGTTATGTGACATTCTTTTAAGCGCTATGAATAGGCCTACCATATATTTGATTGTATTTTAAGTTGAGTTAAATTGTAAATATTAATGTGATACTCGAATAGAACATTGAAAATTCCTTGTGTGTCACTGCGATAGTATGATCCTTGCTCTATGACCATTTTGATCAAGTTGTTTACAATGTATCTTTTCTTTTACGGCACAGCTCGTTCTGTTAGAGAGTCGAGTACTAAAATATAAAGTAACATGTATAAAGTTGCTGCAGGATTTGTCTGTACAGTGCAACAACAGGTTTGAAGGTTTGTCTTTGACGAGCGGTCTAGTTTACAGAATTCAAATTCCGGCGTTGTCAAGACTAATTTTAACCACAATTATCTTTCGGATGGGACGTAATATAAAGCCTTAGGTCACGTGTGCTCTTTGGTGAATGTGCGTCACCCACTCAGTTGTGCTTAATTATTTTTTAATCAATAGTTTGTACTTACACGCGGATACTTCGGAGTGCCATACTTGTACCTCAGCCAATGTAAGGGATTCGGTACGGGGAATGTCGACACTGACATACCGCGAGAATCTAGGTGGATCACACATGAAATCAATCCAGGCATCTGATCTGGCTTGTGGTTCGGTTACTGGACTACCACACGCTGGGTTATCAATGACAACGTCACTCAGACCAGCTCTTACAACAGCTCCCACTAATCGCAACTCAACACGTTCTGTGAAAAAAAACACCCGAAACAATAACATTGATATGGGATTTGAGGCATTGCATGGTGAGGTATCAATTGGTTCACGGTAACACGTGTGTACAGTATTCTTGCTGTGTAAATTATGTTCTTTTGAGAACTTGTCTCGCAATATATAGAGTCTTACTATGACTAACGGATTAAACCTATTTGGACGAATTCAATCTTTGCATTAACATTGTGCTTTATTCTCTCTTCTCCGGTTTTCCACTCCTGTCTGTGTAACCTTACACGAGGTCAACTCAATTGCATACTACAAGTGTGATCATGTGAACACTACATACTATCAAGGTGACAATTTTTCAGAATTCAGGAGACTTCCCTACTCCTACTTATTAAATACAACCTAGCTGTGCGTATTAAACTTCAGGGCCCAATTTTATAGCGCTGGTTAACGGTAAGCAAATTTGCGTGCTTACTGTAGCAGAAAAAATTGGTTAAGCCTTAGCGTATTTTACAGGATAGCAATAAAATTGGGCGGCCATATTGCGTGTTTACCGTGGATTTGCATTGTGACGTCATTTATTTTCGTGCCGTAAGCACCGGAATGTTAGCATGCTTTTTGTGCTTACGGTTAGCAGCGCTATGAAATAGAAATTGCACAGTAAGCACAAAATCGGCCGCTAAGCAGCGCTATGAAATTTGGCCCTGTACTGTGCGTATTAAACTTCACTACAGCGGATTGTGTTGTTAGTTATCAACGTTACGACTACTTGCTGTACACACATTACGATTCATGTGGACTAGGCCTGGGCGACTGGTGCGACTAGTGTCTACTACAAAATAGTCGCGAGTACTTCAAAAATAGTCGCAACTACCTGTTTTGCGAACCAAGTGTGTCACTCACGACTATTCACGACAACACAATTTACTTACAAAACACAATCAGACATCAGGGACACAATCCTTCAATCTATTCAGCTTATTGAAGTTTACTAAATTGCGCTTGCGGCACACGTTGCCACAATGCATCTTAAGATTTAGTCGCAACTATTTGAGGTGCGACTGTTCGAGTAGTTAATTTCACAAGTCACCCAGGCCTAATGTAATCCTAAAGTTATCACGAAGCTGCAACACTTTCAAACTTAGTTCACAGATTTCGTTTAAAACATAACAATTTGCAACCATCAACAAATTTGAATTTTACATTATAGAGTCACCATGAATTTACATTATGCAATATGAAGACATTAAAGACGATGTGACCTCTGACGTCACTCGAAAACCATAACATGATTCGCGCGCATACCGCCGGACAAAACCATATTGTGTTTTGGCAGCCAGCTAGAAAGTGTACGCAATCTTACCATGACTACGCGTCTTTTTGCCCAGCGAAACATGACGTATACAGTGTTTTGTCAACAGAGGGCGGTTTGAATGTAAACATAGGTCACATCGTCTATACAGGTGTCGAATATTACCACGTTCGTGTTTTCTGTTCATAACTCTGATTTTGCCGAGACAATATTCCGCCACAAGATCCACCTTCCACCAAGGGTTCAGTTCATAAACTAGAAGAAAAACAATCGGACAGTTGTAAGCAATTCACGTCAGATTACTCAACAACCGAGATACTGCTGTATCTAAACTGAACATATTCTGGTGAAATTCGATTGAAGCCAGGGAGCAAGAAGGGTTTTTCACAGAGGGGTTGGAAGTGTTTGGAAAGTTGCCCCAAATAACACTGAAACGAGGTCTATTTACATTATGCAGTGTGACTTGGTTACGACTTGAGATTTGCAATTTGATGTGATTACTTGTAAAGTTTATATTTTTTCAGTAAACACATTTTACTTGTTAAGTCCTTTGATAATATTTCATTCAATAAATACCTTTTAATAAAGTATCATTTTCTGGGGCAGCGTTTGTACACACTCGAATTATTACCAAACTTAATCAATTTACAGACCGTAAAAGGCACCTGGAAAGAGTGAACGAGGAATTTGTTTTTCTTGTATAATGGTCATTGGTCACAATGTTCCCATCATTGCTAGTTTTGTAACCTAGAGAAAAATTGCAATAGACCAATGGCGCTACCAACGTCACGTGACCTGGGATGGGCGTTACACACCAACAAACATGGCGTACTGCATATCAACGTGCGTTAAAAATACATGATTATTGTTGCATTTGTTTGTTCAATCGAGGTGTTTTTTTTCGAAATCACTGAAGAACATTCTGGAGTTTGTACCATGAGACCTTACCGGTGGCTGAATAATGCCAGTAATGGGTAAACACAATTCCACAAACTAGGAAATTCTACGAGAACGTTCACGAGGATGTCATGAGTTTGTGCACGGAAAGTGTGGTTTATTTATTTTGCTGCCAATATTTTCAATAACAGTTTCCTATGGTCCATCGGTACGAGTCTTCCCATGTCTTTACTGTGTAGCTGTGTGTCTCTATACCCATCTCAGGTCACTGGTGATCACGTGTCTATTCGACTTTCAAAAACTTCATATATAAGGCCAGGTAAAAAGAGAAACATGTTTAGCGTCCCCTTCTTTTTTCCATTTTTTATGATTTTTTTTTCATGGAAAAAAGGGATATATTTTAACGGTCTCATCAAGAAAATACTTTACTTAAAAAATGTGTCGGGCAGTCATTAAAAATAATGGTCCTCTTCCTTCCTTTTTTTTAAAGTATGTTTTGTTTTGTTCAATGTCTTGTCCAGCATGTTTAATTTTTTATTGTAAGTTTGAACAGTAAAAAAAACAATGTTTTTTTAAATTTTAAAAAGAATGGTAGTCATTTTGAAAATAAAAAAATTAAAAAAACCTCCTCCTCCCTTTTTTTTTTTAGAAACCCGGACGCTAAACATGTTTCTTTTTTACACGGCCTAAACCAAACTGTCAAACAAATTCCAAAACATCCTGGTTCAGAATAGATCTGTGTTTGTGTCAGTCTTAATCCGGATTCTATGTCAAAATGTCTCCGATCCGGAATGTTTCGACCGAAGATCACAGTCAGAAACCATGATTGGATTCCTGTTCAAAGACCGAGTAATGAGCGAACAACCTGATCTGAGAACTTTAACCGTGCATTATACAGACACGTTGAATAGGAACTGTTTTATACCTGTACGGCTGAAGGTCAAACCTGACCAATCTCCATCCAGAGCTTCCGAGGCAGGTCTCATTTGATCAATATTTGAACTTTGACGACTTGGATTACCGAACAAAGGAAGAGCTGCAATCAAAAGAAAAAAAAATGCAAAAAGAAGCACACGGGTCATACTTTAGGAATGATAAACGATTCAATGTCATTATTTCGTCCAATCGAGAATAAGGGGGAAGGTTCTTCATGCTTTGGGGCAGCAAGGCAACATTGTAATGTGGAAGTATTGTCCTTGCTTGGTGGTACAAGCATAGATTGGCACGCAGTCAGAGTACAATAGCTGGCGGTAGGGGTGCGCCGTACTCCTTCTTTCGAAATGTGTCCTTCTAGGTCATCAGATACGTTTTGTAGGTCACCCGCGAATCCACCACTCTCTGATTTTGGTAGCTAGAAATGTAGGTAGAATGACAACCAATTTTCAAAAGGCTGCAGTAAGTTGTTTATTGTACCTTTATTTTGTCATAGGACAAATCTGTGATGGCCCTATAGAGCAGAACATTTGTTTTCTTATGACCACTGCCTGTTGTGTGCCAAATCCTTCGTCTCTACTAGAAGGCACATCCCATTACCTACATCTAGGTGTCGTCAGCAGCAGAGTGTGGGCTCGAATCCCGGTCCAGACACGTGTGCCTTTCTGAGCGAGGCATAATTGCTTTATAAAAAATTGGGAAGGTTCTGTTCGAGCAAGGCTCGAGTCCAGTGGATCGGGAGGAGGGAGGAGGGTTACGTAACCCTTCTCCGCCGTCGGGAGGAGCATTGCGATTACAGCAACTACTGTACTTGCCTACACAGGAGTCAAAGTTAACACTGGACCGCAGGCCTGATGAGGAGGCCAGTGATTTTAGCGTCGGGCCAGTAAACTCCTGACCGGACAAGCCCGGTGGTTTTGTGCTTTTCAGTTCAATAATAATGGGCTACCTCTGTAATCTTTGTAAACAAAATCTGATAATATCTTTCAATTCTCTTGAGTATCAAAGTACGCTTTCAATAAGACAATTGAGATCTACATGTTAGTTTTTATATAGTGCTTTTTACGAACGAGGGGCGTCCCAAAGCGCTCCACATTATTGCCCCTGGTCACTGGGCTTTAATTCACTCCTTAAATAAACCATCTGTGTCAGCTCCCTGGGGAGTATAAAGCCTATATGCAACAAATATGCGCTCGGCTAAATAAATCATAAGAACCATCTCTGCCCTCTAAGGTACCCATGTACCCCTGGGTGGAGAGAAGCATGTAGTTAAGTGTCTTGCTCAGGGACACACGTGTCACGACCGGGATTCGAACCCACACTCTGCTGAACAGAATCACCAGGGCCCAATTTCATAGCGCTGCTTAACTATAAGCAAATTTGCTTGCTTACTGTAGCAGAACAGTTTGCTTAAGACTTAGCGTATTTTACAGGTTAGCAGAAAAATTGGGCGGCCATGTTGCGTGTTTACCGTGGATTTGCATTGTGACGTCATTTATTTCTGTGCGGTAAGCACCGGAAGGTTAACATGCCTTTTCGTGCGCTTACTGTTAGCAGCGCTATGAAATAGAAATTTGCACAGTAAGCACAAAATCGGCCGCTAAGCAGCGCTATGAAATTTGGCCCTGAGCTTGAGTTCATTGCTCTTAACCGCTCGGCCACGACACCCCATCAGTGTGTCATGGTCTTGTCCTAATTCAACGCCTTTTGATTTCGGTTTCGTAAAGTGAAATACTGGTCTAGTAAACATTTTGAGCTATACAACCCCTGCGGTCGTCTGTTGCTTACCCCCAAATTGGAGCCCTACTAGATACAGGCATCCTTTTTAAAGGGAACGTTGCCTTGGATCGGACGAGTTGGTCTTTGAAAAGCGTTTGTGACCGTTTGTTATAAAATACATAAGATTAGAAAGATGTTTTAAAAGTAGAATATAACGATCCACACATGTCTCGAAATTGCGTGGTTTTCCTTTTACTTTGAGAACTAACACGGTCGGCCATTTTGTGGAGTCAAAATTGTGCTCAAGGCAACGTGTTCCTTTTATAAGCAAGTTCGGGCGAGCGACTAGACTTGACGACACCGACTAGACTAACCAGAAACCATAAAGCATAGGGAGATTTACTATAATCTCGAACCATGCACGTGATCATGGTCGATATGGTCAACTCGATAGCTACTCCAGTTTCTTGCCAGTCTAACCCGAACTTGCTTCCTTAATCAAGGACTGTGTATTGGGGGTAACCCCCTTTCAGCTTCACTCCAGGCCATAACTAGGTGACCACTTTTCCAGATAACGTGAGAATCCCGCTAAAATAAATGACTTATTTTCTGAACGAATGTGACATTTGACTTTATGATTTATCTTATCAAGAAGATTTACAGAAAACCAAGAAGGTTCTCATTCACATTGTTGCATACTCACCAGCTAAAAAGGTATCTCCACTTCCACTTTCAGTGATTTCTTCAACCATGACCTCGGCAATCGCTAAGTTTGATATTGCGCCCTCATCGGTTGGAATATCAAAACTCACGTAGCGAGCTATGGCGATCGGGTCTACAGTGAATTCAACGACCACTCCCCGTGCATCTTCCGGCAAGGTTACTGGAGATCCAATCATTGCGTTCTGGAGATGTTCTGAACTCAAACCAGCTCGTAGTACAGCATCCTCATTATTTCTGATATCTGCTGTTTAAATAAAAAGCAACAAGTCAAGGAAAAATGCAATGCTGAGGAAATCACTCCATTACGTCAGATTGACCCGGGTCCCTGGTTCCTGACCCATGTACGGTCAATTTTATGAACCGGAATCTCACCGCGATACTTTATTTTATTTATTTATTTATTTATTTATTTATTTATTTCTTATTTACCCTGGGGAAACCTCTCAGTGAAACACTGTTTTTCAGAGGTGCTCAGCAACTACATAACACATTAAAATTTTTAAATTGTATTAATATAAAAAATATGTAAAAAAATAATAATAATGTTAAAATAGAAAAACAGCCAAATTTAAATAAAGACAATGGATAATTATACCACAACACTCAACAGCACAAAAACTTTACAACAAGCAAAATATACAATATGGACAATGATTAAAATTCGGGTCCAGCCAAGAAAAACACCACAAGCCCCATATATTAAAAAATCAAATTTTTGTATTGAACTTTAATACTTGCTACAGTTCATGGCAAGGTATTTTCAGTGTAAGGGGGAGTTTGAATGAGTTGACCCCATGAGCAGAACATTTTCGTTTACCTGAGCTGGTTTTAAGTAGTGGGGGAACTACATTACCTTGTTAGCCAGATCTGGTGCTGTATGAGTGGGCAGTGGCGGCATAATTAAAAACATTACAAAGTTGAGGAGGCAGTGTAGAATAAAGACTTTTATATACTAAAATGTTTAAGTGAAAATTTCTCTTGGCACTTAAAGACTCCCAGCCAAGAGTAGATAAAATAGTAATATAACCCCTATACAAACAAAACCGCCAAGCTGCCAACAGCCAATCTTAGATCCCATACAAACATTGGTTTAACGTCTATGATTATGAATTGCATAATTCAAGAATTTGTGATTCAGCTACTAGACGACTCTACTTATTCTACTCGTCCTTGTGAGATCAGTGGTTAATACGTTTGGTAGGAATCGAACCCACGATTTTATAACGCAAATCGAATGTCGATGTAGTCTAACCACTCGACCACGGTGACCAACGTGTGAATATAATTATATCATTGGTTATGCTTGTGAGTTAGCCTTAGATCACTCACCATAATCATCATCCCTGTTTGTCAGAGTAACCGTCTTGAGGCAGTAGGTTTCTCCAAGATCCACTTTCCACCACGGGTTTGCTGTCCAGTCTGCAAGAGAGTATAGACTTGATGGTTAATGGTCATATTGCAAGTTATTTTAGGCCCTACGGTAGTTTTGTTTGAATGGTCTGAATCTGAATCTATAGTAAGCAAATCATCATGGAAACATCACAATAACATTGTGGGGTGGGTGGGGGTTGGGTTACCCTGAATAGAAGAGGGAAAACACACGCAGACAGGTAGGGACTGAACACTCAACAGGGGTCCAATGAGGTGACAGGCAGGAAAAATAACCATAAGCTAACCTGTGACTGGCCTAGTTATTCCATACAATCAACTTACTAACGCCTGCATGGTCCAATGCCAACACACATACATATTGCTTACGATGTGCTTTGAATATTTTTGATTGACATAAAAGGAATTAATGCTGAAAACAACAAGACAATCACGACAGTCTTTATTCCTCTCTTATACAAACATGCTGTGCCATCATCAATTTTAATGTAATTTTTGTGTGTGAGAATAGTAGTAGTAGGCATCCGTCCGTCAATACTGACGATGGACTGCGCCCGGGGGGTTGTCCTCTCTCTTGCAGCTGCGGCTGTGGCCGAGAAGACCGATTCTTGCATGGTAGTCTCTGCCACAGTTGTTGCAGACGGGGAGGGGGCTGACACAGGGGTGGGGGCTGCTACTCGCAATTTCCTCCTCTGCCTCTTCTCCTGCAGCAAGGAAGTGCGCCTCTCTTCAGCGTGGTGGACCCCTGTGGCAACTGTCTGCCTCCAGGCGCTGCGTTCTTGAGCAGCTTCCTCCCAGCTGTTGGGGTCTATGCCTGCCTGCCTCATGTCGCGTCTACATACGTCCTTGAGTCGTAGGTACGGGCGACCAATTGGCCTGGAGCCTGATGAAAGTGCGCCATAAAGGATTGCTCTTGGCAGCCGACTGGCGTCCATCCTGTGGACGTGACCGAGCCATCTGAGGCGGCGCTGGCTCAACATGGCGAACATGCTGGTGGAGTGGGCACGTTCTAGGACTTCAGTGTTTGGAACTTTCTCCTGCCATGTAATGCATAAGATGCGGCGTAGGCAGCGCAGGTGGAAGCTGTTCAGCCGTTTTTCTTGACTGACGTAGGTGGTCCAGGCCTCACTGCCGTATAGCAGAGTGCTGGTGACGCATGCTTGGTAGACCTGGAGTTTTGTGCGCACGGCTAGGTTCTTATTTAGCCACACTCTATTTGCCAGCCTGGCCATCACTGCGGCGGCTCTGGCAAGACGGGTGCTCAAGTGTGACAGATTGCTGGAGACTGTTGACCCGAGGTACGTGAAGGAGTCCACACAGTCAAGAGTCGTGTTGCCAATACAGATGGAGGGTGGGTTTTCGACATCTTGGGCCATGGCATGGGTCTTCTTGATGCTGATGGTGAGGGCAAACTCATTGCATGCGTAGGAAAGCCTGTCCACCAACTGCTGGAGCCCTGTCTCTGTGTGGGATGCTAGTGCAGCATCGTCTGCAAAAAGCATTTCCCTGAGAATATCGATCAGCAAACACACACTTTAACTATAAACGTATAATAAGAAAACGTCGAGGTCTTGCATCGTTGAATTCTATACTTTTTCGAGCTCACTACTAATTTCTTAATTGGGTGAGAATAATAAGTTCTCAAAATAATACCAGGAAAGTAACACCAATATAATGAAATTCTGGCTCATGACTTCAAACTACATGTATACGCTTTCAAAGACAAAGAATAACTTCGGTGATTTATTTGTGAGTTTAGCTTTCGTAATTTTATTAAAGTGCTAGTGCCATGATCCTCTGAGGATAATTTTGTTCCCGCAGTTAACTGGGATAACCTCAGTTGATGAAACTTTCATGTCTGTGGTATAGATTGATGATAGACTTACTTTCCAGACGATACTGTAATATCCCTATGCTGCTCACCATAGTTCCCAGCAGCCTAATTTAGAATACTGAACAAACTTACATGAGACGGCTAATGTGGCAGGATCCCCATCTACAGCTCTACCAGACACATGAATACCCCTTGTAGTGCTTTGGCTGGTAAGACTGCCGTTCAGTTCAAGAGCAACACCTGGTGACATTCAAATGGATTTATGATATTTTAATTATTACCAATAATTTTCTTTTTTACGTGGTATTACGAATAATTTTCTTTCTACGTGGTATTATTCGTTTACTTATTTCTAACGATTCTTTCCCAATATTATTAGTTGCACTGACGTCATCAGTGCTGTAATTGGAAAAAGCTGATTGTTCTGCAAACAAATACAACACGTACTCCATTACTACCATCCCTCAATATCCCTCCATACATCAATACTTAGTTTTTAAATTACCCTCAAACTGTAGATTCATTCAAAATATAAAGTTTCCGCAATTGACGTTTTTGCAAAATGTTTATGGGATTTGATAAGTATACTTACCAATATTTAGACTGGCGAGAACAACAACCAATGACGTCAATCCTAGTATCCTTTGATGAACCGACATGACGACTTAGCGTTAATAAATCCCCAGCATCGTGTAACTATAGAGTTCTGGATAAAATGTTCAGATACCAACTAACATAAACAGTATTATTTGGTAATCGAAATGGAGAGCCACACTCCTCCAGTGAGCTGTACTTCAGTGTAACTGCAAAGCTTTCAGTTAGGGTTAGTCTGTATACATGGATCTATGCAGATAAATTGATATGTGGTGGTACAAAGCTGACCAAAAACCTTAACATGCCTCAATGCGTAAATTAAATGAGACTGCAAATGTAATTTTTATCCTTTTCTTACCGTTAATATTTCCCCTTATACTTCCTCCTGTTTTTCCAGTACTTAGCCAATACCTTTGAAATTATGAAAACAACGTCATACTTCCATGTTTATCTTTCAATATTATTACAAAAAGAGACTCAAAAATCTAACAAAAATAAGAGGTGTTCGGGGTGTATCCCGAACACATAATAAAACACGAAAACAATAAACTTGGTTTGTTTCGGAAACGTGTTTGTTTCATAATGACTGCAAAGTTGTTGTTGCTGCCGTCGTCGTTGTCGTCGTCGGCGCCGCCGCCGCCACCGCCGTCACCGTCGTCGTTGTTGTGTTAATAACAACAAGCAGCCTACACAAGGAAAAATCTTATTGTATAACTATGTTTTTATTTCCACCAACGTTTGCAATAATGGGGCTTTCATTATCAACCCTCATACTTTTTTGCGATTTCTACTTTAATTTACACAGTTTGAATTATGACCACTTCTCATTGACATACGTTTCCATGTAGCCTCGTGGCGTAGGTCGAGTTGGAACTTTGGACGTATTTGAACTTTACGAAACATCAGTATACCCTTTCTTCTTATAGGGTTGCTTCGGGCTATAGCGCTATAGGATGAAGTCCTATGCAGTTTAACAAGCGCTCGTAAACATCCAGCACAAACACTTGTGAATGCTACCAACTACATTCAATAACGAGATAAAGTGATTTTCTTTTGCAAGTTCGCCCCCAAACAAGACCAAAAGCCACTTTCGCCATAACCCAAAAAACACTTTAGGTATTGTAAAGGGGTTATACAAGAAGAAAGCAAAGATGAAAATAGCTCAGGGGAGCTGAAAGTAGGAGTTGATGGTCCACTTAAAACAGTCCAGGATGGAGGGAAACATACACCAGTCAAGGAGTTCCAAAGATATATAGTACGCCAGCTGTTGGAATATTATGTCTCTTTGTTCTAATCCCAGCAAAGCAGGAATATGGGTGAGAGGAAGCAAAAACACTCTTCATGGGGGAACTAGGTCGGATACTCCGATGACACATTTACCATTGCATTTATGTGGAAGAGACCAGGGCTGGCTACAGACCTACAATCATGACCATTGAATTCTACGGATCCGAAAAACCCCAACAGGCCCCGGGTCGAAAACGAGAACGATAAAAGTGCAGGCCCCCGATTGGTTAAAGTGCTCCACGCAGAATACGCCCACGCTCATTCAACCAATCGAGGGCGTGCATTTTTATCGCTCTCGTTTTCGTTCCCGTTATCGGGGCCTGTGTGATCGGGCCTAAACAGTCAACTTTTCATCACGAATAATTTATGTTGAAATACAATTTTCATCACAAACATGTTGAAATATAATTTTGGCGCACTTTCATTCCCGTCAGTGGCCCACTGTGCTACGGTGGGAAAGAGAATGTTGATTCCAACCCTTCACCGACAATATTTAAAAAATACTACGTGTAATATTCGGGAATAACGAGAGACCATTCTGAGAAGAAGGTTGCTTGCATGAGCATGGTTGCATAGAGGCATAATCCTACACTACGCTTCTGCACTCTATCTATGAAAAAGATAACTGAATTTTACTTGGTCATTATGTTGAGGAAATACCTCAATCCAAACCATTTCCTTCAAAACCATAATAAAGCCTCCGAGTTGAACATGTATGCTAAATGACAGTGTAATAACGAATGACCGTAAAATGAACCTTTGAGGTGGTATACAACGAGCACCAAATCTGTACAGGTGTACATATGCAGATTGGTATAGTGCAATAATATTGACTGCCCAAACTGAATGGATACATGTATAGCTCATTCATATCATGTATAATGCATGAGTCCATACACTAGACCTTGCAGTCTCAAATTGCACCATTGAATATAACGTCTGTATTATCACTTCCTTGTGCCACTTCGCCATATAAAATGTAGTACGCTGAGGCTATAGTCGATAGCTCACATGTGAAAATCAATATTGCCTTTCTGTTTTTTCTATAATAGAAAAAAGTCCAGACTAAACCGTGCGGTTCGTTTCTGATACCATACAAAATCAAGCATCTTTTCCAAGATTTCTTAATTTTACTGCTCTGTTTTCTTTCTGTGTAGGATAGCCACACTGCTAGGTAAATTCTTGAACAAACAGTGTTTTTCATTTCTATAATGTCTATTAAATACACTGGGCACTATTGTCAAAGACCAGTCTTCTCACTTGGTGTATCTCAACATATTAACAAACCTGTCAAAATTTGAGCTCAATTGGTCGTCAAAATTGCGAGATAATAATGAAGAAGAAGAAAAAAAACTTGTCACACGAAGTTGGGTGTGTGCTTTCAGATGCTTGATTTCGAGACCTCAGAATCTAATTCTGGAAAATTACTTCTTTCTCGAAAACTACGTCACTTCAGAGGGAGCCGTTTCTCACAATGTGTTACACAATCAGCCTCTCCCCATTACTCGTTACCAAGTAAGGTTTTGCCTAAATGATTAGTTTGAGTATTTACCAATTGAATTAAGTTTGGTAGGATAGGCCCTATGCAACCAACATTGACCGTGACGTAATTGCTGTAGGGGAAAGTCCCTTCCTAGTAAACTTACTATTGTTACATAAAAGAACTGTTCAACCATGGAGGTATAGCTATAGGCCTATACAGCTCCATGATTCAGCGGCCGTAGATGCAATATGAAGGTCGTATTCGTATATGCAGCTAACTACGGCTACAACTGTAAATCTATGTTACTGAAAAAAACTCATTTAACATTACTTGACCTTGTTAGGGATAGCTGGATCAAAATGATTAGTCATTTAAGTGTAAGCATTGATTAAAAGAGCCTTTTTGTCAGAATAGCTCAAAATACTTAGAGTGCGAAAATCAAGCAACATTTTGAAGCGTTTCAGTTTGATGTGACCTAATATATCCCATAAATATCCCAATGTATTCAGAAACAAATGTTATGCAGTAATCCTTGTCCTTAAAGAGACATTTCTTTAAAGGAAAATACAGTTTAGTACACAACACATTGCAATTCAATTGAATAATGACTAAAACGCAAACCATCATGCAGTTAGACTATCATTAATAGGAAAACTGATAATTAGCAAACATATAAAACAATGCCATACAATGTAAATGTGAATTTCTATTGGGGAGATACGGTTACATGACATTACAAAACATGCCTCAATGGAATCAACTCAAAGGATCAAAGACCTCCATTAAAGCTGATATTTCCCAAAAGTAAATAGTGTTTTTTCAAAAACAAATTCTGCTTTCATGTTATGATAGAAGTATACCGGAGAAGGTATCCTTGTGGTACTGAAACAACATACACAACGTGTGCCAAAAAACACAACACATTTTATGCTCCTTCTAATTTCACTTTCGTCACAAGTAGTTCCAGTTTTAAAGGACACTTTAGGTTATGCAGTCTAATATTGTTGATTTGGTATTCATGTTTCATTAAGAGTTGACAACTGAAACCCTATACTATAACAAGTACAAAGTCATCTTAATCAAAAATCCTATACTATCAGTATCACCAAAGAAGTTCACTGGGTATTAGACATTTTTACGATTAGGTTCATTTTAAACTCATGTTGTTTTTCCTAATAAAATATTGCTGAAAAAGCAAAGTAAGAGTCTGGTGTACTTAGCCAAAATTATAACAGTCTTTTGACTTAAAGGCAGAGGACACTATTGGTAATTGTCTTCTTACCTCGTGTATCTCAACATATGTATAAAATAACAAACCTGTGAAAATGTGTGCTTAATCGGTCGTCGAAGTTGCGAGATAATAACGAAAGAAAAAACACCCTTGTCACACAAAGATGTGTGCTTTCAGATGCTTGATTTCGAGACCTTAAAATTTTAAATCTGAGGTCTTGAAATCAAATTTGTGAAAAATTACTTCTTTCTCGAAAACTACATTACTGGAGCCGTTTCTCACAATGTTTTATACCCTCAACCTCCCCCCATTACTCATAATCAAGAAAGGTTTTATGATAATAACTATTTTGAGTAATTACCAGTAGTGTCTACTGCCTTTAGACCGTTTTGTTTAGCAAAACATGTTGCCACAGTTAGTACTCCAAACTATGATTGCTAATGTCAAAGATATGCACACCTTTTATGAATGATTCATTGCTGGGAACCGTCCTAGCTGACAAAAAGTTTAATAGGAAAAAAATAAATAGGAGTCTATACTTGTGGATTAAGCGGTAATAATGATAAATATTTGTATTTGCTTTTTCCTTGTTTTTGACACCCAGCTGAAAAGAGAGGGTTGATTGTTTTATCAATGGAGAGGATACATATTAATATGTTGCCCTTTGTTTCCGAATCTAATTATCGTCCTCTTGTGTGGAAGTTGTCCGTGTTTGTATAAACACGACTAACAATGCGTTATACTGCAAACAAACAAACAAACAAACAAACTGGAATTTATTTTTCTTAATTGTTAGCCTACAAAAGCTTGATTAGTTCTTAAACTGTGGAGCATACTTTTTAAAACGGGGGAGAATTGTAAACGGAAGAATTAGTTGCTTCAAAATCCTTTAAAATCACATTTTTTCCACTGGTAAGATAAGTCCCTGGGACTTTCTAAGAGAATCTGCTTGGGAAACATGATTTAAATTTGGAGTAGCAAGGTCGTATACCCGCTGGACTTTTGATAACATTGACCAGTCCGCTGTCTCAAGGGAAGTCACTCGTGTACAGGCCTTATATACCTGTATTACGGTGTGGTCATCTTGATTTTACAACTCATTGTTAGCAAATTGAGGCTGGGCGAAATAATAGTCTGGTGCCATCAGCAATGAATGTTGCATTTGTTACTGTTGAAACAGGGACAATGACCCAGATGGTGACAGCGTGATAGAAGGTCTATAGTCTGTCGTGTAGTAATACAATTATTTGATACACCTAATCCCCACCCATGCAAACATTAATGGGTGCACCCCTGGAATGGTAAAATGCAATCTTTTGACTATCTGGAAGACTGTGGGGTTGCAATCAGTTAGTCTTACACTGGTATATTGACTAGTATAATTGAGATGAGCATTGCAGGGTTGTATCATAACGTCAATGGAATTTTGCACACTATAGTGTGCAAAGTTCCTTATTTCCTTGTGTTGTGCACCGTTATAAATACAACACCATACTTTGCAGTCGTTCTGATGCAAACACATTTCCGAAACAAACAAGGTTTTCCCGTGTTTTATTTATAAAGTCTCTTTTTGTCATATCAAAAGACAAACTTGAACGTATATACAGTTGATTTAAAAAATGTCAAGGTTATTGGCCGAGAGTACTAGTAAACAGGAGGAAGTTTAGGTGGAAATGAAATTCAACGGTTAGAAAAAGTACAATGAATGTAAAAAGCAGTAGAATAGTGGCTGATACTGAAAGTTAGTCCATTACTGCAAACGGTGGTGAAAATGGAAAATGACATGGTAAGATATTTCCTTGTGTATTTGTTGTTATTTTAGTCTCATTCAAGTTACGCATTGAGGCCTAGGCTCAGGTTTTTGATCAACAACAAAGGAGTAAGCTTTGAACCAGCACTCGAAATTCATCGGCATAGATCCATGTACAGGCTGACCCTAACTGAAAGCTTTGCAGTCGTCAACAGTTAAACTGAAGTACAGCTCAATGTAGCAGTGAGGCTCTCCATTTCGATTACAGAATTAAACTGTTTCTATTAGTTGGTATCTGAACATTTTATGCAGAACTCTATAGTTACACGATGCTGGGGATTTAACGCTCAGTCATCATGTCGGCTCATCAAAGGGTACTAGGATTGACGTCATTGGTTGTTGTTCTAGCTTGTCTCAATATTGGTAAGTAGACGATTTGTTGCTTGCAAAAAAAGCAAATTTGGAAACTTTTCATGTTGAATCAATCTATGTTCAACAAATACTAAGAGAAACTTAAAAGAGAAAACTTGATGAGTTTTTCACTAAATCTTTGTGTTGGTGTAAATAGTGTCTTTTTGCAGAACAGTTTTTCACTAAATGTTTGTGTTGGTGTATTAATAGTGTCTTTTTGCAGAACAGTTTTTTACTAAATCTTTGTGTTGGTGTGAATAGTGTCTTTTTGCGGAACAGTTTTTCACTAAATGTTTGTGTTGGTGTATTAACAGTGTCTTTTTGCAGAACAGTTTTTCACTAAATCTTTGTGTTGGTGTAAAAGTGTCTTTTTGCAGAACAGTTTATCACTAAATCTTTGTGTTGGTGTAAATAGTGTCTTTTTGCAGAACAGTTTTTCACTAAATGTTTGTGTTGGTGTATTAATAGTGTCTTTTTGCAGAACAGTTTTTTACTAAATCTTTGTGTTGGTGTGAATAGTGTCTTTTTGCGGAACAGTTTTTCACTAAATGTTTGTGTTGGTGTATTAACAGTGTCTTTTTGCAGAACAGTTTTTCACTAAATCTTTGTGTTGGTGTAAATAGTGTCTTTTGCAGAACAGTTTTTCACTAAATCTTTGTGTTGGTGTAAAAAGTGTCTTTAGGCAGAACAATTTTTCACTAAATCTTTGTGTTGGTGTAAATAGTGTCTTTTTGCAGAACAGTTTTTCACTAAATCTTTGTGTTGGTGTAAAAAGTGTCTTTAGGCAGAACAATTTTCACTAAATCTTTGTGTTGGTGTAAATAGTGTCTTTTTGCAGAACAGTTTTTCACTAAATCTTTGTGTTGGTGTAAATAGTGTCTTTTGCAGAACAGTTTTTCACTAAATCTTTGTGTTGGTGTAAATAGTGTCTTTTGCAGAACAGTTTTTCACTAAATGTATGTGTTGGTGTATTAATAGTGTCTTTTTGCAGAACAGTTTTTCACTAAAATTTTCGTGTTGGTGTAAAAAGTGTCTTTAGGCAGAACAATTTTTCACTAAATCTTTGTGTTGGTGTAAATAGTGTCTTTTTGCAGAACAGTTTTTCACTAAATCTTTGTGTTGGTGTAAATAGTGTCTTTTTGCAGAACAGTTTTTCACTAAATCTTTGTGTTGGTGTAAATAGTGTCTTTTGCAGAACAGTTTTTCACTAAATGTATGTGTTGGTGTATTAATAGTGTCTTTTTGCAGAACAGTTTTTCACTAAAATCTTTGTGTTGGTGTAAATAGTGTCCTTTTGCAGAACAGTTTTCACTAAATCGTTGTGTTGGTGTAAACAGTGTCTTTTTGCAGAACAGTTTTTCACTAAATCTTTGTGTTGGTGTAAATAGTGTCTTTTTGCAGAACAGTTGTTCACTTAATCTTTGTGTTGGTGTAAATAGTGTCTTTTTGCAGAACAGTTTTTCACTAAATCTTTGTGTTAGTGTAAATAGTGTCTTTTTGCAGAACAGTTTTTCACTAAATCTTTGTGTTGGTGTAAATAGTGTCTTTTGCAGAACAGTTTTTCACTAAATGTATGTGTTGGTGTATTAATAGTGTCTTTTTGCAGAACAGTTGTTCACTAAATCTTTTTGTTGGTGTAAAATTAATAGTGTCTTTTTGCAGAACAATGCTTTCAGATGACAGCACTGGCAATGTTTAGGGTCTCTATAATGTAAGATCAATGTTGCGAAGATATTTGACAACATATTCACTCACTCATATTTTCTTAGTGGACCAATTGGTTATGGCAACATTGAGAATTTTGCCATGTTATTCTACCCAATTGTGTACACTTAAAATGTTTAAGAGTCAGTTCAGGTAAATAATTGACATAGTTGCTCACGGTCAAAAAATGAATTTTTTTTATACTTTGTGGGTGGAAGGGCCTTGGGGTGCAAGTAAACAAAATTGCATTTTCAATTCTATATATAGCCCGTTGCCATGGTTACGGCTCATTTTGTTTTTTTGCCATTTTAGGCCGATTTTGGGGTCTGAAAAACTGGTTTTTAGCTCATATTTACAACTCCACCCCACCAAAATGCAACATTATTTCAAAAAACCTTTTATATCACTACAAAGTATCATCCTAGGCCTTCCTTGAGAAAAAAAATTATTGCTTTAAATATCACCCTTGTGCTATTTTTGCATCATGCATTACAGTATGTTTTTAGAACTTGCAAAATCGACATTTTTACCCTATTTTTGGACCCCAAAATGTCAACTTGCCAGGGGTCTCAGAAAATTTTCCTTTCGGCTGTGATTAGGGCCAACATGGGTCTTTCCATATCTGGTGTCAAAAACTTGGGCAATTGTATCCTGTTGTGACAGTACTGCCTCAAAACTTGACTTTTTTCCCAAAAACGTGAAAAATGCCTTTTTAAGGGTCTTTTCACATAATATCGAAATACGTGTCCATGGTAAAAGGGAATATTTTTCTTATACTTTGTGGATGGTAGGGACTTGGGGTCCAAATAAACAACATTTACATTTCAAATCATAATATAACACGTTGCCATGGTAACAGTTCATTTGTGTTTAGGCCACTTCAGGCCGATCTTGGGGTATGACAAACTGTTTTTTTAGTTAATATTTACAACTCCACCCCACCAAAAAACAAAAATATTTCATAAAACCTTTTACATCACTACAAAGTATCATCCTTGGCTTTACTTGAGACAAAAAAATACTGCTATAAATTTCACCCTTGTGCTATTTTTAGAACGTGCATTAGAGTATGTTTTTAGAACTTGCAAAATCAACATTTTTTACCATATTTTTTGCCCTCAAAATTTCATTTTTTTTCAGAGGTCTCAGAGTATTTTTCTTTCGGTTTTGATCAGGGCCAAAATTTGTCTTTTTTATTTCTGGTAAGAAAAACTTGGGCAAGTGTATCCTGATGTTAACAGTACTGTCTCAAAAATAGACTTTTTTCCCCAAACAGAAAAATGCATTTTGAATTGTTTTTTCTTCATATTGAATTTCTAACATTAAAAAGTAATAATTCTATCAATCTCGCAGCTTTTCCTAAGCACTAGTGGATTACCCAACATTGATCAGGAACTGTTGATGACCTTAATTTTACAATTTGCCCGGCCCAGCCCCAATCATATATTTCTTGACATTGCATAAAACAATGTTTTGTGAATAGCGCCTCTTTTTTTGAAAGTGTTCCCTTTCGGTTGTTATTGGTGTTTTCATGTCTTCTGGGTAGAAACACTGTGTTTATTGTATCCTGTTGTGACTGATCATGCCTTAAGTAAAGTAATTTTTCCAAAAACAATGCATGCTTGTTAAAAAATCTGGCACTGTTGAGTAATGAATACAAAGTTTTTATTTAAACATAATGGTATCCAACCAAACCATAACCAATGCTTTGCCACTGAGAGTTCTTGATTTGGCTACTTTACCTATCGTACATGGTATGATTCCCATTGCAAGTAGAGTGCGATGAGCATTCTTTACAAGTTGTCTTTAATACAGGGCCTACTCTCCTTGGTCCCTGCCTGCTACCAAATGTAAAACTTTTCATAGAGATAGAGATCATAAACAATGTAGTTTCTGTGCTTGAGGCAGATGGTTTGGAGCATCCAATCATGTCCAACACAAATGTGGGAAATTAAAAAGCCCGCTTAAAAGTGTTGGAAAAGTTTGCCAAGATCTTATTAAAAACAATGATACTAACGATTTGCAAGATGAGCGTAAGAGATCATTTAAAAGGAACACGTTGCCTGAGATCGGTCAAGTTGGTCTTTGAAATGCGTTTGTAACCGTTTGTTATAAAATGCATGGTTAGAAAGATGTTTTTGAGTGATACTTGTGTGGATCATTATATTCTACTTTTAAAATATCTTTCTAATCATATGCATTTTGTAATAAACGTTTACAAACGCTTTTCAAAGACCAACTCGACCGATCCAAGGCAACGTGTTCCTTTAATGAAACAACATTGAAAGAAGTTGTAAATACTTGCACCTGCTCAACATAAATAAATAAGATGCATTTGCAGTGACAAAAGTCTATTCAGGCTAGTTTGATTATTTTTTCCATTCACTATCTTACTAATTCATAATTATTATATATGTCTCTGAGAACGATCAACAAAAAACATTGTCAAACATTACCTGCTGAATTGTTTATCACGTTAAATAAACCAACTCTTTTGTTGTTTGCAACAGTACAATTGAAAGGAACCCCACCATAGATGGGGGAACTGCTTACAGAAGGCCAAACATGCCAAAGCAGGTGAATGGCCATTTAGATACTTTGGATACAGTACTTGCTCACTTTTAGAGCCTCTTTGTTCTGATAGGGATGAAAATGTTTAGTTTGGTACCGGGCAGGGGACCAAGAAGACTGTTATAAGGCCATGTATAGACAAGAATAGTAAAGAATGCTCATCGCACTACTTCTCTTCTTGCAATGTGAATCATACCTGTACAACTAGGTAAAGTAGTCATGACAAAACAAGAACTCTCAGTGGCAAAGCATGGTTATACACTTTTTATTTGTTACTTAAAGAGCATGGAAACAGTGCCATACTTATTTAACAAGCATGCTCGTTTTTGTTTTTTATCAATTCAAACTAAGGGATAACTTCAAAATGCATTTTTATTGTTTTTGGAAAAATTACCATGTTTGAGGCAGCAGTGTCACAGGATACAATAAACCAAAGTGTTTCTCCCCAGCAGACATGCAAACCATAATGATAGCCCAATCACAACAAAAAGGGAAATATTCTGAGAACCACCAAAACATTAAGACAGTACAAACTTTCTTGATGTGCAAGGGGAATTAAAAAATGTGACTTTCAAAAAAGAGGCGCTGTTCACAAAACTTTTTTTTATTTTATGCAATGTCAAGAAATATGATTGGGCCGGGGCCGGGGTGAGGCCGGGGCGGGGCAAATTATAAGATTTAGGTCATCAACAGGTCCTGATCAATGTTTGGTAATGCACTAAGCCTACAGAGTGCTTATGAAAAGCTGCCAGATTGATGGAATTATTACTAACTTCTTAATGTTATAAATTCAAAATGAAGCAAATATTTCAAAATGCATTTCTCTATGTTTTCGGGGAAAAGGGTCTACTTTTGAGACAGTTCTGTTACATCAGGATACAATTGCCCGAGTTTTTCTTACCAGAAATAAAAAGACAAATTTTTGCCCTGATCAAAACCGAAAGGAAAATATTCTGAGACCCCTGAAAAAATGAAATTTTGAGGGCAAAAAATATGGTAAAAATGTTGATTTTGCAAGTTCTAAAAACATACTCTAATGCACGTTCTTAAAATAGCTCAAGGGTGAAACTTTTAGCAATAATTTTTTTTTCTCAAGTAAAGCCAAGGATGATACTTTGTAGTGATGTAAAAGGTTTTATGAAATATTTTTGTTTTTTGGTGGGGTGGAGTTGTAAATATTAACTAAAAAAACAGTTTGTCATACCCCAATATCGGCCTGAAGTGGCCTAAACACAAATGAACTGTTACCATGGCAACGTGTTATATTATGATTTGAAATGTAAATGTTGTTTATTTGGACCCCAAGTCCCTACTATCCACAAAGTATAAGAAAAATATTCCTTTTTTTTAACGTGGACACGTATGTCGATATTATGTGAAAAGACCCTTAAAAAGGCATTTTTCACGTTTTGGGGAAAAAAGTCTAGTTTTGAGGCAGTACTGCCACAACAGGATACAATTGCCCAAGTTTTTGACACCAGATATGGAAAAACCAATGTTGGCCCTAATCACAGCCGAAAGGAAAATTTTCTGAGACCCCTGGCAAGTTGACATTTTGGGGTCCAAAAATAGGGTAAAAATGTCGATTTTGCAAGTTCTAAAAACATACTGTAATGCATGATGCAAAAATAGCACAAGGGTGATATTTAAAGCAATAATTTTTTTTCTCAAGGAAGGCCAAGGATGATACTTTGTAGTGATATAAATGGTTTTTTGAAATAATGTTGCATTTTGGTGGGGTGGAGTTGTAAATATGAGCTAAAAACCAGTTTTTCAGACCACAAAATTGGCCTAAAATGGCAAAAAAACAAAATGAGCCGTAACCATGGCAACGGGCTATATATAGAATTGAAAATGCAATTTTGTTTACTTGCACCCCAAGGCCCTTCCACCCACAAAGTATAAAAAAAATTCATTTTTTGACCGTGAGCAACTATGTCAATTATTTACCTGAACTGACTCTTAAAGCCACTATAAACTTTCGAAACAGAAAAGAAGAAAAAAGTTCACAGATTTACAAATAACTTACAGGGTTTACAGAAGGTAATGGTAAAAGACTTCTTTTGAAATATTTTTCCATGAAATGCTTTACTTTTTGAGAAAACATTAAAACAATTATCATTTCTCGACAACGAGAATTACAGATTATATAGTAAACACATGTCATGACACGGCGAAACGTGCGGAAACAAGTGAGGGTTTTCCCGTTATTTTCTCCCGACTCCGATGACCGATTGAGCCTAAATTTGCACAGGTTTGTAATTTTATATATGAGTTGTGATACACGAAGTGTGGGCCTTGGACAATACTGTTTACCGAAAGTGTCCACTGGCTTTAAATAAAAGGTAAAAGGAAATTGCCAAAATTGTACGAACACGGTTCGTTTGTAACTCGGTCTACGATCGTCGGAAGGATAAAAGGTTAACGGTGCATTGTCACAACTACAACACACCTAGACTGAACATCTGACGTCACACCTCGAGGCTCGTGAATAAATATAGAAACTATCGATGGGGGCGCTTTTCTTTAAGAAAAAATCTTCCAAATGCACTCTGATTTGATGCAGGGCACCTTTAAAGGATTTGGGGTACTGTTTGTAACACAAAACACAATGCCCACAGATGTACATTAAACATACACCGTTTGAAGATAATGATTGTAGAAAAATACTTGGTCAGGTGCTGTAGTTTTTGTGAAATGAGTAAAAACAATGTCACCAAAATAATCCTCGTTTCAGTTTTAGCATGTAAAACGTACTTACCAGTTATGGTATAATTACAATAACTGGTTAATACGTTTTACATTGCTAAAAAAATGTTCATCTCACTGAGACGATAATTATTGTTGTGACTTGTTTTACTCATCTCAACAACTACAGCACCTCAGCAAGTAACATTTTAAGGGAAGCTTTCCAGTATCACTATCTTTAAACTGTGTAAGTTTATTGTAAATCTGTGGACATGGTGTTTTGTGTCATACAAAAGGTACACAGACCCTTAAAGGTAGCATATTGGTTGACTTTGTGAATAATTATTTGTTTACTAAGTTTACCAAGTTGCTGTTGATTTGTTACAGAAGGGTTTCAAGGTAGTAAAAAGAAAGTCGTGTTAATTATATGACTTAAAGGCAGAGGACACTTTTGATACTTCTCACTTTTCACTTGGTGTATCTCAACATATGCACAAAATAACTAACCTGTGAAAATTTGAGCTCAATTGGTCGTCGAAGTTGTGAGATAATAATGGAAGAAAAAACACCCTTGTCACACGAGGTTGTATGCTTTCAGATGCTTGATTTCGTGACCTCAAATTCTAAGTCTGTGGTCTCGAAATCAAATTAGTGGAAAATTACTTCTTTCTCGAAAACTACGTTACTTCAGAGGGAGCCGTTTCTCACAATGTTTTATACTATCAACAGCTCCCCATTACTCGTTACCAAGTTAGAAATGTATGCTTATATAATTATTTTGAGTAATAACCAAGTGTCCACTGCCTTTAAAACTAATGACAATGAACAAATATTGACTGCTTCGAGTGCTATGGTTAAAACTATGACTCCCGAGGTGATCCCCGGAGCATTTTATTTTCCCGAGGCGAAGCCGAGGGAAAATAGAACGCTCCGGGGATCACCGCTCCGGGGATCACATTTCTAAATACTGTACTATTATTATTAAGTTACAGACCTGAATGCTACAATCCACGGACGACGCGAATACAGATTGCATACACTTTTACTTACTGTGTTGCATGTAGTGTCGTGCAATCCGAAATGGTTACAGACTATTAATTTATCATCCTCGTACACGCAACGGTTGTCTGGGAACTGCACGCCGTGTGCTAGTCTGTCGGACTAGCGCACGGCGCCGTGTGCTAGTCTTCGGACTAGCGCATGGCAAACCGACGCACTATCACACGGCCGTCGTCGAGCAAAACTAAGATATGTCATGTGACGCGCTCTAAACCAATGAGCAGGCAGAATACTTGCAAGGGGTGTTATAATACAAGCTAGCACTTCGAAGCGTTTTATGCCACCAAATTTGAATCTGAGAAGTGTTACTGCCAGTACCATTTTTCATGTCGTATTATACAAATATTGACTGCTTCGAGTGCTATGGTTAAAACTATGACTCCCGAGGTGATCCCCGGAGCGTTCTATTTTCCCGAGGCGAAGCCGAGGGAAAATAGAACACTCCGGGGATCACCGAGGGAGTCATAGTTTTTAACCATTGCACGAGTAAAAGCAGTCAATATTTGTTTTATAACACCCCAAACATTTCTAAATACTGTACTGTTATTATTAAGTTACAGACCTGAATGCTACAATCCACGGACGACGCGAATACAGATTGCAAACACTTTTACTTACTGTGTTGCATGTAGTGTCGCGCAATCCGAAATGGTTACAGACTATTAATTTATCATCCCAGTATACGCAACGGACGTCTGGGTACTGCACGCCATGTGCTAGTCTGTTGGACTAGCGCATGGCAAACCGACGCTCTATCACACGGCCGTCGTCTGGCAAAACTAAGACATGTCATGTGACGCGCTCTAAACCAATGAGCAGGCAGAATACTTGCAAGGGGTGTTATAATTCCCTATAGAGATTAATTTTTGACGATATCTCAAAAACAGGACCACCTTTTGACATAACCCACTTTGTGTATCCCAATATATTATGCATACATATTAGACAGCGGACACTATTGTTAATTCCTCAAAATAAATATTAGCATAAAACCTTACTAGGTTACGAGTAATGGGGAGAGGTTGATGGTATAAAACATTGTGAGAAACGGCTCCCTCTGAAATGACGTAGTTTTCGAGAAAGAAGTAATTTTCCACTAATTTGATTTCGAATCCTCAGATTTAGAATTTGAGGTCACGAAATCAAGCATCTAAAAGCACACAACTTTGTGTGACACGGGTGTTTTTTCTTGCATTATTATCTCGCAACTTCGACGACCTATTGAGCTCAAGTTTTCACAGATTTGTTATTTTATGGATATGTTGAGATACACCAAGTGAGAAGACTACTCTTATACAATTACCAATAGTGTCTACTGTCTTTAACATAACAAATAAACTGTGAAAATGTACCAAAAATTAATTTTCAAAAAATAATAATGACAGAAAAAATACCCTCGTAGCATAGTATAATAGCTTCAGATGCCCGAGAAATGCTTCATGCCTGAAGCCTTTTTCGGATTCCAATTTTTGGGTTAAAATATCTAAAAATACTTTACTTCACCCGGTGCTCTTTTCCAAATTAGTTTCTATAGTCATGAATGTTTTTAGTAACAACCAAATATATTCCCTTCCTTCAATTCTTGCTTAGCCTATGTGGTTTGTCGCTCTGATCGTAAAACCACAAGGAAACACATTGTCAAATTAATTGCTGTGAATGTTGTATAATTCCATATGTAGGGGATACTTGTTGTAAACTATAATGTAAAAAATCAAGTAGATTTGTTCTCATAGAAACTTGAAAATATTAGTAAAACATATTTTCATTTGGGATTTGAGAGAAAGTGTTTAACCTTTGGCATGATTTTTGCGGTAGCACCATGTGTAAATCTCTTTTGAGTAGTGTTGGGTCTGAAAAGAACTTGGTTTACAACTTTTGGTATACATTTTGCATGTGTATAAATCGGAACACGAAACTCTGTCTCAGGTTTTGAGTAAGATTTTATTCAGTCTTGCTAAGATTTGGTTGCTAGATTAGGTGCTGCTGGGTGTATAACCCTCACTCAAGACGAACATCGATATAGTGTCGATTGAAATCGACTTTCTCAGCGCCCAGGTCGAAATTCTAGTTGAACCTAGTTAAACTGGGTTTAACTGGAACTAGTTGAAAACCAGTTGATAAACTAGTTAAACACAGTTAAAACCAGTTGGTTTAATATGGAAAATGGACAGACACCAACTGGTTTATAATTTCAACCTAGTTGAACACGGTTAAACCTAGTCCAAACCAGTTGGTTAATAGTGAAAATTGACGACTTTGGTCACTATCCAGTTGAACCAGTTGACCCCAGTTAACTAGGTTCAACTGGAATTTTGACCTGGGCGGTGATGACACCTTACGCGCATCACCACTAGTGACACCATAAAGCAAAGTTGCTCTATGGTGACATCCCGTTCAACTTGACTATGCCTGAGATATCAGCAATGAGCTTATGGTTTTCCTCGAACTCGCCTGACGGCAAGTTATCGGGAAAAGGCCTTCCAACATAGCACCAAGACCCTGCCCCGGAACTCACTTCCTGAAGACCTCAGATAAATGCACAACATCACTCTCTTCAATCTGCTTTCATAGGGTGCGTTCGTTTAGCTTCCCTGGGTCGACCCCGGGGTGTGGCGGGTTTTTTTTCCAGGACGAACGTGGGTAATTATCTGCACACGTTCGTCCTGGAAAAAGAAAACGCCACACACCGGGGTCGACCCGGGGAAGCTAAATGTGCGAACACACTTGTTCATGTTTGCTTTCTGACCCAATTCACCTGACGTCATCATCAGAATAATCTTGGATGCGCCATTTTGGTGGTCAATGTCAACGTGTGTTATTCAGGAAAGTGCGCATTTTAGGCGACGCGGCGTTTACACGTAAACCTATTGACCACCAAAATGGTGAGCGTGGAACAGTCGCCGCGTGTGACGCGCGTGCAAGGGGCCGGTCATTTACTAGATTAGTGCCTTTGTTTGTATGGTTTACAGGAAAGCGCGCCTTACAAATGCTATAATTATTATTATTAGTCTGCAAGTTTTGCAATATTGCAAGGCCATAAAAATTGTAGTTTTTTTAACACTGTTGACACTCAGCTACATGTTGTGTTTACCAATCAGAGCGTGAATTACGTCATATGAACACGTTCTTAGCCGCCTTCACAATTCCATTCTACAACTTCATTGTATTTTAATCCGATCAGCATGCATAAGGGGGATCTCCCTTTTTCGGCCACCGACTTTGGACAATACAGTCATTTTCTATTGACTGGTTTTGAAGACATTGTTATTATAGGCCAACATAAAGGACGGGAGACATTATTCCTTGCTCTATACAAACTATGATATAAGAAATTGTACCACGTTGTAGGTATACGTCGTTCACGCTAACTTAAAGGCCGAGTTATAGTCGGTCGCGCGACCATCGCCCGACCGACTATAAACCGGCCTTTAGGCTGAGTCACATGCGGCAAAGACCGAGCAAAAGGTGACGAACGAGAAAATCCCAAAACGTTGGCAGCAAAGCGACGGCAAAAGGGGGAAAACAAAAATTCGATCACGGGTGGGAACGACCTTCAGCGGATTGGCCGGCGGCAAGGAACGGCGGCTGACGGTGGGTTGTGGCGACGATGACGTGACTCAACGGCCGACACCAAAGCCCGTGTGTAAATGGTCGAGTTTGGCGTAGACAACGACTACCAACGGAATTGTGACGACCTCAAAACGAATAGATATGGAACCGCACGGCATGGAAACGTCAATCGACTGATAATTATGGCCGTCTGCGTCACGGAAAGACGGTTGCGTTCTCCAACGAAATCTGAATGGAATCACAACGAAACTTTGCCGAATGTTAAAAATTTGCCGACGGGCGCTACTGATTTTTGCAGCCGTCTCCGGACAATAGCGGATTCGTCAGCGACAATTGACGGCAACATACGATGATTGGCGGCAAATTCAAAATTGCAATTCGCAGCTTAACGTAGCTTGCCGAATCCACTATTCGTCATAGTGTGAGCCAGCCTTTACATAGTAAACTGTTATCTATAGCCAGGTGTATACCTTATACATTATTTTGTGCAGAAAGAGTGATCTTGTACATTCCAGTGCCTTTCTGGAAGGCAAGATACACTGGTCATAATGGACAGAGTTGGGCTTAATTGTCATCCATAAATTCAAGTAAAATAACGGTTGAACAAGTTTGGAGATTTGCCCCCTTTACTTCACACCAAAAGTTGCTATAAACAAATTTGGACAGTATTGCAATCTTCATAAAATATAAGATGTTGTCGAGTTCTTCCCATGGACTGTGTACAACTCATGCTGCGTGAATATAAATTTAGTTTCAGGCTATGTGGCTCTTTTTTGTAAATGTGATGTCACAAGTTAAATGGTATATACCAGTAGCTTGTGTTTGTACCCTGTGCAGGGCCCAACTTCATAGAGCTGCTAAGCACAACAATTTGCTAAGCATGACATTTCTTCTCTGATAAAAACAGGATTACCAGCCAAATTTCAATTCGTTACATAGTGCTTGTTACTGGTATATAGCTTTTGTTTGCTTATCCTGAAAATCACATGAAAATTTGGTTGGTAAACCTGTTTTATCAAGGAAGAAATTTCATGCTAAGCAAATTTTTGTGCTTAGCAGCTCTATGAAATTGGGCCGAGCTGACCATGTTTTGTAGAGAGGCACAATTTTACCCTCCTAAAGTCTCTGCAAAGAGCGTGGATTCACATAAGAAGAAAAACCATGACGACATGAACATTGCAGACAGAGAAAACGTAAACTTCTACAATCTAAAAGGAGATTGGTAATTTATACACACAATTTTCGAAGTGGTTCCAAGTTCACATTTTGACACTGCGAAAGAAACAGAAATAAACAATCTCTCATAATGTAAAAGAGTGAAAAATTCACTCTCTTGTCCGAGTGGCGTTAGTTTCGCTCTTTTGGAGTTAAAATCAATCTGCGTCACTCCTTTTGAGTGAAATAGGAACGAACTTCACTGTCGAGTTGAAAGTACCCGTCTTTCACTCTACAAAGCGTTGTCCTCCATATGGCTCTTTGTAAGAGTGGTCTGGAGGACAGAAAGAGCGTTTTTTTCACTCTTTTACATTAAGAGAGATGGTCTCTTTAAAAGTTACGAAATCGAACAAAAACGTTAAAGGAACATGTTGCCTTGGACCGGTCGAGTTGGTCTTTGAAAAGCGTATGTAACCGTTTGTTATAGAATGCTTTTGATTAGAAAGATATTTTAAAAGTAGAATATAATGATCCACACAAGAATCACTCGAAATTGCGTGGTTTTCCTTTTACCTTGTCGACAAATACGGTCGGCCATTTATGGGAGTCAAATTTTTGACTCCCATAAATGGCCGACCGTGTTAGTTCGCAAAGTAAAAGGAAAACCACGCAATTTCGAGGCAAATGTGTGTGGATAATTGTATTCTACTTTTTAAACATCTTTCTAACCATATGCATTTTATAACAAACGGTTACAAACGCTTTTCAAAGACCAACTCGACCGATCCAAGGCAACGTGTTCCTTTAATATTGAATTTTTTTCTTAAGGACTAAAAATGCTTCTACCTGTTGCCTACCTGAAGAGGTAGCCGAACCAGGAAGTTCCTATTGTACTTTGCTGGGTACCACAAAACATGTACATGTAATAGTATTATAATGTAACAGAAAGTACACCGAGCCTTAAGGTTCCGGGCACTGATAAAAACATTTACAAAACTTGTATGTAAATAAATAATACCCCCACCCCCCCACCCCCAAAAAAAATAATAATAATAATAAATTCTTCTTTTATTATTAAACATACACAAAAACAAAACATCTTAAGCAAAAACAATCCATTTGAATGTCACCAGGTGTTGCTCTTGTACTGGACGGCAGTCTTACCAGCCAAATCAATACAAGGGGTATTCATGTGTCTGGTAGAGCTGTAGATGGGAATTCTACCACATTAGCCGTCGCGGGTAAGTTTGTTCATTATTCTAACTACGGCTGCTGGGAACTATGGTGAGCAGCATAGAGATATTACAGAATCGCCTGGAATAGTAAATTTATCAGCAATCCATACCACAGACATGAAAGTTTCATCAACTGAGGTTATCCCAGCTAACTGCCGGGGAACAAAATTATCCTTAGAGGATCATGGCACTAGCACTTTAATAAAATTACGAAAGCTAAACTCACAAATAAATCATCGAAGTTATTCTTTGTCTTTGAAAGCGTATACATGTAGTTTGAAGTCATGAGTCAGAATTTCATTATATTGGTGTTACTTTCCTGGTATTATTTTGAGAACTTATTATTCTCACAAAATTAAGAAATTAGTAGTGAGCTCGAAAAAGTATAGAATTCAACGATGCAAGACCTCAACGTTTTCTTATTATACGTTTATAGTTAAAGTGTGTGGTTGCTGATCGATGTTCTCAGTGAAATGCTATTTGCAGACGATGCTGCACTAGCATCCCACACAGAGACAGGGCTCCAGCAGTTGGTGGACAGGCTTTCCTACGCATGCAAGGAGTTTGCCCTCACCATCAGCATCAAGAAGACCCATGTCATGGCCCAAGATGTCGAAAACCCACCCTCCATCTGTATTGGCAACACGACTCTTGACTGTGTGGACTTCTTCACGTATCTCGGGTCAACAGTCTCCAGCAATCTGTCACTTGACGCAGAATTGAGCACCCTTCTTGCCAGAGCCGCCGTAGTGATGGCCAGGCTGGCAAAAAGAGTGTGGCTAAATAAGAACCTAGCCTTGCGCAAAAAACTCCAGGTCTACCAAGCATGCGTCACCAGCACTCTGCTATACGGCAGTGAGGCCTGGACCACCTACATCAGACAAGAAAAACGGCTGAACAGCTTCCACCTGCGCTGCCTACGCCGCGTCTTGGGCATTACATGGCAGGAGAAAGTTCCAAACGCTGAGGTCCTAGAACTGCCCACTCCACACGCATGTTCGCCGTGTTGAGCCAGCGCCGCCTCAGATGGCTCGGGCACGTCCACAGGATGGACGCCAGTCGGCTGCCAAGAGCAATCCTTTATGGCGCACTTTCATCAGGCTCCAGACCAATAGGTCGCCCGTACCTACGATTCAAGGACGTATGTAGACGCGACATGAGGCAGGCAGGCATAGACCCCAACAGCTGGGAGGAAGCTGCTCAAGAACGCAGCGCCTGGAGGCAGACAGTTGCCACAGGGGTCCACCACGCTGAAGAGAGGCGCACTTCCTTGCTGCAGGAGAAGAGGCAGAGGAGGAAATTGCGAGTAGCAGCCCCCACCCCTGTGTCAGCCCCCTCCCCGTATGTCTGCAACAACTGTGGCAGAGACTGCCATGCAAGAATCGGTCTTCTCGGCCACAGCCGCAGCTGCAAGAGAGAAGACAACCCCCCCCCCTCCCCCCTCCCCCCCCGGGCGCAGTCCATCGTCAGTATTGACGGACAGATGCCTACTACTACTATTCTCACACACAAAAATTACATTGAAATTGATAATGGCACAGCATGTTTGTATGTGAGAGGAATAATGACTGTCGAGATTGTCTTGTTGTTTTCATCATTAATTCCTTTTATGTCAATCAAAAATATTCATAGCACATCGAAAGCAATATGTATGTGTGATGGCATTGGACCATGCAGGCCTTAGTAAGTTGATTGTACGGAATAACTAGGCCAGTCACAGGTTGGCTCATGGTTATTTTTCCTGCCTGTCACCTCATTGGACCCCTGTTGAGTGTTCAGTCCCTACCTGGCTGCGTGTGTTTTCCCTCTTCTTTTCAGGGTAACCCAACCCCCACCCACCCCACAATGTTATTGTGATGTTTCCATGATGATTTGCTTACTATAGATTCAGATTCAGACCATTCAAACAAAACTACCGTAGGGCCTAAAATAACTTGCAATATGACCATTAACCATCAAGTCTATACTCTCTTGCAGACTTAACAGCCAACCCGTGGTGGAAAGTGGATCTTGGAGAAACCTACTGCCTCAAGACGGTTACTCTGACAAACAGGGATGATGATTATGGTGAGTGATCTATAAGGCTAACCCACTAGCATACCCAATGATATAATTATATTCACACGTTGGTCACCGTGGTCGAGTGGTTAGACTGCATTCGATTTGCGTTATAAGTTCGTGGGTTCGATTCCTACCAAACGTATTAACCACTGATTTCACAAGGACGAGTAAAATAAGTAGAGTCATCTAGTAGCTGAATCGCAAATATGCAATTCATAATCAAAGACGTTAAACCAATGTTTGTATGGGATCTAAGATTGGCTGTTGGCAGCTTGGCGTTTTTTTATCCCTCTTGTGGGTCGGGAGTTTGTCCCTTTACTTTGACGGGAAGATCATGGGGAAAAAATCCCCGAATTATTGTGTTCAGTGCAGCCAACGTTATAGATTTGCGGACAAGTCGTTTAATAATGGTCTGTCGCGGTGAGATATTCGAGTTGTGGCGGTGTCGTAATGAATCAGGTTGTTGCGATCAAATACTTCTCTCGCGCGAACTGCTGGTTGTCGACTTCTATGGGACTGTATTCGGGAGCAGTGGTCTGCGAGCCAGCAGTCTCAAGAGAATACCGCCAGTGCCGCTGGAATCGCGGGGAGATTTGGCTAAAAGGCTAATAATTTAGGTGGAGTGGGAGCGTATTTTTGTCCTTCCATCCATGCCGACGGGGGTTATATCACTATTTTATCTACTCTTGGCTGAAAGTCTTTAAAGGGTTTGGGTACCTTTTCAAAATGTCCATAGATTTACATTAAACTTACAGGGTTTGAAGATAATGATAGTGGAAAGCTTCCCTTCAAATATTACTTACTGAGGTGCTGTAGTGTTTGAGAAATGAGTAAAAAAATGTCATGAAAATACGTTTGTAAATGATTAAAATAATTTTCGTCTCATGAGACGAAAATTATTTTCATGACACTGTTTTACTCATTTCCCCAAAACTACAGCACCTCAGCACGTAATATTTTCAGGGCAGCTTTCTACTATCATTATCTTCAAACTGTGTAAGTTTAGTGTAAATCTGTGGACATTGTGTTTTTTTGTCCTACAAAAGTTACATAGACCCTTTAAGTGCCAGGAGAAATTTTCACTTAAACATTTTAGTATATAACAGTCTTACTTCTACACTGCCTCCTCAACTTTGTAACCAGATCTGGCTAACAAGGTAATTTAGTTCCCCCACTACTTAAAACCAACTCAGGTACACGAACATTTTCTGCTCGTGGGGTCAACTCATTCAACCAACTCCCCCTTACACTGAAAAATCCCTTTCCATGCACTGTAGCAAGTTTTAAAGTTCAATACAAAAATTTGCTTTTTTAATATATGGGGCTTGTGGTGTTTTTCTTGGCTGGACCAGCATTTTAATCATTGTCTATATTGTATATTTTGCTTGTTGTAAAGTTTTTGTGCTAGTGAGTGTTGTGGTATAATTATCCTTAGTCTTTATTTAAATTTGGCTGTTTTTCTATTTTAACATTAATTTTTTTTTTATATAAACATATTTTTTATATCAATACAATTTTAAAATTTTAATGTGTATGTAGTTGCTGAGCACCTCTGAAAAACAGTGTTTCACTGATAGGTTTCCCCAGGGTAAATAAGAAATAAATAAATAAATAAATAAATAAAATAAAGTATCGCGGTGAGATTCCGGTTCATAAAATTGACCGTACATGGGTCAGGAACCAGGGACCCGGGTCAATCGGACGTAATGGAGTGATTTCCTCAGCACAGCATTTTTCCTTGACTTGTTGCTTTTTATTTAAACAGCATATCTCAGAAGTAATGAGAATGCTGTACTACGGGTTGGTTTGAGTTCAGAACATCTCCAGAACGCAATGATTGGATCTCCAGTAACCTTGCCGGAAGATGCAGGGGGAGTGGTCAATGAATTCACTGTAGACCCAATCGCCATAGCTCGCTACGTGAGTTTTGATATTCCAACCGATGAGGGCGCAACAACACACTTAGCGCTTGCCGAGGTCATGGTTGAAGAAATCACTGAAAGTGGAAGTGGAGACACTTTTTTAGCTGGTGAGTAAACATTGTGAATGAGAACCTTCTTGGTTTTCTGTAAATCTTCTTGATAAGATAAATCATAAAGTCAAGTCAAATTAGATCAGAAAATAATTCATTTATTTTAGCGGGATTCTCACGTTATCTGGAGAAGTGATCACCTAGTCTGGAGTGAAGCTGAAAGGAGGTTATCCCCCATTCACAATCCTTTAATTATTAAGGAAGCAAGTTCGGGTTAGACCGACAAGAAACTGAAGTAGCTATCGAGTTGACCATATCGACCATGATCACGTGCATGGTTCGATATTATAGTAAATCTCCCTATGCTTTATGGTTTCTGGTTAGTCTAGTCGGTGTCGTCAATGTCTAGTCGCTCGCCCGAACTTGCTCTTAAAAGGGACACGTTGCATTGAACACGTTCGGCCATTTTGTGGATTCACAATTTTGACTCCACAAAATGGCCGACCGTGTTAGCTCTCAAAGTAAAAGGAAAACCACGCAATTTCGAGGCATGTGTGGATCGTTATATTCTACGTTTAAAACATCTTTCTAATCTGATGTATTTTGTAACAAACGGTTGCAAACGCTTTTCAAAGACCAACTCGTCCGATCCAATGCAACGTTCCCTTTAAAAAGGATGCCTGTATCTAGCAGGGCTCGAATTTGGGGGTAAAAAAAACAGACGACCGCAGGGCTTGTATAGCTCAAAATGTTTACTAGAGCAGAATTTCACTTTACAAAACCAAAATCAAAAGGCGTTGAATTAGGACAAGATCATGACACATGGTGGGATGTCGTGGCCGAGCGGTTAAGAGCAACGAACTCAAGCTCTTGTGATTCTGTTCAGCAGAGTGTGGGTTCGAATGTCGTGACACGTGTGTCCCTGAGCAAGACACTTAACTACATGCTTCTCTCAACCCATGGGGTAAATGGGTACCTTAGAGGGCAGAGATGGTTTTTATGATTTAGTTAGCCGAGCGCAGGGAGCTGACACAGATGGTTTATTTACGGAGTGACCAGGGGCAATAATGTGGAGCGCTTTGGGACGCCCCTCGTTCGTAAAAAGCACTATATAAAAACTAACATGTAGATCTCAATTGTCTTATTGAAAGCGTACTTTGATACTCGAGAGAATTGAATGATATTATCAGATTTTGTTTTCAAAGATTACAGAGGTAGCCCATTATTATTGAACTGAAAAGCACAAGACCACCGGGCTTGTCGGGTCGGGAGTTTACTGGCCCGACGCTAAAATCACTGGCCTCCTCATCAGGCCTGCGGTCCAGTGTTAATTTCGAGCCCTGTGTAGGCAAGTACAGTAGTTGCGTTAATTAGGCAAGTACAGTAGTTGCGTTAATCGCAACGCTCCTCCCGACGGCGGAGAAGGATTACGTAACCCTCCTCCCTCCTCCCGATCCACTGGACTCGAGCCTTGCTCGAACAGAACCTTCCCAACTTTTTATAAAGCAATTATGCCTCGCTCAGAAAGGCAGACGTGTCTGGACCGGGAATCAAACCCACACTCTACTGCTGTCAACACCAGATGTAGGTGATGGGCATGTACAATCGATGTCTGGACCGGGATTCGAGCCCACACTCTGCTGCTGACAACACCAGATGTAGGTGATGGTATGTGCCTTCTGGTAGAGACGAAGGATTTGGCACACAACAGGCAGTGTTCATAAGAAAACAAATGTTCTGCTCTAGAGGGCCATCACAAATTTGTCCTATGACAAAATATAGGTAGAATAAACAACTTACTGCAGCCTTTAATATTGAAAACTGATTGTTATTCTACCTAAATTTCTAGCTACCAAAATCAGAGAGTGGTGGATTCGCGGGTGACTTACAAAATGTATCTGATGACCAAGAATGACACATTTCGAAAGAAGGAGGAATACAGCGCGCCCCTACCGCCAGCTATTGTTCTGTGACTGCGTGCCAAATTCCATGCTTGTACCATCAAGGGCAATACTTCCCCGTTACAATGTTGCCTTGCTGCCCCAAAGCATGAAGAACCTTCCCCTTATTCTCGATTGGACGAAATAATGACATTGAATCGTTTATCATTCCTAAAGTATGACCCATGTGCTTCTTTTTGCAATTGTTTTCTTTTGATGCAGCTCTTTCTTTGTCCGGTAATCCAAGTCGTCAAAGTTCAACTTATCAAAAAAACCAAATGTTTCCTGCCTCAAATGCTCTGGATGGAGATTGGTCAGGTTTGACCTTCAGCCTCACAGGTATACAACAGTTCCTATTCAATGTGTCTGTATGCACGGTTAGAGTTCTCAGATCAGGTTGTTGGCTCATTACTCGGTCTTTGAACGAGAGGGGTTTCTGACTGTCATCTTCGGTCGAAACATTTCGGATCGGAGATATTTTGACATAGAATCCGGATTAAGACTGATACACACACAGATCTATTCTGAACCAGGATGTTTTGGAATTTGTTTGTCAGTTTGGTTTAGGCCGTGTAAAAAAAAAAATGTTTAGCGTCCGGGTTTCTAAAAAAAAGGGGGGAGGAAGTTTTTTTTTGTTTTTTTTTTTTTTCAAGATGACTACCATTCTTTTTAAAATTTAAAAATCTATTGTTTTTTCCACTATTCAAACTCACAATAAAAAATGAAACATGCCGGACAAGACATTGAACAAAACAAAACATACTTTTAAAAAAAGAAAGGAAGATGACCCTTATTTTTAATGACTGCCCGACACATTTTTTAAGTAAAGTACTTTCTTGATGAGACCGTTAAAAAATATCCCTTTGTTCCATTAAAAAAAATCATTTAAAAAAAATCATAAAAAAGAATAAAATCATAAAAAAAAGACGAAAACCAAAAGGAGGCGGCCTCTAACGGGCGTGGACGCTAAACATGTTTTTTTTATTACTTGGCATAAATATATTAAGTTTTTGAAAGTCGAACAGACACGTGATCACCAGTGACCTGAGATGGGTATAGAGACACACAGCTATACAGTAAAGACATGGGAAGACTCGTACCGATGGACCATAGGAAACTGTTATTGAAAATATTGGCAGTAGAATCATTACAATGTGGGCAATGTAAAACCACACCTTCCGTCCACAAACACATGACATCCTCGTGAACATTCTCGTAGAATTTCCTAGTTGGTGGAATTGTGTTTTCCCATGACTGGCATTATTCAGCCACCGGTAAGGTCTCATGGTACAAACTCCAGAATATTCTTCAGTGATTTCGAGAGAAAAAACACCTCGATTGAACAAACAAATGCAACAATAATCATGTATTTTTAACGCACGTTGATATGCAGTACGCCATGTTTGTTGGTGTGTAATACCCATCCCAGGTCACGTGACGTTGGTAGCGCAATCGGTCTATTGCAATTACCTCTAGGTTACAAAACTAACAATGGTGGGAACATTGTGACCAACAACCATTATACAAGAACAATTTTTTTCCTCGTTCACTCTTTCCAGGTGCCTTTTACGGTCTGTAAATTGATTAAGTTTGGTAATAATTCGAGTGTGTACAAACGCTGCCCCAGAAAATGATACTTTATTAAAAGGTATTTCTTGAATGAAATATTATCAAAGGACTGAACAAGTAAAATGTGTTTACTGAAAAAATATATACTTTAAAGTAATCACATCAAATTGCAAATCTAAAGTCTAAACCAAGTCACACTGCACAATGTAAATAGACCTTCGTTTCAGAGTTATTTGGGGCAACTTTCCAAACACTTCCAACCCCTCTGTGAAAAACCCTTCTTGCTCCCTGGCTTCAATCGAATTTCACCAGAATATTTAGTTTAGATACAGCAGTATCTCGGTTGTTGAGTAATCTGACGTGAATTGCTTACAACTGTCGATTGTTTTTCTTCTAGTTAATGAACTGAACCCTTGGTGGAAGGTGGATCTTGTGGCGGAATATTGTCTTGGCAAAATCAGAGTTATGAACAGAAAACACGATCGTGGTAATATTCGACACCTGTATAGACGATGTGACCTATGTTTATATTCAAACCGCCCTCTGTTGATAAAACACTGTATACGTCATGTTTCGCCGGGCAAAAAGACGCGTAGTCATGGTAAGATTGCGTACACTTTCTAGCTGGCTGCCAAAACACAAAGGTTTTGCCCGGCGGTATGCGCGCGAATCATGTTATGGTTTTCGAGTGACGTCAGAGGTCACATCGTCTATAATGTCTTCATTTTGCATAATGTAAATTCATGGTGACTCTATAATGTAAAATTCAAATTTGTTGATGGTTGCAAATTGTTATCTTTTAAACGAAATCTGTGAACTAAGTTTGAAAGTGTTGCAGCTTCGTGATAACTTTCGGATTTCATTAGGCCTGTGAAATTAACTACTCGAACAGTCGCACCTCAAATAGTCGCGACTAAATCTTAAGATGCATTGTGGCAACGTGTGCCGCAAGCGCAATTTAGTAAACTTCAAGCTGAAAGGATTGAAGGATTGTGTCCCTGATGTCTGATTGTGTTTTGTAAGTAAATTGTGTTGTCGTGAATAGTCGTGAGTGACACACTTGGTTCGCAAAACAGGTAGTTGCGACTATTTTTGAAGTACTCGCGACTATTTTGTAGTAGACACTAGTCGCACCAGTCGCCCAGGCCTAGTCCACATGAATCGTAATGTGTGTACAGCAAGTAGTCGTAACGTTGATAACTAACAACACAATCCGCGGTAGTGAAGTTTAATACGCACAGTACAGGGCCAAATTTCATAGCGCTGCTTAGCGGCCGATTTTGTGCTTACTGTGCAATTTCTATTTCATAGCGCTGCTAACCGTAAGCACAAAAAGCATGCTAACATTCCGGTGCTTACGGCACGAAAATAAATGACGTCACAATGCAAATCCACGGTAAACACGCAATATGGCCGCCCAATTTTTCTGCTATCCTGTAAAATACGCTAAGGCTTAACCACATTTTTCTGCTACAGTAAGCACGCAAATTTGCTTACCATTAACCAGCGCTATAAAATTGGGCCCTGAAGTTTAATACGCACAGCTAGGTTGTATTTAATAAGCAGGAGTAGGGAAGTCTCCTGAATTCTGAAAAATTGTCACCTTGATAGTATGTAGTGTTCACATGATCACACTTGTAGTATGCAATTGAGTTGACCTCGTGTAAGGTTACACAGACAGGAGTGGAAAACCGGAGAAGAGAGAATAAAGCACATCGTTAATGCAAAGATTGAATTCGTCCAAATAGTGTTGGTTTAATCCGTTAGTCATAGTAAGACTCTATATATTGCGAGACAAGTTCTCAAAAGAACATAATTTACACAGCAAGAATGTACTCACATGTTACCGCAAACTGATTGATACCTCACCATGCAATGCCTCAAATCCCATATCAATGTTATTGTTTCGGGGTGGTTTTTTTTTCACAGAACGTGTTGAGTTACGATTAGTGGGAGCTGTTGTAAGAGCTGGTCTGAGTGACGTTGTCATTGATAACCCAGCGTGTGGTAGTCCAGTAACCGAACCACAAGCCAGATCAGATGCCTGGATTGATTTCATGTGTGATCCACCCAGATTCTCGCGGTATGTCAGTGTCGACATCCCCGGTACCGAATACCTGACATTGGCTGAGGTAGAAGTACTGCCCTCCGAAGTATCCACGTGTAAGTACAAACTATTGATTTAAAAATAATTATGCACATCTGTGAGTGGGTGACTTACGTTCACCAAAGAGCACACGTGACCTAAGGCTTTACGTCCCATCTGAAAGATAATTGTGGTTAAAATTAGTCTTGACCACGGCGGAATTTGAATTATGTAAACTAGACCGCTCGTCAAAGACAAACATTCAAACCGGTTGTTGCACTGTACAGACAGATACTGCAGCCATTTTATACTTGTTACTTTATTTTTTACTCGACTGTCTAACAGTATGAGCTGTGCCTTAAAAGAAAAGATAAATTGTAAACAACTTGATCATATCATAGAGCAAGGATCATACTGTCGTCACTGTTGTATTCGAGTATCTCAAATTTAAAGAAACGTCAATTCAGTAATTTTTACAATTTAACTCAACTTAAAACACAATCAAAAATATGGTAGGCCTATTCATAGCGCTAACAAGAATGTCACATATCATCGGTGTCTTGCCAACGATTCTCAACCATTGTTTAATTGGATCGTTTTCTGAAACTGTGTGTTTGAAACCTAATAATAAGACTTGTAATGCGCACGTATCCGCCCTACTGGGTGTTCAAGGTCCAGTTAAAACCAACAACAAACAAAACAAAACAAAACAAAGAAAAACAGACACAACAAAATTAGTCCTTGGAAACCTGTGACATAAGATAAGTTTTGAAAAAAGAGATTTGAATGTTGTGGTACAAAGACAAGATCTAAGATTAAGTGGTAGAGAGTTCCAAATGCGGGGCGCAGCTAAAGAAAAAGACATGTCTCCCCATGAGTGTTGAGACTTGGGTTCAATGAGAAGAAGCATGGAACTTGATCGAAGATTTCTTGATGGAGTGTAAACTCGAAGAAGTTCAGAAATATTGAGGGGAGCCTTGCCATTAAGTGCTTTGTGGACAATGAGCATCAGCTTGAAGATGATTCGTTGAGAGATAGGGAGCCACACTGTAAAAAAAAAAGTCGTATTTTTACGGTTTTTTCCTGGCAGTTTGGACGCCAGCACTATCCCGTAAATAAACGGTCTAAAGTGAATGTACAGGCCACACTGTTAAATCACAGTACCTTCGGTGTTGTAAAATTATGGTTCGTCGCTGTGATTTTACAAGGAGAGGCTTGTAAGAATAGGGCAGCTCCAGTCATTAAACGTAACTTTTCTTGTAAAACAACAGCTTTCCAACATTAATTTTACAAATTAAACCCTGTAAAATCACAGTCCCACCAATGTAACTTCACGTTGACGGTTTAGCTAAATTACACGCGACACTGTTAAATCACAGTACCTTCGGTGTTGTAAAATTATGGTTCGTCGCTGTGATTTTACAAACAGAGGCTTGTAAAAATAGGGCAGCTCCAGTCATTAAACGTAACTGTTCTTGTAAGATAACAACTTTCTAACCTTAATTTCACAAATTAAACCCTGTAAAATCACGGTCCCACTAATGTTACTTCACGTTGACGGTTTAGCAAAATTACACGCCACACTGTTAAACCACAGTACCTTCGGTGTTGCAAAATTATGGTTCGTCGCTGTGATTTTACAAGGAGAGGCTTGTACAAATAGGATAGCTCCACCGTCCTTTCACATAACTTTTGCTTTAAAATCACAGCTTTTTGAAATTAATTTCACAAAATCATCCCAGTCAAATCACGTTCCGTACCTTACCGTAAAATACACGTCAATTTAATAACTCGAAACGTCAAGAACAAACAATTAATAATATTACCGTCAGTATACGATTTCGATTTCTTTTTATTTAGCGCTCAACATGCTCAAACCACAAACATGAAAAAACTTGGCAAACTTTGGCATATACCTTCTTGGAACCCTAAGAACAAACAAGAAAAGCAGAACAAAAACATCTCCAACATTTAATAAATAAATCAAAATAACGGTGTAATGTTCTGTTCTGATGGTGGAACAAAAAAAACCAAAAAAAATCTATAATACAAACTTGTCTATTTTTTGTTCCACTATCAGAACAGAACATTACACGTATATTACGTCACAAATTATGTGTTGCAGATTTTTTGCATGAACACATAATTTTTATCTCTAATAGTGGCTTAAGTTTTGGCCACTCCACCAAGAATACATATGTGATCACAAGTTTTTGTTTATTGGCATAACTTCAACTGATTTTAAAGGCCTGTACAAAAGTATGACCTGAATAAAAATTAGACAAGTATTTATGTGTTGCAGATTTTTTGCAGTGACACATAATTTTTATCTCTAATAGTGGCTCAAGTTTTGGCCACTCCACCAAGAATACATATGTGATCACAGGTCTTTGTTTATTTGCATAACTCCAACTGATTTTAAAGGCCTGTATAAAAGTATGACCTGAATAAAAATGAGACAAGTATTTATGTGTTGCAGATTTTTGCAGTGACACATAATTCTTATCTCTAATAGTGGCTCAAGTTTTGGCCACTCCACCAAGAATACATATGAGGTCGTTCACACGCCGTACTAAAGTTGGTCTAAGTCCACTTAGACCGGTTCGGGTTCAACTTTTGTGCGTGTGAACGCAAATAAAGTTAGACCGGATCGGGTTTAAACCCCAAAACTTAAACCGTCCAGCGAATTGTCTAAACCGGTTCGGGTTTATTTTTTAACACTGCGTGTGGACAGAATGACATCCGGTTTTAACTCACAACGGACGACCCATTGTGTGCTTCAATGCACACGCCCGGAACCCGGAGTATTTGTATACGGTTTCTGTTGCCTCTGATGCTGAAAAGCACCGAGTATTTATATTACTTTCTTGCCGCTTACCGAGTTGGCGAAACCCGCTCGATCGGTGTATGCAGTTTAACACAGGCCCACGCCCATGATTTATTAAATTCTGAAACAAAATTATATTTTCCAAGCTTTTTTTGTTGAGTGTCCTACAATATTGAAACTGTTTTTCATGCGTATACTACGAGCGCAGCGAAGAAGCATATTTTGTAATGCTTCTCACATGTACAGCGCTGCCATCCCATAGTGATCACTCTCTGATATCCCATAGTTATCCATCACCGATCCCGTGGATGTGCCTTTCTATTGCCGTCACCGTTACTAGCGTGCTGTACTTTCAATCTAGGAGAATGAACTGCAGTGGGCGCGAGACTGTGTGTAGGGGAAATTCCCTACGCCAGCAATATCACCACGTTGTTGGGAAGTTGGGAAAAAACTGCAAAGTACATGTATTTACGTAACTTGCACGTGTGTAGTTGTGTTTATGAACGAATCGGAATAAAAATCGCGGCACCAGCTTTTGAGAGATCGCAACTTCCAATCGATTGAAGTACAAACTAAAAGTATTTATTAAATTGGAAACAGTGGTATAAAACAAAACACAAAAATGAAACGTGTTCTGTTTCATGGAATATGGACAATATTTTGGTGAGTTTTCTCGGCGGTTTGTATCAATATTTTGTTTGTTTAAAAAAATAATTTCGAGTCGTGTTCATGGGTGTTTTAAGTGCCCATATCCTCCCAACGGTAAAACTGTTACCGCGTTCGATTGAGCCATTTGTATCCAATAATTATGCCCTGTCTGATCATCCAGGGCATGGGGCACTCAGTATCTCGGCATACTCGGTGCGTGAATCTGATGAATAAAACCGGATGTTAGAGCAACGGGGTCGCGTCTACTTTGACCTCTTAAAACCGAAGATAAACCGGATCGGGTTTAACTCTGTGCTGTCTGAACGCAATGGGTTTTTATTTTTACGACCACCCCCCGCTGCTCGTAAAAGTTAGACCGGTTCGGGTCTAAGTTAGTACGCTGTCTGAACATACCCTATGTGATTAACAGGTCTTTGTTTATTGGTTCAACTTCCACTAATACTAAAGGTCTGATACTATTATTACCTTAACAAAAATGAGACAAGTTTACAATGTGCTGCATGTTTTTGCAATGGCACATATATTAAAATTATGTGTCACTGCAAAAAATATTTGTGGAGTAGCCAAAACTTTCATATGATGATTACATTTACATGTACCATGTTTTTTAGTTCAAGTCCCACTCATTCTCAAAGACTTTCATTGAATTAGCCAGCTTCAGTACGCCTGGATGAACAGACGGCTTCTTTCGTCCACTTTTGGAGCCAGTCCCTGGGTTTAGGCCCAAGAAACATCTGCAATAAAAACAGAAATATACAGATTGGAATATTGCCTTGTCTTTGTTAAAAAATAAAGATGTGATGTTATGTTTTTTATAAACAAATTTGGAACTGTTTAGATACAGAAATGAGTTAATGTCATGTTTCGACCCTAGCAGAGTCCTTCTCAAAGGCTAAATGACAACACAACACACATAAACATGTGTAACAGAAGCAGCCAGGTGGAAAGAAGTGAAAAGACATAAGAAGACTGTAGCCAGAAAAAGCAGGGGAGGAACAATGGAAAGGGAGACAAAGGAGGGGTGCACACTAATTTTATGTGTGACCCTTGACATACTAGTGGGCATACATGTGCTATGAGTATGGCCAAATATCAGACCACTTCCTACTGTCCAATGAGAGTCTCATTGGACAGTAGGAAGTGGTCATTGAGACCCACTTGTAATGACTCTTAGGGGTCCCACCCTAAGTACATGCTGACTCCTGTGTTCAGTAGTTGTTCATGAGTACCAAATAAACCAATACCTATCTTCCATGGGGGATCAATGGTTGAAAAATCTCAACCCTGACCTCGAATCAGGGCGAAGATTCTCAGGGTTGGTGCAGGTTTAAATGTTTCCAATTGTTAAACACAGAACATGATATATTGAACCCTGCATCAACCCTGGGATTCCTCTAGCATGAACAGGCCAAGCTTCTTGAACATTGTCAGTAAACTCACCTCTGGATAAACTCAAGCGCCCCTATGGACTTTGTCGGGTACTTCAAATTGAAGCAATAGTAAGCACAGAACCACATGCTTAGGGCTGACAAAGGATTAGCCAAATCTGCCACGAGAAACTTCCAATGGCGAGTGAAAATCTTGAAGATTGAAGTGGTCTACCTGCAGTGCATGTAATGAAAGTATTGGACAGTAAAGTTAAAGACACAAACAAATGCTTTGCAAATATTCAGATGGATATTTAGATGGAAATGTTTCTGACAAACATGTTAAAGGAACACGTTGCCTTGGATTGGTCGAGTTGGTCTTTGAAAAGCGTTTGTTATAAAATGTATACAGGTAGAAAGATGCTGTAAAAGTATAATACTTAGTTCAAACAAATCGTGCATCTCTTCCACTATCATTTGAATAGTGTTCTCTGGAACTAGGAATTTTGAATATAATTTGAGCAGAAATAGTGCAATACTCTTGTTAAGTCAGCCACAGATACTCCAGGATCATCGTCATCTTCATGATCATTGTCATCACCATCAACTGTGTCTTCAGGCTCAGTAAATGTGGATGTACCTGCTCCATCATGGCATGGATTATCATCAACATTGAAGTTAACATTTTGGTCAACAATTAATGTTTGGTTCACATTATGAGCCGAGTAGTTTCTGTGATACCGCGATAAGTGAGAAGAGAAAGACTTTTTATTTGTGAATGTTTTAGTACAACCTTCAAATGGACAAGGTCCATTTAAACCACTTGTAATATGACTTCTCGTCTAGTTTCCCAAATTTAGCCCATGTTATTCACGGTACAGCGAGCCTAGACTGGTTCCTGAAAAGTTACTGGTTGCCAAAATGCTTTTTGTCTATATCGGTATGTAAAATCAGGGTACCAGTTTCCACGTGCGTTGCATACATGAGCCACGGTAAAAATACAGGATTTTTTCGGCAAATATTAGCCATCGACTTAACAATAGACTACAGGCCCATAATAAGTAAATGAATAAATAAATAATACAAATATATGATCCATGGTTACAAAATCAACAGTTGAGGGAAATTTTCTTTCGAGGGGGGGGGGTCACAAAAAGAAGGTAGAAGGGGAAATGAAAAGGGAAAAACATTTGAGGAGACGATATTAAGATGACTATGAGGGCATCCTTGCAGGTTTCTTGAATGGGAAACTGATTTTGACAGCGTGAAAATTCATAAAAATAGCTACAATTTAAATTTACAGTTTATTTATGTAATAAACGGTGTGTTATTTATTAACAGAAAGTCTACAGTCATCAACAAAATTCGTCAAACCAACGTTGGTGCGCTGTCATTTTAAACGTCATACAATTTTAATTTACAGTTACAGGATAAAAAGTGTGTTAACTAACGTTGTAAAGTTAATTAACAGTAAGTTGGCGTTTACTTACTTACAGAACTCCGTTTGACCTAAATCACGTTGCCATACTAGACTTTTATTGCCAAAAAACGTTAATTTGTACGGTGTTTTTTTTTCCCACACGCACGGGAAACCTGTTTTTGCCGGAAACGATCCTGAAAACACAGCATACAACTTAAATTTACAGTTTCATTGTTAAAAATATATGTAAATAAACGTCGTGAAGTTAATTAACAACAAGTTGGCGTTTATTTACCTGCAAAACCCCGTCAGACCTAAAAACGTTGCCATGCTGTTATTTTATTGCCAAAAAACCTGTATTTACAGTTATTTTTACAGGTTTTTTTTCACACTCACGGGAAACCTGTATTTTGCCGGAAACGACCATTAAAAAAACAGCATACAACTTAAATTTACAGTTTCATTGTTAAAAATATGTAAATAAACGTCGTGAAATTATTAATTAACAACAAGTTGGCGTTAATTTACCTGCAAAACCCCGTCAGACCAAAAAACGTTGCTGTGCTGTTATTTTATTGCCAAAAAACCTGTATTTTACGGTTATTTTTACAGTGTATTTTTACAGTTTTTTTTTCACACGCACGGGAAACCTGTATTTTGCCGGAAACGATCCTGAAAAAAACAGCATACAACTTAAATTTACAGTTTCATTGTTAAAAATTATGTAAACAAACGTCGTAAAGTTAATTAACAACAAGTTGGCGTTTATTTACCTGTAAAACTCCGTCAAACCTAAAAACGTTGCATTGCTGTAATTTTATTGTCCCAAAACTTGTATTTTACAGTCATTTTTACAGTGTATTCTTACAGGTTATTTCACACGCACGGGAAACCTATATTTTGACGGAAATGATCCTGGAAAAAACGGCCTACAATTGAGATTTACAGTTATAACTGTTATTTTCAATTGCAGACCGTTTTTTTCAGGATCATTTCCGTAAAACAAAGGTGTACTATGTAAATAAACGTCGTAATGTTAATTAACAGCAACTTGGTGTTTATTTACCAGCAAAACTCAGTCAGACCCAAAAAACGTTGCCTTGCTGTAATTTTATTGCCCCAAAAACTTGTATATTTACAGGGTTTTTTTACAGTGCAGTGTAGTTGTTTCAGAATGGGGGCGATGGAACAGGATTTCTTAGACATTGTCACAACCTAAGACTAAAACGGAAAAGAACAGTTTATTTTAACAGATGTTCTTAATTGTTTCTACAGGTTTGGGAATAGATTTTACACTTGTGACTAACATTCCTCTGATTGGTCAGACTGGATACAATGAAACAGCCATTACAGCGTACAAAGGATGCAGTGACTTGACGGCTCGTGTTTCATTTGGCAGACAATTGACAACAGGAGGAACTAATACTGGACTTCCTGCAGGATCCAGTGAAGTAGATAATCCTAAACTGCGCCGAGCAGCAAGGTCTCTGACATTACCCCAGGCTGGTGGGATAGACAGGGTGGGTGTCTTCTACTCTGAGGTGTCTAAAAGTGGAAGGAGAACCAGGATACAGACTATACTGTTACCTAAGAATGGTGAGATTAAATGGCCTAAGACCGTAATAAAATTAAGCTGTGATGAGTGAGACAAACATTATGTTTTTAACAGTGACCCATGATGCAACTTTGATGTCGTTCTTCTTTTCTGATTTCAGACGGCGGTGTTTATATTCTTCCTGAGCAGCGAACACTGACAGTAAATGTAGGCGAGTTGGCCACACTAACAATGGTACCATCTAACGCACAGACCAATGTAAACGTCAGATGGAAGCATAATGGAGATGCAATAGATGGATGGAACAATCAGCTCACGGTGTCTATTCCAAGTGTTGTCCAATCAGATGAAGGGATATATAGCTGCTTCGTGGACGGCCAAGAAGATCAACAACGTCACGGCATAATGAGACTCGTAGTGCGAGGTTTGTTTGCCATCTAAACAAAAACATTTTACTAACTTAAATACTTTGTATGTATACTATAGATGTGGCTCATTTTGTTTGAAATCATACTATACGTTTTGTCATTTACATTTATTTCAGCTTGCCCATCAGGAATGTGGGGAACGATGTGCTTGGGTGCATGTCGTCGATGCTACAATGGAGGAATATGTGGTGATCGGACAGGAACCTGCATCTGTGCTCCGGGTTTCAGCGGAGATAACTGCGAAGAAGGTTTAAACACTAAGTCATTAGATCGTGTGGCAGATAAGATATCTTTGCCACAATTAAAAATGTTTTGCGAAATTTAAAAACATGTTACTTAGTTTTTGAATACATATTAATTTAGAAGCCTCAAATTACCAACAATGATGACTTAATCATCTGTAATATTACAGTTCATGGTCGTCATGTGTTTGGTAAAGACGCTCAATACAGCTGTTCTGATAGTCATGATCCACACCACAACGCCTGCCAGGGTCATTTATTTTGTCTTCCTGATCCTTACGGATGCTCGTGTGCTGCCGGCTACATGGGACTGGACTGTATGCAAGGTAAGACGTAGTCTTGATTCCAAGACATTCGCACCGAAATGGATCAATTCAAACAACAGAATGCGAGGCTATAATTGGTTTGATTTCTAGCTTCGGTTACAAGCGCGCCCTCTTTCAGGACACCGCGATACGAGTATGATACAGTAACGTCTTGGACCAAGACTAGGTGAGAGAATGCTTCTTGGTATAACAAAGGCATAGACTGGCCTGAGCAATTGCGTATAAGCGTGATAAGCAATATTTTGTATTTCTTAGAAAAATATAAAACTGTTAATATTATTTCAGAATGCCCGGATGGTAGGTATGGTGCTGATTGTAAACAAACATGCCACTGTGCAGAAGGAAGAACGTGTCTTAAAGATACTGGAGAATGCATGGATGGTTCGGGTGAGTTAATCGTAACCGTTATACCATAATTATACATAGTATTACATACAACGATATAAATGTTTGAAAGTGTCCTATAAGATGACATCAAGTGACACTTGATGACACCATCAAGATGTCCCTCAAACTTATATTTTGTAAAAACATCTCGGCGTAACAAACATACCAGATTTGAGCCTGGTCGTATATTTGTTTGTATATTTCGAATCTTGTTGTACTGCACCTTTATTGTGACGTTTTATGACAAATGATGACGTAATTAAAACGGTACCAGAAATGTTGAATGTTACACATCCAGGCTTTTAAAAATACAGGCAAGGTTTCAGTCTGATCTTGTAAATTGTTCTGCAGATATTTTAAAACTGCACCTGTGGTGACGTCACGTGACGCTTGATAACGTCACGAGTTGACCCCTAGATGTTACACAACCCAGTTAGAATACATGCAAAGTGTCAATTTTGATCGCCCATTTTTTTCCTTGTGAATAATTAGGAAATATCAATCCAAGCCAAACTTCCAATCATTCTCACTACAATAGTTTTTTGTTGCCCCCGAACAAAGCTAATGCGTAGTTTAATATTGATATAACTTCTTTCCGCAGGTTGTCAATCTTCATATTCTGGCCCGAGCTGTCAGTGTTCAGGTGAGACAGTTACTGTTTGGAAATTAGTGTAACAGGTGAAACCTGTATGGTTTTGTTTTCCCTGTTAATTTGATAAATTCCCTTTGATTTTAACAAAGAGGTAGATCTCCATGGTTTTACTCTGTTATTATATATTTACTTCTTTGTCGTTCATGCCTTTAGATTTCAAGTTACAGTTTATTGCAACTGTGGGAATTTTCTTCAGCCAATCTTAATCTTAATCTTTGCACCCCATGGTCATTTGGGACCTGGAACCACAGATGGCACTAGTCTCATTGCATCATCTTGTATTAGTTCTTTCATGTTTATTCATTAGCTTAGTCATAGCCCAGGAATGCATTATACTGATTCCTGTGGGTCTTTTTATAAACTTAATTCAGTTGTTCACAAGACACCAATTTGTAAGGAGTAGTTTTAAAGAGTTATAAGTTTTGTACAGCGTTGGCTGCGCGCGGTTTCCACTGTTGGAAAATGGAATATTATCTTCATCACAATGTTGTTTCCAGACTTGATATTAAAAGAACTCTCTGTGTCTCATTGGTAAATACAAACTTAAATAGGAAGTCATTTTCAGATTAACGATTAACTCTACGTAGAACATTTGACCACAGAATGAAATGGCCTTGTTAAAAAAAGAAAAACCCTGTTTGTTACTAATAAATCCCATTGTTTTGGTCGTGTGTATTTTTAATTCTCTGCAGTGAATAACAGCGTACTTGGGCTGAAAGTTTCGCGTGGTGCCACGCCGAGTGAACTCCTCGTAACTTGGCAGAAAGATCCTTGTGTTTCAAACTACACGCTGGAATATTCACTGGTATCAAAACTTAGTGATTGTCAAGTGATAATATCCCCAACAGCTACAACTGAAGTAAATGATCTGAACGGACAAGCTAGTCACTATATCGTCAATGGATTGGAGTCTTTTTCAATGTACACTGTGTCCTTAACACCTACATATGAAAACGTGGATGGGCGACGAGCGAATGCCTCTGGCTTTACTGAAGGGACAGACACACAGATCAGTAAGTATAAGTGTATTACAAATACTCGAATAAATTTGTCCAAAGCTTGTTGTGGTTAATCTTTACAGGACATGATTCTAAAAAAAAAATAATAACATTGCAACAAATACAAATAAATCTTTGACATTCGTACAGATACCATAACAGCGAACATCCAGGAAGCGATGTCGGGTGGACCGTCAGAAATATCACTCCAGTGGGATGCAGTGACATGCGCAGACGGATACAGAGTTGAATACTCACAATTAGACAGAGACGGTTGCCAACCTATCGACTCATCATCAGCGTCAGTTATCACTCATTGTTCCTGTCAATCAACGTCAACGACTATACCTGACCTTGATTCTTACTCTCTATACCTAGTGAGAGTTCGAGCCCGTATCTTTGGTTCCTATGGCCCTGTAACAACCAGTGAAGTAAGAACTGGTACCTCAAGTAAGATTTTCTTTATCTTCTCAAGTCTAAAGCAATTTTATATAAATTGTCCTAAAAGTGTGGCTTGGTGATTATTAGGGAGGTTTCGCATGCGAACGGATGAGGTTAGTGCGATGGATACGTCATCATTATGACGTCATACGCTACTCGTCCGCTATACGTGCAGACGACACTGATATCCTGCTTGTTACACGTAATTACGGATAGCTAAACGTATGCGTAATGCGTATCCACTCGCGTGCGAAACCTCTCTATTATTAATAAAGAGACTTTATCATTCTGTACTGATATGTCTAGAAGGAGAAACATGCAAGTTAACAATGAATGTACAGTTGAATAAGTAACTAGCTATTGAAGCACTATTTTACATGATAAACATCGCCGTATAGAAATCCGAGTCCGCTTCTAGTTACTTCAGTCAATAACCCACATAATAGCATGCAATTTGTATAACGGCTGCCCTATGTTTACCATAGAACTGACTGCAGCTCCAACTGAGGTACTAAATTCTACCAAGACTCGTACCAGTCTGGGCTTCTCTTGGAGTGCGCCACCGTGTGGAGGTCGAGGTGGTAACATCACTGGGTACACATATAAGCTGACTCAATTAGGCTCTATGCAAGACAGTGTAGAAGGCCTGACCGATAGCTCAAACAGAATGGTGACGATCAGCGGTTTAATACCATACACTAATTACAGCTTCCAGGTTGCAGCCAACACCAGTCAGGGTATTGGGCCGTTTAGCAGCAGTCTTAATACAAGAACGGCAGAAGGAGGTATGTAGGCCTTACATTTAAGCCACCCGGTACTCTATTACCCGTATAAAGCAAATGGTATTCAATGGTAAACCGATATGGTACCCATTGGTAACGAATGGTATCTATTGTTTTCTTAATGATGTTTGGTAATGTTGTACTGAATGGTATTTAAATTGTAAAATTATTTTACCATTTTGTAACCAATGGTGTTTTCATTCAAGGGAATGGTATACCCAATGCATTGCAATGGTATGTATATCCATTGATAGCGTTGTACCCAATGACAGCCTGGTATTCTTTCGGTATAACATAATACTGATTCCATTTTCAACTTGTTAAATCTGGTACGAATAGTTCAAAAGCAATTTTGTTGTTACAATTTGAAGTTGACACAGTCTACAAGCAAATCTTATTGGACATTATTATAGGTTTATACTGCAAATATATCTATGATGCTTTGTCGATATTGGACATTGGACATTCTAATAGATTTGTACGGTGAATGTCTACCTTTTGCACATCGATATTGGACATTGCATTCACCTACGTTTGTGTTGTACATTCCAATGTCCGACATCAAAACTTACTTTACCGTCATCTTGTTAGATTTGTTTAATTCATTCAATTCGGTGTCCACAGGTCAAATAACAAAAAGGTAACAATCAAACAACCTGCCTAAACAAATCCCCAGGAAATTTAAAACAAATTGAAGACAATCTGAAATTTATAACGTTGGTCTAATCATTATGCATCTCTTGTATTTTAGATACCATATCCTGCAAAAATATAAAGACAAAGTAAAAACGTATTAATACACTTCTATGTGATTATTAATCCTTTTCGAATTCATGTTCTTTGATAAATAATTTGAAAAAAAAAACTGTTGTGCTTGTTGATGGGCGCTATATTAACTAATATCGTTGCCTTCAATTTAATGGATTTTGGTGAAGAGTGTTTTGAAACAAATATTTTGTTCGTCACAGTTCCTCCTGCACCGATGGATTTGATGGTAAGGAGCGCTGATGAGAATTCGATAACGGTGGAGTGGACAGAACCAGATCCTCCACATGGAATCATACTCAACTATGATATCTCTTACTGGCCATCCATGGAAGGTGAAACATCAGCAACCATAAGGAGAGACATTGGTGTGACGTCATTGAGCTATCGTATAGAGGGCCTCACGACAAATGTCAATTACTCAATTAAGGTAATAGTCTGTGCATTTAATTACCTTGATTTTGAGTTGAACAAAGACAAAATTACTACAGTGGAATTTGAACCAACGACCTCCGTATTAAAGTGCCGGCGTTCTACCAACAGAGCGTTGTAACCCTATGTTGGCGCTGTCCATACTTTACTTGGGGTGCCAATCAGAATTACTTCATTACAATATTGGTATCGTTTATCTTTCAATAAGAAAAGAGAATTGTTACATGAAATGCAGTTTTCGTCATTTGCATTGCAAATGCAGTTTTTGTCATGTTGCTTGTTCATCTTTAGGTGCTTAAAACAACCTAAATGTACTTATAGAAAGTTGAAGAATATAATTGTTTGGAGGCGACCATTTCTAATTAATTTCAATTTATTTGAAAAACGAAAGAGTGTTTATTTTGAGTAATAACACCCAAAACCACAACGCATTTGCAAATAAATCAACTAAACATCCCAAATGTGTTGTGGTGTTTTATTTCAGTTACGGTGAATATCTTTTTCAAGGATATGGATAAATTATTGCAAATACAAACTTTCCCCTTGTCAATTTGTCACATGAGTCTTGTAACGTTTCTCATAATGGTTCGAAAATTAACAATGTGCGAATTTAACAGGTGACCATTGTCTCTAATTATCTCATACTTTTAAGCAATATATTTCCCTGTTGTTTATGTTTAGGTTCGTGCCAAGACGTCTGCCGGTAACGGTTCCTGGAGTGCTGCAGTTAGTGGCACAGCACGAATTGGTGGTAAGAATTCGTGACAAGTAAAATGTTTAGAAGTCAATGTTTATCAATATTAGTGAAGCCAGTGGTTTAGAGCATTGGACTGACGCGCCGGTGTTTCTGAACGGCAGAGTATTGGTTTGAGTCCGGTCTTGACACTTGGTCCATGAGCAAGATACTTTAATAGTTCTTTCGTTCTGATAACCATGGGTCCCCAAGATAAATAGTGCACGTAGTAGGAGTGAACCATAGTGTTCACAAAGCAAACCCTTGTTTTAAAGTTTCCTCAGACCTGTGAGCTACAGTGATGATAAATACTGATGAGCATCCGTGGTGTATTACCATACAATAATTAGATATTTAAACAATTGATAAATAAGTATTAAACATAAAAATATACGAATTTAATAACTTTATTTTCTCGTTTGATCATGACTGGCTTGATAATCGTGATTGTACCCACAGTTCCTGGTCCAGTCAAGAATCTTCGGTCGACGGATCAAACTGAGATGTCAGTTACCTTGGAATGGGATCCACCGATGAACCCAAATGGGCAAATCATGAACTACATCGTATGTATAATCGGGCTTTTCGTATTTTAAGTTTCATATCTTGTTTAACAAATATCTTGGCCTAAACTGTTTTACAAACACTCGTCAATAATAAAGCTCTCTAAACTTACTCTGAAATAAATATAATTTGTTGAAGGCCTACCTCTACGGGAACTCTCCATTAAAGAAGAAAGGGGTTAAAAGGGCACATCCTTTTCTTCAGACAACTTACACCTGTTATCTCCATGTAATTCCTTTTTAAGAAGATGACTTATTGGCTCATACACAAACCAGTGGTGCTGCTTAACTCCCAAAGCAAGAAGTACTGTTTAATGTAACACTCGCTCACTAAAAAGGATGTATAAACTTTCCGAGTTTTTGAAATTCTTTAATTAAAGCTTGATTCCCCGTAATGAAATAACTGTATGCACCAAGTTATGAGAATATGATTCGCACTGTGTGGCATATACAAATCGAACAAATTACTTTATTTTCATTTTATTGAAAGACATTTTTGTGAAGTTAAAATCTATCCTTTAGTCATACACGCTGGCTAGGCAAATCGTTTCATATAATTATTAATAACAATTGTTTCAACATACATTTTCATTGTGATTGTTAACGTTCTAAATATCGTTCAGTTTATTTTGCAATATGAGATATCACACTTAAAACTCCTCTCAATTCCAAACACACTGACTATAGGTGGAGTACAGAGCTGTGGAGAAACGTTACCAGGCGGACTTTACTGCAGATACTGCGTACATGAATAAGGAACTAGGAAATGAGTCACAGGCTACAATAACCGATCTCGAACCAACAACTGGATATGAGTTGAAGATTTCAGCACAAAACCAAATGTTCACCAGCGATGCAGCAGTACTCGAAGTATTTACTAAACCGCTTGAAAGTAAGAAAATACTTATTCTTTATGGGACTCGCTAACGAGTAAATCAACCATTGTCCCAAGATGAACGTTCAATTATTCTTACAAGTTCAGTTATTGTAAAGGTTATTCAGCAACTGAACAATCTTACTTGGAGTTGGACTGTACAAAAACCTCTTTGATTCGCATTTAGTTTAAAACTTTGATTAATACACCTTTGTAATTATTGCTTTTTTTTGGGGGGGGGTGAACAGGGAAAACATTACTTGAGCGGGATTTGAACCAACGACCTCGGGATTAACGAGCCGGTGCTGTACCAACTTAACTATCTCTGTGTATGGTCTCACTAATTGGTTAATATATAATTTATAGGGGTGCAAAACAGAAGCCATGCAACCATTATATATAGCTGCCGTGTAACTAAGGATCACACCCAAGTTTACGATACAACCTGAAAAGCGGCAGCCAGGGGATAACCTTGAGGGGTTCAGTTGTTTATTTAAGATATCAATTAAATAAACCACATTGGTTAATTTTTACCTCTTTATGTTTGCATTGTATGTAATTCTAGACCCTCCTTCACCCCCGGTACCAAGCTCAAATCCAAGCGACGCCACAGATACTACGGTCACTATCAATCTCAGCCGCGTCCCTGATGATGTTTATATCACGTAAGAATTATTCAACAATAATTTTAACACTTATTAGGAAGTTCTTAAAGGCAGTGGACACTATTGGTAATTACTCAAAATAATTATTAGCATAAAGCCTCACTTGGTAGCAAGTAATGGGGAGAGGTTGATGGTATAAAACCTTGTGAGAAATGGCTCCCTCTGAAGTGCCATAGTTTTCGAGAAAGAAGTAATTTTCCACAGATTTGATTTCGAGACCTCAGATTTAGAACTTGAGGTCGCGAAATCAACCATCTAAACGCACACAACCTCGTGTGACAAGGGTGTTTTTTCTTTCATTATTATCTCGCAAGTTCGATGACCGATTGAGCTCAAATTTTCACAGGTTTGTTATTTTATGCATATGTTGAGATACACCAACTGTGAAGGCTAGTCTTTGACAATTACCAATAGTGTCCACTGTCTTTAAAAGAACAATGACATAACAAAAATAAGACGAAAGTAAGCAAAAGCTTGTAGGAACATATACTCTTTATTTTTAATGAACTTTTTTTATAGATTTTAGTCCTACATTGTGCATGTTTCTTACATTGAAGCCATTGTTTGTGTAAAGCGACTTGAGTGCCTTTTTCGGCGGATTCTGCGCCTTAGAATACAAAGCGTAGGTTATAGCAAAGCTTGTTATGGTCAAGCAAAAGAAGTTTTAGTTAACAACCATATTAAAGAGAACTATTAATACTTCTCTACACTCAAAACTTTTGTTCACATTTATGACAATGATTCCGGGTACCTTGGGTACTGGCTCATTTCTGGGTCAGTATGACCCGTATTGTGTCAAAGTAACCCAGAAATGGATCAAACGGAGGCAGAATCCGATACAAAGTCTCAGATTTATTTTAACAAATTTCTGGGTCGGGCTCAGCCGGAAACGGGTCAGTTCATGTAGCATCAATCCTAGCTCCAAGTCCTTTATTGATTTATTTATTTCCTACTCATTCCTTCCTCAAATCCACATGCCCACACGTATTACTGATAATTCTTCTACACTTATTGATAATTTTTTATCAGACATTCTTCCCTCCTCTAAATCCGGTATTTTAATTTCTGACATCTCAGATCATCTGCCAATTTTCATGTTTATACAGTCTCCCAACTCAAGTGCTCCTCATAATCACAATCTATCCTTTTCTCGAAATTTATCTAATGTGAACCTGGAAAAGTTTATTGACGACTTACACTCTTTCGACTGGACTAATAATGTTCTTAGTTGTAATAACCCTGATACTGCTTATAATAATTTTCTGGATAGTTTTGTTTTTTTGTATGATCAAAATACTCTTTTAGTTAGACAAAACAACAATACCAAAGCTAAACATAACTCGACTACTCCCTGGGTTACACATTCCCTTCTCAAATCCATCAAGAAAAAGAATAGAATGTATCGTCAATTCTTGTCAAACCCTACAACCTCACGAAAATGCAAGTACACTAAGTATAAAAATACTTTGACTAGCCTATTACGTCTTTCAAAGAAAAATTACTATTCCCTCCAGTTTGAAAAAGAAAAAAACAATATTCGTAATACCTGGAAGGTTATAAATTCAGTTTTGAACAAAAATTCTCATTCTCATGGTATTGATAGCATTATTGTAAATGGGAATTTAATTGACAAGCCAGATCAAATTGCCAATCATTTCAATGACTACTTTATCAATATTGGTCCTAACCTTGCTAAAATGATCCAACCTACCCACTCACCTTTTAATTTCGCTGATTACATTTTGGACATTGTTAACAATTTGCAAAACAAAAAAAGTTCTGGTCATGACTTGATCAATATTTCCATTATTAAGAAGTCAATTTCTGCCATTTGTATACCTCTTGTTCATATTGTCAACACCTCTTTTATGACTGGCATTGTTCCCTCAGAAATAAAAATTGCCAAAGTCGTTCCAGTTTTTAAAAAGGGTGATCGTAACTGTATTACTAATTATAGGCCCATCTCTATTCTTTCATGTTTTTCTAAGATCTTTGAAAAATGTGTATATGCCCGTACCATTAAGTTTCTGAATAAGTTTGATATTTTAACAAATCAACAGTTTGGTTTCCGTAGTAAACATTGTACTATTCATGCTCTCCTTGATTTTATTGATAAAGTTTCTAATGCAATCGATGCCTCCAAACATACTCTAGGGGTGTTCCTTGACCTTTCAAAAGCTTTTGATACAATAGACCATCAGATACTATTGTATAAGCTTTCCAACTATGGTATCCGAGGAGTTCCCCTGGAGTGGTTTAGGAGTTATCTCACAGATAGACCACAATATGTTTCCGTCAATGGCATACATTCCAAGTCTGATTTCCTTACATATGGTGTACCCCAAGGATCAATCCTAGGGCCTTTGTTATTTATCCTTTACATTAATGATTTCACAAATTGCTCTAGTGTGCTCTCATTTATACTATTTGCGGATGACTCTAATTTATTCTTTTCCCATAGTAAACCTGACTATCTTGTAAATACTGTTAACAATGAGCTTAAATTAGTTGCCTCCTGGTTTACGGTCAATAAATTGTCCCTTAATATTGCTAAAACTAACTACATGTTGTTCAGTAACTCAGTCAGAGACCTACCAAGTCCTGTAAAGATTAACGATATTATCATTACCAAAACTGATTGTTGTAAGTTTTTGGGACTTTTTGTTGACCATGGACTAACATGGAATAGTCACGTTGATTACATCTGTAAGATTATTGCTAGAAATATTGGAGTGATCAATAGGATCAAGCATTTTATGCCTGAACTGGTACTACAATCTCTTTATAATACATTAATCGGTTCTTATCTTAATTATGGGATACTTGCTTGGGGAGCAAGTTCTGCTACCAATCTCAATAGACTTTTTCTCTTACAGAAGCGAGCTCTTCGTATAATTAATTTTGCTGAATTTAATACACATACAGATCCCCTTTTCTATAAGTATAACATTCTAAAAGTGAAGGACATCTATCGTCTTCAGCTTGGGTCCCTCATGTATCAACTCACAGTTTTGCCTTCCGCCATTAAATCAATTTTTTCATTAAATTCAGAGGTACATTCTCACTTCACCCGCCAAGCTTCTAATTATCACATTTCTTACACCCGTACTTCCCTCGCTCATAAAACTATCAAACATGAAGGACCCATGCTTTGGAACATGCTTAAGGAACGACTTAAAGCCTCCAAAAGTGTATTTATTTTTAAACGTGTCTTTAAAACTGACATACTGAATTCTTATTGTTGATGAGTGTTTTACAAATGTAATTGTATGCTTTGAACCGTGCTACTGCGGACCGGGGACGGGTGGTCTCCCGCATGGGATTCCTGTGTATATTTATTATCACCCATAGTCACACTTGTTTAAATCCCCCGCTATGGGATCATTTGTTTCGGTCGATACTGTATTTGCTGACCGGCAAGACTGCTGTGTGTGTTTTGTCTTAAGTCCAGTCCTCTGTTTGTGTCTGTTTTTTGTTTTGTTTCAGTGTTTACTAATTATTCTTTGTAAACATGCATATGCATTGAGACCTGCTGTTATATTTTGTTCATTGGTGGCTCGACTCGACCACGGACCTCTACGGTTCACTTGATATTATTTATAATCTCAATGCATATGCATGTCATTAGGGACCATTGCCTACAAGCTTTGCTTCTTAAATGGATCCCTCCGCAGTGTCAACATTGTTATGCATCTATTTCTTCAAACCTATGTTGTTAAACAATTATTTTTCATTGTTGTAATAGTTTCTTGTGACTGCTGTTTGATATTGTTTTTTTTGTGTTTTTTTTTGTCTTTTGATACTGTGGAAATAAAATGAACCTTGAACCTTGAACCTTGAACCAAGTAGATACTTTTTTTTTTTTTTTTACTTCATTTACTCTTTATGCTACAGTTCCTACGTCATTCACGTTAAGAAGGCTGAATCCAAGAGGAAGAGAGAAGCTCTAGATCCCATCCACTCTGAGGACTCTCACGACGACTACATTGCAGCTGAACTATCCAAAGAGATGGTTCAAGACTCTTTTGTAGTTGGAGATGATAAAATGTATGGAGGCTACCTCAATGCACAACTAGACAAAGGAGCAACATACGACATTCGTGTTGGAGCGGTTAGCCGTGGCAATGGAACGGTATATGATTGCTAAAACAATAACTAAAACGCTATATCAAATCCTATAAATGCACTGCTAATTTATATGATGATTGCCCAATCCCATGTGAAGGCATACTGTGAACTCATATCCCATAAAGCGGATCCCTCTGCTGCCACATCCCAGGTTCGTGAACTTGGGTGACTCTTCAGAACAATCTTCCCGTTCACATCCGTGCCTCCCCTTAACACTGGACTCATTCTAAACCGCTCTAAAAACACACTAATTTAAATCCATCTAGTCTGTTCAGTTTCTGCTATTTCATCCCACTTTGAATTGTCATTTTTTGCTATCATACACTTCTTGTTCAGCGCTTAGAAACCTGGTATATAAATGCATGTTGTTATTATTATTATTTATTATCCATTCCTACTAGTAGGATGGCTTCTGACTGACACCCTCTTCAGGCAGATATTGACAAAGTGAAGATTGCTAACATTAGAGCTACTATATCCACTCAATGTTGTAAACTCATAGTAACAGCAGCACAATACCCGGAATGTACAGATTCACAATCAACTCAAGTATTTTTTTCTTCTTTAGTTCGCCCCAAAATATTTTAGGGTGGCACGGTTGGCTTGTGTGTAAAGCGCTCGCCTCTCATCAAGGTGACCCCAGTTCGATTCCCGGTCGGGGCCATTATGTGAGTTGAGTTGTGCGTTGGTTCTCTGCTGTGCCACGAGGGTTTTCCAGACTATCCGGTTTTCCTCCCTCAGGAAAAATCAAACACTTTCGATCTTGGCTGTGCTCCGTGGTCATAATGGGTTGATGTGGCTGGCAGCTGAATGCGCCCTTGCATGCCTGCTTCTCGAACACGTTGTAGCCGCGTCCTTCGCAATTCAGCTCTTAGCTGCGAGTAAGGATGATTAGCCCCCAAATTATGAATTATTATTATTATTATTATTATTATTATTATTATTATTATTATTATTATTATTATTATTATTATTGTTATTGTTATTGTTATTGTTATTGTTATTGTTATTGTTATTGTTATTGTTATTGTTATTGTTATTGTTATTGTTATTGTTATTGTTATTGTTATTGTTATTGTTATTGTTATTGTTATTGTTATTGTTATTGTTATTGTTATTGTTATTGTTATTGTTATTGTTATTGTTATTGTTATTGTTATTGTTATTGTTATTGTTATTGTTATTGTTATTGTTATTGTTATTGTTATTGTTATTGTTATTGTTATTGTTATTGTTATTGTTATTGTTATTGTTATTGTTATTGTTATTGTTATTGTTATTGTTATTGTTATTGTTATTGTTATTGTTATTGTTATTGTTATTGTTATTGTTATTGTTATTGTTATTGTTATTGTTATTGTTATTGTTATTGTTATTGTTATTGTTATTGTTATTGTTATTGTTATTGTTATTGTTATTGTTATTGTTATTGTTATTGTTATTGTTATTGTTATTGTTATTGTTATTGTTATTGTTATTGTTATTGTTATTGTTATTGTTATTGTTATTGTTATTGTTATTGTTATTGTTATTATTGACCCCCAGGGTTTACTACAGCTAAAAAATTTGTAAGATCAAACTATCTCACCTCAGGTGATTGGACAAATTTTAAAACAATTGTCGGTTATTTTACAGGAAGCACGTGTAAACTATTCTCAGCCAATTAAAGGTAAGATAAACATCATTTAATGTTTGAACGTATAAGCTATTACCGTTTGAAGATGATCAGAGCATACCGATCAAAACTTTGAGTCGTTAAACACCGGCTCTTTTCATACCAACATTAAACTAAAAAGAGGTGTTTACGAAGGTGTTACCGCAAACCTTAACAAACCTTTACCACGCTGTCACCATATTGGTCATGTTCCCTGTTTCCATGAATGCTAACGTTCATTGCTCAAACATGGCACCAGATTATTGGTTCGTCCAGCCTCAGTTTGGTAACAATGAGTTGGATTGGAGTAAAAATTAAGATGGCCACACCATGAAAAAGGTCTGAAGGAGTTGCGACATGACATCACTGTTGTAGCGCATTGGGCGTCACTGGGTACAGATAGGACCGTTACAATATAAAGAAGCCACTATGTCTTTAATATATTCATTACAGCTACGACGAAGAAACCACCAGGCTCATCTATAGGAATAATTGTTGGTGCTTTGATAGCAGTGATCGTCATTGTCGTCATCATCATAGTTCTCATCATGTTCTTAAGAAGGTAATTTACATAGGGCAGAGCTGTTTATTGAGATAGTTGCGACATGAAGGGACCAGTTTTCTTTGGTCAAGTGGTTGCTGGACGCCATGTTGTCTCCAAATGCAGCACAAACCAATGGGAAGTAAATCAATGCAAAATAAGTTTGGGGTCGCGACTTAAGTCTCACTCTCTTTTCAACTTAATCTTTGAGTAAGAGAGAGTAATTTTTATTCTCAGGTTATTTCTCTTAGTACGGGGAGCGTGGCTCCGACCAAACCCGTAGTTGTTGCTGTAGAGCCACAAGAACTTTAGTTCGGTGCACCAAAATAACATCCGGCCATGAACGATATTTATTGTACCATCACACGTTGGGAACACGACGAGTTGTTTAAAAATGTAAAAAATGTATGCATACAAAATTGCATACAAAAATGTTGGTATCCTCATTTTTACTAATTACTGTCTAAACTTTTGTAATTCCTACTGTGCATGTTTAGGACGAGGAATTTTGAACGATCAAGAAAGTCAAATGGTAGTACTCAAGGAATACAACTGGCAGACACATCACTTCACCCGAATGATTATTTTGCACCAGGTATAGTTGATTTTTTTTTCAATTAAAGGCAGTGGACACTATTGGTAATTACTCAAAATAATTATTCGCATAAAACTTTTAATGGTGACGAGTAATGGGGAGAGGTTGATGGTATAAAACATTGTGAGAAACGGCTCCCTCTGAAGTGCCATAGTTTTCGAGAAAGAAGTAATTTACCACAAAATTGATTTCGAGACCTCAGATTTAGAACTTGAGGTCTCGAAATCTATAAAACGCACACAACCTCGTGTGACAAGGGTGTTTTTTTCTTTCATTATTATCTCGCAAGTTCGATGACCGATTGAGCTCAAATTTTCACAGGTTTGTTATTTTATACATAATGTTGAGATACACCAACTGTGAAGGCTTTTTTCTTTGACAATTACGAATAGTGTCCACTGCCTTTAACTTACATCCAATGATATCGCGTGAGAGGGTTTTCGTTGCCAATTTTTGAATTGAGCTTTATGAAACAATTTGTAGGAATTTGGACTGTGGGACTTTGAAAATTCTCTTTTTTATACCTCGTATAAAAAAGAAGCAGAGATGCTGAGTTATGTATTTGATTAAAACTGCACAAGCATGGGTGTTACAATATGACACCATGGGTGTTGTCACATATAGATAGAGAGAAAAATCAAAACCGACATCATAGGGTTCTAAAATAAAACTTATCTTATTTTGTTGGTGAAAATTTAGTCTTATTTTAACACTCTATTTATGTAACTTTTTATTCCTTTTCGGTATCTATATGTTATATAGCCTTATATGGTATCATTTTTAACACCCCAGTTTTTGCAGTGTTTACACGTGAAAATGACTGTACATAAACAGCATTAACCTTTCCTCAAGAAAGTGTACAACCTTATTCAAAAGCTTCATAGATTTTTGCTTTGTCATTATAAATGTAAGTTAAAATTTTGCTTTATCATTATAAACGTATCATAGTTTGAATGAGTTTGAATGAATTTTTAAGTTATGCTGTTTTTAGATGCGTCATCGGTGAGTGTTGAACCTTCTGTACTCACCCCCTCTGCATCGTCGATGTCCCGTGCACCAACTAGTCCTACACCCACTGGTACACCATCGCCAACCCGTAAACACACAGTAAATACACCCACTGGTACACCATCAACGCCTACACCCTCTGAACAACCTCCAGAGCCCAAACAGTTACCATTCACAAAACCACCACCGGTCCGTATTGAAGAACTTGAGGAGTATATTCAGATGAAGAAATCGGCGGCTGCTGATAAAGGCTTTGAAGCTGACTACAAGGTGAGTATACAAGGGGTTTGGAAAACGCAGGGGTGCGTTTTGGTGGTCGTCACCAATAACTGTTTCGGTCATGGTTAACCAACGGCAAGTTTAACAGAAACGGTTATTGGTTACGACCGCCAAAACGCACCCTGAAAGATATTGTAGACGCTCAAAGATATTAATCATAACAACACCATCATTATGGTTATCTGGCTATATTCATCGATTGAATAAATTGCGATGGGAATGCTTAATAAAGACACAGTCTTTTCGTCTGGCAACTTACACCTGTTATCTCCATGTATTTGTTGTTCCAAACAGTGGACTCATTTTTAAACTATATAATATAAGGTGCTAAATAATCTATTTTGGTCTTATAGTTCAACAAATTCAAAAACCTGTCTTACAATGTTATTATTTGGTCAAGCGCCTAGAGTACCTTATACGTGCATTATATACAATACTACACAACATCAAAATTAAACCGACTTGGCATCAAGAAATGGGAAGTCAAAATCTGAGAAAAGTGGTCTTAATTTAATAAATTATTATAATTTCCTATAATGCTGTCCATAACATGCATAATAATATCTCAAGAGTGGACAAAGAATACAAGAAAAGGACGACAATCTGATCCAATTCGGGGTTTGTCCTAACACAATCGCTCTTGTTTGAACCCTATTAAGTTGGATGTTAGTTTCAAGAACTTGGTTCCCCGTCTTTAAAGGGGGAGGTACACGTTTGGTAATCGCCAAAGACCAGTCTTCTCACTAGGCATATCCCAACATGAACCTTAAATAACACGAGCTCAATTGGTCATCAAAGTTGCGAGAAAATGATGAGAGAAAATCACCATTGTTGGACGAATTTGTGTGTGTCCTAACCTACAGATAGGAATAAAAGACTTTTAGCTAGAAGTCCTTTTTTATTTTAGTGAGAAATTACCTGTTTCTCAAAATTTGTGCTACTTCAGAGGGAGCCATTTCTCACAATGTTTTATACAATCAACAGCTCTCCAATGCTCGTTACCAAGTCAGTTTTTAAGTTAATATTTGTTTTAAACATGTACATTCCCTTTAAATCTTTACGCTTTGACTCTTCTTTATTTTATTTCTAGACTCTTCCTGAGGGTCAGTTACATCCCTGGACTGTAGCAAGAAAGCCAGAAAACAAGTCTAAGAACCGATACGCGAACGTCATTGCTTGTAAGGAATCTGTTTTAATTCTTCCTTTAACAGAATTTTCGTATACTTAGTATTGTTGGAAGCTTTGCACGTTGTTGATAAATGAGAAGAAACTATAAATAAATATCAAACTTGCCGATGCAACCGTTTGTAAATCTCTTTGGTGAGAATGTTGGCTCTGAAACCGTTTTTATGGTCTCTCAATCCGTTGTTAAGGATTATGGATCCATAATACTATGATAATGTCAATGTTATTCAATGATTGTTTTGTATTTTTATTCACAGATGACTACTGCCGTGTTGTGCTGGAGCCGTTGGAAAATAAACCTCACTCAGACTATATTAATGCTTGCTACATCGATGTAAGTATCACATCTGTTGTTCAACTTGTACTGTGCACCATTTTCTGTCAAGATATACGATCTAAGAAATTTGAGAAAATTGGGAACTTTTAGGGCACTTGGTGGCAGCAGACTTACCAGGTAAAAACCATTGTTCTCGGTAATATGCGCATGCTCAGAACTATGTTAATAATGGAAATTTACCTGGTAAGTCTGCTGCCACCTAGCGTTCAAAAGTCTCCCATTTAATTATCAGCTGAAACTGCTTGCTAACCTAATGGACCTTTTTCATGGCATGACGTTACTACCCTAGTGTTTATCTCGGAAGCTAAAGGATATAAGAAATTTTTGCCTGGAGGAGGCTGAAGACGGACTGTCCACCGGTTCATTTTGTTACCACATTTACTCAAAAGAGAGAGAAAGAGATTTCATTTATCGAGCTGAAACCACAAGGGAAATTGACTTGATAATTTCCAAAAAATTTGAGAATGAAAAAAGAAAAATACTGACTAGAGCAGGATTTAAACTAATGACCTTCGTCTTTGGCCCTCTCCAAACTGAGATAATCCTGTGTTGGCTGTCTCCCTATTTTTTTAATCTTTCGGGTGCCAGTCAGAAGCCATACATCCGAATCTCTTATATCATACCTACGAATGACTAAAATTTTGATATTGTTTTATCTCTGCAGGGATACAAGGCCAAAGACAAGTACATAGCCAGCCAAGGTAAAACAGTACTACTTCGCATTGTTGGAAAGCTCAAATAAAGAATTGTTGACTCAAAATCTCAGGAAGTTGTATCATTTTCAGTGATGGAGTGTTTACAATTAGTTACTTGCGTACTTAAGGTTACGGATAAGCAGTTAATTTGCTGTGTGAATTCAGCAGTCATACTGGTTTGTGTATGATCCAATTAAGTCTATTGTTTAAAACAGCAATTACATGGAGATAACAGGTGTGAGTTGCCAGAAGAAAATGATGTGTCTTTTTATCCTGTTTCGTCAATGAAGCATTCCCGTATTGTAATTACCACCGAATAGTGAGTTCAACATTTTGTCACATCATAAACACACCTAGAATGTTGTTCTTTCAGTATTTTCAAAATCTTTTTCATTCTTCGTTGTTCTTATTTTCTACTTCACTAGGACCAAACAAAGAATCCATCAAAGATATTTGGAGAATGATTTGGCAGCTGAAAGTGGATAAAATCGTCATGCTGACCAACCCAGTTGAAGAAGGCAAGGTATTAACTTTAAATAAATGTTACCCACTTTAAGACACAGGACACTATTGGTAATTGCCAAAGACCAGTCTTCTCACTCGGTGTATCTCAACATATGCATAAAATAACAAACCTGTGAAAATTTGAGCTCAATTGATCGTCGAAGTCGCTAGATACCTATGAAAGAAAAAACACCCTTGTCACATGAAGTTGTGTGCTTTCAGATGCTTGATTTCGAAACCTCACAATCTAATTTTGAGGTCTCGAAATCCAATTTGTGTGAAATTACTTGTTTCTCAAACCATACACTGCTAACCCACATCGGCTTAGGTAAAACCAAAATTACTAATCCTTATCTCCGATGCAAATTTAACATCTATTTAATATTAAGGAATCCTTTACTGAAGATTTTGATTTTGTTTTAGCAGCTGCGTTTCATCTCCTTTAAAACTAATAATAAATTATGATTGCTCTGTTTTTGCCCTCTTTTTGTAACAATTTGCAATAACTTACAGATGAAGTGTCTTCAGTACTGGGTCGACAACGGGTCTTCTGAATACACAGGCATTTTTGTGACAACAGTCAAGGAAGATGTGTTCCGCGACTATACAGTCCGTATCTTCAACATCAATGAGGTTTGATTTTTAATTAACGGGCAGATACTAATTAGGGAGTAAAAGTGCGAGGATCCAGTCTTCACTGCGCGGTAATGACCGGGTTGGTGGCTGGCGCTGTTAACGGACCGAGCCAGAGGCGAGGTCCGTTAACAGCGCCAGCCACCAAGGTTGGAGGGTCGTGGCCAGTCCTTTATCGCACGGCCACAACCCTGTCGGTTTTAAGAACTCGTCGCTACCCTTTTGTTCCCTTAAAAAATAACAATGACTTCTGGTTGATTGTGCAGCTGCTCAACTGTTATGTTATTTTGACGCTGCGTATAAACGTGTGACCAGGGACCGATTTCACAAAGGTCTCAAGTTGATCGTAACTTCAAATCAATCGTAGTTGCTAAGTAAAGTGTGATGTCACAATCGTATCTCTATGGTGATACTGAAAACTTGTCTTGCGATGAATTTTATTGCTTTGTGAAATCGGCCCCAGGGCGCAACTCGCAACCGGCAAACAATTTGGGTAAATTAAAAATTAAAAATATCAAGACATAGCGAAAACAGCATTGTTATTCTGTAATCCAAGTTGGTCTTTGTGTTTTTATGATTATGTGTAAAAGGTCGGTACTATACTATTCTCTCCATGTTGTTTCTCATTCATTCAGAGTATTTTAGGATATTGACTTGTTTCAGTATTTTGCACTCAAGAGTGGATCTTTGTTTGGCTATGTCATATCCCCTCTTCTTGTTGTATTTTGTTAATTTAACACATCATTATCGACTGATGAAGAACGCTTAAAGGCAGTGGACACTATTGGTAATTACTCAAAATAATTATTAGCGTAAAACCTTTCTTGGTGACGAGTAATGGGGAGAGGTTCATGGTATAAAACATTGTGAGAAATGGCTCCCTCTGAAGTGCCATAGTTTTCGAGAAAGAAGTAATTTTCCACGAATTTGATTTCGAGACCTCAAGTTTAGAACTTGAGGTCTCGAAATCAACTATCTAAACGCACACAACTTCGTGTGACAAGGGTATTTTTTCTTTCATTATTATCTCACAAGTTCGAAGACCGATTGAGCTCAAATTTTCACAGGTTTGTTATTCTATGCATATGTTGAGATACACTAACTGTGAAGGCTAGTCTTTGACAATTACCAATAGTGTTCACTGCCTTTAAGCATTAAAACATTGGTGACGATTTTCCTTCACACAAACTCTAAAACACAAAGTAGGCTACTTAAGTTTATAAGTCCATCGCTAACAAAGAGTTTTGAATTTTCACATAGGTTGGGAAGGACAAATTTCGGGTCGTGACACATTTTCACTACACCACATGGCCTGATATGAAACCACCAGAATATCCAACTCCATTACTCAACTTCCTACGTGTGGTCAACACAACCAAGAACACTGGACGCACCGTCATACATTGCAGGTATGCCTTTGAGGCTTCATTAAATCCAGAAACTAACCAACGTGGTTAGACTGTAGGACTTGGACTTTTAATCACTAGGTTGTAGGTTGGAATCCCCATGCAAGCTAACCTCTGATTGAACAATGACTAGATTAAATACTTTCGTCTGGTAACTGAATTACAATTTCTTGATTTGTGCCATTCATAATCATAGACGTGAAACCAATGTTTGTATGATACAGATTGGCTGTTGCCAGCTTGGTTTTTACATCTCCCGTGTGGGAGTTATAGCCGAGGTCACTTTACGGGAAGATCATTCAAACAAACAAACAAACAAACAAACAAACAAACAAACAAACAAACAAACAAACAAACAAACAAACAAACAGACAAACAAACAAACAAGCAAACAACAAACGAACAACAAATGAGTCTTCTGAAATTAGCGTTTTCTTTTCAGAAACCTTCAGCTGTCCAGTCTCACTTTGTCATTCGTACAGTCTCTCAACATCTATCAACAAGTATTATAATTTTGGTAACTGCCAAATGGTATGATACAAATGTACCATGTTTTTCCCCGGTGGCTCACTGTGTTGAGCTAAATTTATTGAAAGAATACCAATAAGGAGATTTGGGACATTCTCATTTTTACCTTTTTGAATCCTATGGTTGATTTTGTTATAAGTGCTGGAGTTGGTCGTACGGGAACCTACATCACTCTGGACGCCATGTTGGAACAGATGAAAGAAGAAGGACAGATTGAAGTTCTTAGCTTCATCAATCAGATGAGACATAGACGCATCAAGTCAGTCCAAACAGTGGTACGTCAAGAATTTTAAAAAAATACCAAAAGCACTGAACTTGGTTTCTTTCAGTTATTTAAATGGGTCGTACTGGAAACTAATTAACAACCATGTGTTCAGATTGAAGTTCTTTTTGAAGTTCTGCTCAGAACTCCGAAGTTTTATTCTTTCATTTATTTCAATGGGTTGTTACTGGAAACTGAATAACAACTATGAGCTCAGATTGAAATTCTTTTTGAAGTTCTGCTCAGAACTCCGAAGTTTTATTCTTGCGTTTATTTCAATGGGTTGTTACTGGAAACTGAATAACAACTATGAGCTCAGATTGAAGTTCTTTTTGAAGCTCTGCTTAGAACTCTAAGGTCCTTTGTGCAACAGCTCCTGTATATTTTGGAGCTTCTATAAATGGGTTTAAAGGCAGTGGACACTATTGGTAATTACTCAAAATAATTATTAGCATAACAACTTACTTGGTAAAAGGTAATGGGGGGAGGTTGGTAGTATAAAACATTGTGAAAAACGGCTCCCCCTGAGGTGGAGTAGTTTTCGAGAAAGAAGTAATTTTAAACGAATTTGATATCGAGACCTCAAGTTTAGAATTTGAGCTCTCGAAATCAAGCATCTGAACGCACACAACTCTGTGTGACAAGGGTGTTTTTTCTTTCATTATTACCTCGCAACTTCGACGACCGATTGAGCTCAAATTTTCACAGGTTTGTTATTTTATGCATATGTTGAGATACAGCAAGTGAAAAGACTGGTCTTTGACAATTACCAATAGTGTCCAATGTCTTTAATTGATCAAGAGTGGTCTTAGAACATTCGCTTTTTTAAGTAAATTTGGTTTAGATTTGTTTTATATTACCAGTTTTTCTTTTAGGCTGATGAGCTTTTGATCATTACTTGAACAAAATATTAAATGTATTTTTTTCCCCCCAATTTTAGGAGCAATATGAGTTCCTTTATGACGCCATTCTCGAGGCCTACTTGAGTGATGGTACAACGTACCATGTCACAGAATACCGGCGTAAACTAACAGCTCTGAAAAAGTCAGGCATGGAACAACAATTTAAGGTGCTCACTAAATTTATATTGCAAGTTTCGTGTATCAATAAACACTCTCTTTTTCTTCTGCTAATAAAATAGATTACTCTAAAAAATATTGTTGTACATTTGCAAAAAGGGCAATTTAAGTTAAGGGCATCAAACACTTTTGGGTAAGGATTGACGACCCGGATCTGCGGCGTAAATTAACAGCTCTGAAGAAGTCAGGAATGGAACAACAATTTAAGGTGCTCACTAAATTGATATTGCAAGTTTCCTGTATCAATAAACACTCTCTTTTTCTTCTGCTAATAAAATAGATTACTCTAAAAAATGTTGTTGTACATTTGCAAAAAGGGCAATTTAAGTTTACAGCATCAAACACTTTTTGGTAAGAATTGACCCGGATCTGCGGCCCGTGGGGAACTGACCAACTTCTGAGAAATGGAAAGGTAAAAATTACGCAGAATCTTGGTTAAGACCACCCTTTATTGTTAACTAAACTTTCCGATTCAGCCTGACTCTAAATTGATCAGCCCCCCCCCCCCCCCGGGAGAAGATGTCAGGTTTTATGACATTCGATTTCGTAAAATTGATATAAGGAGAAGGGGTTTATTGGCATCCCAAATTAGAGCCTTCAGTTTCAGGTTAACAACAATTGGCAACTTGTTCTTTTACCTTTTTTTAGATTCTAGAAAAGCTAGGTTCTAAACTTCCCTTTAAAAGGAGCGAGTCCGGAAAGCTGCGGGAGAATGTGGCAAAGAACAGATTTCCAGACTTTGTGCCACGTGAGTGATTTTTCAAGTAAACACCATTGTTTACTTCTACAGTCAACTGGACACTATTGGTAGTTACTCGAAATAATTATAATCATAAAACCTTACTTGGTAACTAGTAATAGGGAGCTGTTGATAGTATAAAACATTGTGAGAAACGGCTTCCACTGAAGTAATGTAGTTTTCGAGAAAGAAGTGATTTTCCATGAATTTGATTTTGAGACCTCAGATTTAGAATATGAGTACTCGAAATCAAGCATCTAAAAGCACACAACTTCGTGTTAGAAGGGTGTTTTTTCTTTCATTATTATCTCGCAACTTCGACGACCGAATGGGCTCAAACTTTCACAGGTTTGTTATTTTCTGCATATATGTTTAGATACACCAAGTGAGAAGACTGGTCTTTGACAACTACCAATAGTGTCCGGGGTCTTTAATATGAGAAGAATGCTATTTAACATACTCCTCTGACAACTAACACCTGTTATCTTAATGTAATTCCTTTAATGGAGCCTTACCATAATGGTCAGTATTTTGTAGTCACATAGTAAGTAGGCTATATTCATATTTAAAAAAGGGAATAACTATAAGTTCATTGATTTGATCTAGGCCTACCTTTTTCGTACAAATAGAAGAATGTTTCATCATGAAATTGCCTTCTTTATAGTTTCAGTGATAAGACCGTAAGGTTGGAGCAAGTCCAAGAGAAGACTTGCTAACTCTAATTGGCAGCAGACTTACCAAGTAAATTGGCATTGTGTGTGTAGTTCTGAACATGGATAAAAAACCTAGTAAGTCTATAGCAGTGTCCTAAAAAGTATCCTATAATTTTTACAACCTACAGCCGATCGGTCAAGGCCGTATCTGATGACGATGACCAGTGACGAGGATACCAACTACATCAATGGGACCTATCTACCGGTGAGTAATAAAACTGTTCATGTCTAATGAATACATTCAAACATTTTTGACAAGTTAAAGTATACAGTTTTGCAGAATCTCTAAAGGGACATGTTTCCCCATATGCATGCGAATCTATATTCATAAATGGCATTATAATGGCTTGTAAATTATTTTCATTTTAAAAATAGGGCTACCGAAAGAGGAACAGGTACATTGCTACCCAGATGCCTACACCAAACACCATAGGGGACATCTGGCGTCTGGTGTATGACCACAAATCAACCTGTATTGTCATGCTCAACCAGTTTGATAAAGACGATGAGGTAAACAAAAGTTCAAAGTTATCTGCATGCATGTGAATAAAGAGAGAAGTTTCTACTGTCGATATACTTTAAAGGCACTGAACATTTTGGTAATTACTCAAAACATAATAGCATGAAAACGTACTAGGTAACGAGCAGCTGAGAGCTTTCTATCGCAATTAGAAACGACTCCCTATGATGAAGTAGTGTAGTTTTTGAGAAAGAAGTTATTTCTCACACACACAAAATTAATCTAAGAATTACTTTAGGCTTGAAGCCTAAAAAGGCTTTTCTATCAATCATGAAATGTAACAAATGAAACCACCAATATCAGTTTTCTCGCAACCTTGTTTGTTTTATTTTATACAAACCCGGTCATAAAGTTTTCCTGAAGACAATCGGAGCATACCGATTGAAATGTTGAGTCGTTTCTTTTCAGAACGAACACATACTCCAAAAAAGATATTCACATAGTGTTACCGCAAATCTCTCTTATAGTTATAATTCCACCTTACAAAGCTTCAAATCCTACCCGGAAATAATTAATTATTTTTTCTTTAGACCATGGTCCAGTACTGGCCAGAGGCAGGACCAATGGAGTTTGGCCCCCTGGTCGTTGAGCTGCTAGAGACCAATGAATACACCGGAGTCATCGGCCACTCATTCACACTGAGGAATCAAAACTCTATGGTAAAAATTAACGAAATAAAACCCGACCTATAACTTTATCTTTTATTATTGGACACTTTTAAGGAAGTGGAGACTAGGCCTATTGGTAATTTCTCCAAATAATTATGCATAAAACCTGACTTGGTAACAAGTAATGGGGAGAGGTTGATAGTATACGAAATTGTGTCCCTCGGAAGTGACGTATAGTCTTTGAGAAAGAGGTCATTTTTGAATGCTAGGATGCAGCAGACTTTACAAGGTAAAACTTCATTTGTATACATACAGATGAAGTTTACCTTGTAAAGTCGATCTGGGCATGCCCACATAACCAAGAGTGATGGACTTACGTGGTAAGTCTGCTGCCACCTAGCGTCTCAAACGTCCCCCCATTAGTTCCAGTCTCTTCAATAACTTTTAACGATTCTAATGGGGTTTTTTTTCAGCTTGACCCTCCACGGACCGTCTGTCAGTTTCAATATCTAGACTGGCCATGTGATCAAGATGTCCCAAGCTCATTGGATGGCTTGCTGACTCTCTTCCAACTCACTGAACAATGGAACAAGAGTGAAGAAGGACCCATCATCGTCCACTGCATGTAAATATATACATTATACACGCACTTTAACCGATACATTAAAGGAACACGTTGCCTTGAATCGGACGAGTTGGTCGATAACTGAGCGTTTGTAACCGTTTTTTTATAAAATGCATATGGTTGGATAGATGTTTTAAAAGTAGAATACAATTATCCACACAAGTTTGTCTCGAAATTGCGTGGTTTTCCTTTTACAGCGCGAACTTACACGGTCGGCCATTTATGGGGGTCAAAAATTTGACTCCCATAAATGGCCGCCCGTGTTAGTCGACGAGGTAAAAGGAAAACCGTGCAATTTCGAGGCATGTTTGTGTGGATCATTGTATTCTACTTTTACAACATCTTTCTACCCATGTGCATTTTATAAAAAACAGTTACAAATGCTTTTCAAAGACCAACTCGTCCGATCCAAGGCAACGTGTTCCTTTAATGATTTGTCAAATCCAAAAGCTCACATTCTATGAGTCTTTGATCTTAGAAGAACTCTCCATGAAGTTTCATGTAAAACTGCTCTTCTTAGTATGTCCAGTCCCCTACTTCAACAGACTTATCAACAACTCTCGTAGTTCACTCCATCCGTCTTTGTAACTTTGTGTATTTTTGTGTGCATTTTAGAATATTGGTGTGATTTTGTGCATTTTAATTTCCTAAATACCTCTCTATTTTATTTATACGGTTTTCAAATAAACTTTTTGTATTCCTTTTAATTTTCAATGTACACTGTTTTGTAGATCAGCCAGTAGGCTGCAATGTGCAGTTTTTTAATAAACCACAATAAACAATAAAATAATGATAATAATAATACACACTGTACACGACTTTAGTCAATAAAATGTTGATATGAAATTGATAATCATTGATATCCTATACTCTGTACTTACCGAACAGGGATGGCCTCGGTTGTTCGGCTGCCTTCTGTGCCCTGATGACTCTTCTTGAGAAGTTCAAACAAGAAATGGTCGTCGATGTATTCCGAGAGGTCCTTCAACTCCGAGCGGTTAACCCCAACATGATGTACTCGTTGGTAAGTCCACTCAAACTGCACGTTATAAATTGAATACTTAAAGGGAAGGTACACTATTGGTAATTACTCAGAATAAATTTGTATTAATTTAAAAACTGACTTGGTGTAACGAGCATTGAAGAGCTGTTGATAGTATAAAACATTATGTGTAACGACTTCCTCTGAAGTAACGTAGTTTTTGAGAAAGAGGTAACTCACTAAAATATTATAAAAAAACTTCTAGCTAGAAGTCTTTTATTTCTATCTGAAAGCACACAAATTCGTCCAACAAGGGTGTTTTTTCTTTCATCAGTTTCTCGCAACTTCGATGACCAATTGAGCCCAAATTTTTACAGGCTTTTTATTTTATTCTTATGATGGGATACACCAAGTGAGAACACTGGTCTTTGACAATTACCAAACGTGTACAGTGCCAGAATGAAGTAGCAAAATATGTCTAGGCACAAAGGAGGTATTTAATAACACAATATTCAAACTACATTATCATATTTTGTAACAAATTATTATACAAAAACTGTAAATGCATGTCGGTCAACACAAGGTCAGAAGCCCAATTTCAACGGTGAGGGCTTCACTGGAAAATGCTGACAGAAAAAAAATCTAACAGAGAGAAGCTATCTAGAGTGTGTTTTGACGGCCGGGCCAAAACAGTTATAGACGACACCCACGAGAACGCAACATACATATATATTACAGTGATGTTGTGAAGTTTGTATTGATACCAATTTTTACAAATTGAATATACCAAACAGTATCCATGGCTAGCTTTGATGTTTCATGGTGCTTTAATGTTGTAAAGAATGTCACAACAATAAAATGAAAACTATTTGTCCCATTGCGCATTTTTACACAATAAATAAATGAATAACGTTAATTTGAATTATAAGCTGGAACTTGCCTCACTTGTAATGAAAAAAAACTTTGAAAACCAAACAAACGGTGATAAAAACATTAATTCCATATCATTGTTATGTAATAGGAACATTATGAAATGTGCTATGATGTCATCCGAGAACACATGAACAACTCATCAGACAACAGCATCTACGAGAACCTAAATGGTTAAGAGGTGAAGAAGACATCCGAGTTGCCCTTCGGCCAACATGAGCTGCTGAGAGGTCTCCAAAGTTGTAAGAAACATGTAATGAGTTATTGATATAGCGCCCTCTGTTGACTAGTTGTGTTGCACAATATCGTGCCGTAGCCTGAACATCTGACGTCACACCTCGAGGCTCGTGAATCACTCCCAATCTGCCTTGAGCGTACGTCAACCCCCGTCCATAATCACCTTTGACCTCGCATTCATTTCAGATGGAGATTCGCAGTCAATCATACGTACATACATATACATTATAAAAACAAATGCACGCTGCTGCATAATGCAGACGACCGAAAGTGCAGCTGCCAAACATCACATCGGACCAATCAAAACACTATGGAAAGGTTCCACACTGCATGTTCATCCAATGAAATCGTTGTATCAATGACATCACTGGTTCTGTAAAACCAATGCCTGTCTTTCGAATAAAGACAGGGGACAAGTCTAATTGTGTTGTAGTTTACGCTATGGCATCCACCTTTGATGTTTTACAGTAAATAGTTATTAACAGGGGTGAAATTCCTTTTGGTACACTCATTTTCCAATAGATAAAGCCCTAGTATGAGAAATGAGAAGAACAATTACAGGTCCTTGTGTTAAAATAGTGTAAATTGTGGGAAAAGCTCCATTAAAAAAAGAGGCTAAACTGAAACATCATTTTCATCTGACAACTCACACCTGTTATCTTTAAATTTCTTTTCCAAACATGGACGTATACTTGAACCATGCAGATTAGCTGCTCATCTATTAAGTTTAATCACCCATCACGTGAAAAGATGTATACGTAAGCTTTCAGATTGTTTTTATATATCTTTTTAAGAACCGACAGTGAATAGGAACGAACAAAGGTAACTGAAATATTTTGTCATTGTCTGATTTGTTTTCTGATATTATAAACGTATTGTAACAAACTTATTCTAAGAAAAAACATGGTAATTTTGAAATTATTAATACACAGAAAACTATAAATATGTATTTACAAAGTATAAGAGTTACCGGTATGCATAATGTTTTTGTTTGTTTATAATATTTCAAGTGAGTATAGTTTAGAGAGTAAGAACGAACTGACAGAACTGAAATATTTTGTTTTTGTTTGATATTCTTTTTTACGTTTTAAACGAATGGTTACATGTTTATTCAAGAATCAAAATACATTGTATATTTTGAAATTATTATTACACAGAAAACTATAAATAATATGCGTAGTTTTGTAGTTACAAAGTATAGACGATGTGACCTATGTTTACATTCAAACCGCCCTCTGTTGACAAAACACTATACGTCATGTTTCGCTGGGCAAAAAGACACGTAGTCATGGTAAGATTGCGTACACTTTCTAGCTGGCTGCCAAAACACAAAGGTTTTGCCCGGCGGTATGTGCGCGAATCATGTCATGGTTTTCGTGTGACGTCAGCGGTCACATCGTTTATAACAGTTACCGGTAGGCCTTGTGCTTTTGTTTTTGTTTGTGTAAATTATATCCAGTGAGTAAGAGCGAAAGGATGAACTTAAGTTACTGAATTTTTTTGTTATTGTCTGATATTCTTTTTTGATGTTATAAACGTATGGTTATATTTTTATAGCAAACAAAACACATGTATATTTGAAATTATTCTAACACTGAAAGCTACAATATTTAGCGTATTATCCAGCGAGTAAGAGAGTAAGAACGAACAACTAAACGTGACTGAAATATTTTGTTATTGTTGGATATATTTTTTAACCTTTTAAACATATGGTTACATATTTATTCAAGGAATCAAAGTATATTTTGAAATTATTACTACACAGAAAACTATAGATAATATGCGTTTTTTGTAATTTACCCAAAAAAAGAGTTATCGGTTGAATTTTGTTTCTCCACAGAATTGAATGATATTGTTTTGAAAACCGTGTTTTATAGTTTCTTGCGATGTGAACTTCGTTTGAGAACCTTCCACTGCTTTAACGTATGAAGGAAACAAAAAATCACAAACTTTATCACCAAACGCTCGAACAGACGCGAGAATTGCATATGGATCAACACTGTATTACCCTTGATCAAAACTACAAAATAAACAAGTCTTGGTAGTTAAAACTATTTGCTATAAATGGAGAACATATCCCGGTGTGGAAAAGAATGTTGTTTAAAAGGGGCTGTGTCATAATGATCAAAGCTTGGCCCATTTCATAAAGCTGCTTAACACAAAAAGTAGCTGAGCAGAGTAAATCATGCTTACCAGAACAGGGTTACTATAGTCAAATTGCCGTGCCATAATTACGCACAATTTGTAACAGGTTTCCTGCTGATATCTGATTGGTTTCCTGCTGATATCTGATAAGCAAACTTGTTTAGCAATATGTTCTGCTTTAAGCGTGGAATTGGGACTAGGTCTGTGGGCACCCAGTTCTCACGCCCTCAGATGGGGTCGATAAGTTAGCGATCATATTGATCATGGCGATACAGCCCCTTTATCAATGTAATCAAGGAATGAATGAATTATTTGTATTGTAACCAATTTCTTATAAGTTTGATTTTACGTTGCCGTTTGCGCTTATTAGATGTGAATTAAATAGTGTTTTTGGCATTTCTGAGTGGAACTTAAAGACACTGGACACTATTGGTAATTTTCTTTTGGTGTATCTCAACATATGCATAAAACAACAAACCTGTGAAAATTTGAGCTCAATCGGTCGTAGAAGTTGCGAGATAATAATGAAAGAAAAAACACCCTTGTCACACGAAGTTGTGTGCGTTTCGATGGTTGATTTCGAGACCTCAAGTTCTAAACTTGAGGTCTCGAAATCAAATTCGTGGAAAATTACTTCTTTCTCGAAAACTACGTCACTTCAGAGGGAACTGTTTCTCACAATATTTTATACTATCAACCTCTCCCCATTACTCGTAATCAAGAAAGGTTTTATGATGATAATTATTTTGAGTAATTACCAATAGTGTCCACTGCCTTTAAGCGTGGAATTGGGACTAGGTCTGTGGGCACCCAGCTCTCACGTCCTCAGACGAGGTCGATAAGTTAGCGATCATATTGATCATGACGATACAGCCCCTTCATCTATGTAATCAAGGAATGAATGAATTATTTGTATTGTAACCAATCTCGATTTCTTATAAGTTTGATTTTACGTTGCCGTTTGCGCTTATTAGATGTGAATTAAATAGTGTTTTTGGCATTTCTGAGTGGAACTTAAAGACACTGGACACTATTGGTAATTGTCTTTTCTTATGGTGTATCTCAACATATGCATAAAACAACAAACCTGTGAAAAATTGAGCTCAATTGGTCATCGAAGTTGCAAGATAATAATGAAAGAAAAACACCCTTGTCACACGAAGTTGTGTGCTTTCAGATGCTTGATTTCGAGACCTCAAATTCTAAACTTGAGGTCTCGAAATCAAATTCGTGGAAAATGACTTCTTCCTTGAAAACTACGTCACTTCAGAGGGAGCCATTTCTAACAATGTTCTATTCTATCAACCCCTCCCCATTACTCATTATCAAGTAAGGTTTTATGCGAATAATTATTTTGAGTAATTTACCAATATTGTCCACTGCCTTTAAACCACTCACACAGAAGAGAACATTCAACCTCAGTGATTTCATCTCACTCAAGGTATGAGATGTAGCCACGAGGGTGGGATGCTGGTTGCTGGACAAGATGGCGACATCGCATTAAAACAATTTTGTGTGTACCATGCGTTTACTTGCCAAAAATTTTGTCAGATCATGTACGCTTGCAGCTGATTTTTATCCTATATATTTTTTGTTCTCCACCAATAAAGTTATCCGATTGTTTTACATATTATCGATCAACAATAAAGTCTTCTGATAAAATCTTCGCTAATTTAATCTGAGTGGCTGGGGATGAATTCGAGCTGAATTGTATCTCTGGTTTAGCTTGATTTGGGTCACGTGTTGTGGGGGAGATTCAATGTTTGTTTTAGTTTTCTTAAAGACAGTGGACACTATTAGTAATTGTCAAAGACTACTCTTCACAGTTTGTGTATCTCAACATATGCATAAAATAACAAAGCTGTGCGGAAAAATTGAGCTCAATTGGTCGTCGAAGTTGCGAGATAATAATGAAAGAGAAAACACCCTTGTCACACGAAGTTGTGTGCTTTCAGATGCTTGATTACCAATAGTGTCCAATGTCATTAATCCACTCACATTTTAAAAGCTTTATGTTCTGTTTAATTTATTATGCATGTTATTAGCCCAAGATTGCACCACAGAGCATCTAGCTCAACATTTTCCCGGCCCTTTGAGCGGTCCCGTACTCCATGCCGTAAAAGACCCCCTAAAATGTCTTGTCTGGATCCATCCTTGGCGATGCTGTAGATGATTGGGATAAAAACGTTGTCTGAGCTTTACATATGTAGACATAACAAGGATACGAGGCTTTAATTATTTTTTTTTTTTCTTTTTGAGTAGTGAATTCCATTATAATCATTATACCCGATAGATACAATTACCAATAGCAAAAAATGGTGCATCATTGAAAAAAGGTCTTAAGCTTAGCTTGAAATAGGCCTTAAACTCCAACATCTGAGAGGGGGCACATCACCCCTCAGACTCCTACATTGCACCAGAGAACATCTACGGCCTACAAAATGTCCCCCGGCAACCTAAAGCGGGCCCGGACCCCACGCCGTAAGTGTTATGACCAACGATGCCCCCCCCCCCCCCTCCATCTTTCAAGACAAATTGACGCCCATGCATTTAGGTGGTGACTCTATGAATTCGGAAAAAGTATGAATATGAATTGGGGAAAACGGTAATAAGTGTAGACAAACTTGCCTTATGTACCCCGAATGCCAAAGAGTTCGCTCGTGACATTGTCACTCGTGCTCGTCACAAGGGGGCGCTATCTATCATTTACAGACTCCCAGATTTCCACGAGGATAAAACTATTAAAAGTTAGGCCCAGAACTGGCGGCTACTGTCTATTTTATATGCACTGCATGTTTAAATAAAAAATACAAGTATCAATGTTCCCATTTTCGACCAAGCAGATACAGTCTTTAACGGCAGTGGACACTATTGGTAATTACTCAAAATAAACGAGTTTTTGGGAGCTTTTGATAGTATAAAACATTGTGAGAACTGGCTGACTCTGAAGTAACGTAGTTTTCGAGAAAGAAGTATTTTTCCACGAACTTGATTTCGAGACCTGAGATTTAGAATTTGAGGTCTCGAAATCAATCATCTTCAAGCACACAACTTCGCGTGACAAGGATGTTTTTTCTTCTTCTCATTAATATCTCGCAACTTCGATGACCGATTGAGCTCAAATTTTCACTAGTTTGATATTTTATGCATAGGCTATGTTGATATACAGCAAGTAAGAAGACTGGTCTTTGACAATTACCAATAGTGTCTATGTCTTTAATTAAGATCAGATCTAGACTCAAACTGGTTAAAAAAAATTCCTGAACACATTTTTTGTTTACATAGATCATGTTTACAAACTCTTTTTTCATTTTTATTAGTATGCATTCAATTATGGCAGTTTACCTCTAATTTATTTAAAACTAGTTGTTTCCCCCAATTTACACTCAGTTTCGTTTTTACGGAAGCGTATTGCCGCCACATGAATACAAAAATCTTTCTTATCGTGTACTTACACGAAACCTATCGTGTACGTTCGTGTACGTATTAGAACGGAAACAAAATATTTATGTGGCGGTGTCGCATGCAATTATATCCCCTATGCAATACTATCCGGAGGACATTATTGCTTATGCAATAATGTCCGCCGGAGGGTTTTGCATATGCAATCGTGTCCGCCCGGACGCTGCTGCATAATGCAATTGTGTCCGCTCGGACACATTTGCATATGAAGTTGTGTCCGCCCCCGTGCAAAACCGACATTGCAGTAAATTAAACCCCCTTGGTCGACGGAACACGTTCTCCATTTTTTTACAAGCTAAGTGCATGTCATAAATGACATGGGAAATGTTCGGCCGTTGGGTATTCGCTGCAATCATAAAGTACGTGAATATTCATGCTGCATATTATGTAGGTTCAGTGCATGCACGCTCGCTTACGAGCGCACATACATGTACAGTCATGCCATGTCCGCCGGACGATTTTTGCATAGCCCCGGACACGATTGCATATGCAAAAGTATCCGGATCGGACATTATCGCATGGAGGACACAATTGCATCTGACACCGGCTTAGACTACTCTCAATTTTTATGCTAAGTAAATACCAGTCACAAGCAAAATGTATGGCATGAAAGTTGGGCCAGTAACATGTGTAAAATAAGCAAGCTATTTTCGTGCTTAAGCAAAAACAAGTTAATTTGGCTCTGCTAGGCAGAACAATTGTTGGGCAATAATTTGTGCTCAAGCCCTGCTACTCACTGATACCGTATGGTTGACCAGCTAATATGCTGCTGGCTCTTCGGAAATTAATGGACTGTTGCGGCCCAATGAAATTGAATGATCTTATTTGACCAGTGAATTAGGACTACAGTGGATGCTAAACTGGAGAAATTAACCCCTTTCGACTTTCGAATGCTACTTCAATGGAACGTTCATTTTCAGAAGACAGTTGTTGAAAACAAAGAAAATTTTGTTGAAATTTGCCGGGAAAGCTCTGAAATGGGTTATATTAATTTTAAAAAAAAACAGGGTTGACTACCTAAACCCCGTCCACGGAAAATTTGAATACCCGAGCACTTTTATTCTTCTGAGATGTTTTCTTCAATAAAAGGCTTACTGCCTGCCATTGTCTTCTTGTGCATTATTTGAACTGGGGTTTAACTGTGGAATGCCATGTGGCAAGACCGTCATTGTTATCAAGTAACGAGTTTGACCTACATTGGCGAATGCAGCACGAAAGCTGCACGGCATTCAGTAGACCCTGGACAGTCGCAGCCTGGAAAGCACCACGCCCGCAGCTCCAACGTGGGACTCGCACCTCGCCTTTTTTTCTGATGAACTTTTAATGATAAATTTCTCGAAATTCTAACCATGGCAAAGCATGCGCATTCAGTAATATTTCGGCAAGAACTATGGCACTATTGCCACCATGTGATATTCTTTATTCTGAGCTTTGGCCTTGGTCAAGATGTAAAGTCAAGAAGTATGAACATTGTGTTGTGTAGGTTTCTCACTTGCTATAGACAAAGCTAGAGAAAGCTGTGGTATGACTCGCCGTACACTGCAGTGTGAAACTTCGCTTCCAAAGCCGAACACATAGCTCCAACGACATCTTGTTGAGGTAAGGATTGGGAAATTACCTTCAAAACTATTTAACGAAATTATTCGACTCTATCCTTTTAGAACGTGAACTGTGGGAGTAGCACTGGTGGGTTTAAAGGTTCTTTTTTATTTGGGGTTGAACAAAGAAAACTTGACTAGAGCGGAGTTTGAACCAACGACCTCTCCGGAAAAACGTGCCGGCGCTCTATCAAATGAGCTATCTAGCCCTAATTAAGCGGTCTCCCCATTTTGCCTCGTCTGTTTACTGACACCCGAGCCTTTACACCCCACAACAAAATTGTTTAAACTGATTTTTTTTTCCCGTGGACATTACTCTTGACTCCTTTTTTCTCCTTTGGGTTTTAAAATGCAAGTGTCCTGTCCTAAAAGCTTACATCAGTCAAATTGAGAAATTTAAGATTTTATCAGGTTACCTCAAGTGAATTAATGAGTTAATTTGAAATATTTTTCTCAGGTCAGAGACGGAGAACGAGCTGGGGCCTTATCTTGAGCTGCAGGGTAGAGGAAACACCGCTATGCTGATGGCCCCCCATGAGAGATGGGTGTTGCATGTCTATGGATAATGTGGTTTGTGGACGTAACATTGGAGTTCACCAAAGGACCAAGGTCAGGAAAACTTTGTCGTGTATCCGAACTCCACTTTGTGAAGTTCCCTTGTGCTCTTCACCTCTTTGATTAAAAACATTGGACTTCATGTCCACTTTTTCAAATCCTTCAAGCAACTGTTCAGTAAACCCTTTCTATACAAAAATGCAGAGAAACCATTAACATTTTATATATAATATATTTTTTACGATGACAAAAAATTTGGATGAACGAAATTTACATAAAACTCAGGCGTCTTGTGGTTTGTGATGATTTTGAAAAGAAAAGTTTGAGTAAACAAAATAAATATAAAAAATGGGTCATAATTTTGTTTAGTATTGATCTAAAAAAACAAAAAAAAAAACAAATAGATAGCAATCCCGATATTGGATGCATTAGGGTGACACTGCTTGGTTTCGGTAATTTCTATCTGTAAACCCAAGTCAACCAGTGCACTCCTCTTGCTCCACCCCCCCCCCCCCCCCCCATCCCCTCAAAAAGTTCAGTGGAGGTCGGATAACGCAAGTTGGTATTCAAGATCAAGATCAAGACAAGATGAAGACTGCAAAGAGTAAGAGAAGATCTAACCCGTTCTCTTGCAGAGTCCCACCCCTTTGTGCCGCCCCCTCCCCCACAAATGTTCATCGATCTTGTTGATGTTGTCCTTGCATATAGTTTCAAAGTTTACCTCACAATGTCTTGGCATTTCTTGAGATGCATATTGGTCGAAGCCAGTGATGCTTTTTCATAAGGAGACTGTTCTTACTGGACATTTCTGTCAGGGTTGATACTTCAAGTCGTCAGTTGCCATATTTATTTTTAGTTGTCATGATTTTATACTTCAAATAGTGTAATGTTTTTAAACAAAAGAAATACCAAATCTAATTTCTTTTACACAAAAATAAATAATTCCATTAAAAGTATAAGCAATTTTTCTTTTTAGGTAAAATATATAACTGTGTAATCAAAGCATTTCAAGTAATTTCTGCACTTTTCTCTATAGCCTTCAAATTGATGGTGAATGTTCGATATAGGAGTATTGAATATATAATTTAGACATTAGCTAAATTAATATTTACATATTCCTTATATCAGCATTACATCAATTCTGAATGTAGACAAACTCCGTGACAATTTATTTATAATATTTAAGAAAATAAGTAAATCATATTAAACTCAATGCTCAAACAGACCAAAGGTTAAACAAAATGAGCCAAGCTCAAGTCCCTTAATTCAAATTTTTGTGTATTACAGCTTAGGGCTCACAGAAAATAGCTTCTTCAAACTGCTTATTTGCGAGCGCTGCGAGATATAAAAAAAAAGCGAAAACGGTTACAAGATAAGAAAGAACAAAGACTGAAGAGGACACAAGAGGACTTAAAGGAGGTGAACAGAGCAGATCATCAGTGAAGCGAGTTCCATTGGTAATGTATGAATGGTAAGATAGTCCAGGCCTAGGGGATTTATAGTTAGTTAGCCTAGAGATAAGACTAACTCTCTCTTCTAACATGTTCCTGAGGCAATAGGTAAAGTATAAGGTGGTGTAGTGCTTAGTCTTGATTCAAGTGTCTTGAAGCAAAACTAACTACTATGCCATCATCAGTAAATGCCGTACTTTAGATGTCCCTGATGAGTGACTGGAAGCAAGTGAGGTCAGGTGTTTGCAGCAATGGTTAAGTATAACAGGTTAAGTATAACAGGTTAAGTATCAGGGTAGTGACCGAATAACAATTCCTTTCTTCACAGGGTCTAATAACAAGCGTTTTTCCCCAGCCTTTTAACAAGCGTTTTTTCCCAGTCTTTTAACGAGCGTTTTTTTCACAGCCTGTTGACAAACGTTTTTTCCACAGCCTTTTAACAAACGTTTTTTTCCACAGCCTTTTAACAAACGTTTTTTTCGACAGCCTTTTAACAAGCGTTTGTTTTCACAGCGACTCTCCCTTTATTTGCATTCATGGTTAAGTATAACCATGGTATATCAGGTCAAGTATGAGGTTAATTGGGAAAGAAAATTAACGATTCCTCCACAGCTTTTTACCTTTAATCTGCACTCTTTTAATACCTGACCATCTTCTTTTTTTTCAGTTTGTAGAGGTCAGCGAGGTCAATTAGGTCAGATCTTTGCAGCAAAGGTTAAGTGCCAGGTGAAGTATTGGGTAAAGTATCTGGTAAGTATCCTCACAGGTCCTAACCTTCATTTTTGCATGGTATTGATGTTGTTTTTATTTTGTCAACAGATTGTGACATGTTATCGCCAAAGTGGATGTTCTCGTTGCAAGCTGTGAAGAGATGGCTGCTTGAGGACACCGTAGCTGACATTGGTTTGGTAAAGTATTGACGTGATCTCAAGTAGGGGAGAGGTAGTGCTTTCTGCTCTAACGGCCAGGCTTCTGACGGATGATACCCAAGCCTACATCCAGACTGTAGGGGGTAACCCTGTTTCAGCCCCAGTAGGTGGCAACTGCCCCTGCAAAAACAGTTTATTTGTAGCCCACACCTTGAAATGGCTTTCATCAGGCTTTCGTCTGGCAACTTGCATAACAAAAAGTTACAAAAAAGTGATGTGTTAGGGTGGGCCTGACTTTAGCATATTGACCCTAACCTTTCTTTGTAATTTTGTCTTCCAAACTGCAGATCGTGTTTTCTTCTTGGAGATGATGTAGAGTACATGCGTTGACATCTTCACTGAGCCGATGTGACGCCTGTAAGCAGGATCAGTGGTCCTGCAGAAAATTCGGTAATGTATGGTAGTATCAATTACAAGTAGCAGGTGGAGAGATTTCCTAATATTATTTGACAACTGATTTTTAGAAACTTAGAGGATTGTGAACAAATCAAAACCTTAGTTTATTGATGACTTTGAAGGAAAAACGAAACATGCGCCAAAGAATTTGTTTAATCTGTTAGACAAAGTAGAGACCGTTGTTACCATTATTGTCACTCGAGATTCTACAACAGTAAGTATGAACGACCAGCCAACTTGAGAACCAGATATAATTTAAGTAGGATTTGAAACTTTGCATGGTAAAAATAAGATATAGAAGAGTTTGCGGTAACACCGCTGATCCACCGCCTAGTACTTAAGCAGCATGCAGCATCAGAGTCCAGCATTATCCAGAAGACGATCAGAGCATACTGATCGAAACGTCGAGTTAACCCAACGGTTCTTTTCAGAACCACCCCAACTCATTTAGAGATTGTTATTACATGGTGTTACCGCAAACTCTTCTATATCAGATATAATTTCTTTGTACAATCCAAGCAAACTGAAATTCCTCCTAAGTCATTAGAAGTTTACTCTTCTTGCAGTTTATCATAAAGATGTGTAAAATAATCAATCAATTTGTTTAATTTACCCTCAGTTGAGCAGTCTCTTGCGGAGTGGTGACTACAACTGGACCTGTTTGGATGAGCATCGTTGGAGGGTAGAAGGAGGGGTGACTGGATTTGTTTGGATGAACATTGTTGGAGGATACAGGGAGTGGTGCCTAACCTGTTTGGATGACCATCATTCTGAGGACAGGAGCACAGAGTTAACAGCATACGACATGGTTTGTAAAACTTCATCTAAAACTTGTCTTTGAAGGGAAGAATGGCAAAGGGGTTTAAAATGTTCCAGAATGTGCGCTTTTGAAGGTTTCAAATCGTCAATTTGAAAAAGTCCATTTATAGTTTTCAAAGAAGTTGCTGTTAAAGAATCTACCTACTAAATTGGACAACAACTCAATCCACAAATTTCATGATTTGGAACAAACTAATCTTATCCATATTTTGTTGATAACTTTGAAGGAAAAACTAAACATGAACCAACCATATTAGGTTATTGATCTGTCAAACAAATCTCTTATAATAGTAAAAACGTTTTTTTACCAACTGTTGTTCGATATTCTACAATAAGCAAACATGAACGACCAGCCAACCACCGAGCAAAAGAAAACTTGTGAACCAGTGAGCTTTCAGAGTATCTTTGTACAACTCAATTTGAAATCCTTCTTGAAATCCCGTCTAAAACAATGGTAGTCGGCTCTTTATGCAGTTTATCATACCGATATGTAAAATTAATAATTATGTCTGTGATTGTCCCTCAGTTGAGCTATTCCTTGTGGAGTGGTGACTATATACAACTGAACCTGTTTGGATTAGCATTGGAGGATACGCGTGTCAAAGAGTCAACAACGGACCCCATGGTAAGTTGTTTTTTTAATAATGGTAAACATTTTTCATTTGAAGAGAAGATTCATCCCACAACTTTTGCACCTTTGAAGGTTTCAAATTGTAAATTTAAAAGAATATATTCATTTCTATCCTTTTGTTTGCAATAAATACACCATAAAAGCACCTTGTGAAAAACTTAGTTACTCAAAATAATTATTATCATAAAACCTTTTTTGATTACGAGTTATGTGGAGAGGTTGATAGTATAAAACAGAAACGGCTCCCTCTGAAGTGACGTAGTTTTGGAGAAAGAAGTAATTTTCCACGAATTTGATTTCGAGACCTCAGACTTAGAATATGAGGTCTCGAAATCAAGCATCAGAAAGCACACAACTGTGTGTGACATGGTGCAAACAAGGTTTTTTTTTTCTTTTATTATTATCTCGCAACTTCGATGACCGATTGAGCTCAAATTTTCACAGGTTTGTTATTTTATGCATATGTTGAGATACACCTCTGTGAAGACTAGTCTGTGACAATTACCAATAGTGTCCACTGTCTTTAATGAGTTAAACAACTTATTGGAGTGCGGGGAGAAATTTCTTGCATGACACTTTAACTAATCATCAGAACGACTGATGTATTTATTTGAAGAGTTTATTTTATATAAATATTAATCCTTGGAAATGGTATATTTTCTACGACAGATTGAGGCGATAACAAGAGATGACATAGGCCTACACCCACTTAAGGGTCTAAGAGCTCTTGTTTGACTGTGCCACCATCTGAAGAAAGACTGTCAAGTTTACCCGTATGTCGGTCCACTGTCTCTTCAACTGTGAATTCAATAGACTTGTTATGGATTTTGAGGCTTAACTGACGCTTTTTGGACTGTGTGTCGCCAAGTGAAGGACTGTGTGAAGTCTATAAAGAAACTCGACTGCAAGTTTATCCAATGAAGTGACGCATGGTGATGTTGATGAACTTTGTGACAGATGCTTTGGGTTGTCATCAACTAAAGATAGACTTTGTCAAGTCTAGCCAGGGATGTTGAGACTTAACCAACGCTTTTGGGGGATGTGTGCCACCAACTTAAGGACTGCGTGAAGTCTATAAACATGACTCCCACTTCAAGTTTATCAAATGAAGTGACGCAGACACTTTGGATTGTCACCAACTAAAGATAGACTTTGTCAAGTCTAGCCAGGGATATTGAGACTAAACCAACGCTTTTGGACCGTGTGCCACCAACTGAAGGACTATGTCTAAGTCTTTAAAGATAACTCTCCCTCCACTACAAGTTTATCCAATGAAATGAGTGAGCATTGATAAACTTTGTAGCAAACACTTCTGATTGTCGCCAACTAAAGATAGACTTTTTCAAGTTTAGCAAGATGGCTCCCCACTTGTTCAACTAAAGCAAACTGGAACCATGGCGAAGCCGTATTAGATATAAAGACACTTGAGTATAGGTTGAACCTCGCTCCTCATGCTAAATAATATTAATAATTTTTATTCATAAAAAAAAATCGAAAGGGTGTTTTTAAGTCCCTCGACAACATTTTGTAAACAAACCAAATATCTTTTCTGGTAAACTTAACTTAAGTTTTCTTAGCATTTTTTGGTAGATTAGTCGTTTAGCTTTTCAGCATAGGCTCATACAAACAACGCCCATGAACGAATAAACTGGCAAAACTCCATCTTTGAAAACAATTCTGGGAAATTTAAATAAGAAATATTTAATTTCGGAAAAATTTACATAATCAGTGACATTTCCAGATGTATCCATCAGAGTATAGAAAGATTTGTTTTATTTTCATGGACTCCCTAATTGCAGCAGAATCAGGGAGTGGCAAATCTGCATGGTGATTAAATTGGCACGCCTGGGCTGGGGTCGATTTCACAAAGAGTTAAAGGCAGTGGACACTATTGGTAATTACTCCAAAAAAAAATTAGCAAAAAAAAATTATAAAACATTGTGAGAAATGGCTCCCTCTGAAGTGACATAGTTTTCGAGAAAGAAGTATTTTTCCACGAATTTGATTTCGAGACCTCAGATTTAGAACTTGAGGTCTCGAAATCAACCATCTAAAAGCACACAACTTCGTGTGACAAGGGATTATTTTCTTTCGTTATTATCTCGCATCTTCGACGACCGATTGAGCTCAAATTTTTACAGGTTTGTTATTTTATGTATATGTTGAGATACACTAAGTGAGAAGACTGGTCTTTGACAGATACCAATAGTGTCCACTGTCTTTAAGACTTGTCTTTTCTCGAGTTATAGGCAAGTTACTCGTTCCGTCTTAACTTGGGACTAGCCTCAAGTTTATAAAATCTCCTGGGGACTAGTGCTAACACTTCGTGGAATCGACCCTTTGGTGCAGTTTGTTTAATTGCTTTTGTTTGCTAAAACTATTGACTACAAATAAGTGTTAAAATGTCATTTAGTTACAAGTGTTAAAATGTCATTTAGTTACAAGTTTATATATGCAGGAGAAGATTTTGACACAATTTAGACTGAAGTCGATCTCAGACATTTCAAAACCTTGGTAATTAAAGCTCAGGTTGGGTCACTTTATAGTTAATTTTGTCAATTAATATATTTTCCAATTGAAGTAATCTGAACAAAGTCGTTATACAAATTCCTATTTATTCTTAGTAACCATTTTGCTTATGAGTGCTTTGTGTTGCTGGTTTTTTTAATAAAGTGTAAAGAGAGGCTTTGCATAAGGCGCTTTATAAATGTTCCTTTATTGTTATTAAATTATACAAATTATAATATTGTGCTAAGGTAATAGAGGTACTAACATCTATTTTTTCTTCTTCAATTATTGCAAAACAAACTTTACACATTGCTCCATAAAAGTATAATTCAAGATGTGTAGGAAAGATAAATGCGTACACCTGGCGCAAAATAGACAGAATTAATGCACGTTTCAGCGAAATGCGCGTTTCAGCGAAATTCGTGGGAGCTGCTAAGCACACAAATTTGCTCAGCATTAAATTTCTTGTTAAAAACAGGGTTATTAACCAAATTTCCTTTTGTTGCATATTGCTTGTTACTGGTATTCAGCTGCTGTTTGCTTATCCTGAAAATCACGGGGAAATTTGGTTGGTATAATCCTGTTTTTATCAAGGCAAAAATGTCAACAACCTATCTTAAAGGAACACGTTGCCTTGGATCGGACGAGTTTATAAAAAGTGTTTTGTAACCATTTGTTATAAAATGCATATGGTTGGAAAGATGTTTTAAAAGTAGAATACAATGATCCACACACATTTGCCTCGAAATTGCGTGGTTTTCCTTAAACTTTACGAACTAACACGGTCGGCCATTTATGGGAGTCAAAAATTTGACTCCCATAAATGGCCGACCGTGTTTGTTGACGAGGTAAGAGGAAAACCATGCAACTTCGAGTGATACTTGTGTGGATCATTATATTCTACTTTTGAAATATCTTTCTAGTCATATGCATTTTATAACAAACGGTTACAAACGCTTTTCAAAGACCAACTCGACCGATCCAAGGCAACGTGTTCCTTTAACACGCTGCGTCGCCTAAAATGCGCACTTTACTGACAAACGCACTGCTACATTGACCACCAAAATGGTGCATCCAAGTTTATTCTGATAATGACGTCGGGCGAATTTGGGCAATAGTGTCAAGTGGCTTCGAAACCTTGCCGAGTCGGCTTTCATCTTCAGCGGCTCCGTCCATCTGCACTCTCTGAAGCATACATTTTGTGAAACTTGTTGACCAGGCCAAACCCTCAGTTTCGAAAAGGCACTTTTTAAATAGCCTTGGGCATGAATGGTTTCAGGCTTATCTTGATTCTTTTATTCGACGATATTACACAATACTTCCTTTGTTCTGTGTAAATCATTGTTCACTTCCCTTTTGGAGTTAAAGGGAAACGTTTGACCACTCTTAATAAAAGGCAGTGAACACTATTGGTAATTACTCAAAATAATTATTAGCATAAAACCTTACTTGGTAACGAGTAATGGCGAGCTGTTAATAGTATTTTATCGTGAGAAAACGGCTCCCTCTGAAGTAAAGTGGTTTTCGAGAAAGAAGAATTAGATTTTGAGGTCTCTAAAAACACATAATTTCATGTGACAAGGATGCTTCTTTTTTCGCAACTTCGACGACCAATTGAGCTCAAATTTCCACAGGTTCGTTACTTAATGCATATGTTGAGATACACCAAGTGAGAAGATTGGTCTTAAATACAAACTATTGCGATTAGAAGTGTTTCGATAGAATCAAGCATTTTGAGAATATTTCACTTCGAAGAAGTGTGTTTATGTAAAAACCCATCAGTTTATATGCCCAAAAAACTGAATCCGAGAAGCGTCCCTCTGTGTATTCATGTTTGGGATTATTCGCCCTGCGTGGACAAATGGGAAACGTTGGGAAGCTATGTGGCAGCAGACTTACCAGAGGTAAATTTCCATTGTTCACGTAGTTCTGGGCGTGCGCACATGGCCGAAAACAACGGATTTACCTGGTAAGTCTGCTGCCACCAAGCGTCCCAAAAGTCTCCAATTTTATTCGCTCCGGTTTTTTTTTACGATGTCTAAAAAATGCGACCACCTTTTGACGTGACCCACTTTAGATGTCACGTGTGTCCCAATATAGGCGCAAAATAGAAACAACATTAGAAAATGTGTCCTCAATATTAGTCATCGAAGTTTAAACAATAATAACAGATAAAAATAACACCCTCTTTGCATAGTAGACTATACTTGTGTGCTTTTCAGATGCCAAAAGAATGCTTCATGCCCGAAGCCTTTTTCGGCTTCAATTTTGGTGGTAAAAATTGTATTTGTTTTTTGTTCATATACAATTATTACTAAAAAGGGTGCCGTTTCTAACGATGCTTTTTAATATCAATAGCTCACACATGCTCTTTACTATGTCTGTACCAAGTAGGCCTAATGGTCATTAATTTCATTAATTTGTAGAGTAACTACCAAATATATTCCTTCCTTTAATTCTTGCTTAGTCATCATTGCAATGATAACAAAAAAATCACAAGGAAACACCTTGTCAAATTTGTTGTTGTGAATGTGTGTAATTCCATGAATTCATATACGGGTTATTTATTACAAACTATACAAATAAATAAAATCGTAACATTTGAAACCTAAAATGTCGCTGGTCAAGCAGATTTGTTGTCATAGAAACTTGTTAGTAATAGTAAATTTCTACTACCTTTTGATTTTTGAGAGAAAGTGTTAAACACATTTTGTATAATTAGATGAGGTCTGCGGCTGTACCATGTTTAAATCTCCTTGAGAGTGTTGGTTCTGCCAAGAAGTGGTGGTTGACAACCAATGATTTTGCATGTATTAATCGAAACACGAAATATTTAGTCTCGAGAAAGTGAGGTGGTTTTTTTTGTTCAGTGCTGAGGTCTGGTTACTCGATATGTATTTAGTCTTGCTTGGTGTATAACCCTCACACAAGACAAAATTTATTATATGTAATTATGCAGGGCCAAAATGGAAACCTTTTTTTTTTTTACTGAATTTTCTCACCCTGGGTAAATAAAGGAAATCAATTTATGAAAATATATCGAATGAAATCAAGTTTCTCAGTGGTGGTGACACCTCCCCCCCCCCCCCCCCCCAGCACCACATAGTGACACCCCCGTACAACTAGACCTAAACCAGGCCTGAGATGTATAAGTAATTCGCTTCGATTTCCTCAAACTCGCTTGGCCAGTTACTGGGACCTTAGACAATAATGCACAACATCACTCTCTTCAATGTTAACACTTGTTCATGCTTGCTTTCCCAACAATTTGGCAATACTTTAACTTAGAGACTTCTACTGGTCGTTCAGGTTGCGAGATAATAATGAAACGAAAAACACCCTTGTCACACAACGTTGTGTGCTTTCAGATGCTTGATTTTGAGACCACACGTTCTAAATCTTAGGTCTCGAAATCAAATTCGTGAAAAATTACTTCTTTCTCGAAAACTTCGTTACTTCAGAGGGAACCGTTTCTCACATTATACTATCGACCTCTCCCCATTACTCGTAATCAAGTAAGGTTTTATACTAGTTATTATGTTGAGTAATTAAAACTAGTGTCCAGTGTCTTTTAGAGGACTAGGACGAGTTAAGTTCCGTATCTATATAGGTAATTAGGACGCATTGAACCCATCCTAAGTTTACTCGTCCTGACCTCTGGACCGGTGTCAGATGCAATTGTGTCCTCCACGCAATACTGTCCGCTCCGGACACTTTTGCATATGCAATCGTGTCCGGGGCTATGCAAAAACCGCCCTGTGCGTAATTGTATGTGCGCGCGTAAGCGAGCGTACGCATGCACTGAACCTCGACTTGTGTACCATAGATCTAGTTATTATAATTCTATCTCTATGATGTACACACGCGCGTATACGCAGCACGAATATTCACGTATTTTATTATTACAGCGAATACGAACATTTCCCATGTCATTCATGACATGCACTTAGCTTGTAAAAAAATGGCGAACGTGTTCCGTCGGTCAAGGGCGTTTAATTTACTGCTAGGACGGTTTTGCACGGGGGCGGACACAACTGCATATGCAAATGTGTCCGGGCGGACACAAATGCATTATGCAGCAGCGTCCGGGCGGACACGATTGCATATGCAAAACCGTCCGGCGAACATTGTTGCATATGCAACAAAGTCCTCCGGATAGTATTGCATAAAGGACATAATTGCATGCGACACCGGCGCCTTTGAATGGTTTACAGGAAACTGCTATACTTTTATGTGCAAGTTTCGCAATATTTGAAGGCCATGAGTTGCAGTTTTCAATACTGTTGACGCTCGAGCAACATGTTGTGTGTTAAACCATGGCGCGAAATCAGATTGTGAATTACGTCATTTGAACACATGCGCCCTTCTCAATTCCATTCTATAACTTCATTGTTGTATACGAAACAAATACACTACACGAAAGACCTTTTCGACTGCCTGCGCACCACAAACATAAAGGTTCTTTATATCTGTGCTGCACACTGACTGTTGTAGTTTAATCCGATTAGCATAAGGGATCTCCCTTTTTTGGCCACCGACTTTGGACAATACAGCCGATTTCTTTTGACCGGTTTTGTGGAGGAAGAAATAGCCAACGTATCAAGGACGGGAGAAATCGTTCTATACTAATACTTTCTTTGGCTCAATGCTGCAGGCCTTGTCGTGGTTTTTCCCTCTAGTTTCTGATTTCTTTCCCATTGTTGTTGTTTTTAAATGGTGTTATTTATTGTTTGATTAGCATTCACTGAATATGTACATGTATTGTTATGTTTACAATTGCCTCTGATGCGCCTTGAACATTCCTTTTATATTGTTTTAGCGCATTACAAACACCTATTATTATTATAAATGTTTATACAAGACATTCGTTCACGATAGCTTACATAAACTGTTTTCTATCGTGTGTATATCTTTTGTACATTCCAGCGCCTTTCTGGAAGGCAAGATACACTGGTCATATGGACAGAGTTTCACCGATTTGTGTCATGATTTCCATCCATAAATTCAAGACTTACAAAAAATAAACAACAGTTGAACAAGTTTGGAGATGTGCCCCCTTTACTTCCCACCTAAAGTTGCTAAACAAATTTGGACAGAGCAATCTTTGTAAAATCTAAGATTTTGTTGTGTTCTTCCTTTGGGCTTTGTACATGTATACAAGTCGTGCTGCCTCCATTTTGGTCATGTTCCTCGCATCGAATGATGGGAATTATTGTTATTCATTTTGCAATTAAGAACCAGACTAGTTTGTTTTTCCAGCCTCGGTTTGGTAACATTTGTATCAACGAAAGAAATACAAGATGGCTTCACCGTGACTCAGTCTTTTTTTTTATTTATTTAGTTATTTTTTTTATGTGGTGTCACACAACATGCTATAATGTATTTGTGTTTGTACAGTATGCGAAGCTCGTTTAAAGACAATGGGCACTATTGGTAATTATCAAAGACCAGTCTTCTCACTTGATGTATCTCAACATACATAAAATAACAAACCTGTGAAATTTTGAGCTCAATCGGTCATCAAAGTTGCGAGATACATGAAAGAAAAAACACCCTTGTCAAACGAAGTTGTGTGATTTTAGATTTAGTTTATTTCGAGACCTCAAATTCTAAATCTGAGGTCTCAAAATCAAATTCGTGGAAAATTATTTCTTTCTCAAAAACTATGTCACTTCAGAGGGAGCCGTTTATCACAATAATTATACTATCAACATCTCCCGATTACTCGTTACCAAATAAGGTTTCATGCTAACAATTATTTTGCTTAATTACCAATAGTGTCCACTGCCTTTAAAAACACATTTGCATTGTTTTAGCTAAACTTTTGGCAAACTTCTATCCTACTAAAGTCGCTGCAAGAAAGAATGCGGTCGCACAGTAGAAAACAACTTGATTAGGACATGAACATTGCAGACAGAGAACATTTAAACTTCCCAATCTATTCGTAAACAATTATTATCACACACAAGTTTTGAAGTGGTCCTAAATTAACATTTTGATCTTGAAAGACTGAAATAAGCAATTTGGTCTTTAAAGACACATTCGGTAATTGTCATCCAGTCTTCTCACTTGGTGTATCTCAACATAAAAAGATATGCACAAAATAACAAACCTGTGAAAATTTGAACTCAATTGGTCGTCGGAGATGCGAGATAACTATGGAAGAATTCTCGCAATGATTGGAGACTTCAAAATCAAGTTTGAGGTCTCGAAATCGAAATCAAATATTTTAGTGAGAAATAACTTCTTTCTCGGAAACGACGTTACTTCAGATGGAGGCGTTTCTCACAATGTTTTATGGTATCAACATCTCTCCATTGATCGCTAACAAGTAAGTTTTTATGCTAAATTGTTTGAAGCAATTACCTATATGGTATCCAGTAGCCTTTAAGTGTTTGTCATGCAGCCGAACAAAAAGAAACGCCACATCGTGATAATGTTAAATTTTCTCCAAGGCCTGAAAAATGTGGATGCCTGTTGCCTACTGAAGAGGAAGTCATACCAGGAAGTTCCTATTGTACTATGATGAGTGCCACAATACATGTACATGTAAACAGTATTATAATGCAACCGTGCGTTGAGGTCCGGACACTGATAAAAACATGTAAGCCTTACACACAAGGAGCTACGGTGTTCATTCTACCTTGATGATTTCACCTTCACATACAGTCGACTCGCTGTAGGCCCAGCAATCCGCGCTTTTAACACGATGCGGTGAAAAAAACACTTACAGCAAACTTGTCTTCTTATAATACTGGCGTCCATGCTGCTCCGAGTGGATTTATTATTTCAATGATGATAAGAACACTATAACGTCATGATGTCGTCATTATTCTACAGTCTTGAGTTGTCAGTAATTACTTGTGTTTATTTGTATCTACACACCGGTGAGTAGACAATGTGCAGATTTGTTTGGACATGCGAAGAGGAAATAGGCCTACATTTATAGTGGAACTTTATTGTTCATTTTACATTTTCCGTTCCAAAGACCAGTCTTCTCACTAGGTCTATCTTAAAATAATGTGCAAAAAATAACAAACTTGTAGAAAATTGAACTCAATTGGTTGTCGAAGTTGTGAGATATAGTGGAAGAAAAATACCATTGCCGCTCAAGTTTTGTGCATTTGGATGCTTAAATTTCGAGATCTCAGCTGAGGTCTCGAAGTCAATTTCAATTTATTTATTTCTCCAAAACGACGTTACTACAGAGATGGAGCCGTTTCTCACAATGTTTTATAATACGAATAGCTCAAAATTTCTCGTTACCAAGTAAGAAGTTTGTATGAGCTAACAATTATTTTGAGTAATTACCAATAGTGTTCACAGTGCATTTTAGTCCCTAATAGACCACATTTCTTCAAACGACAGTGAATAACTTGAAACCTTGTCTTCTTGTGTCACTTGCAACCATAGAGGTGTAAATGAAAGTGTATTACAATAATGTATAAAACCAACCAGTTGATGAACACAGCAAATCATGAATGTTTTAATGAGTTAGGCATAAAATGGTGCTATAATTTATGACGAGTGCATCTTAAAGCCATCTTTCGGAACAGAACAAAAAATAAAAGTTCACAGATTTACAAATAACTTACATGGTTTACAGAAGGTTATGGTAAAAGACTTCTCTTAAAATATTATTCCATGAAATGCTTTGCTTTTTGAAACATTAAAACAATTATCAATTCTCGATATCGAGAATTACGGATTTATTGAAACACATGTCATGACACGGCGAAACGTGCGAAAGCAAAGGTGGGTTTCCCCGTTAATTTCTTCTGACTCCGATAACCGATCGAGCCTAAAATTTCACAGGTTTGTTATTTCATATTTTATAAGTTGTGATACACGAAGAGTGGGCCTTTGGACAATACTGTTTACCGAAAGTGTCCAATGGCTTTAAAAACGACCGGGTCAGAATAGAACCAGATTCCGAGTCCCGTTGAGCCCTGACCTTTTCCGAGTCAGGTTGACCCGGAAACTGACTTTAACAAAAAAGTTTGAACCATTTCTTTGTAATTTTTAGCCAGTTTCCGGGTCAACGACCCGGAAATCAACGGGACTTCGAGTCATATTTGACCCGGAATTTTTTACAGTGCAAAATCTTCTATATCACAACCTTCCTTTGCAGAAATAAATATCTTCTTCATCACGAAGTCGAAATCGCAGCGCACCTGGGGTGGCAGAATATTTTCCGTTGCAGCACTGCATCTCTAAACCCCTTCATATTAAAACCTCCAAAACTATTCACTCATTCAAAAACTTTTTTCAAAATTGATAATTTGTTTAGTGTGCGATTCTGTATTTTTAGTAGTAGTATGTTTTTCTAAATTTCAACATTGCTTCCTCTGAGTGTTTTTAAAAATGTCAATGTCATGTTATTCAATTCTTTCTTGGGAAGGCTGCGATGTGGTTGTTTTTTTTTTGCAACAAACCAATTTTATAAAACACAGGTACAATGCACAACTTGTAATGTCAAAAGCGTTGTGTTTACAATTGTGTGTACGTTTGCCTGGTATCCTGCACATTTTGCTGGGCAAAACATTGTTAAGCAACTTTTTCAGGTTAAGCAGCTCCATGAGTTTTGGCCTGGGTTTATGATGGAGTCGTTAAGCCCATTCACAGTCTCAAAGTTTATTTATCATTTTCTCCGGGACGCAGAGTTGCGTGCTTTAGAGTTGCCTGCTGTGTGGCATGGTCGTAAGAGATAATAATAAAACATAAATCCCAAAAATAATAACACAAAATAAGACAATTATTAACACATGTTTGTTTTTTGTTTTTTTGTTTTTTTTATTATAAATAATCTAAAAGACACTGGACGCTAAAGGTAAGTGTGAAGAACAGTCTTCTCACTTGGTGTATCTCATCATTTGCATAAAATAACAAACATGTTGAAATTTGAGCCCAATTGGTCGTGGAGGTTGCGAGATAATAATGAAAGAAAAAAAACCTTGTCGCATCATGGTCACACGAAGTTGTGTGCTTTCAGATGCTTGATTTCGAGACCTCAAAATCTAATTCCGAGGTCTCGAAATCAAATTCGTGAAAAATCCATTCTTTCTCAAAAACTACGTTACTCCAGAGGGAGCCGTTTGTCACAATGTTTTATACTGTCAACAGCTCCCCATTACTCGTTTACCAAGTAAGGTTTTATGCTAAACAATTATTTTGAATAATTACCAATAGTGTCCACTGCCTTTAAGGGGAAGGTAAACCTTTGGTAATTGTCAAATACCAGTCTTTTCACTTAGTGTATCCCAACATAACCATAAAATAACAAGCTTGTGAAATTTGAGCTCAATAGGTTGTCGAAGTTGCGAGATAATAATGAAAGAAAAAACACCTTTGTCACACGAAGTTGTGTGCTTGATTTCGAGATGCTTGATTTCGAGACCTCAAAATCTAATTTTAGTGAGAAATTACCTCTTCCTCAAAAACTACGTTACTTCAGAGGGCGCCGTTTCTCACAATGTGTTTTACCATCAACAGTCTCCAGTGCTTGTTACCAAGTCAGTTTTTAAGTTAACATTTGTTTTGAGTAATTACCAAACGTGTACCTTCCCTTTAAAGATGCTATGTCAGATTTTTGGCCCAAAACATTAAAAAAAAGTTTAACTTTTACTTTCAATGGTCAGGAACCATGACGAAAATTACAAAAACTAATTTTGAGCACTTTATTTCACTGCTACTAATAATTGGCGGACTTTTTCGAACAATGGCTCAGACGAAAGCTTGTAACTTTCTCGACCCCATCAAAATACCTATTGAATTTTAAATAAAAAAAATTGGGTCAAATCAGCCAAAAATCTGACATGCATCTTTGAACAAAAGATTTACAATTGACTGTCACCAGGTGTTGCTGTTGAACTGGACGGCAGTCTTACCAGCCAAAGCAGTACACATGGTAATCGAAGGATCTATATGCCTGATAAAGCTGTAGATGGGGATCGTGACACAACAGCCATCTCGGGTAAGTTTGTTCAATAATATTCTAATTATGTTTGGATATTGAGCAAGGATATTGCACGAACTAGAAAAGTAGGAAGAAATTAATCAACATTTTTTAGCATAGACAAGTGAACATTTCTTTAACTTGAATGTGGTGGTCACTTTAGCTTCTAATGAGAACAATTACCATTTGTGCGTTTGTGCGTTTTGTGTGTGTGATTTTGTATTTGCACACAATTTTATTTCATTGCTTCCCTACATGTACACTTACACATTTTACAAAGTTTGATAATTATATTCAAATTGTGAGTAGTTTACAGTTTATGTAGTATCTTAGGATATGAAAGTTCACAGTGATTTAGATAGTTACATATATTATGATATATTATTAACCATCTCTCTTTCAGCACACACAGCCAACCCTTGGTGGAAAGTGGATCTTGGAGATACCTACTGCCTCAAGACGGTGACTCTGACAAACAGAGTTGAGTTTGGTGAGTGGTCTCCGACTCCACGCTTACACGAGCGCCCTCACACGTTGGGTCACTTTGGTCCAGTTTATTGGCGATACAACAAATTTCCTCTATCGTAGAGAATAGTTTATTGTGTTTAAAATGGAAGGTACACGTTTGGTAATTGCTCAAAACAAATATCAACTTAAAAACTGACTTGGTAACGAATAATGGAGAACCGTTGATAATATAAAACTTTGTGGGAACGACCTCCTCTGAAGCAACGTAGTTTTTGAGAAAGAGGTAATTTCTCACTAAAATATTAAAAGACTTCTAGCTAGAAGTATTTTATTCAAATCTATAAAGGCACATAAATTCGTCCAACAAGGCTGTTTTTTCTTTCATCATTTTCTCGCAACTTCGATGTCCAAGTGAGCCAAAATTTTCACATGTTTGTTGTTTTATTGTTATGATGGGATGCACCAAGTGAGAACACTTGTCTTTGACAATTACCGAAACATGTACATACCAAACATGTACGTGTGTGCGGCACCTAAATGTAGCCCGAGCCCTAGTTTGGGGCTACATTTAGGTGCCGCACATACGTGTGATTTGAATATCTTTTAACACTGGAATTCTAAATGAAATTCGGTTGTTGGACTGCGAATTTTTGAATGCTCTTAAAAAAATAAACCATAAACAATGTGGGTTCGAATGCTACCAAGCTGACCGCTGATGTCACAACTTCTGGAATAAGTATTGTCGTGTAGTTACAGATTACAATATTGGCTTTGGCGTTTATATCCCTCTAACTTATTAGGCCGAGCACCGGAACATCATAAAACAAAATCCGCGAATGTGTTCTGCAGCTAACAATCAATAATTGCACGGGTGACCTGAACGGCCCCAATCCATCCGTCATCATGCATAACCTCTTGAATCCTTCAAAGCCATTTTCAATGGGACACTTTGGGACGCTAGGTGGCAGCAGACTTACCAAGTATATTTCCATTGTTTACGTAGTTCTGGGCGTGCGCACATGACCGAGAACAATGGATTTTACCTGGTAAGTCTGCTGCCACCAAGCGTCCAAAAAGTCTCCCATTGCTTTTATTGGTTAGTTTCCCCCTCAACGTTTACTAACAAAGGACACTGCACTTTCCAAGCCTACCAACCCTAAGTTCTACCGACCATTCAAAATTCGAGATTTTAACAAAACAGAATAAGTTGTAAAAGGCCCTCTCGTGGTGCCACTCTGTGCATGGTCCCCCCCCCCTTTCTACCTAGTCGGTTGGAATAGCGGCTCCATGAATTTGTCCAAGATATCGATCAACAGGACAAAGAATAATAATTATGGGGAAGCGTTTTCCTTTTCGGCAAGATCTGTTGCGACCGGGGGGTGGGGGATGCTGTATAGGCCGGTGTCAGATGCAAATTGTGTCCGCCATGCAATATTGTCCACTCCGGACACTTTTGCATATGCAATCGTGTCCGGGGTTATGCAAAAACCGTCCGCTGGACATGTACATCACTGCACATGGTATGTGCGCGCGTAAGCGAGTGTGCATGCACTGAACCTACATAGTATGCAGCCATGAATATTCACATATTGTATGATTGCAGCGATTACCCAACAACCGAACATTTCTCCCATGTCATTCATGACCGTCCCATCATGCACTTATAGCTTGTAAAAAAATGACGAACGTGTTCCGTCATCCAAGGGCGTATAATTTACTGCAAGGACGGTTTTGCACGGGCGGGGCGGACACAACTGCATATGCAGCAGCGTCCGGGCAGACACGATTGCATATGTAAAACCGTCCGGCGGACATAATTGCAAGCGACCGTCCTGGCCTACTCGGGCACGCACCGCCGGTCACCCCGCGGGGATTTACTACCGAATGTTTGTTTACATCAGGACCGTGTATGGCCTTTCGTTATTAATATTATGCGTCTTTGAATTGTAGATTCCAAAAATAATTTCAATGCTGTACTACGAGCTGGTTTGAGTTCAGAACATCTCCAGAACGCAATGATTGGATCTCCAGTAACAAGGGCACAAGCTGCACAGGCATTGACTTTTGATTTAGCTGTAGACCCGATCGCTATCGCTCGCTACGTGAGTTTTGATATTCCAACCGATGAGGGCGCAACATCAAACTTAGCGCTTGCCGAGGTCAAGGTTGAAGAAATCACTGAAAGTGGAAGTGGAGACATGGTTTTAGGAGGTGAGTTTATGTAGTGAACTCCTAGAACTATTTAGGTTTCGTCCGGCTGTCGTCTCCCGTAACGCGTAAAGAGAGACGATAGCCGGACGAAACCGAAATAGTTCTAGGAGTATGTAGTGAGTATGTAACATTGTGAATGAAAACCTTGTTTTAATGTAAACCCTCTCCATCATAGATAAATTATAAAGGTTTTTTTCCCCTTTGTTTGACAACTTTAATAAAGTAAACAGAACTTGGAAGAAAATGGACTGGGGAGACAACTTTCCTGCTATTCATTCCTACTGTTTTATTTTGATAAGTGCACTTCTTTTTGCCATTTCTTTTGCTTTTGATGTAGCTCTTTCTTTGTCCGGTAATCCGAGTCGTCAAAGTTCAACTCATAATTTAGTTTATTCTGCATCGAAAGCTCTAGATGGATATTGGTCAGGTTTGACCTTCACCCTCACAGGTACACAGCATTTCCTAATCTTTTATGTCTTTATGCACAGTTAAAGCTCTTAGATCAGGTTGTTGGCTCGTTAATCGGTCGAACTTAACCGGAGGAATCAAGGTTTCAGACTGTGATCCTCGGTCAAACTAGTTTGGATCAGAGTAGCCCACCTTGTTGAGCTGTTAAAATGGCTCCGCTTTTAACATCGGTCTCATCACTGTCACCATTATGAGACCGATGTTAAAAGCGGAGCCATTAACAGCTCAACAAGGTGGGCTAGGATCAGAGTAATTCTGACATCCGGGTGAGATACAGAAGAGGAGACTGACACAAGCACAGATCTATTCTGACCCAGGAAGTTTTGGGGATTTTTTTTAGTTTGTTTAAAAAGTTTTTTTAAGTAGGATTTGAAACTTTGCATGGTGGAGATAAGATATAGAAGAGTTTGCGGTAACACCATGTAATAACAATCTCTAAATGAGTTGGGGTGGTTCTGATGTGCATCGAGTTCACTTCCCGCCTACATTTCCCGCCTTCGTGCATCACCGCTGATCCACCCCCTAGTACTTAAGCAGCATGCAGCATCAGAGTCCAGCATTCTCCAGAAAACGATCAGAGCATACTGATCGAAACGTCAAATTAACCCAACGGTTCTTTTCAGAACCACCCCAACTCATTTAGAGATTGTTATTACATGGTGTTACCGCAAACTCTTCTATATAAGTTTTTTTAAATCACATTGAGTCTCTAGGTAACAGAAACTAGCAATGATGGTAGCATTGAGACCATCACTTTGTACAGATGGCCCTTCTTAGGCCTACTGTCTTATGATTTATCAAGTTTTGAAATTAAATCTGTGCACAAACACCCACAAAGGAAATTACACTTTATGTAGGTATATTTCTTGAATAAAATAACATCAAGGGACATAAAGTAAACCGATGTAAATTTACTGTAAACAATTTCAAGGAAATCCACACAAATTGCAAAACTAATGTCGAAACCAAGTTAATAAGACATTCATCTACCTTCATTTGTGGCAACTTTCTGAAGATTTTCATCCCCCCCTATTATTAGGGCCCCCTTGTGAACCACCTTTCTTCTCCATCCCTGCCTGAAAAGTTTGGGCACAGCAGGTTTTCAACACCTCAGTACGTAGGCCTAATTGTTAAAGCCATTGGACCCTTTCGGTACAGAAAAAAAAAAAAAAGTTCACAGATTTACAAATAATTTACAGGGTTTACAGAAGGTAATGGTGAAAGACTTCTCTTGAAATATTAGTCCATGAAATGCTTTACTTTTTGAGAAAACGATAAAACAATATAAATTCTCGTTAACGAGAATTACGGATTTGTTATAAAGACATGTCATGACACGGCGAAACGCGCGAAAACAGGAGTGGGTTTTCCCGTTATTTTCTCCCGACTCCGATGTCCGAATGAGCCTAAATTTCCACAGGTTTGTTATTTTATATATAAGTTGTGATACACGAAGTGTGGGATTTGGACAATACTGTTTACCGAAAGTGTATAATGGCTTTAAGTAATTGCGTATACACATGAACAACTATTTCTTTCCTGAGAATGTGACATTGATTGTTTAAAACTTTTGATTGTTTTTCTTGTAGTCAGAGAATTGAACCCTTGGTGGAAGGTGGATCTTGTGGCGGAATATTGTCTCGGCAAAATCAGAATTCGGAACAGAGCAAGCACCGGTAATTTGTATACGACAGTAGGTCTGGCCGCCTATCTATTAAACTATGTGTTTTCATTTTGTATGTAAACTCATGGTGACTCTAAATATGAGGAAATGAAGTATTTGAGGATTGCAAATTGTATTACACATTTTTTGTATGAAATCTGTGAACTAAGTATTAAGCTTGGGCGATATCACGATATTATCGAATATCGCGATATTAATTTGGAAACGATTTCGATATCGGATGGATTTGGTTTTAATTGAAATATCGATATATCGCGATAATCGCGATATATCGATTAAATATAGCCATGTATCTGTTAGCTGAGACATCTTGTACCCCATAGGTTTGGAGTAAAACCAGAAGAATAGGTCATTAGAACACCTCTCTTATGCTAGGACTGTCTCTTCTACAACTTTCACTTGGAGTTTTAAGACTGATGATGTCAAATTTCATTAATAGCGATTATATCAAATATCGCGATATATTGTCGGCGATATATCGTGAATAAAATATATCGATATCGCCCAAGCTTACTAAGTATTGCTGCTTTATAGGGTGCGTTCGTTTAGCTTCCCTGGATCGACCCCGGTGTGTGGCAGTTTTTTTTTCTAGGACGAACGTGGGTAACTTTCTGCACACGTTCGTCCTGGAAAAAGAAAACGCCACACACGGGGGTCGACCGTGCCTATGATAACTTTCAGTCCTAATACAGAATCATAAACCAAGTAAAATGGAAGTGCATAGAGCAAACTAAACATTGACAACTATTTCAGAACAGAACTCTACCGAGTTTCGAAGGCTACTCTGCGGTAGTAGAGAAGTCTCCCGAATTCCGAAAAACCTTCACCTTTATTTTATATAAGAGAAGTTACACAGCTAGAATATTTACAAACGTGTTAACGCAAACTGATTGATACCTCGCCAGGTAATGCCTCAAATCCCATATCAATTTTGTTGTTATTATTTTAACAGAAAGTATTGAGATACGATTAGTGGGAGCTGTTGTGAGGGCTGGTCTGAGTGACGTTGTCATTGATAACCCAGCGTGTGGTAGTCCAGTAACCAGACAACAAGCATTATCAGATGCCTGGATTGAATTCACGTGTGATCCACCCAGATTCTCGCGGTATGTCAGCGTCGACATTCCCGGTACTGCAATCCTGTCATTGGCTGAGGTAGAAATATTGTACTCCGAAGTAGCCACATGTAAGTCAGAACTATTTCTTTTACAAGAATATGGTTGATTTATACGTCCAATACACACAGGACCTAAGATACAAGGCGCATTGTTTGTGCAAGACCTTGACCACTTGTTAAAATATTGTCTTATTGGATCATATTCTGAAAATTTGTGTTGTACCCTCAAACTAAAAGAGGGAACAATGTTCAATGGATTATGTTGTGTTGCTTCTACAGGTATGGGAATAGATTTTACACTTGTGACTAACATTCCTCTGATTGGTCAGACTGGAGACAATGAAGCAGCCATTACAGCGTACAAAGGATGCAGTGACTTGACGGCTAGTGTTTCATTTGGCAGACAATTGACAACAGGAGGAACTAATACTGGACTTCCTGCAGGATCCAGTCAAGTAGATGATCCTAAACTGCGCCGAGCAGCAAGGTCTCTGACATTACCCCAGGCTGGTGGGATAGACAGGGTGGGTGTCTTCTACTCTGAGGTGTCTAAAAGTGGAAGGAGAACCAGGATACAGACTATACTGTTACCTAAGAATGGTGAGATTAAATGGCCTAAGACATAATAAAAGTAAGCTGTGATGAGTGAGACAAACATCATGTTTTTAACAGTGACCCATGATGCAACTTTGATGTCGTTCTTCTTTTCTGATTTCAGACGGCGATGTTTATATTCTTCCTGAGCAGCGAACACTGACAGTAAATATAGGCGAGTTGGCCACACTAACAATGGTAGGATATAACGCACAGACCAATGTAAACGTCAGATGGAAGCATCATGGAGATGCAATAGATGGATGGAACAATCAGCTCACGGTGTCTATTTCAAGTGTTGTCCAATCAGATGAAGGGATATATAGCTGCTTCGTGGACGGCAAAGAAGACCAACAACGTCATGGCATAATGAGACTCATAGTGCGAGGTTAGTTTGACACCTACAGAAAATATTTCACTGACCTAAATACTTTATAATGTACCTAAAAGAATCGGTTCCTTTTGTTTGAAATCTTACTTTTTGTCATTTACATTTATTTCACCTTGTATATGACATTTATAATAAACTTGGTAATGTAGGATTCAATATAGACCCTGATTATTAGCCGTCATCTTTGATAAACAGACATCGAAACGCGTAGGCGCTGCACACGAGCCAATAGTAATATTAACGCATTTCACTGTTTGGCATCCACAATGGCGGTCAATGCAAAGTGTTTCTACATATCAATCAAATTTTTATTTGTATATACCCTCATCAATATGATAATACTAGGTTCTTATGTAGCGCAGTATTTGTTCCTGCAAGGTATGTGGAGCTACGTTTTGAAGTATGAGACCTAATCCTTAAAAACACCATGTAATGCTTTACAAGGTGCTGTGCGCAAGATGCAGCCAATCAAACCAGGAACACCGAGCGGACCCCTTCTCTTTTCAATAAGTGCACTGCAGCCGATTTCATGAAACGCTAGGATTGATCCTAACTCAAGTTAGGACGAGTAAACTAAGGATGGGTTCAATGCTTCCTACGTAATTGGATACGGAACTGACCCAGTCTTAAGTCCTAAGATTAATCCTAAGTTAGGAAGAGTTTGGTGAAATCGACGGCTGGGTTCTTACTTTAATGTGTACACAACACATGGGCCAAGGGCGTTACGTCCTATCCGAGACGAAGCATCATGGTTAAGTGTCTTGCTTAAGGACACAAGTGTCACGACTGGGGGATTTGAACCCACACTCTGCTAATCAGAAACACTTCCAAGACACTTCCACAATATATAGCAATTTATATAAAACACTTATTATTTAAAAACAAAAGCATTAACTGTTTTTATTTGCGTTGTTTCTGTGTTGTTCTTAACATTTATTTCAGCTTGCACATCGGGGATGTGGGGTCCAATGTGCTTGAGTGCATGTCATCGATGCTACAATGGAGGTATATGTGATGATCAGACAGGAACCTGTATCTGTGCTCCGGGTTTTATTGGAGATAACTGTGAAAAAGGTACGAAATTACAATGCACAGTTTCCAGTTTTCAAGTTTTTTTGACAGAAAAGGTACTTCAAGAAGTGTTCTGGATAATTCAGAAGTTGTTTTTATTGCTGTGGTAGCTTGATTGTAAAACACAAGAAACATCATGTAGAGTGTCATGGCCGAATGGTTAAGAGCATCGAATTCAAGTTCTGGTGCTAATTCACCGGAGTGTTGGTTCGAATCCCGGTCGTGACACTTGTGTCCTTGAGCAAGATACTTTACTATAATTGCTTCTCTTCACCCAGGGGTATAAATGGGTGCCTGCGAGGGTAGAGGTTGATATTGTGAATGAAAAAGCCTTTGGAGCGATATAAACTGTTTCCCAGGTTGTATACTCCCAAGGAGCTGAGAAACTTTAAAAAGGGATGTTATTGGCCCCATGACCAGGGCACTAGTGTAAAGCGCTTTGATACGGTTATTGTGAAATGCGCTATATTAGAATTGGTTATTATTATTATCTACGTGATCATGTTTTGCTGATGTCTAATTTAATTAAAAACACGCTCTGCGGCATTGAAAATTATAACGAAATAATCGAAAGAAGTAGTCCTGGCAAATTTTCTGCCTTCTGCCCAGGCAGTAGTTAAATAAACAGGACAGTTCTTTTCAGAACTTACGAGTCTCAAAATATTCAAAAAATAAACTCTGCAGCAGTTGAGAGGTCTCCCAAATTCTGAAGAATATACTCCACTGTAGTAGAATATATAGCAAGACAAGCTCTCAAAAGAACAGAAACTACCCAGCAAGTAGATACACACATGGTGTTACCGCAAACCAAATATATATTGATACCCCACCTTGTGATGCCTCAAATCCTACATGATCTTCATTTCATTTCAGTTCATGGTCGTCATGTGTTTGGTAAAGACGCTCAATACAGCTGCTCTGATAGTCATGATCCACACCACAACGCCTGCCAGGGTCATTTATTCTGTCTTCCTGATCCTTATGGATGCTCGTGTGCTGCCGGCTACATGGGACTGGACTGTATGCAAGGTACTATGTAAAGGTTCAATGATAACATGCCTGTGATATTTTTTTCCACAGGACTTGGGGAAAGTACTGAGTATACAGTGCTAACACACATCGGTGTATGGGTAAAAACCAAAATAGTAATAATAATAATACAGAACAAAACTATAACTCAGAACCCCCAGAAATATTCGTTCTGATTCTAGAGTATTTAGGAAGATACCTAGCGCTGTCGGCCTGACACACACTATTGTACAGAGAAAGAGTCCGATATAGGGCAAGGAAGATACCCATCTCTACAGATCAATTCATGTTTGTATTTTGACTTCCTACCAGAATGCGAAGATGGGAAGTATGGTGCAGACTGTAAGCAAACATGCCATTGTCAAGACCAAGGGGCGTGTCTGAAGGATACAGGAGAATGCAACAATGGAGGAGGTGGAGGTTAGTAACACAAACTATAACTAGTAAAGTTGCGAGTAGAGTTAAACAGAAACACTCTTTAGTGATGTTTAAAGTTTAAAGGAACGTCACAGAATTGGTAAACAAAATTCGTGAAGATCACAGATTTACATAAAACTTACACAGTCTAATGATGATGATAGTAGAAAACATCCCTTGTAATATTTCTGTCTGAAATTTCATATTTGATGAGAAATAAATAATCTAATTTCGTGTTTTGAGTTTATCGCTCGGTGAGCGTTTTATTCATTTTTATTTTGGCATCGGTGCAATGCAAAATTTGTAATCTGTTTTTCACTATTCTCTCGTGACCCAGATGGCCGATTGATCTCAAAATTCTACAGGTTTGTCATTTTATGTATATTGTGGATTACGTAGAGTGCTTATGTTGCCAGCAACTTTTTTGCTAGCAAAACCAATTCTGTAATGTTCCTTTAAGTAGCTTAAAGACACTGGACAAACCTGTGACAATTTGAGCTCAATTGGTTGTCGAAGTTGCGAGATATTAATGAAAAAAAAAACACCCTTGTCACACAAAGTTGTGTGCTTTCAGATGCTTGATTTCGAGACCTCAAATTCTAAATCTGAGGTCTCGAAATCAAACTCGTGGAAAATTACTTCTTTCTCGAAAAACTACGTCACTTCAGAGGGAGCCGTTTCTCACAATGTTTTGATACTATCAATCTCGCCCAATTAATCGTTACCAAGTGAGGTTTTATGCTGATAATTATTTTGAGTAATTACCAATAGTGTCCACTACTTTTAAAAGAAACTATAGGTAGTACAAAAAAAAAAAATGAAAAATCAAATAAAATGTTACAAGTAACTTGACCTCTACCCACGTCACTATTGTTTTCTGCTCTTTTACAGGGTGTGCAGCCAACTATTTTGGGAGCAACTGCCAATGTTCAAGTAAGATTGTTATTTCTGGTCATCTTTACCCGTGCATTATCACTCTCTGTGCATTAACAACAAAAATACAAATATGGATTTGCTATGAGCTGTGAAGACAATAAGTATGGTTGAGTAACTTTCGGGAGATACTTTTATGTGCTTCTGAAAAAGTCTTTGAATAAACGCTACTTTCAGTTTACAGTAAACTTCTATTTAAAAACAATTGTATTGTATTGTATTGTACTGTATTTTATTCCGAAACTGGAACAAACCCAATAACCCTGGGGACGTTATCATCAGTATATAATAAATAACAATTAGTGAGGAAGTCTTGAGGAAAGGTAGGAGAGTTATCTTAGAACAAAAACAAACATTGGTTAGAGGCAGTGGACACAATTGTTAATTACACAAAATAATTGTTAGCATAAAAACTTACTTGGTAACGAGCAATGGAGAGCTGTTGACAGTATAAAACATTGTGAGAAGCGGCTCCCTCTGAAGTAACGTAGTTTTCGAGAAAGAAGTAACTTCCACATTTTTGATTTCAAGACCTCAGTATTAGATTTTGAGGTCCCGAAATAAAGCATCTGGAAAGCACACAACTTCGTGTGATAAGGGTGTTTTTTCTTTCATTATTATCTTGCAACTTCGACGACCAATTGAGTTCAAATTTTCACAGGTTTGTTATTTTGTGCATATGTTGAGATATACCAAGTGCCAAGACTGGTCTTTGACAATTACCAAAGGTGTCCAGTGTCTCTAAACCTGATCACACAGTTTGATTTTCCTTTTAAAATGGTAAAAACACAAATTTAATAATATTTTCGTTTGGATAATAAATAATTAAAAAGATTTGTTTTTATACAGAGCTTGCAGAGTACAGTGCACTTAAAAGCCACCACGCCAAAGGGTCTATACCCTAAGGGTCTATTAATACATCAACCAAGAAGTTATCACTCCATTTAAATTTACCATTGCACAATCTTGCTCTTGTCGTTTTCGATAGCTTATTTTGATTTGCTCCCCCACAGATGAGAACCCAGTGCTTGGTCTTGGAGTCATTTCACATGGTCCTCAAAGTTTGACGATTACATGGGAGCATGATCCGTGTGTTTCAAGGTACTCACTGACGTATGAATTGACCAACAGAGGTCAGTGCGATGAGATTACATCTCCTGGAACGACATCGGTTTCAGACCCCTCCAGCGGGCAAACATCTCAGTATTTGTCCAGTCTCGAGTCATTTTCTACGTACATGGTGTACATCGCACCTATATATCAGAACAACATAATCGGCCCTGAGTCCTCAGCATCTGCAATTACTCTGGATGTTACAGGTAAATGTCTATGGAATTCATTGACTCGGTGCATAATGCGCAGCTATTTTACATGGGTCTTTTTCTGTCGGCCATTTTGGCAGTCAAAATGTACATCTTTAATGCGCGCTTAATCTGTAAAACATTCAAAGGCGCTGGTCAAAGAACAAGAAGAAACTTTCACTCGATATCTGCATAGGCTAATCTGAAGAGATGGGTTTTGAGAGAATGTTGGAATCTACTGGGACTCGAACCCTTACTCTGCTGATCAGAAACACTATCACTTGAGTCCATTGCTTGCCAGCAGCTCAAACACATTGTAGCTGCGTCCTTTATAATTCTCAGCTGCAGGAAAGAAGGATTAGCCTCTCAAATTATTATTTAACCGCTCGGCCACGACATGCCTTGGGGATGTTAGAGACGCTGAAATGCTTTTCAACGAGCCATTAATATTTGTACCCTTTTTCTCACCTGCCTAGACCCAGACCCTGTGGCCCTAACTGTGACGGCTACGAGTCCATCACATATTCTTGTTGCATGGGATCCAATATGTGGAGCTATTGACTACAAAGTGGACTACGTACTGAAAACCTTAGACAACTGTGAATCGTATGAAATAACACCGTCATCAGTGTACACCTCCCCACCAGATTGCCCCTGCAACTCAACATCAGTTTTTATATCAGGTCTTAATGCTTACTCTACTTACGTCATAAGAGTTCAAGTACAAGTAATTGGCAGCTCTTCGTATGGGCGAGAGGCATCGAACGAAGTTATCACTGTGACGTCAGGTAAATGTTTCACCACAAGAGCACCACTTTAAAGGCACTGAACATGTTTGGTCATTTCTCAAAAGATAAATTAGCGTTAAGACTTATTTGGTAACAGGCAACGGAGAATTCATACTTTTCAATAACCTCTCTTTCTGTACAAATGTATATACTAAGCGCCTTGAGTACCTTGTTAGTAGATACGTGCGCTATGTAAGACTTTGATATTATTATTATTATATTATTATTATTATTAGCTGTTGATAGAACTGACTCCCTCTGAATTAGTAACGTAGTTTTGAGAAAGAGGTAATTTCTCACTAAAATATTTGAATCTGAGAAAGACTCGCGCCTTTTTCAGGCATCTGGAACCATCACACACATTTTGGCGATAATGGTGTTTTTTTCTTTCATTATTTTCTTGGGAATTTGAAGACCAATTGAGTCAAGTTTTCACAGCTTTGGTATTTTATGCATGGATCAGGTTGCATGGGTACACTAAAGCCGTGTTTGCATTGGACCAATGTTTTACGGGGACAGTGGTTAACATTCCAAAAGGGGAACTTACCAGCGTCCCCACTTGGATTAATGACATGGGTAAACTAACTGACACGATCAACACATACCGTCTAACTAAAAGGGTCTAGGTACTTTTTGTAGGACAAAAAACACAATATCCACAGATTTGCACTAAGCTTACACAGTTTGAAGATGACAGTGGTAGAAAGCTTCCCTGAAAATATTACTTGCTGAGCAAAACAATATCATGACAATAATTTTCGTCTCACAGTGATCATGAGACGAAAATGATTTTAGCATTAAAAAATGTATTTTCATGACATTGTTTTACTCATTTCTTAAAAACTACAGCACTAATATTTTGATGTACGCTTTCTACTATCATTATCTTCAAACAGTGTCAATTTAAAGTACCCAAATTCTTTAAGACAAACATACGAGAGCGCTATCGCAGTGACCTTTGACCGGGGTGCTTGCCAGCAAGAATGCAATGAGTGCAACCGAGCTTTCGTCCGTGTAATTAATGCAAGTGTACGATGTGTCATCACACAATCACGTGGCCCGGCAGGTAGATTGGGGGACCGGATGTGGCTTTTTATCGGGACGGCTTTTACCCTGATCGCGTTCACATTGGACTTTTGGGCTCGGTTAAACTAACCTGGTCAATTTAACTGGGCACTCGTGGGTCGGTTAAACTACCTATTCCGATCGGGTAAGTTACCTGGGAGGGAAACTTCCAGGGGCTGTTCGCATTGGACTTAAAATGGGTAAGTTACCCATTTGCTCGGATAGTTTACCCAAATTAAGTCCAATGCTAACAAGGCTTTTGTGAGAGTATTTGTCAACAAATACAAACAAACAACCCAAATAGCGACACACTTCACTATACAGACTTATTGCAATACATTGTTTACTATAGAACCGACTGCAGCTCCAACTGATGTACGTGTACTGAGTATTTCAGAGACCAGTCTGAGTTTCTCTTGGAGCGAGCCACCATGTGGAGGTCGAGGTGGTATGATCACTGGGTACTCATATAAGCTGACTCAAGTAGGCGCTGACAATGAAGAAGGCCCGACCATTACCTCAAACACAGCCGTGATGATCAGTGGTTTAATACCATACACTAATTACAGCTTCCAGGTTGCAGCCAACACCGATATGGGTACTGGGCCGTTTAGCAGCAGTCTTAATACAAGAACGACAGAAGGAGGTACGTAACTCCTTCTTAACCATGCCCAAGGCCAACTATAAAAAAAAACCAGTTGATCGTCTGGATTTTTCTAAAAAGAGGAGGATGAGGGCCTTTTACTATTTTTTTTTCAAGATGGCCGCTTAGTATTTCAAATCAAACAGGCCACCAATTCTTCAGTTTGAACCCATCGCAAACTATTTAACATCAATATGTTGCATGAGGGCCTGTGTTAACACTATCAAACGGGGTCCGTTTACACTAAAAAGATTCGCTGTTGTAGGATTCACTGATATTGTTTATGAAACAGATGGTTACACGTGTTGGCTCCTAGCTCCCCATCAGCTAGGGGACGATCAACTGGTATTTTTTTTTTATTTGGCCTAACAAGAGCATTGATATAAAACTAATCACACATTGATTGAAACAATACAATAGGGGACTTTCAAAACGCTTGGTGGCAGCAGACTTACCAGGTAAATTCCATTGTTCTTGGTAATGTGCGCATGCTCAGAACTAAGTCTGCTGCCTGCTAGGGTTCAAAAGTCTCCAATTATGAGGCATTGGAGGAAAACTGCATGGTCATATCTTGAAGCGTTTCAAGAGGTGTTCACAGGGGCAACATAAGACATTTAAATATGTCAGGTTTATCATTGTCTTGTCAGCAGAGTGTGGGTTCGAATCCCCAACTGTGACACTTGTGTCCTTAAGCAAGACACTTTACCATTTCTTCGTCCTTTGGATGGGGCGTAAAGCCGTTGGTCCCATGTGTTGTGTAAACCCATGTAAAAGAACCCAGTGCACTTATCGAAAAAAGAGAAGGGGTTTGCCCCGATGTTCCTGGCTGGTTTGGCAGCATTGCGCCACAGCACCTTGTAAACCATTACATGGTGTGCTAAGAATTAGGTCTGATAACTCAAACTTCGTCCCACTCACCTTGCAGTAAAAATACCTGACACTTTGCATCCTTTGGCCAAAGGTGCGTTATAAATACGGTTATTATCATTATTATTTTAATATTTTGTTTTGGGTTTTGGTCATGCCGGTATGCCAAAGTACGGAGCTCTGGAAGTGCCATCTGAGATAATTATCGCAGAATACAGACAACATAAATGTAAGATGACAGCATCCTGATAATATTTGCTCAGGATGCCGACATTTTGAAAGTAGGATGACGTCTTTTTTTTAAAAATCATTCGAGGTCTGAGGAAGACGGAAGCCTATGTTCAGGATGTCACAATCCTAATATGGGTTCTTGGGAAGTCGACATCAATGTACAGGATGTTGTCATCTCGAAATAACTTACCTCCAGAAGTCAGCATCTTACTAGCATGATGTTGAGATCCTTAAAGGTAAACTGTATTGGGAAGACAACATCTTACTTTAGGATGACATCATCTCAAGATGTTGTCGCTCTACGTTTATGATGTCACCATCCTGCAGTCAATTAACTCAGGACCTCAATAAGTGTGATGGAACTTCCAGAGCTTCAACCCAAAGCTACAAACTTATACTAACAAATTCAGCAACTGTAATATTTTGTAGTTCCTCCTGCACCGATGGATTTGATGGTAATTAGCGCTGATGAGAGTTCGATAACAGTAGAGTGGAAAGAACCAGATCCTCCACATGGAATCATACTCAACTATGATATCTCTTACTGGCCATCCATGGAAGATGAAACATCAGCAACCGAGGAGACAGACGTTGGTGTGACGTCATTGAGCTATCGTATAGAGGGCCTCACGACAAATGTCAATTACTCCATCAAGGTAATAGTCTGTGCATTTATTACTTTGTTACAATAGTGATAATTTCGCAAAACTGTTAGATGGAACGATGACAGAGAAGTCAGTTTAATAATATTGGACATTGAGCATTGGTGTTTGTTTGTAGAGTGACTGCTTAATTTCGATATTGGACATTAGGCATTGAAGTTTGTTTGTAGAGTGACTGCCTGTTTGAGATATTGGGCATTGATGTTTGTGCAGTGAATGCTCATAATTTCGATATTGGACATTGGGCATTGATGTTTGTTTGTACAGTGAATGCTTTATATTTTGATATTTTGATATTGGACATTGGGCATTGGTGTTTGTTTGTACAGTGAGTTCTTTTATTTTGATATAGGACATTAGGCATTGAAGTTTGTTTGTAGAGTGACTGCTTGAATTGAATTGATACTGGATAGGCATTGATGTTTGTTTGTAGAGTGACTGTTTAATTTTTATATTGGACATTTGTGCTTCAAAATTTGTTTGCTCAATGAATGCTTTATATTTTGATTCTTTGATATTTGACTTTGGGCATTGATGTTTGTTTGTACAGTGAATGCTTTATATTTTGATATTTTGATATTGGACATTGGGCATTGATGTTTGTTTGTAGAGTGACTGCTTGTATTTTGATATTTGGCATTGAAGTTTGTTTGTAGAGTGACTGCTTAAATTGGATTGATACTGGATAGGCATTGATGTTTGTTTGAATATAGTGACTGCTTACATTTTGATATTGGACATTCGGCATTGATGTTTGTTTGTAGAGTGACTGCTTATATTTTGATATTGGACATTGGGCATTGATTTTTGTTTGTACAGTGAATGCATTATATTTTGATATTTTGATATTGGCCATTGGGCATTGATGTTTGTTTGTAGAGTGACTGCTTATATTTTGATATTGGACATTGGGCATTGATGTTTATTTGTAGAGTGACTGCTTATATTTTGATATTGGACATTGGGCATTGATGTTTGTTTGTAGGGTGACTGCTTATATTTTGATATTGGACATTGGGCATTGATGTTTGTTTGTAGAGTGACTGCTTTTATTTTGACATTGGGCATTGTCATTGGTTTGTAGGGTGACTTCTTATATTTCAATATTGGACATTGGGTATTGATGTTTGCTTGTATAGTGAAAGTTTATATTTTAATGTTGGACTTTGGTCATGCACACGTATACGACCTGTGCCTGCTTTTTTTTCTGCTCTCTATACGAATAGACATTCACATACATTTGTACAGTGAATGTCTACTTCTTATATGTGCTAACTTTGTTAATTATTTGTCGAATGCAATTATAGGTTCATCATCAAACTGTGTGAATTTAAGTGACACGGTATTGTATAATACTATCTAATACTATCTTCAAACCTATAAAGGTGCGAGCTAAGACGTCTGCTGGTAGCGGTGTTTGGAGTGTTGCTGTCACATATACAACAGAAATTGGTGGTAAGAAATCTTGGAATTATAACTTTTATAAATCTCACAAAACTATTGAATATACCACACAAACAAAACATTGTAGTTTGACTGGTGGAACACACATCAAGTTATGTCCATACGCTCCAAAGCTTAATATTAATAATAATAATAAAACCATTCTTATATAGCGCATATCACCGTGAGGTCCCTATGCGCTGTAAAAGGAAATCCACAATTATTGTACAAAGTAAACAGATATGTTTTCAACCGGGTTTTGAATTGTTCTGATGTCTCAGCCTGTTTAACAACCTCTGGAAGACTGTTCCATAACTGAACTGCTGCATATTGGAAAGAGCGGGAACCGTACGACTTGGTTTTGACTGGGGGGGGGGGTCAGAAGGGATTTATTTGAAGATCGCAGATTCCTGGTTGTTTTGTACTCCTGAACTAAGCTTTGAAGATAAACAGGGGCAATACCATGGATTCATTGATAAGTCAGAACCAAAACTTTAAAATCAATTCTAGCCCGTATTGGTAGCCAATGTAGATTCTTAAGAAGAATATTGGTAACACAGGCCTACATAATTTGTTTGTTACAAGGGCAAAGACACCATGTCATTTTCTTCTTGGTAGAGGGCACCCTATGAGAAAGCCTTTAGTTTCTTCTGGAGCATTTCAAGGGCACCAAGGCAATGACAAGGGGGGCACGGAGGCAATCGCCGTCCTTGCAATTGCCTTCGTAAAGTATCAAGCTTTGGATAACGCCTGCTATTAAGTTGTGCACCCTTGCGATAAATTTATTATTATTGTTCTTATTAATGGTTTATTTAATCTGAATAAAAAACAACCAAATGGTCGACAACATTCAAATTGACAAAGTTTTTACAGAGTTAAGAAAAATAGAATTAGCAATAAACAGGCAAAATCAATACACAAACACGGAAATTGTTGGTTTTCTTTTTTGTTTTGTTTTTTCAGAAAATAAAAATTAGCTTAAAGCTGGTATTACTAGCTTGCACACATTTTTCAGCCTCTTTTTCAAAATAATTGTTTCCCGCCTGATTGTCCAAATGAGGAAAGGTCGTGTTCTGGGGGTCAAATGCTGGTGTCCACATTGTTTAAAGGCAGTGGACACTATTGGTAATTACTCAACATAATTATCAGCATAAAACCTCACTTGGTAACGAGTAATGGGGAGAGGTTGATGGTATAAAATATTGTGAGAATCGGCTCCCTCTGAACTGGCGTAGTTTTCGAGAAAGAAGTAATTTTCCCTGAATTTGATTTCGAGACCTCAAGTTTAAAACTTGAGGTCTCGAAATCAACCATCTAAACGCACACAACTTCGTGTGACAAGGGTGTTTTTTCTTTCATTATTATCTCGCAAATTCGACGACCAATTGAGCTCAATTTTTCACAGGTTTGTTATTTCATGCATATGTTGAGATACACCAAGTGAGAAGACTAGTCTTTGACAATTACCAATAGTGTCCACTGTCTTTAACCGGTCCACAAATTTATTTTCAGAATTTTCAGAGTTTCCGTTTTGTGTAGATTGTGAAAAACAATTCAAAATTACAGGGGGTCTATTTGTGGGTCATATACAACAAATTTTGAATACATGTCGCCTTGCGTTGTCGTAGATCACTCAGCGAGGTTTTTTTCCTTTTCTGGAGGCTTCCCCATCTTGAAATAGAATAGTCCAAATATCGACTAAACCTATAGTTCAACTTTTATTGCTTAAAGGGTTATTTTCAACAATTTAAATTCCTCGTTTGATTTGATAATCCTGATTGTACCCACAGTTCCTGGTCCAGTCGAGAATCTTCGGTCGACGGATCAAACTGATATGTCAATTACCTTGGAATGGGATCCACCGATGAACCCAAATGGGCAAATCATGAACTACATCGTATGTATTGTGTTAACAATATTTCCATGAGTTACTTGTTGATTACACTAAAAAGACTGCAACAATGGTGAACAAGCTCGCTAAAGCAGCGTTACATTTAATAAGACATAAGACATACATGTAAGACAAATTTAATGATCTCCAATAAGAAGAAAATACATTGCACGCACAAGTATTAAAGCCATTCGACACTTTTGGTAAACAGTTGTTCAAGGCCCACACTTTGTGTATCACAACTTATATATTAAATAACAAACCTGTGAAAATTTAGGCTTAATTGGTCATCGGAGTCTGGAGAAGACCCACCCTTGTTTTCGCACTTTTTGCACATTTCGCCATATCATGACATGTGTTTCAAATAAATCTGTAATTCTCGATATCGAGAATTGGCAATTGTTTTAATGATTTCTAAAAAGCATTTCATGGAATATTATTTCAAGAGAAGTCTTTCACCATTACCTTCTGTAAACCCTGCAAGTTATTTGAAAATCTGTGAATTTTTTTTTCTGATCAAAATAGTACTTTTTCAAAATTAAAGTTAAAATCTTTTTTTTTTTCGCCTCTTATTTGTTTGAGAACATCATTTTCTTCTATGAACTATCAATGGAATGAGGTAAGTTCTACTAATTAAAGTGATTATTTATGAGTTAAACTTCCTCTCAATTCCAAACACACTGACTCTAGGTGGAGTACAGAGCTGTGGAGAAACGTCACCAGGCGGACTTTACTGCAGATACTGCGTACATGAATAAGGAACTAGGAAATGAGTCACGGGCTACACTAACCAATCTCGAACCAACAACTAGATATGAGTTGAAGATTTCAGCACAAAACCAAATGTTCACCAGCGATGCAGCAGTACTTGAAGTATTTACTAAGCCACTGGAAAGTAAGAAAATACTTAATTTTTAAATAATTTTTTTTCTGATTATATTTAAAGCTGTTGGTCAAAATCACTTTTCAGTAAATAATTTATAAACAATGTTTATAAAACATGCTATGAAAGAATAGTAAGTTTTAACTATTTGAAAACTGGTCCTTCAAATGGGTCAGCATTGGAATGCGTTAGTTTACAATAACATGCTTGATATCCTTTTGATTTAAAAGTTAGTTTTGTATGTCACTTGCTTTCGAAAGTCATGTGATAGGCCATCATATGACCTTTTTATGTCAACTGTTTGACATAATAACACTTACTTCCATCATCTGTTAAAATAATGGTTGGTCAGTGTGGAACCAACCTCCAGAAATCTGCAAGTCTGACTCAACGATGAAGTTTAAAAAGACTGATCTGGGGTCAATTTCATAGAGCTGCTTAAGCAAAAAAATTGCTTAAGCACGAAAATAGCTCGCTTATTTTACACATGTTACTGGCAACAATTTCATGCCATGTACATTGGTTGTGACTGGTATTTAGCTGTTGTTTACTTAGCATAACAATCGAGTGGAGTCTTGGCCAGTAATCTGATTTTACTAAGCAAGGATTTTTTTGCTTAAGCAAAATTTTGTGCTTAAGCAGCTCTAGAAATTGGGCCCTCCCAATTCAGAGCTCATTCATTTGTTTATTGTTGATACTTTATTTGTGCGCTTTTAAAAAACTCCATATTTTTTAAATATAATTCTAGACCCTCCTTCACCCCCGGTACCAAGCTCAAATCCAAGCGACGCCACAGATACTACGGTCACTATCAATCTCAGCCGCGTACCTGACGATGTTTATATCACGTAAGTTTAGTGTTCACAGAAAATAGTAAATAGTGCCTCATAATGATCTGAACTGTTTCATGCTATATTCCAAACTGAACATAATACCTAATCTAGAGCTAGCATGAAACAGCAGTAGTGCACCTCGGAGACCACATGGGGAATTTGGGGAGTTTGCAGTGCCTGGAAACCTTCAAAAGTCGTTGTTATGTAGGACTGGAAGATTACAACAAGCCATCAGTGAAAAGCAACCAACTCAATTTTTTCCCTGTTTGCTTTAATTTTTTAGTCTTTTAATGTAAACAAAAATATGGACATTTGATGTCACACAGGATGTAACCTAAGCATCATTTAATATTAAGTAGGAGAAAAAAGAGAATGGGAGACTTTTGGGACGCTTGGTGGCAGCAGACTTACCATGTAAAGTCCATTGTTCCCGGTTATGTGCGCACGCTAAGAACTACGTAACTTACCATGTAAAGTCCATTGTTCCCGGTCATGTGCGCACGCTCAGAACTACGTAAACAATGGAGATTTACCTGGTAAGTCTGCTGCCACCTAGCATCCCACAGTCTCCCATTAGCTGTTGCGAACTGCTTACCAACCAATACTATGGTGTACATGTAAGTGCAAAAAATTGTATGGTTCTGATGTTTCGACCCTAGCAAAGTCTTAATATCACTTAACTACCTGTTCATGTTTGTTGTGTTGTCATTTACCCTTTGAGAAAGACTTTGCTAGGGTCGAAACTTCAGGCCATATTAAACTAATTTTTGCATTTATGAGGAGAATTACAAAATAACGACTTGATTAAAAGCTATAGATTTGATAACCTCAAAAAGTAATGTTTTTAAAGTTGTTTTTCTCTTTATTGTAAAAGACGTTCTAAATTAACTTCATTTACTCCTAATGCTACAGTTCTTACGTCATTCACGTTAAGAAGACTGAATCCAAGAGGAAGAGAGAAGCTCTAGACCCCATCCACTCTGAGGACTCTCACGACGACTACATTGCAGCTGAACTATCCAAAGAGATGGTTCAAGACTCTTTTGTAGTTGGAGATGATAGAATGTATGGAGGCTACTTCAATGCACCACTAGACACAGGAGCAACATACGACATTCGTGTTGGAGCGGTTAGCAGTGGAAATGGAACGGTATGTTAATGATATGGTTAAAGACACTGGACACTATTGATAATTGTCAAAGACCAGTCTTCTCACTCGGTGTATCCCAACATATGCACAAAATAACAAACCTGTGAAAATTTTTCGTTGAAGTTATGTGATAATAATAAAAGAAAAAAACCCTTGTCTCACGAAGTTGTTTGCTGTCAGATGCTTGATTTCGAGACCTCAAAATCTAATTCTGGAGGCTCAAAATAAAAATTTGTGTGAGATTACTTTTTTCTTGAAAATTATGTCACTTCAGAGGGAGCGTTTCTGGTAGTGGCTGTTTATCAATATCTGTCTTAACAAAATTCCTGTTTGGTTTTTGTTTTTTTTTTTGTGGAGGGAGGGGGGGATTTTAAAGCACCTGGCGTACCTTAATGTACGCTGTATGATATTTTGGTTTGTCCTATATAATGCAAAAACAGGCTTTGCTCCTGAGATTTATCTGACTTGTTTACTCTATATTAGCCTTGTGCAACAAATGCGCTACTCGGCTTAATCAATCACAAGAATCATCTCTGCCCTCACAGGTCCCCATTTACCCCTGGGTGGAGAGAAGCAATAATAGTTATTAAGTGTCTTGCTACGACCGGGATTCGAACCCACACTCTGCTGAACAGAATCAGCAGAGCTTGAATTCGGTGCTCTTAACGGCTCAGCCATAACACCCCATCTATCAACAATCTTCTTTTGAAAACAGTTCTCAGACAAAATAACAATGTGTGCATTTGGTTTAATTACAGGACGTCACTGTGACATATTCAGACCCTTTATCAGGTAAGTAAATCAAGACAACAAACCAAGTGGAGAAACAAAATTTTGACTCCACAAAATGGCGGACTGTGTTAGTAAACATGCAACTTTTTAGCAGACTTCCTCTTTTTCTTTTCAATACAGTGCCATAGAAAACTGAAAAACAGTGTGGAAAAGTTAAGTGTGATCAGCAATTTCCTTGTTTTTTCTAATTTTAAAGTTGCATGTCTGTTTAGTTCATGAAGTTAAATGAAAACCACACAATGAGCCGTTTCTCACAATGTTTTATACTATCAAACTCCCCCCATTACTCGTTACCCAGTAAGGTTTTATGCTAATAATTATTTTGAGTAATTATCAAAAGTGTCCAGTGCCTTAACGGGTCAGGGTACTTTTTGTAACATGAAACACAATGTCCACAGATTTACATTAAACTTACAGGGTAAATATGTCTTACATGCTAAAATAAATTGTGTCTTACGGAGATGAAAATTATTTTTGTGACTGGTTTTACTCATTTTCTCAGAAAACTACAGCACCTCAGTAAGATATATTTTAAGGGAAGCTTTCCACCATCATTATCTTCTAACTGTGTAAGTTTAGTGTAAATTCATGGCATTGTGTTTGGTGTCCTACAGAAAGTACCCAAATTCTTTAAGCCCACTCCTCTTGGGTTTAATATTTTTCAAAGTTGCAATCCTGTCTTATTTTCTGTAGCTACTGTAGAAGCTACTGTGGAAGCAACTAGTTCATCACCTGTTGGTGGCATCGTCGGTGGTGTGCTAGCTTTTATCATCGTTATCGTCATCATTATCATCGGCATGATTATGTACAGACGGTAAATATTATTGGATTGTTTTCATCTGTCCCTTTTAATTTTGGATAACTTTCCGTGGTGCCACCATGTTTTCACTCATTGAGGTAAATTAGATACTATATTATTATTTCATATTGAATGAAAAAGTGATGGCGCCATACGGAAACTTTTCCTTCCCAATGTTATTTATACCTATCTTGCTGGCAAATAGTTCACATGCAGAACAAGGAGTAGAATCAATTTGAATTTTGTTATTATTCATACAGGTTTTTTGTATTTCTCATTGTATTTAATTTGTAGGCATTCTAGTCTGCACTTTGAACATTTTAAAGTCAAATTTCTATCTATATAATATATAAATGGTTGACCAGCTCTTGCTGCTGGCTTTTGCGAAATTGAATGAAACTAGCGACCTAATGAAATGATCTCATTGGCTAGTGAATAATAATTATTATTTGTGGCCGAGCAGATAAGAGCACCGAATTCAAGCTCTGGTGATTCTGGTCAGTGGAGTGTGGGTTCGAATCCTGGTCATGACACTTGTGTCCCTGAGCAAGACACTTCACTATAATTGCTTCCCTCCACCCAGGGGTAAATGGGTACCTGTGAGGGCTAAGCTTGGGCGATATCGATTTATTTTATTCACGATATATCGCCGACAATATATCGCGATATTCGATATAATCGCGATTAATTAAATTTGACATCATCAGTCTTCAAACTCCAAGTAAAAGTTGTAGAAGAGACAGTCATAGCATAAGAGAGGTGTTCTAATGACCTATTCTTCTGGTTTTACTTCAAACCCATGGGGTGCAAGATGTCTAAGCTAGCAAATACATCGCGATATTTAATCGCTATCGCGATATATCGCGATTATTAATATCGCGATATTCGGTAATATCGTGATATCGCCCAATCTTAGTGAGGGCACAGATGGTTCTTGTGATTGATAAGCTTTGATTGCGCTATATATTTGGCAGCACAGGGTGTATACTCCCCAGAGAGCTGAGATGGTTTAAGGAATGATTTAAGGCCCAGTACCAGGGGTAAAAATGTTGAAGCGTCACTGCGTGACGGACCTGAGCGCTATACATGTATAAGAAGCCACTATTATTATTATTATTATTATTATTATTATTATTAAAGGAACACGTTGCCTTGGATCGGACGAGTTGGTCTATTAAAAGCGTTTGAAACCGTTTGTTACGAAATGCATATGGTTAGAAAGATGTTTTAAAAGTAGAATATAATGATCCACACAAGTATCACTCGAAATTGCACGGTTTTCCTTTTACGTCGCGAACTATCACGGTCGGCCATTTATGGGAGTCAAAATTTTGACTCCCATAAATGGCCGACCGTGTTAGTCGACAGGGTAAAAAGAAAAACCACGCAATGTCAAGGCATATTTGTGTAGATCATTGTGTTCTACTTTTACAATATCTTTCCAACCATATACATTTTACAACAAACGGTTACAGGACGCTTTTCAAAGACCAACTCGACCGATCCAAGGCAACGTGTTCCTTTAATAGTGGCCTTTTATTAGTGGCCTCTCATGGCGCTGTACAAGCAAAGTTTATACAAATACAAAAGAAAGTATAATAATAACTATACAACATTGCCACTATATAATGACAACTAAGGTAGAGATTCAGGGTAATCAGTTGAATGAAACAGAATTATGAAGTGAACAGATGAGTTTTGAGTAGTTGTTTGAAAGAACTTGCAGATGAATCTTGGCAAAGAAGAAGAGGAAGATTGATGAAATTGAATTACTCCTTTTGACTGTTAAATGTTGATTCAAGGGAGCATTCTTTTTACTTCTTTTGACTGTTAAATGTTGATTCAACGGAGCATTCTTTTTCCAACCAAATTGAATGAGCTGTGTGTGAGAACATGAATGGATTTTTGTTAAAATTGGCCAGGAGCCAAACCTTCATTAACAATTGTATCTTGATGGTTTTTAGGAAAAGGAGTGATGGTGGCTCGAAGCAGCACTTTGAAACTGATGGCGACATCCATCTAGAACCGACTAATAATTGTCTAGCAAGTATGTAAAAAAAATTCTTCTTTTTTCTGATTATATCCTTTCCCTTTATAACACACTCGCCATTTTCTTTCACTCGTAGAGTTTTTTTATAACCATTTCTAAAAGTTATTCACACCAACTTTTAAAAAATTGTTTGTCAAGGATATTGTGATTCAGTAGCGAGACGACAATACTTTCTAGTCATTGTGAAATCAGCGAGTACCTGGTAGGATTCATAAGTGCCTGGTACCTTGTTGGTAGATGCGCTATATTAGACTTAGATATTATATTCATAAATACCTCAGACAGTTTCGCTATTCCTATTGGTGGAGAGCGCGTCACGTGGGTGTGTATAAACCTTTGTTTATGACCAGTAAAAAGTGTTGAAACATGGGCATGACACGTGAACTTACACCTGTTCTTATAAGACAGTTTCTTCATTCCTATTGGTCGAGAGCAACGACTGAAACTGTTGTGCCACATCCCGCGATACGCGCGACGCGCACAGCATTCCCTTATAAGGAGTTGTTTACCCGAGGGCGACGGAGGGGTTTAGTATTTCATAGCTGGAGGGGTGTTGTGTTCAAAGAAATACTTGAACAATTATAATTTTTGCCTTTATTTTACTTTTTGACCTAAAAGTGTTGATGTTTTTGACCGAAAAGGTATTTATGAATGGGAATCAAAGTGTGTTGAATCGGTTTTCAACTAGTGGTTTAAACCCGCCGAGGCCTGGTTCTTGATAATTTACCTCGACTTTGTCTCGGTAAAATTATCAAGAACTATGCCTCGTTGGGATTAAACCACTAGTTGAAAACCTCGTCACCACACACTGATTCCCTTATTATATTAATAATAAATTTGTTGTTTCCCTGGTTACCCTTAACGAAGATGCATCATCAGTGTGTATTGAACCTGCTGTAAGAGACAGACCCACACCCACTGGTACACCGTCGACATCCCGTGCACCAACTATACCTACACCCACTGGTACACCATCGCCAACCCGTAACCCCACTGAACAACCTCCAGAGCCCACACAGTTACCATTCACAAATCCACCACCGGTCCGTATTGAAGAACTTGAGGAGTATATTCAGATGAAGAAATCGGCGCCCGCTGATGAAGGCTTTGAAGCTGATTACAAGGTGAACATTTACTTCTGTAGCTGATTGTTTTATTCTTGTAATAATAAGGGCTTTTAGATATGATTTCTCCGTTTTTAACCGAATTTTCTCTTAAACCCCCACTCATAACAAAAACCTTTTTGAAAAACTTATATATTAAAAATAACAAAAATTGTATTTTTTTTTCTTTTTATTTTTTGTCTTTATATTTAAAAACTGAGATAATTTCATGAGAAATTGAAGATATAACCACATGGAGCGCCCCAGATTTAAGAGCAGGGCTTTCAAAACCAAAGACAAATGTATGTAAGAAGGCATCATACCTGGCTTATTTCACGCTCGCAACCTTTCAAGCTTTGCGCTCACAAGCTTTCAATCTTTGTGCTCACAAGCTTAATAACAATAAGAAGAAGAAATACTTATATAGCGCAACTCAGTACTGCAAGTACTCTCAATGCGCAAAAACAAATATACAAATTTATACAAGAGAAAGCAACAAATAAACTAAACAATATATTTTTAAAAAAAAGATTGAGTGAACAGGTGGGTTTTGAGATGTGATTTGAAGAGGTCCGGGTTTATCAGAGAACGGAGGGTAGCAGGAAGAGAGTTCCAAAGGGTTGGTACGCTGAAAGCAAAGGCTCTTTTACCGTATGTTTTTGTTCTGTATGGGGGAACTTGTAGGAGAAGCTCATAGTTCAGGTTTTTTGTTTCACCAAACGTGTTCATTCAGTGCCTTGTAAAAAAAGTTTTGACTCTTCTTTATTTTATTTCTAGACTCTTCCTGAGGGTCAGTTACATCCCTGGACTGTAGCAAGAAAACCAGAAAACAAGGCCAAGAATCGTTACGCTAACGTCATCGCTTGTAAGGAAGCTACATGTCTGTGTTTTATGTTTCCCAAGCGAACTGCTTATAGGGGTCTTTAGTTGTTCTGTAGTAGTAATAATATTAAACGCAAAAAATAGTTAATGGCCTGACGTTTCGACCCTAGCAGAGTCTTTCTCGAAGGCTAAAAAGAAAGAAAGACTCTGCTAGGGTCGAAACGTCAGGCCATTAACTATTTTTTGCATTTATACTCTCGGTCCATTTGGTTGGTAAGTTGTTTGCAACAGCTAATTCTATTTTCTCAATAATATTAAACAAATTATATTAAACGTAATAATAATAAAGACTTTTAATGCACACCTGTCCCCCCCTGCTGGTTGATCAAGGCGCAGTAAAAACCAAAAACAAAATGGAAAAAAAAACAGGCCCAACTAAATTAGTTCTTGAAAACCTGTGGCATAAGATAAGTTTTGAAGAGAGAGTATGTTACTTCAAAAACTTCACTTCATATGTTACTTCATAGGGAGCCGTTTCTCATAATGTTTTATACTATCAGCAGCTCTCCATAATCCTTTTTGAGGTAGGGCAGCCATAATACGCGCGCGTCACCATGGCACACTCACCATGTTGGTGGTCATTAGGTTTACGTGAAAACGCCGCGTCGCCCCCAAAAAAGCGCACTTCACTGAATAACATACGTTCTATTTCTATGGTCAATACGCACAAATTTACCACAACTTTAAACAGTGTTGAAGCATTGTGTCCGCCTTACCTCAAAAAGGCTTATTGCTCGTTACCAAGTGAGTTTTTATGCTGACAATTATTTTGAGTAATTACCGATAGTGTCCACTGCCTTTAAAGGTCACTTCCAGGAAGAATGAAACACAGCATTATCCTTTTGTATTTTAGAACAAATAAGTTTAAAAAGATGAATCTTTCACAGATTTTATTTGATTTTCTTTTTAGATTGTGGTACCATAATGGATGTTAATGTTAATGTTAATGTTAATTCTGAATTCTGGTTTTACCATTACGTCGATGTGTGTGAGCAGTACACTCGGCACTTTCCCGAGTACTCTGAAAAACATCATAGGCATATCACTTGGGTGTATATAGTACTAACACATATTCAATTCAATTCAACTCAATTCTTGATTCATCATGGCCAGCATGAAAATCACTTTCTGGATCTGCACAATAAAAATACAGTTATTAAAAATAGCATAAAAACATACATGAACCGTAGAAATTAGAACAGCAACAATATAATAAAAAATATCACACGGCACATCGGTGTAAGGGTAAAATAAAAATTATTATATAACTGACTGACATACAGATCCTTGTCATTTGATTGGCGGAACTTACTTTACGTGACATTCACTGTTAATCTCATCCGCACCGGCGGTCAAAAAAATCTATTCGCCCATAAGGAATAGCATTTCCCATTCAACAGTTAGGATCATCCTTGTTCCCAATGTTTTGGTTGTAAGTAATTTGAATGATTTTTCATAATGTCTTACTTTTAAAATACATCAAATGACAAGGATCTATATGTCATTATATAAAACATTATATCAATATAAACCACAAGGGAAACTGACTGGGTAAATTTGTAAATGATTTTTGAGGTTGAACAAAGTCCATCCTTTGTTTAACGCCAAAAATTATATAAAACATTGAGTGGCTTTAATTCGTGGAATGGAAGGAATATTATCGGTCGGTTAAATTTGATCTGTTCCATTATACTCGGCTTTGCCTTGTGAAATGGAACAGTCCAAATTTTACCTTGCCATAATATTTCTTCCATTCCACTCTGAGCCACTCAATATTTGTATAATATTCTTTATCCGTGATGCAAATTTTGACTTCTATTAAATGTCAATATGATTCACAGATGACTACTGCCGCGTTGTGCTGGAGCCGTTGGAAAATAAACCTCATTCGGACTACATTAACGCTTGCTACATCGATGTAAGTACACATCTGTTTTTATTATGCAAATTTGAGGGGAAAAAATAAGCTGTTACCCGCCAAAAGAACGCGACCCAATTTTATGGCTCTGCTTACAGCCAAATTCAGTACGCTAAACAATTACGATTCCGCGCTTATGTGCAAGCGCTGAATTTCTCTGCTAGCCTTGTAAGCATAGAATGCCCTGTAGCGTTGAGTACAAAATTCACTGCTCATCCGTGAAATATGCTTGCCTGGTTAAAAATAAAAATTAAAAAACTGTAGCGTTGAGTACAAAATTCGCTGCTCATCAGTGAAATATGCTTGCCTGTTTAAAAATAAAAAATAAAAAACGCTCACTGAGCGATTAACCCCAAATGGGAAATTAGTTTTATTTATTACTTATCAAATATGACAAGAAATATTTCAAGAGATGTTTTTTACTATCATCATCAAAGACCGTGTAAGTTTTTCTGTAAATCTGTGATCTTAGACAAGTTTTTTCTAACCAACACTGTAATGTTCCTTTAAAGGCAGTGGACACTATCGGTAATTACTCAAAATAATTATTAGCATAAAACCTTACTTGGTAACAAGTAATGGGGAGCTGTTGATATTATAAAACATTGTGAGAAACAGCTCCCTCTGAAGTAATGTAGTTTTCAAGAAAGAAATAATTTTCCACAAATTTGATTCCGAGACCTCAGATTTAGATTTTGAGGTTTCGGAATCAAGCATCTGAAAGCACACAACTTCTTGTGACAAGGGTGTCTTTTCTTTCATTATTATCTCGCAACTTTGACGACTGATGATTAAGCTCAAATTTTCACAGGTTTGTTATTTTATGCATATGTTGAGATACATTAAGTGAGAAGACTATTCTTTGACAATTACCAATAGTGTCCAGTTCCTCTAATGCTTGCTAAATCGTTGTATGTACACGTCTATTTAACTCTTTTCAATGTGCTCCTTTTTCTTGCCATGATATGAGAAATATTTATTTAGATGTTTGTTTTTCTCTGCAGGGATACAGGGCAGAAGACAAGTACATAGCCAGCCAAGGTAATGTTAAGTTTGTGAGGCTTATAAACTTGATTTTGAGAAAGGGGGTAATGTGGGGATTTTGGTTAAAAAATACACACACAAAAATAAGTAATTTTTATTCCCAGATTACGTTTTGGGGTACGGTAGCACTATGTGTAAAATCTCTATTGTGTAGTGTTGGTTCCGAAAAAAAATGGAAGTTCTACAACTGCAACAAAAATGTTGGACAACCTAAACGGAGAACTGTTCAATGCTAAGATCTTGTCATACAAAAGAAAAAAGAGAAGGGGTTCGCCCCGGTGTTCCTGGCTGTAGCTGCCGTATGCACCTTGTAAACCCTTATAAGGTGCTACATAATTGGGTCTCCGATTTTGTCACTTCAATAACCTATCCTTCTGAAAGTTTGTATATATACATGTACTCAGCGCCTTGAGTACCTTGTTTGTTAGATACATGCGATATATAAGACTTTGATATTATATTATTTTAGTGTTGGCTCTGAGAAGAACGTTTCGATCAGTATGCTCCGATCGTCTTCAGGAGGATGCCAGACTCTGTTGCTGGATGCTGCTAATGGACCCTTTTCATGAAATATGTAAACTGCACAAAGCGCTTGGGCATAAACATTTTGGTTGGCAAACATGAGGGAACATGGCGCTGTTTTGTACACAGCTAATGGCTGCGTGACGCAGACGTGATTGTGCATCTCCTTAGTGCACAACTCTATGGCATTTGCCAACAGGGTCTGCACGCATGCGTGAATGTACTTGGCATGTTTCATGAATGGAGTCCATTAGTACTGCCGTGGAGATCATCTGGTGGTTAGGCATGGCTCAACTTGTACTAATTTAAGGTCGATTTGGTTTTCATTCAGGGCCAAACAAAGAATCCATCAAAGATTTTTGGAGGATGATGTGGCAGCTGAACGTGGATAAAATCATCATGCTGACCAACCCAATTGAGGAGGGCAAGGTAACAAGAAACAACAACAAAAAATATCTTAAAGGCACTGGACACTATTGGTAATTACTCAAAATAATTATTAGCATAAAAATTTACTTGGTAATGAGCGATGGAGATCCTGTTGATAGTATAAAACATTGTGAGAAACGGCTCCCTCTGAAGTAACTTAGTTTTTGAGAAAGAAGTAATTTCCAAGTAAAATATTTGAATTGATTATGAGGCCTCACGCGTGAGGTCTAGAAGTTAAGCATCTGAAAGCACTCAACTTCGTGTGACAAGGGGTGTTTTTTCTTTCATTATTTTCTCGTAATTTCTCAAAAACTATGTTACTTCAGAGGGAGCCATTTCTCACGATGTCTTATACTATCAACAGCTCTCTACTGTTTGTTACAAAGTAAGTGTTTATGCAAACAATTTTTTTGAGGAATTAGCAATAGTGTCTAGTTATAAAAACTGTCAATTTCGATTCACTTTATTATCCCCGCCGGGAAATTCATTTCTGCCTTTTATACATCAAATTTACAAAAATCAACATAAACCACAAGGGGAAACTGACTGGGTAAATTTGTAAATGATTTTTGGGGTTGAACAAAGAATTGACTAGAGTGGGATTCGAACCAACGACCTCCGGATTAACGTGCCGGCGCTCTACCAACTGAGCTATCTAGCCCTATATTGGCGGTGTCCCTATTTTGTCAATATCTTTGTTCGGGGGTGCCAGTCAGAAGCCATACAACCGTTAACTGCCGTGTTGCCAGGGATCACACACAAATTACGATACAACCTGGGAAGCGGCAGCTAGGGGATCACCATAAGGGGATGCGACTTTTTGTTTCAGATATCAATATAAACCACAAGGGAAACTGACTGGGTAATTCTTTGTTCAACCCCAAAAATCATTTACAAATTTACCCAGTCAGTTTCCCTTGGGGTTTATATTGATATCTGAAACAAAAAGTCACATCCCCTTATGGTGATCCCCTAGCTGCCGCTTCCCAGGTTGTATCGTAATTTGGGTGTGATCCCTGGCAACACGGCAGTTAACGGTTGTATGGCTTCTGACTGGCACCCCCGAACAAAGATATTGACAAAATAGGGACACCGCCAATATAGGGCTAGATAGCTCAGTTGGTAGAGCGCCGGCACGTTAATCCGGAGGTCGTTGGTTCGAATCCCACTCTAGTCAATTCTTTGTTCAACCCCAAAAAACAAATTTACAAAAGTTACATACAAATATTTAAATTTAAAAAAATAGTACCCCCAAAAAACCAAGCCACAATACACTATAAAAGAAATAATAAATAATATGAAAAGCTGTAATTAGGGAAACTGACTAGGAACTTTTAAAGAAGTAGGCTTTGAAACTTTGCATGGTGGAACTACCACCAAGGGAGGTTTGCGGTAACACCCTGAATATCTGTTTGCGTAGTGTTACATTTTAAATAGTTGAGGTCTGAGCAAAGAACTATTGACTGGAGCGTGACTTGAATCGACAACCTTTTCTCTTGTTGATTCAACGCTATTCAGATGAAGTGCCTGAAGTACTGGGTTGATATCGGATCTGCAGAATACACTGGTATTCAAGTAACAACAGTCAAGGAAGATGTTTATCTGGATTACACCGTACGCCTTTTTGACGTTTGTGAGGTAAGTACACAGCGCTTTAGGATACGATATATTACAGAGGCACACAATGGTCACTATCTAGTCATTATGGCTTGCCTTCCAAAAGCAAATTCATGTCTCAATGAATCACAAATGGCGTGTTGTTGAAGAGCAGATAAGAGCGAGCTCTGGTGTTTCTGATCAGCAGAGTGTGGGTTCGGGCCCCAGTTGTGACACTTGTGTCCCTAGCAAGACAATTAACCATTTATTGCTGCGTCCTTCTAATGGGACGTAAAGTCGCAGGTCCTGTGTGTGTTGTGCTATGCACATGAAAGAACCCAGTCCACTTATCGTATAAGAGAGGGGCTCCGTATTGCAGGTTTGATTGGCTACATATTGCGTCGCAGCACCATTACATGATGCCATAAAGAATAGAGATTATGCTCATTGTGCATAGGAGGTTATGCTCTTTTCAAATGTGTAACAAAATTAAAAACGACCTTGGTCGACAAACTACTCATTTTGCTTGATCGCATTGTAAATTGTCTGAAGGCAATAAAATGAAAGCATATCCATCAATCCTAGTATGTAAGTTCATTCCACAAAATTAGTTTTTCGAATTAAAGGCAGTGGACACTATTGGTAATAACTCAAAATAATTATTAGCATAGAACCTTTGTTGGTGACGAGTAATGGGGAGAGGTTGAGGGTCTAAAACATTGTGAGAAACGGCTCATTCTGAAGTGCCATAGTTTTCGAGAAGGAAGTAATTTTCAACGAATTTGATTTCGAGACCTCAGATTTAGAATTTGAGGTCTCGAAATCAACCATCTTAACGCACACAACTTCGTGTGACAGGTGTTTTTTTTTCATTATTATCTCGCAAGTTCGATGACCGATTGAGCTCAAATTTTTACAGGTTTGTTTTATTATGCATATGTTGAGATACACCAACTGTGAAGGCTAGTCTTTTACAATTACCAATAGTGTCCACTGCCTTTAATACGATTTGCTTGTTGGTTTGTGAAATAGGTCGGGAAGCAGGAATCTACTCACCGAGTGACGCAGTTTCACTACACCACGTGGCCTGATATGAAACCACCAGAGTATCCAACTCCATTACTCAACTTCCTACGTGTGGTCAACACAACCAAGAATATTGGACGCACCGTCGTACACTGCAGGTAATATCCAAATCCAAACTTCAAATCAAAGACTTTATGGAACTGCAATAATTTTGTCTTATAAGACACTTGACACCTTTGATAATTGTCAGAGACCAGTCTTCTCACTCTGTAAATCTCAACATAAGCATAAAATAACAAACCTGCGAAAATTTGAGCTCAATTGGTCGTTGGAGTTGCGATATTGCGATATAACTATGAAAGAAAAAACACCCCTGTAACTTGAAGTTGTGTGCTTTCAGATGCTTGATTTCGAGACCTTAAATTCTAAATCAGAGGTCTCGATAGCAAATTCATTGAAAATTACTTCTTTCTTCGAAAACTACGACACTTCAGAGTGAGCTGTTTCTCACAGTGTTTTATACTATCAACTTCTCCCCAGTGAGGTTTTATGCTAATAATTATTTTGAGTAATTACCAATAGTGTCCACTGCATTTAACACCAAAATGTGAATATAATTTTGTTGATGTAATTGAATTATTATTCAGTGCTGGAGTTGGTCGTACGGGAACCTACATCACTCTGGACGCCATGTTGGAACAGATGAAAGAAGAAGGACAGATTGAAGTTCTTAGCTTCATCAATCAGATGCGACATAGACGCATCAAGTCAGTCCAGACAGTCGTAAGTCAAGAGTTTTAAAATATCATAAGCACTAATATATATAACTTGACATAGTTTTGTTGAATTAGGGTATTAGAAATAGGAAATTTGCAGGTACAAGCATGTAAAATCTTGTTTGGAGACGTGTTGGTTCTGAGAAGAAATGGTATGCTCTATAACGTTTTGAACAGTATATTCTGCTTGATTTAAGAATTTGTGTCTTCTCGTGAAGACGACCAGTAATGACATGTTGAGACCACAACGATTGTTCAAGTTTATTATTTATCTCATGTTATCCGTTTACGACAAAGTGTGTTATACACAGGGTAAAGTAAAATTAGGTAACAACAATGCTTTCAGATTATATTCCTCATTACTGATAATTTTTTGTTTTTTTTATATTTTGTAATTTTAGGAGCAATACAAGTTCCTTTATGACGCCATTCTGGAGGCCTACCTGAGCAATGATACAACGTACCGTGTCACAGAATACCGGTGTAAATTAACAGCTCTGAAGAAGTCAGGAATGGAACAACAATTTAAGGTAAATCTCTCTATTTATATATATTGATATTCATAGAACTGAAAATAGTTTTTATTGCAGCTTTTTTGTTATTTTGTAGTTAACACGTTAAATGTGTACACCTTTGAAACAAAAGTTGGTTGTCAGTGTGGAGTGGTTTAGGGCATCGAATTCAAGTTCTTGTGGTTTGGTCATCAGAGTGTGGTTTCAAATCCCTGTCAAGACATTTGCTTGTGTCCTTGAGCAAGACACTATAATTGCTTCTCTTCAACCAGGGGTATAAATGGGTACCTGTGAGGGTAGACGTTGATGTTTGAAAAACCCTTTGGAGCGTCACAGCAGCCCTGGGCTATATATTTCCCAGGGAGCTGAGAAAGATTACATGAATGGTATTGGCCCAATGACCAGGGCACTATGAGAAGTGCGTTCATGCATTTTTCCAAAATGCTCTTTATGATACCTAGTTGCTATGTATATAGGTTTTCTCCGTCAATTTCAGGAAATGAGCAGCCAATTTAACCACCAACCTATTCTATTTTGCGCGTAATCCAATGCTACTGAAAAGGGTAATCCGATTTTGTTTTATGATTAGTCAAGTGTAATGTTGCGTCATTCGATTTAACAATAATCATTCAATTTAACAATCGTCAAGGCAGCATTCAAATTCGAAAAAGAATGATGATTCACTATAAATTGAACAGAGTAGTAAAAGTATTTGACTCCACTCAAAACGAAATTGAATGGCCGAATTCTGAATTTGAAACGCAGTTACAACTGGAGAGGCAAACCAGCTTTAATTCGACTGTATGAAAATTAAATTGGCTGCTCATTTGCCAAAACCGACCAAGAAAACCTATATTATTGTTACAAATATTATTTTGAAAACTTGTTTAATAAAGCTGTCTCTGAAAATATTGTTAAAAACAGACCTTGAGAAAGTTGTGTGCTGAAAATTCGCCCAAACCCAACTCCTCCGGAAAGCTACCCGAGAATGTATCCTGCTCATTTGCCAAAACCGACCAAGAAAACCTATATTATTGTTTCGAATATTATTTTGAAAACTTGTTTAATAAAGCTGTCTCTGAAAATATTGTTTAAAACAGACCTTGAGAAAGTTGTGTGCTGAAAGTTCGCCCAAACCCAACTCCTCCGGAAAGCTACCCGAGAATGTATCCAAAAATCGGTTCCCGGAATTCATACCAAGTGAGTAAACAATCTTGTTACCACGGTAACATTCATAATTGTTAGTAGTCTATGAAAAGCTAGAGTGAGTAAAAAAGCTTGTAGTATGAACAGAAACCAAACCATAAAGGTTTTGTTTAAATTTAAAGATAACAAAAATCAATCCCGAAAAAAGGCCACCACTCTTGTTCAATGTGATGCGATCATGGGTTGTTTGTCGAACCTGGTCATTTTAAAAACATTATTATGAAAGGAGCGTATTTATGCTTTAATGCTGTTAAACCCCATGTTACATGTATATCAATTTTGGTTTAAAAGTTATGAAGTAGAAACTGCAGATAAAGAGGTTTAAAAGTGAGCTGTTTATTGAGCTTACATCAACAAACTCTCTTTCAAAAAGCTGTTGATATAAAGTGTTTTGTCTAGTTTATCCATAATGGTATATCCGACAAACAACTTATTTGGCTTGATTTTATCACATTAAAGTTATTCATTTTTGATGAAAAAACTATAAATAAAGGCAGTGGACACTATTTGTAATAACTCAAAATAATTATAAGAATACAACCTTACTTGGTAACAAGTTGTGGAGAGCTGTTGATAGTATAAAGCATCGTGAGACACAGCTTTCTCTGAAGTAGCGTAGTTTTCAAAAAAGAAGTAATCATGAATTTGATTTTGAGACCTCAGAATTAGATTTTGAGAACTCTAAAAGTCGAGCATCTGTAAGCACACAACTTAATATGACAGGGTATTTTTTCTTTCATTATTATCTCGCAACTTGGACGACCAATCGCATCCAAATGTTCACAGGTTAAGACTGATGTCTGACAATTACCGATAGTGTCCAGGGTCTTTAAAGAAATGTGTTGACGCAATTATGGAATGCGCTTTTATCAATTATTGCTCAATTATGATGTTAATGTTTATGTTGATTTATTATAGCTAATCGAAGCAGACCATATCTGACGACGCTTACCAGTGAAGAGGATACCAACTATATCAATGGGACATATCTACCGGTTGGTAACTCTTTTTTCAAAAATATTTCTTTTTACTAAAACAACCCCCCCCCCCCAAAAAAAAAAAAAAAAAAAAAAAAAAAAACATACAGTATGATATGTCTTTTTAGGTTTTCGCCAACTGAAGCCCCACTAATCTTTCAAAAGGAATGGTCTGAGATATATTTAATAATATTTTACATTGTATTGCTAATTTAAAAATAATTAAAATTAATAATTAAAAGAAAGCTCTAATAATTTCTTGGCCAAATTATCAATAAAGACACAATAGAAGTGAGCTGTGAAAGTCACAGCTGAATACAGTGTCTACTTGCAAGGTGATAGTTGTGTACGGACACCCAAGATATTTGAGTTTTCAGTCAACCCTCGTAAAATCTGAGAAGAGTTATCAAAACCATGTTGCTGCTTCCAATGGAATCCTTTCTCAAAATAGTTAACTCTATCAACAGCTGCAGTGTTACTCACCAAGTTTTTATGTATCCGGAATCCAAGGCATTTCATGGTAAGGTATCGGTATACATTTGGTTTGCGATAACACCATTTGTGTATCTACTTGCAGGGTAGATTTGTATGTAAGGTACCCCATATGGATTCCTTTGGGGATCTAAAGCCACTGGACAGTTTTCACGTGACATCTCTATGAGAACGTGTATCTAAAAACGTTGAAAAACGGGTCCTTTTTCGCATCTATCGCCACCACAACATTATTTAACAAGGTATACCTTAGTTCTTGCAGCATTATAACCCTAACATGGCATTCTTTTTAGAAAATGCAAAAAAACACTGAACAAAAAATTGTTTTTCACTCGCGTAAATCATGCTAAAACTTGCCTTTTTTGTCAAAAATCGACCCGTTTCCTGTGTAAAACTCGCGTGTAGCCAAAAACTGCTGTACTAAAATAATCATAACATTAAATAACGCCCTCTGTGAGCTTAGATCTCTCGAGTCATTTCTCTCTGGCTTGTCAGCTTTCTAAAAATGTAAACCTTTTTGTGATTGGTTGAGGTTTAGGCTCGCGTGTATTCACTTAAAAAGAAATTGTGGATCTGAAAGCCAATGAAATTGATCGTAATGCATGGCTCAGCGAGCTGCACACAATACACACGCATCCTGTTTGTGTATCCTTTATGCAGCGTGGGTTTCGTCTCTTATCTTTTTAATCCAAGGTCACTGGACTGTGCGTCTTTGGCTGGTTTGCTTGGGGGTCCTTTTGACTAGAAAGGATTTGATATGATTACTCCTGGGTGGAGAGACACGTAATAAACTTATCTTGCCGTATTATATTCTACTGCCTTGGATTGGACGAGTTGGTCTATAAAAACTTTTTGTAACCATTTGTTATTAAATGCATACGGTGGGAAAGATGTTTGAAAAGTAGGATTCAATGATTCAATTCAATTCAATTCAAAAAACTTTAATCATCCTTTGCAGGCAATTACAATAGCAGACCAGCTCCATATAAAAATATTAAGAGAAATATACAATATACAATAATTTAAAAATATAAAGATTACTTGACAAAATGACAAGGCAGATAATGTACAAAATGGTTGAAAACCACAGCAAATATATACAAGTGAAAACCCACACATTGGAGTTGACTTATTATGTACATATGATCCACACAAATTTGCCTTGAAATTGCGTGGTTTCCTTTTATCATTGTATTCTATACTTTTACAATATCTTTCTACTCTTATGCATTTTATAACAAACGGTTAGAGATGCTTTTCAAAGACCAACTTGATTGCCAAGGCAACGTTTTCCTTTAACTAAAATTTCAGTTTTTACAAATATACAGCCCTATTTATGGAGGACTTCATTTTCCTTGTTTTAATTTTCTGATAGGGCTACCGAAAGAGGAACAAGTACATCACTACCCAGATGCCAACACCAAACACCATAGGGGACATCTGGCGTCTGGTGTATGACCACAAATCGACCTGTATTGTCATGCTCAACCAGTTTGATAAAGACGATGAGGTGAGATAGGTTGGGGAAGTAATACTTTTGCTGTGATTTAATTTGATTTTGGATTTGATTTTATTTGATTTGATTTGATTTGATTTTGATTTGATTTGATTTGATTTGATTTGACTTGACTTGACTTGATTTGATTTGATTTGATTTGATTTGATTTGATTTGATTTGATTTGATTTGATTTGATTTGATTTGATTTGATTTGATTTGATTTGATTTGATTTGATTTGATTTGATTTGATTTGATTTGACTTGACTTGATTTCATTCCATTCCATTCCATTTGATTTGATTTGATTTGATTTGATTTGATATTATTTGATATTACATGAATGGATTTAATATGATTTGATTTTTGTTTGATTTGATGTTTGATTTTAGATTTTAATCATTCAATTTCTTCCCTTGAATTTTTTTTTTAAATATCCAGGGTCGGCCGTATAACATTTTTTTGTGGTTTTATGCCTATAAGTGTTTGTGTTTTGCTTTATGTGCACTCCTATAGATAGAACTGTGGCTTTATGTCCCATCCGAAAGACAAACCAGGATTTTGGTACTTTTTGTAACACAAAACACAAGACAAAGCAGGATTTGGGTAGTTTTTGTAACACAAAACACAATGTCCACAGATTGACATTAAACTTACACCATTTGAAGATAATGATAGTATAAAGCTTCCCTGAAAATATTAGTTGCTGAGGTGCTGTAGTTCTTGAGAAATGAGTAAAACAACGCCTTGAAAATTTTCATGACGTTGTTTTACTCATTGCTCAAAAACTGTATCACCTCAGCAAGTAATATTGTCAGGGAAACTTTCTACTATCATTATCTTCAAACTGTGCAAGTTTAATGTAAATCTGTGGATATTGTGTTTTTTGTCCCACAAAAAGTACATAGACCCTTTAATCAATAATACAATCAGTCAACTAGATAGTGTGCATTAAATAAGATTATTACCGTAATGAACAAATCATTCAAATTGTATTAAATTTAATTTTCATTGTTCACATTCAATTGTTGTTTTGTTTTTTTAACAATAAGTGTAAAATAATTGAGTAAAACTTCATCGACAAATGTGAAGCCCATTCATCAATATTGTGTATTGTTTTTTTATTGTTTTATTAGACCATGGTCCAGTACTGGCCAGAGGCAGGCCCACTGGAGTTTGGCCCCCTGGTCGTTGAGCTGCTAGAGACCAATGAATACACCGGAGTCATCGGCCACTCATTCACTCTCAAGAAGAAAAACTCTAAGGTAAAAAAAAAACAAAGTACAACCGGACAGTGTTTCAGTTAATTCCTTTCCTATTTTACAAGCCAATAAGCAATGGCGTAACCACAAGCAGGGGGTGGGAGGTCCCCTTCCCCCTCCCATCCCCTCATCCCCCTCCACCCCCTCCATCCCCCTCCCTACCTTCTATTGGTAGAAAGATGTTGTAAAAGTAGAGTACAATGATCCACACAACCATGCCTCTAAATTGCACAGTTTTCCATTTACTGCGTCGTCTAACACGGTCGGCCATTTATGGTAGTCAAATTTTGACTCTCATGAATGGCCAGTGTTAGTTCACACAGTAAAAGGAAAACCATGCAATTTTGAGGCAAATTTGTGTGGATCATTGTATTCTACTTTTAAAACATTATTCCAACCATATGCATTTTGTTTAAAACAAAACGGTTACAAACGCTTTTTATAGACCAACTCGTCCGATCCAAGGCACTGTGTTCCTTTAAGCAGTGCTATGACAATTTGCCCCTAGTGAAATTGTTTTTGCTAACCTTTGAAATATGCTTACTCTTAGGCAAAGTTTTCTGCTTTAATTTGCACAAAAACTTGCTTACCATTAAGCAGCACTATGAAATTGGCCCCGGCTATGTCGCTGCCATTAAGGGATAAACATTCAGAGTTAATACTTTCAACTCTCTCGAAAATAGTGTAAATATTATTCTAATGTTTTTTCAGCTTGACCCTCCACGGACCATCTGTCAGTTTCAATATCTAGACTGGCCATGTGATCAAGATGTCCCAAGCTCATTGGATGGCTTGCTGACGCTCTTCCAACTCACTGAACAGTGGAACAAGAATGAAGAAGGACCTATCGTCGTCCACTGCATGTAAATATAAATTCGTATAACCATGCCAAATTGATTTTAAATATATAAACCTATATATTTGTTATATTATGTTGCGTTTTTATGTTTGGTTAAAGGGTCTGGGTATTTTTTGTAACACAAAACACAATGTCGAAGATTTACATTAAACTTACACAGTGTGAAGATAATGATAGAAGAAAGCACCCTTAAAACACCACTTGCTGAGGTGCTGTAGTTTTTGAGAAATGAATTAAACAATGTCACAAAAATTATTTTAGTGTAGACCACTGAGCTAGCTAGCTCGATGTAATTGGGTAAAAACTCAATCATAATGGTACCCTCTGGTAAGGATTCCAACTGCCCCTAGCCTTCGGGCGATGCCGGTGGAAATCTGCTCTAGCAATGCGAAGTTCTGGGGTTCGAATCCCACCCGAATGATTTGCCTGTGAATTGTTTTCACAGAACAGAAGGTACTGAGTATACAGTGCTTAAAGGCAGTGGACACTATTGGTAATTACTCAAAATAATTATAAGCATAAAACCTTACCTGGTAACGAGTAATGGGGAGAGGTTGATAGTATAAAACACTGTGATAAAACACTGTGAGAAACGGCTCTTTCTGAAGTGACATAGTTTTTGAGAAAGAAGCAATTTTCCACAAATTTGATTTCGAGACCTCAGATTTAAGATATGAGGTCAAGCATCTGAAAGCACACAACTTAATGTGACAAGGGTGTTTTTTCTTTCATTATTATCTCGCAACTTCGATGACCAATTGAGCTCAAACATTCACAGGTTTGTTATTTTATGCATACCTTGAGATACGCCAAGTGAGAAGACTGGTCTTTGACAAATACCGATAGTGTCCAGTGTTTTTAATACACATCGGTGTAAGGGTAAAAGCACAATCTCCTGAAACATCAAGTCTAAAAACTCACTCCGTGGTAGTGAAGTTAATAACAATCCACTCAAACGCTAAAGCAGTAGTTCCAGTCGAGTTGTACCTTCCGCCCAGATAGTAGTTAAAAAGAAGGACAGTTATTTTCCGACCTGAGAGGTCTCCCGAATTCCGAAAGTCTACTCCGCATTAGTAGAATAACAAGGACAGTTCTCTAAAAAACAAACTCTACCTGGCAAGTAGATACATACATGGTGTTACCGCAAACCAAATATACATTGATACCTCACCTAGCAAAGGCCTCCGACCAAACCCATATCTCGATACTTATTTTCTTGTTTCCAAGTGACGGCCTTGGACGTTCTGCTGCCTTCTGTGCTTTGATAACTCTCATGGATAAGTTCAACGAAGAGAAGGTCGTCAATGTTTTCCAAGAGGCTCTCCGGTTCCGTATGGTCAACAACAACATGTTATACTCTGTGGTGAGATGAAATAAGACTAGTTAGGCCCTTTTCACATGACAAATGTAAACTAGGGTCCTTGGTCTCGGGTGCTAGTTGTATTGACCAAGGACGTTGATCAAACTAGAACAGGACCTTTCACACGGTGCAGAAACCAATGTCCTGTGTCACAGAACCTTTGTCTTTTAGGGTGTCAAAGGTCAACATTGTTTACCCTCCGTTTCACTGATATCCGCACAGCTAGCATAAAATTGCAAATGTATGTGTTGGTTACCAGTCATTTTCCCACGCTGTTGTGAATCGACCCCTAAAACAAAAATGGTGTTTGGTCGTAACTATTACGACAAAATAAACGTGTAGTTGTGTTGTGATCTATGCTCAAATATTCGTTCCGACTAACAAGCGATAATAAACATCTGGCCAAATGCTTGTCTCCAGCCAAATAATATTTTCCATATAAAACCAATTACCGAAATAAATAACCAACAAGAATATTTCTTCTTTATTTGCTAGGAGCATTATGCGATGTGCTACAATGTGATCCAAGCCTACATGAACAGCTCAGCAGAAAACGCGATCTATGAGAACCTAAATGGTTAAGATTGTATAATCATGGTAGCGACTGGCTTTCTTTGGCTAGGCCGGGGCCGGTACTTAGGACTATGCCTGGAAGCCTGTATGTAAGGGGCATTTTGCTACGACAGGGTCTGTTGCCCCTTTCCGTCCCAGCCCTCTCCTTCTTTTCTTCCTTATCATTTGTCCCTTCTTTAAAGACACTGGACACTATTGGTAATGACTCAAAATAATATTAGCATAAAACCTTACTTGGTAACGAGTGATGGGGAGAGGTTGGTAGTGTAAAACATTGTGAGAAACAGCTCCCTCTGAAGTGACATAGTTTTCGAGAAAGAAGTAATTTTCCAGGAATTTGATTTCGAGACCTCAGATTTAGAATTTGACATGTGACCATGGTGCGACAAGGTTGTTTTTTCTTTCATTATTATCTCGCAACTTCGACAACCGATTGAGCTCAAGTTTTCACAGGTATGTTATTTTATGCATATATTGAGATACACCAACTGTGAAGACTAGTCTTTGACAATTACCAATATTGTCCAGTGTTTTGAAGGTAGGGTCATAAACTAGTAAGTTATCTCGAAATTAATGACTATAAAAACGCTACATGGTCGGATTGGTTTTTCAGTCCTGACTTTGTTAGTTTGTCCCTGAAACAAATCTCTGGGTGTTTTTTCTCCCACATCTAAAACTGAAACTTCCTTCTCTCCTTTGGGTTCTTGGCTCGTACGGTGATTAAGTTCACTTTTCTGAGGGCCATTGGCTTCACAACCAGAGTCAATGAAAAGAGATAAACTGAAAAGTTGTTGATAGTGTAATTAAGAGAGTATAAACTATTTTGAGAAAAGATTCCCTTCTAAGTAATTTGGTTTGAGGTCTTGAATTCAAGCATCTGACTGAAAGCACACAACTTGTGCGACAAGGGTGTTTTTTCTTTTTATTATTCTCTCGCAACTTCAACAACCATTTTAGTTCACATTTCTCAGGTTTGTTATTTCATGCATATGTTGAGATACACTAAAGTGAGAACACTTGTCTTTGACTATTACCAAACGTGTCTAGTGTCTTTAAGTAAACATAAAGTGGGGGAGGGGGATGCTGAATGCACCACCTCAACCCATAAACATAATTAAGAAACACAACCTCAAATGTTTAAATTTATATATTTTTATAGAGTTATATAACGAGTAGGGTAGATGGCCTTAGCTTTCGATCTAAACCAGACCCTCTTCATCAGAGCTACATTAAACAAGTACAAACAAATACATATCCATTGATTTATTTTTATAGAGTTATATTATATATATATATATATATATATATATATTCAGATTTATTTTACAGTTTAAGTTTGTTAAAGAATTTCCAAGTTGGGCCATACCAACTTGGAAAAAACATTTAACACATTTTCACTGAATTCTTTAAACTTAATTGCTTGGGTCATTAAACTGAATAGATTAGCAGTTAATTTGCCTGGGGCATTCAGCAGTCATACTGGTATGTGCATTATCTAATTAAGTCCACTGTTTAGGAAAGAAATTACATGTAGATAACAGGTGTAAATTGCCAGACGAAAAGGATGTGCTTTTTTAGCCTCTTTATTGGAACTTTCCCGTAATGACACAGATTTTACAGAAACATAAACCATGGGAAGATGTATGCAGTTGGGAGTCACATAATTTTCTACCTTATTTGTTATAACAAAAATTACTAATGGAACTCATTATTAATTTTTTTTTTTTTTTACTAATAAGTTGGATATTAAAACTTGCTACTTTCAATTATGTAAAGCATTTAAAAAGCCAAGATTTACATAGCAATTTGACGCTTTTAAGGGGATGAAAATGTATCAGAAACCAAAATATGAAGCTTTCTTCGAGTCTTTCAAAGTTTTTTTTTATCAAATCATTACAGTAGAGCAAGCTAGTCGAAACATTGAGACCAATACAGAACTGACTCCGCGGCAGTACAGTTAATTACGATCCTATAAGCTAAAGTAGTAGTCCAGTCTATTTTCTATACCATCCGCCCTGGTAATAGTTAAAAAGCAGGACAGTTCTTTTCAGAACTGAGAAGTCTCCTGAACCTCCGATTATCTACTCCGCGGTAGTAAAGAATAAAGCAAGACAGACTAGTTCTCTAAGAACAAACTCTACCTGGCAAGTAGATACACACATGGTGTTACTGCAAATCAAATATACATTGATACCTCACCATGCAATGCCTCAAATCCTATAATCACCACAATAGCTTGTATATATATAGTTTTTTTTTTACACCTGTTGTGTATGCAATATAAAGTCACATATAAAAGACAAATTTACTAGAACAACTGGACTTGAGCCTTTAACCTCAGAATTAGGATGTTAGCACATTAATAATAATAATAATAATTATAACAAAGTCTTATATAGCGCACATATCTACCAAACAAGGTACTCAAGGCGCTGAGTATATATACAAACTTTCAGAAAGATAGTTATTGCAGTGATGAATTTTGAGACCTAATTAGTTACCACCTTATAATGGTTTACAAGGTGCTACGGCGCATACAGCAGCCACAGCCAGGAACACCGGGGCGAACCCCTTCTCTTTTCGATAAAGTGCACTGGGTTCTTTTACATGCGTTACACAACACATGGGACCAACGCCGAAGGACGTTATATTCCAAGGGTCGCATGTTCAAGTCCCACTTGAGTGCACTCATGTAAATTTGCCTTTGTTCCACCCCAAATTGTTTAAAAAGTTAGGTTACAATGAAGATTTTCTCAGGATACAATAATGAGCTTGTGGGAAAAAAAACTTAACTTGTTTCAACTTTGTGACAGAACTGTCTTTGTTTAAGGTTTGTTTCAATACATCAACATATCATTAAGATTGAGATGTTCATCAATTTATGAATAAGAAAAAGATGAAAGTCAAGCTTTGTGTATGTCACCATGGAAAGAAATTATTTAGTAAAACTGTGGGTATAAAATATGTTTTGAGTGTCTCCAGGAACAGATTTTATTCTTTTTGCGTCGACAAAACCCTTTATCTTTCTACTGTATAGACCTGTAGAAAAATAATGTGCGTTGATGTCATCTAAGTGCCATCTTACAGGTAAACTGGTGAGGAAACAATGAAAACATGCAGGGCCCAATTTAAGCATAAAATGTCTGCAAGTAGAAATGAGCAGGATACCAGTCATAAGTTGAACATGTGTCATGGAAGTTTGGCCGGTACCCTAATTCTGGTAAGCATTATTTTGTTGTGCTTATAGCCCCTTGTTTTGCCTAAGCAGCTCTTTGAACGGGCCCAGGTTTGTACACTTGGCGCACAAGATTGGCCAATGAACAACCTACTTTCTACCTTAAGGCGAGGTTGCCCTACTCCAATGATGTCCTATGCTTTATGTAACACCTAAAAATGTATATTTTATGCCTACTCTTGTATTGCATCTTTTAAACAAAAATAAAAATAAAATTGTGTGTGTTATGTGTTTTTATGTAAAATATTAAAAAAAAGGCCAAAGAAGTTTCCCATCCAGGGACAATAAAGTTTTTTTTTTTATTTAATTAACTCTAGTTCTTATGGATTTATTTGTGACTTCTTTTACCATGAACATCTCTGAGCTGAGGAAGGTATGAAACATGTTCTGGTTACTGTTTTACAAAGCGAATTATACAATAGAGGTGACAAGGTCTTTACTTGCAATAACCCTGGAAGATCTGTAAAAATTAAAAAATATACTAAACCTTATTTCATCAGCAGTATTTAGCCCCCCCCCCCCTCCCCGCCCCCTACCATCTTACCACCTCCACCCCAACAACCTCACAAATAAACCCACTTTGTTCGTATTTATTGTCTCCTGACGATGACTATAGCAAGCAAGTAGAAACGTTGAGATTAATCCGAGAACTGACTCCATGATAGTGTGTACAGTTAATTACGATTATGATAAAAAGCTAAAGTTGTAGTCCCAGCTAGTTGTCTATCCACCTTCCACTCGGGTATTAGTTAAAAAGCAGGAGAGTTATTTCAGAACTGATAAGTCTACATCCGATAAATCAGTTCTTTTAAGGCAGTTCTTTTAAGAACAAAATAATTCTCTGGCACTATAGTCACAAACACGGTGTTAGGACTACCGAAAACCAACTTGGGCCCTACATACCTATAGGCCTTTTGATAACTCGCAATGCCTCAAATCCCATAAAAAATATGCTTAACTTTGTCAATTCCTGATGAAAAGGGTTAGTTTTCTAAAGGCAACATTAATATAGATGTTAGTCACGACTACGAACCTCTTATTATCAAAAAATAATCACCAGACAAAACTTATTTTAATGATTTTGTCAACTCCTGTCCCGTGTCGCTTTTAGCTCGGGTCCTTTGTTAAAAACGCACCTATCTACAGAGGTAGTCATGAATATGATCAAGATCACTGAACTTTTATAAACTTGAAGCTGTTGACGTTTTCTTTAAAAACGGTGCAACCAAAAAAGAAATGTGGTGTCACTCTTTCAGTCCTTCCCTAAAACAAGTTGACATACAATGGACTATAAAATAAATCCACTCCAACTACTGTGTTAGGCGATACAACATGCATAACATTAAAAACACATTATATATATTTATATATATATATATTGTTTTTTCCCCCGACAAAACGATATCAGCTGCTTTCTTTCGGCCACGTTTATTTAAAAAAATGTACGACCCGCATTTTTATAACAACCGCGAACCTGGCAAACTGCGAACTTTGAAAGTGCGCCCTCTTTTGGTCTTTGCTTGACAAAAGTCTGGTATCGTACTCGTTATGGTTATACTTTTGTGTAATGGATTAGTAGGTACCAGACGCAATAAGTATACAACAAAACTTGTGCTCACGCACACACATGCACTAATCAACAAGATCGACCGTCATTGAAGTCCAGATCATCATGATATTGCTGCAGTGGGCCTGCCCAGCACCTCAAAACTTAGCAAAAAGGTACCTTATTAGTGCGTTTTATATACCTTGATAATGATTGCAATTCGACTCTGTAGGTGTCCGAATTGATTCATCCTCAAGAGTGTCATCAAGAGTGGCATTGCTGTTGCACTGCCAGACTGCCAATGACAGTGGCATTGGCATTGCACTGCCAGTGACAGTGGCATTGGCATTGCACTGCCAGTGACAGCGGCATTGCACTGCCAATGACAGTGGTATTGTACTGCCAGTGACAGTGGCATTGTACTGCCAATGACAGTGGCATTGTTGTGGCATTGCAGTGCCATCGAGAGTGGCATTGCACTGCCAGTGACAGTAGCATTGCACTGCCAGTGACAGTGGCATTGCACTGCCATTGACACTGACAGTGGCATTGCACTGCCAGTGACAGTGGCATTGCACTCACTGCCAATGACAGCGGCATTGCACTGCCAATGACAGCGGCATTGCACTGCCAATGACACTGAAAGTGGCACTGCCAGTGACAGCGGCATTGAGCTGAATTATCCAGTGAAAGCTTGAATGATTTTTTTATACAATAAATCAAATGGATATTGGGTGTACTACGCTTAAAGACAGTGTACACTATTAGTAATTGTCAAAAATCAGTCTTCTCACTTGGTGTATCTCAACATATGCATAAAATAACAAACCTGTGAAAATTTGAGCTTGGTCGGTCGTCAGAGTTGCAAGATAACTATGAAAGAAAAAAACACCCTTGTCACACGAAGTTGCATGCTTTTAGATGGTTAATTTCGAGACCTCAAGTTCTAAACTTGAGGTCTCAAAATCAAATTCATGGAAAATTACTCCCTCTCCAAAACTAGGTCACTTCAGAGGGAGCTGTTTCTCACAATGTTTTATACCATCAACCTCTCCCCATTACTCGTTACAAAGTAAGGTTTTATGCCAATAATTATTTTGAGTAATTACCAATAGTGTCCACTGCCTTTAACCATAGATATTTTGAAATTTACTTGCAGTGAATCTAAAGGTCTCTTGATGATGGCTATGCCTGGTGTTCTCATACATTGACGAGGTTCTGAAGTTGTGAGCCAACTGAGGACAATGGAATGTAGGTGCATCAATGAGTACTTCTAGAACTATAAAGCCCGTTTCATACTTCCTGCGAATGCCAATGTGAAGTGAATTTTGACGTCATAGGGCTGTTTTCTCACCAAATGTTTCTCAGGAGTTGAGCACATGTTAACTAATTGCTAACTGTTGCACCGATAGTTAAATTGTTTCAATAACAGCTTTTTTTTTCTTATTTAATAATTTTAACAATAGTAGTGGCTTCTTATTTAAAGCGTGCATATTCGTCACTCATTGACGCTCAAGGCACTTTAACATACAGTATTTTCCTGCAAGGTATGTGGGACTATGTTTGAACTAGGAGACCTACTCCTTTACCATGCAATGGTTTTAACAATATTGACAAAATTGTGTAAAGACGTCTTGAGACCTACTCCATTTACATAGCACCGAGTAATCGGTCCACAAGGTGCTCTGGCGCAATATGCTGCCAATCATATTTTTTGTTTTCGCTTGCTTACTTTTTTGCTGGTTTACTCCTTTATTCATCCTCTTGTACTTGCCCATTTTGGGTCAGATAAGTAATATTAATAACTAAGCTTGGGCGATATCACGATATTATCGAATATCGCGATATTAATTTGGACACGATTTCGATATCGGATGGATTTGGTTTTAATCGAAATATCGATATATCGCGATATATCGCGATAATCGCGATATATCTATTAAATATTGCGATGTATTTGCTAGCGGAGACATCTTGCACCCCATAGGTTTGGAGTAAAACCAGAAGAATAGGTCATTAGAACACCTCTCTTATGCTAGGACTGTCTCTTCTACAACTTTCACTTGGAGTTTTAAGACTGATGATGTCAAATTTCATTAATCGCGATTATATCGAATATCGCGATATATTGTCGGCGATATATCGTGAATAAAATAAATCGATATCGCCCAAGCTTATTAATAACAATCACAGTTGTTTTGTAAAATATCATAATCCAGGTAAAGCAATGCTACCAGACTCCACGCAATCAGAGACTGTACCTGAAGCAGCCAACCCACCTCCAACCTCCCACGGAGCATCCTCGGGGAGCTCTACCAAAAAGAAAATGAATGAAACCAGCAAGAAAAAGAAGAAACGCAAATCGGAGGACAAGACTTCACAGAGCTCCAAAAAGAAGAAGTTGAGTAAAGAGAAGTCGCACAAAGATAAGGTGGGAATTTTTTTCTCCTTTGAATATCTTCTAGTGTAAAAGCCTTGAACCTCGCTCTTGAAGGGGCACAGCAGTTTTCCCCTGATAAACGGCACTTCTAAAATGTAATTTTAAAATGTTAATAGTTGAATTGTAATTTTGCAAAGGGACAACCTGAAGCTTACCCGCGCTATTCAAAGGCGAATGAATAGATTGTGTGCTCGTGACATACCAAGTAACACAAACAGTGCAGGACTGTCTCAACTCACATTGGCTGTTTACTCTGTATGTCACGAGCTCACAGTCTATCCATTCGCCTTTGAATAGCGCGATTAGCTTACCGGGGGTTTGGTCATCGCAGAGGCCGATACATGAAAATTCACCCTGCTGTAATGAATCAGAATAAAGGAAAAGCAACGTTCGACATTGGGTGTAGCTACCCAGGGAGAGCTGTTCATTGGCTCTGACTTGGTCGACCGGCCGACGTACCTCCAAAACCTTTGAACACTAATGAAACTTTCAGGTATGAAAGGTATTGATGTAATGGTCTGCATATAGTATGATGTCATGATGACGTCATCACTGGTCACGTGACGTCATCTTAAAGGTGTTTTAAGTGTTTGAAAATCTATATCAAATCAGCCACAAGACACCGTAGGTTTTTGTTTGACTGGGTAGAGATAAATTAGGTCTTCATTTTATTTTGTGTGCATGACCTCACATGACCTCTACTTCCGGTCGAAACCGGAAATGCCCTCTATTTCAAAAGTGGCAAAAGTTATGAAGTTGGTTTCAACGATGATAGTGTCTAGCAAGGGTGGGCAGTTAAAAAAAAATATTGATGACGTCACTAAACGCAACAGCGCCCTCTAGCGGCAGGTTGAAAACTCTTTAAAGTGGACTTTTTGAAGATATGTGTGGTGAAGTTTTGTTTAATCACTTCAAATTTTACACACACGTTTACTGCCAGGCAGGCATCATATGTGTGAAGTTTCAGATCAATGACGTCATCAGAGGTCACGTGATGCGGCCTTAAAGGTGCACTTTTTGAAGTCGTATGACTCCCATAATAATGTAAACTTAATAAACTTAAAGTAATAATGCGACTTTGTTGAAACTTGGTAGGTTGTTAGATATTGGCAAGTTCTTGTGGATTATAAAATGGCGTCATAATGACGTCATCACATGATTTCTTATGATTTTTTTTCATTTTTTGCACCTCATTAATTGCTAACTGTACATGGTATAATCTAAATTATTTTTTTAAATAGCCAGGATTGGTCATAAATAACCAGGATTGGTCATAAATTAAAATGTCAATTTCAGTTGAGAAATTTGAAAATGTTATTAACGAAACAGCTCTGCATTTGCAATCATGTCTAGTTTTATTTTAATCTTTAGATGTGTGCACAAGGATTACAAGTTGGACAGGGGCTGTCAAGTAGTGCTGGGCGAATAGTGAAATTTTGTTATTCGGATACCGCTGGCCAACTATCCGAAATTAACCGGATATTCGAATAGTTTTTTTCGCCGCTAGAGGGCGCTATAAAAAAAAAAAAAAAAAAAAAAATATTTAAAAATATTTTTTTTTGTCGCTAGAGGGCGCTGTTCGTTTGTGAATGAGATCTTCTGGGCGGATTGATATTAGTTTTAGACAGTGTCACTCGATTCATTCATAAAAATGACCGGATCTAATTTAAAGATGGCGATTTGCTTTTTCTTTTGATCGTGGATGACTCTACGTGAAGGAAAACTTTTGTAATCTTTGAACAAATTACGTCAGAATTGTCATTGTTTTGACTCTTCACGGAGGTGAGCATAGTTAAATACTTAATTTATGCTGTTTTATGCTGTCTTAATAGAAGTTTCATTAGGATTCAGACAAAACATTCATGTCAGTTGTCGCCCGATGTCCGCGGATATTCGGATATTAAAGAATATCCGGTTACTTGGTTGTAATTACAGAACTATCCGGTTTATAAATAGCTATTCGCGCCCTATGCGGATATCCGGTTAAGAAAAAAAAGGCATTCGCGGTTATGGATAGGAAAACCTATTCGCCATTAACCGGATATTCGAATAATTCGCCCAGGCCTACTGTCAAGGTTATACAACCAGACCTCTGCCAATGATAAAAATATAACTATATAATTATGAAAAGGAGTTTGTTCTCGAATACTTCTAAAATCACACAACAGAATGAAACGGTATTTATTATCAACGAATTCTTTTTCAGAACAAAAAGTCTAAGAAGGAGTCATTGAGTGTGAAGAAATCCGACCCAGTTGAGCCAGACTCTGATGTTGACCTCGAGAATGACGTCAAACCTATACGTGACTACATCAAAAACAGGGAGCTTATGCTGCAGCACATGTTTAAGAGCGTCATTAAAGCTAATAAGTTACAAGCCATGCTGCCTGAGATACTCAAGGTAGGGTTGGATTTTAGTGTTGCTATGTAATGCTACCGACAATGTGTTGTGTTTTAAAGCCATTATACACTTTCGGTAAACAGTATTGTCCAAGTCCCACACTTCGTGTATCACAACTTATATATATAATAACAATCCTGTGGAAATTTAGGCTCAATCGGACATCGGAGTTGGGAGAAAATAACGGGAAAACCCGCTCCTGTTTTCGTGCGTTTCGCCGTGTCATGTTTATAACAAATCCGTAATTCTCGTTAACGAGAATTTATATTGTTTTACCACTTTTCTCAAAAAGTAAAGCATTTCATGGACTAATATTTCAATAGCCTTGCTCAAGGCAGTCGCATTATTCGCTCCGAAAAGACGCAGCTGTAAACCCACCCGCCGTATACCCTGTGCATGGTGTGTGCGATCACACCGAATGACCCACCCGTATACACACTGTCACATTGCACGAATACTGTTCACACAAGTCATCGCACTCGTACACCACTAACCGCATACGGAGGCCGTCAGGCCGACAGCCTTGTCGGATCTGTATCTTCCCGTTTTAATGTGTTGTATTGAAAAAATTCCAATAGTGGACGAAATTGGGGGGGCTCTAGGATATGCTAGTATGCAGCTCATGAATATGTATATCGTTCGTCAGACCTATCAGACAACACAGGATGTGAGGCAAATGAATTATTCATTTTGACGTCCAATCACGCACTTCCCTTATCACGACCTTTGGACCCTATCATGTGTCTGTGGTGGTGGTGTGTGAGGTAAACATGTCTCGTCTTTCGCGGGCATTATGGTAATGAGCTGACCGTGGGAACTCTTCGCTTATTATAGTAATGAGGTCAGTGGCTTCAACACAGATCCTACAAGGCTGTCGGCCTAACGGCCTCCGCATGCGGATAGTGTACGGGGGCATCGTGTCGTGCGATGTTACGCACAGTGAATACGGGTGGGTTTTACGCACAGTGAATACGGGTGGGTTTTTATACAGCGGCGGTCTTTTTTCGGAGTGAATAATTCGACTGCCTTGAGCAAGGCTAATATTTCAAGAGAAGTCTTTCACCATTACCTTCTGTAAACCCTTTAAATTATTTGTAAATCTGTGAACTTTTTTTCCTTCTTCTGTACCGAAAGGGTCCAATGGCTATAAACCAAAATAAATAAATAACTAAATAAATTATCGACAAGGATCACAGGATGGTCAGTCGACTAGGGAAGTTAACAAATTTTCTGATAAAAAAATTGTGTAGTTTTATTGGTCGAGATCCAATCAGGTGGTATAACACAAAGAAACAAGTTACACGGATCAGGGGTCGGGTAACATGAAAAGTGGTGTTGATCGATTTTCAGCGCTGTGTAAGAAACGTCTGAGGGAACACTAAATAATTTGTTCTTGTATGAACTGTTTGTCTGCCTATAAAACTATGCTTAGTCTGTCGAAATAATTTTGAAGATGACAACAGAACTTTGAGAAGAGGAATAACAATGTTTTATTTGCACACATTTATTTCATTGTTGCCCTACATTTAAACTGACACATTTTACAAAGTTTTATAATTATTATATTCAAATTATGAGTAGTTTTCAGTATTACTTAGTATCTTAGGATATGAAAGTTTACAATGATTTAGATAGTTACATATTAGGAAGCTTTTGAAGTAGGACAACAGTTAGGTTAGGGTGAAGCAGGGGCTTTTGTGCATTAACCTATGGACAGACAAACAACATAAAATACTATACAGAAGAAAGAAAACACAAGACAGGCTAGACAAACAAAATACACGGCAGAGGCTAATATACAAATATTGACTGCTTCGAGTGCTATGGTTAAAACTATGACTCCCGAGGTGATCCCTGTAGCGTTCTCGCCGAGGGAAAATAGAACGCTCCGGGGATCACCGAGGGAGTCAAAGTTTTTAACCATTGCACGAGTAAAAGCAGTCAATATTTGTTTTATAACACCCCAAACATTTCTAAATACTGTACTATTATTATTAAGTTACAGACCTGAATGCTACAATCCACGGACGACGCGAATACAGATTGCAAACACTTTTGCTGAATGTGTTGCATGTCGTGTCGTGCAATCCGAAATGGTTACAGACTATTAATTTATCATCCTCGTACACGCAACGGACGTCTGGGTACTGCACGCCGTGCGCTAGTCTGTCGGACTAGCGCACGGCGGCATGTGCTAGTCTTTGGACTAGCGCATGGCAAACCGACGGCCGTCGTGTAGCAAAACTAAGACATGTCATGTGACGCGCTCTAAACCAATGAGCAGGCAGAATCTTTGCAAGGGGTGTTATAATATATGATGTTACCAAGGTATAACAAAACAATTGTTGCACGCTGTGACTGGGGTCCATGGGTTTTCACACCCTTGGGGGGAAAATGGCACCTGAGGGCTTGCCTTTGGCTAAGGATGCGCGATACGCATAACCCATAGTGCGGAGGTGAACATGAGTTTGTTTACCGGTGTACCTTTCTTTGATCGTTCCCAGCGGATATCAGAGACCATGGTAAAACAAACTAATTGTTGCACACTGTGACGGGATTCATGGGTTTTGTACACCCTCGGGGGGCAAATGGCACCTTCAAGTGTACAGAACACCATGGACCCCAAACAGCATGCAACAATTGTATAACGTATAGACTAGATCCTAGCGGAGAGTACGTGTTACCCCAATTCTTTGATTCAAGTTTAAAATCTTATCAATTTGTTTGTTTTTGTAGGGACTTGCCATTGAGAACTTAAAGAGTTTATGTCTTATCCAACTGGAAGGAATGTCCAAGTCAAGGATCGCATCTATCCTGGCAGGTTGGTCTCTTGCTTTAAATTGTTCTAGAAGGGGCACTTCTTCGAGGAAAAATTTATAAGGGTGCTCTAAACCTGTTAATGTTATTTGTCACACTGAGGGTTGTTTGCCTTTTTATTTGGTTTTAATTTGATTTGGAACTTTGCAACGGGCACCCCAGCGAACAAATTTTTGTCCACTAGCTTTTTCACATGAAATGGGGCTGCTTGTCAATACTGAATAGCCAAAGGTATACATTGCCATAAAGGTTTTTTTTAATTCCGATATTCCTAGGGGAAGAGATGCAGTCCTCTTCAGAAGATGAAGAATCAGACTCGGACATCGAGAAAGTCCTCCGCAGGCGAGATGACAAGAAGGATGTCATCAACAGCGAGGTGATAGACTCCACCTCTGCCCTGCCGCATGCATCGCCGGTTACTGTCGATGTGGAGGAAGAAGCGTCTGTGCATGAAGAAGCGGCTGGAGAGGAGGCTATCCAAGGAGATAGTGAGGATGAGAATGACGCTGGTATGTATTACTAGGTCTGATTTATACAGCCGGCCTGGAATTAAACGGAGACCATCGCCTTCATTGCCCCTGGTCTTAGCCTAATGTGCCTTTCAAAACATTACCATCCATTGACTTTATGATTTTCAAATAGTGCCCTTTGTGAAATCAAAATGGTCTTGCCCTTTGAGAGATGCAATTCCAGGCTTGATTCAGTCAAATGCTTCACATGGTTTGTCATTGCCAAACAGTTAAGAGCTCAGGGGTCGATTTCACAAAGATAGTCCTAGCTTTAATAGGACTAGTTCTAGGAGTTACTAAAGGCTAGTCCTAAGTTATGGTAAGTAACTTGTCCCAACACAAGATAAGACTACAATCCCAGCCAAAATGTTTGGGCCACCCATTCCCAATACGACTATAAACATTCTCCCAACCCCCCCTTCCCCCGCTCAATGTTGATGGTAGCGACGACTGTGCAATTTATGAGAGCCAATATTGAAGGGGGCACAGGGGGCGTGGGCCCAACAAGATATGGCCGGGATTGTAGTCTTAACTCTTTGTGAAAGCCACCACAAGATTCAAAATGTAGTGTTTCTGATCTACCGAGGGTAGGTTCAAGTCCCGGTCTTGGTCCTCGAGCAAACTACTTTAAAAACCTTAGTTGCTTTGTCCCTCGGCTGGGACAAGAAGCCAGATGTTATATTTACTAGAATCATGTTTCAAAATAGCTTTTATTATAACACCCCTTACCAATATTCTGCCTGTTCATTGGTTTAGAGCGCGTCACATGACATGTCTTAGTTTTGCTAGACGACGGCGTGTGATAGTGCATCGGTTTGCCATGCGCTAGTCCGAAGACTATCACACGGCGTGCAGTACCCAGACGTCCGTTGCGTGTACTAGGATGATAAATTAATAGTCTGTAACCGTTTCGGATTGCACGACACTACATGCAGCACAGTAAAAGTTTTTGCAATTTGTATTCGCGTCGTCTGCGGATTGTAGCATTCAGGTCTGTAACTTAATAGTACAGTATTTAGAAATGTTTGGGGTGTTATAAAACAAACATTGACTGCTTTTACTCGTGCTATGGTTAAAACTATGACTCCCTCGGTGATCCCCGTAGCATTCTATTTTCCCTTGGCTTCAGAACAGAACGCTCCGGGGATCACCTTTGGAGTCATAGATTTAACCATAGCACTCGAAGCAGTCAATATTTGTATAATATCAACAGCTGGACAGTGAATCTCACCAAATAAGTTTTTATAGTCATTAATTTTTGTAGAAGGTACCTACAAATTTAAGACCCTACCTTTAAAGCCATTGGACCCTTTCGGTACAGAAAAAAAAAAAAAAAAAATCACAGATTTACAAATAATTTACAGGGTTTACAGAAGGTAATGGTGAAAGACTTCTCTTGAAATATTAGTCCATGACATGCTTTACTTTTTGAGAAAACGGTAAAACAATATAAATTCTCGTTAGCGAGAATGACAGATATTTTTTAAACACATGTCATGACACGGCGAAACGCGCGGAAACAAGAGTGGGTTCCCGTTATTTTCTCCCGACTCCGATGACCGATTGAGCCTTAATTTTCACAGGTTTGTTGTTTTATATATAAGTTGTGATACACAAAGTGTGGGACTTGGACAATACTGTTTACTGAAAGTGTATAATGGCTTTAACCACAACTTTTAGAAAGGTTTTGCGATAGCACCATGTGTAAAATCTCTTTTGAGTAGTGATGGTTCTGAAAAGAATCGGTGTTTGACAACTCCACATTTCGATCAGTATGCTCTAATCGTCTTTCGATCAGTATGCTGTTATCGTCTTTTGTTCATTATGCTCTGATCGCCTTCAGGATGAAGATGATCAGAGCATACTGTTTGAAATTTAAATATTGAGTTGTCAACCACCGGTTCCTGTTTTAAACCAACACTACTCTTTTTTTTTACAAACCTTACCTGATTATGCTCCCACCTTGCAAAGTTTCCGATCCTACTTAACCACAACTTTGTTCAGGTTTAGAATGCGCAGACGAAGAAGGTGCAAGTGTTGATGAAAGTTGGCAAAATGAGACCGCCAGAGCCGATGGTGATGTAGAGGAGAAGATGGAATGTAGGCAAGACGAAGAAGTAGATGAGAATGAGGATGCAGAGCCCAATGAGGAGGAGGAGGAGAAGGAGCTAGGATTTGGAGAAGATAGTCAAGAGGAGGAGCTTGTCGTGGAAGTTAAGAAACCCAAGAAGTTTCGACGCATAAAAATTGTACCAACTGAGGGTGAAGAGTTTGAGGAAGGAGAATTGACGAGCGATGAAGTCGGTAAGAGTCTAGTAATATTTTTATTTTAATACTGCTTTTTTGTTATTGAAGTCTCCAGACACACAAGGCCTGAAGGCCACTTCAAGATGTGGGCTACAATCAACTATTTTTCCAGGAGCCGTTGCCACCTACTCCTGGGACTGAAACACCAGGGTTACCCTATTTACAGTCCATGTGGATGTAGGCTTGGGTATCATCCATTAGAAGCCTGCCTGGTAGAGCAGAAAGCACTTCTTCCCCAACTTTTACGAAGCAACAGTCCACATGGATGTAGGCTTGGGTATCATCCTTCAGAAGCCTGACTTGTAGAGCAGAAAGTATGAGCCCCTCAACTTTAACGAAGCAATCATTATTAAGTGTCTTGCTTTAAGGACACAAGTGTCACGACAAGGATTCAAATCCACACTCTACTGATCAAATACCAGAGCTTGAATCCTGTGCTCTTAAATGCAGTGGACACTATTGGTAATTGTCAAAGACTAGCCTTCAGAGTTGGTGTATCTCAACATATGCATAAACTAACAAACCTGTGAAAATTTAAGCTCAATCGGTCATCAAAGTTGCGAGATAATAATGAAAGAAAAAAACACCCTTGTCACACGAAGTTGTGTGCGTTTAGATGGTTGATTTCGAGACCTCAAATTCTAAATCTGAGGTCTCGAAATCAAATTCGTGATAAATTACTTCTTTCTCGAAAACTATGGCACTTCAGAGGGAGCCGTTTCTCACAATGTTTTTTACCATCAACCTCTCCCCATTACTCGTCACCAAGAAAGGTTTTATGCTGATAACTTTTTTGAGTAATTACCAATAGTGTCCACTGCCTTTCACCGCTAGGCTATGACATGCCATGGCTAATATTGCCAAAGTATAACAACCAGTGTTGTAGCCACGATGGGTGGTAAGGGTTGGCCTGCTCAGAACTATCAAATTTTGCCCAGCACTCTCATCAAAATACACTGTGCTGCCCAGCACAGAATATCGCGATATTAATTTGGACACGATTTCGATATCGGATGGATTTGGTTTTAATCAAAATATCGTTATATCGCGATATAATCGCGATTATTGCGATATATCGATATATCGATTCAATATCGCGATGTATTTGCTAGCTGATACCCCATAGGTTTGGAGTAAAACCAGAAGAATAGGTCATTAGAACACCTCTGTTATACTAGGACTGTCTCTTCTACAACTTTCACTTGGAGTTTTAAGACTGATGATGTCAAATTTCATTAATCGCGATTATATCGAATATCGCGATATATTGTCGGCGATATATCGTGAATAAAATAAATCGATATCGCCCAAGCTTAGTCGAGCTACAACACTGATAACAACATTGTTCAGACATTCGAGAGAGTCTTAAGTTTGTATATCTTTCTCATACATTCCTTATTATTGTCAAGTCCTAAACCACCAGAGTTCATTTTAAGATAATTTGGGTTTGAGCAAAGGAAAAATTGACTGGAGCAGGACTTGAACCATTGACCTACAGATTAACGTACCAACACTCTTCCAAGCGTATCCTTGATTTTTTTGTTTAAAGGGAAGGTACACGTTTGGTAATCGTCAAAGACAAGTCTTCTCACTTGGTGTATCCCAACATAGGCATAAAATAACAAGCCTGTGAAAATTTGAGCTCAATTGGTCACTGAAGTTGCGAGAAAATGATGAGAGAGAAAACACATTTGTTGGACGAATTGGTGTGCTTTCAGATAGGAATAAAAGACTTCTAGCTATAAGTCTTTTATAGTTTTAGTGAGAAATTACCGCTTTCTCAAAATCTATGCTACTTCAGAGGGAGCCGTTTCTCACAATGTTTTATACTATCAACAGCTCTACAGTGTTGTAAGTTAATATTTGTTTTGAGTAATTACCAACCGTGTACCTTCCCTTTAACCAAGCAGAATAATAGATGGCTCTCTAAGTTTGAAGGTATTTTTTGTTTGCTTCTGATTTCCAAGTTTCTAATCAAAAGTTAAAATTGTACAAATTGTTCCATAGAAACTGATGAAGAAAGTGTTGTGTCCACCAAGGAAGAGGTGGAGGAGTTATCGAGACTCGAGGGTGATGAGCAAATGGATGAAGACCAAGAGACAAGCCATGGAGTGGCAGTCTCAGTAGAGGATGAAGTAACCCAGGAAACCGAGGAATCACAGCCCAAGACAATTCCTACGAATGCTGAGGATTCTCTCGCTAACCAAGGTAACCAGGACAATGACAGTGACACTGGTGACAATGACGATGCCATTGATTCTGTTGACATTAAGACAATTATTGAAAAGGATGTCACAACGGATGACACGTTGAATGTCCTTGCCGGGGAGGATAACTTTGACATCGACGCAAAGGAGAGTTGTAAGCTCGTAGAAACTGATGATAGTGTTGATGATTCGGATCGTGATGCTGGTAGCAACGATGCGGAGGATGATGTCAGTGTCAATGATGAGGTTGATATTGACGTCCAAAGTGAAATTGATAATGATATCGATGATGGTTCAAATGCAAACGAAACCAATAAAAACGTTGTCGACATCGCAAACCTTGGGAAGGTTCAGGAACCATCAGAGCGCCCTCAACCACCCCAAGGGGCTTCGCTTGGGGCAACGCCGGCAAAGTCGGGGCGTAAAGTTGCTCAAGAACTGGAAGTGCTTGAATTGGAACTCCGTGCACGGGCGATTCGATCGCTTATGAAACAATACGGAAAAGATGTTGGTTGACTCCTTGTCGGTTTGTATACGAACTTAATGGAAAACTGTTTTAGTCAGTGGCACAAACACTGCTGCAGAAGTTATAAGCCGAATATCGTTTTAGTTTGTAGCTAAAACGCTGCTGCAGAATATTAGGTTAAATCTTGCTGAAGAAACCAAATGAGATCAAGCGTGACATCGGTGTGTAAGCCAAAGTTATCAACTACAGTCGTGTTGGAGACTTCTAAACTTTCTTAAGAATTTCACATAAAATGTTGAGATAAATTGAAGTATGGATAGGTATTAAAGGTACTGTGATACTTTGGTAATGACCTCAAAAAGAAATTGTGATTTCCATCGGAAAGCTTATTTGCTTCAAAGATGTAAAAGTTTGTGGAAAATTTGACAAAACGTATGTGGACAAAACTTGCTTTATGTGGTGTCCGATTGTGAATGCTGTGGCCAGAAATCAATTAGTACCCGTTATCACCTCCCTAAACGAGGATGGGTTCGACAGTCTTTGTAAAAAAAAAAAGGTCCACTTTTGTTGCTGTGTCCTGATTGAGTAGACACTGGGATTTAGCTGAAACTTTCACCGGAGAATTTTATTGTATGTTGATAAGTTTGTCTATAAATCAGCATTATGTTAAAAGGCAGTTGACACTATTGGTCATACTCAAAATAATTGTTAGCATTCAAACTTACTTTAGAACGAGTAATGGGTAGAGGTTGATAGTATAAAACATAGTGAGAAATGGCTCCCTCTGAAGTAACGTAGTTTTCGAGAAAGAAGTAATTTTTTCATGAATTTGATTTTGAGACCTCAGAATTCGATTTTGAGGTCTCGAAATCAAGCATCTGAAAGCACACAACTTTGTGTGACAAGGGTTGTTTTTTCTCCCATTTTTATGTCCCAACTTCGATGACCAATTGAGCTCAAATTTTCACAGGTTTGTTATTTTACGCATATGTTGAGATACACCAAGTGAGAAGACTGGTCTTTGACAATTACATGTACCAATAGTGTCCGGTGTCTTTTACAAAAATGAATACATGACGCAACCTTTTCATATGGAACCTTATTGCAATGTTTTCAGGACTATTTGAACTGCTTTTAGTTGGAGGTATATGAAATGTCAAAATGTGTAGATTATTTCCGGTTTTGTTCTTTCGTTCTTTGATCATCAAAGTTGACTTCTAAAAACGACTTTACATAATTTATCATATTCAAACTGCGATCACTGTTTTTTAACGATTATTTGTCTCATTCAAAGCTCTGGAGTTCCTAAAAATGATTTGGGATGGTCAGATGGTTCTCATGAGAATTAAAAAAAATTGCCTAGTTGAAAGAAAAAAAAACCTGAGTTGAAGAGTTTACCATAAATGTGTCATAGCGCCCTCTGTTGTTCAGTTCTTGTCAGTGTTCTTTATGCTTCTGTTCTAGAAGATGGCGTACTGTGTTGCTATGTAATGTTAATGGAAGATGTTTATAACATGATTTCTGTATCACAAATAGCATTTGAAAACACCCAAATCTGTCTTTCCAAAAAAAAATTGTTTGTTACTTTCTTTAGAAAAATCTTGTCAAAAATCTTTGGCAAGTTAATTCTCAAGTGATATTATAAAAAGTTTAAAATACACAACACAAACCATCATGTAGGGTTTACTTGCTTGAAGATTAATGTTGTCTACAGCTGTGATATGGCTCGGTCAAGTGTTTAAGTGTTTCTGATCAGCAGACGGTGGGTTTGAATTCAAGTTTTTGCACCTGTGTCCTTAAATGTAAGGTACAGTTGTGTGTTTTGGTATGCATGTACATGTAATATAAACCCAGTTACACATATCACTTAAAGAAGGGGTTTGCCCCGGTGTTTCTGGCAATGGCTTCTGAACGCGCCACAGTACCTTGTAAACCTTTATTAGGTGTTAAAAAAATTCAAAAACCCGCTCTGTTTGTCCAAGCGTCTTGAGTGTCTTCTCGGTAGATTCACTTAATAAGACTTTATACATAATTGTAATGTTGTGCTCAAGACATGTGCCATTGCACAATATCTTACTTCTGTGGGAAAAAAGCTCCATAATTGATTATTTTGGGTGCGAAAAGTTAACTGAATTTTCCCCACAATGTAACATGGAGGCTGATATGAGGAATTCTTAGATATATGAGGAATAATATTTTTAGCATTTCAGTGAAAAAAATTGTTATCTTACCTTCAATGTTTTTACAAAAACTTTCATCTTCCAATGTGCGTATATATCAGACATGACATTCTTCCTATTTTCCCTCTTTTTTTTCCCAAGGACCAATTATCGTGCTTTTTGCTCAGCACTGTACGGTCATTAATTGCAATTTCATATTCGTAATGATCAAAAGATCATAGATGGAAAATGTGTATACATTTGAAACAAATTATCAAAAGAAACAAAAAAAGTGCTTTGCTTAGATAAAGGAATTTTGTTTTGCCAAACAAATACTTTTGAAGACCACTCTTGATCAATAAACCCCATTTACCAAGAGCTCCAAAATATGCAAAAGTGATTTTATCTTCAAGTTTGCGCTAATCCTCCAATCAGATTCGCAGAATGGAGTGGTGATAAAAACCTATATTGCACGGCTAATATCACTACCATGCGTACTGTGTGTTCTATGTCACGCGCCAAGTTTGCTTGAAGATAACTACGTTATCACACGCGCGCTCGTGGAAATACGGAAAATATAGCGCTTCTGCGTCCCATATCCAACTCGGCCTTCGGCCTCGTTGGATATGGGACGCAGAAGCGCTATATTTTTCCGTATTCCACTCGCGCTTGTGTGATAACTTATATTATCAACCCCTTACAAATTTTGCTAGAGACCTACCTTTTATTTTTGAGCAAGACAATGTATGGAGTATGTAGACCTGATAAAAAAAATACACCATGCTTACTAGGAAATTCACAGCTAAGCGAGTTTTTACTTTCTTTTCTAAGATCCCCAGAAGGTATTTCCCGTTATGATGTGAGAGTAAACACTCCAGACAAAACCTGCCCCATGGCCACGAGGTCTTACACAGCTTAGAACAGGGGGGTCCTCGGATGCCGGGAATTAGCCAAGAGTTAATCTCGTAGAATATTCAACGCGTTAAACAACAGCACGAAGGAAAATATTCCGATAGTGCTCTGAATGAGTCGTGGCCGGGGGTGGGGATCTGTCATGAGGAGTTTAACCGGAGTGATTCACACGAGGGCCTCGTTTTATGGACTAGAAGATGCATGACATACAGCAACAAAACAACTTGTTTGATTTTCTAGGTTGGAGGGAGAGGAGGAAATTATGGAGGGAAAAGTAGTTCCGTAGTTGATGAAGTGTGCTTGTGATGAGAAGAGCGCCACCCCCTACCCTCTAGGGTGAGGGATAATAATAATAATAATAATAATAAGACTTGTAATGCGCACGTATCCACCCTGCTGGGATCTATCATACGGTCCCTGATGACGTATTAAAAATGATTAATCAATAGATCCGAAGGGGGATTAATGATTAAGGCCAAGTTTAAGATATTGGGGGCGACTTGTTTCGAAAGGGTAGACGTGCTGAAACAAGGCTTGCATTTTACAGAGCTTTTATTTAAGTTCATTCAAGCATTTCAGTTGACATGGTGATGAAGCAACCCCTGGGGAGGGGAGCAACCCTGGGTTGGGGGGGGGGGGAGAGGGGGTGTAGTAGAAGAAAATCAATTCCTGGCTTGGGGAAGCTACCCTAGATTGAGGAAGCAACCCCTGGGGTGGGGAGGAGCCTCTAGGGTTGGGGGAAAATCCCTGGGGTGGGGGAGCAACCCTTGGGGCTGGAGAAGCAACAGGGGTCGGGGAAGCAACCCATGAGCTAGGGAGGTAATCAATGGGTTTGGGAATTAACCCCTTGGGTGGGGAAGCAACCCCTGGGGTGGGGAAGAAACCTCTATGGTGGGGGAAGCAACCCCTGGGGTTAAGAGAACTAAATCTCAGTTCAAACTCGAATAAAATTATGGAGATATGTATTCAGAAGTATATTCTCTGGAAGGCAATTGTCTGCTAAGCAGAAGTAAATTGTTTTGAGGGTAAGGAAAATTATTGTTGACCAATGATAATTATATATATTTTTTTCAATTTTATTTAAAATTGTGCAAGGAAAAATTGTGTGATATTCTGTATAGGTGATAGTATTTTGCATGGAGAGTTATAGATGCAATTCAGTTAATATTGGTTTCAAAATGATTTCAGAATTGTTGAACCTGCGTTATGGATTGAGCCAGGGGCTTGTGGAAGAAATATTTTTGATGACAGTTTTTTAAACCTTTGTTATTCCCTGCAATACCCCTTGTCAAGACGTCTTTAGTGTCGGAAGATTTAAACTAAAAATATAAAAAAATTAAAACATTCTCGATTTTATTTTCCCCCCATTTTTTATTAGATTGAAAAAATCTTTAAGCTGTCACGAAGTAAATCTAAATGAAATGGAATTGTTTACTTTGAATGAGAGAATTTTAATCATCGATCTCTAAAAGAAGAAAAAAAACATGACGGTGATTAAAGCATCTCCCTTAATGTGGTTCATCAACAGCCGTCTTGATGAATCTCCTCTCTAAATGTGTTCCTATTACTCAAACCACAAAACACAGACCTGCAAGATGAAACATCGAATGCTTTAGCAGCGTCATCGTATGTCACTCGCCGGCCGACTTCCTCTCTATATTTTCTCCAGTTCAGAATCTGACGACAATTTGTTTGTTCATAAAAACGGCTATGTTTTACGTCACATATCAAATGTCCTGCTCATGATTAAATGTCAAGAAAGTAGTTCCCTTTTTTTTTCGGTGGGCGGTGCATATTATCTTCCATGGAATTTACTCTGTCGTGGTTTAATGAGTGGAGCTTGAAAGATGATTGGCTGAACAACAAGTAGGCTAGAGTCTTGATTGGCCGTTTGAGGTCACCGTGTCACGAGATGGCGAGTCAATCACATGACTGCATCAGCCTCCCTGTCACCCCCGATGGCTGAGACAACAAGACAAGAGACAATCAAGGAAAGAGGAATGGAAACCTTCCTCGTACCAAAACGCCAGGAATTCCGTCGAATCTTCATGGTCCCGTGTTTGTGTAATCTGACACTGTTGATGAAGCTACCAATTTGACCGATTTTAACTGATTGTTTTTTAACTTTTTACCTTCGTGCCATAGAGACCTTCATTTTGTATCATGTGGCCGTCTCCCTCTTAATATGTTTCAAAGTAAGAAACAGAGAAGAAGAAGAAGAAGAAGAGAAAAAAAGACATCTTTGAGATTTTATTGCCCATTGCCTGAAGCAGAATCCTCAGAGTGTACCCTAAGAAAAGAAAATGTCTCTGGTCGCGTCTCCAATTACGCAAGTAAAATTCATGACATTAATTTAGGTGTATTGAATGACATTGTATAAACTCACTCTGAGGTGTATTATGTTATCAAATGATTAGAGTAGAAGTGGTAGCCTGGGACAGTGTCTTGCGTGCCGTCCCCCAAGTGCTTAAGACACCATCTGTGACTCTCGGTGCCATTGACCAAGCTAGCTCCCGTATTCAGCAGGTGCTTGTGACGTTTTGTTTGGAGAGCTAAATTTATCTTCAAGCTATCCTGTCATTGTGCCATTTTCTTCCCCTCAATTCTTTCGTTTATAGCTGACCGGATTATTTCTGCGCAGGATAATTTACCTGGTTGTTTCTTGTTGTTGTTAGTTTGGGGTGATTTCTTTTTGTTTTCAATTTAAAAAAAAAAAACGGGAAAAGAGGGAAGGCAAAAAAAAAAATGTATGACTGGAATGGAAATGTCCATAGATAAATTTGAAATGTATTTATGACATTTGCTTGTTTACAACCATTATTATTATTATTTTTATTATTATTATTAAGTATTATTTATACAGGGTAGCCCCATCAGTGTTAAACCACTGTTCTCCCCTGGGGCCCTGTAGAAAAGCAATACACAGAACAAGAGATAAACAAATACACATGCAACTCTTCTTGGGCGTTTAGCCTACTATATGCCTGGCAACAACAGTGTGCAACTACAATAATGTAAAATGAGCCTTGTACATACTAACAATGCACCTTGGAGCAAAATAAACCTCAACATTTTCTAGGGTACCATTGTGGGTATCATGTCCCGTGGCTTCGGCTGCCTCGCTCCGCACTTGCATTATGTGCCTTTGAAAATTGTCCCTTTTTTTCTCTTCAATGGACAGTTGTATGCCTGTATATTTTATATAGAAATAACTTGTTTTGGACTTAATAACCTGTCAAGTAGATATCAATGCTGTACTGAAGACTTTTAACCTAAATGGGAAAACATTATTTTGACTGGAATAAAAATGTCCATAAACAAATTTAAAATGTACTTATGACATTTGCTTGTTCAGAAATAGCTTGTTTTGGACTCAGTAACTTGTCAAGTCGATATCAATTGAAGACTTTTAACCAAAATGGGAAAACATTAATTTGAGTGGAATAAAAATGTCCATAGATTAATTTGAAATGTACTTATGACATTTGCTTGTTCAGAAATAACTTGTTTTGGACTCAGTAACTTGTCAAGTCGATATCAATTGAAGACTTTTAACCAAAATGGGAAAACATTAATTTGAGTGGAATAAAAATGTCCATAGATTAATTTGAAATGTATTTATGACATTTTCTTGTTCAGAAATAACTTGTTTTGGACTCAATAACCTGTCAAGTCAAAATCAATTGAAGACTTTTAGCCAAAACGGGGAAACATTGACATTTTCAAACATCTGCCTAGAATACCCAGAGGCGTTTTTTGAGCTTTTATTAAGATTCTTTCCAATTCTTTACACTTAATCAAACAAGCTGACTTTTGTAGTAGTCACATTGCAATATCCTGCATGTAGATTTTTTGTTTTCATCATATTTAAAGGAACTGGACACTATTGGTAATTACTCACAATAATTATTGGCACAAAACCTTACTTTGTAACGAGTAATGGGGAGAGGTTGGTAGTATAAAACATTGTGAGAAACGGCTCCCTCTGAAGTAAAGTAGTTTTCGAGAGAGAAGTAATTTTCCATGAATTTGATTTCGAGACCTCAGATTTAGAACTTGAGGTCTCAAAATCAAGCATCTGAAAGCACACAACTCCGTGTGACAAGGGTGTTTTTTTTTCATTATTATCTCGCAACTTCGACGACCGATTGAGCTGTAATTTTCACAGGTTTGATATTTTACAGCAAGTGGGAAGACTGGTCTTTGACATTTACCAATAGTGTCCACTATCTTTAAAGGAACTGGACACTGTTGGTAATTACTCAAAGCAATTGTTGGCATAACAACTTACTTGGTATCGGGTAATGGGGAGAGGTTGATGGTATAAAACATTGTGAGAAACGGCTCCCTCTAAAGTAACATAGTTGTTGAGAAAGAGGTAGTTTCTCACTCATATATTTAAAGACTTCAGGCCTGAAGCCTTTCTATAGCCATCTGAAAGCACTGTATTTTGTGCAAAAATGGTGGTTTTTTTCTTTAATTATTCTCTCGCAACTTCGATAACCCATTGAGTCCAAATGTTCACAGATTTGTTACTTTGTGTTTATGGGATGCACATAAAGGAGATTACCAGTCTGTGACAATTACCAAAGGTGCATATTTAAATACACCTTTGGTAATTGTCAAAGTAATTCCCCTCCACCCCTCCCCCCCCCCCCCCCACCCCCAGCATCATCTCGGACTCCTCTGTATTCTTGTGACTCATAACAAAAAGACTTGAGAACGTACCAGACTCTAGGATCGCAGATTGGTGATTCCCGCAAAACATCAGACATTCCTTCAGTCAGTGAGTCACGTATTGCAGGAGTGCAAGCCAAGGTCCTGTATCTTCAATGTGTAAGATCTCGACTGAGATCCCTACATCGATAATTCATACTCATTTGTCTTCGGATCCTCCCTCTCTAATGTCTTGGTTATTTTCTTGGAGACCTTCCTCCCCGAGATGATTTCTTACCTTGCAGATGCACTTTGAAGTTACGAACCTTGAAAATCAGTGTGTATTTGGCAAGGGTGGACACAGAATTAATTGTTTGTTTGTTTGTTTGTTTGTTTGTTTGTTTGTTTGTTTGTTTGTTTGTTTGTTTGTTTGTTTGTTTGTTTGTTTGTTTGTTTGTTTGTTTGTTTGTTTAGATGATCTTCCCATTAAGGGAACTCAGCAAACTCCCACAGGGGGATTTAAACACCAAGCTGGCAACAACCAATCTCTCTCATAAAAAAAATGCTCAGAATAATTGGTCTCTAAAATGCAATTAATTAAATGCTGGCTATTGGCTCCTTATCTCTTTAGCGACCATTAGTTGTACCAAAATGCCCATAGCGGCCACAAACGGCTGCAATATTTGACCTACATCCCGTCAAACAAGAGGGTCAGAGAAAAGCTACCGAACTAAATTGATGTTTTCTGACGTTAACATAGAATCTACAATTCTAAAACAAAAAAACGATTTATGTTTCGGAATAATTTTAGCGTTTCTCCTGGATATAACGGGGCAACAAATTAGCAAGATTAGCAATGGCTACAGGGAGCCTATAGTGATGATTATACAGAAATGAACAGTCGCTCTAATATTATTCAGTTGAGTTATTCACGCCTGCAGTTGTACGCAAGGAGTAACTTGTTAATCTATAATGTCCCCCTCCCTCTATTTGTGGGTATTTGAGTCTTTAGCTGATTGAGCAGACGATGCCATAAGGTAGAATACACTTAAAGATCTGCCAACTACTGCATCAATTATACAAGTAGAACTATTAGATGAAGATTAGGACTAAGACTGCTGTCATGTTAATCTAGAGGTCAGTGGTTAAAATCCTAGGCTAGTGACAAAAAATTGTTCAACCACAAATTGTTTAAAATTTACCTAGTCAGTCTCTTTCCCTTTTGGTTTATTGTTTGACTGTTCAAAAATAAACAAACATAATTGCTGTGAGTGTCAGAACAATAAATTCAAATTTATTGACTTGTCTCTCCTTTCAGCTATTTATTTCAAGCTTATAAATTCTTGTTTATTCAGACTTCACACTGTTTTTTAGATCCTTTTCTTTCAAGTCGAGCACAAACTATGTCTAAATCTCTATAATTCTCCTATATGGCCCGAGGGGGAAACCATGACTCAAAACCTGTTGTTTCTATTAACTGCCCGACTAAAACTTAAATAGTATCGCCTTCCATTGACAACCCAAGCCCGGAATCCAACAGATTGGCTTAACGCAGTGGCATTCTCCCGTTCAGTATTCTCCTTTGGCTGTGGGGGAGAGGGGGGGGGGGGCTGAATTGAGAACCGTCCGTGTTCCAAATGGCGTGATTGGTTTTCTCCAGTCAACGGTGCCAAAATTGTCACTCGCTAACATCCAAGCAAACACAAGAAAGCTGGCTTTTTCCGATCGTAATGGACGAGCACGATTAGGTAGTAAAGAATCCTCTTATCGTGGTCTGGGGTGTTTATACCAAAAGAATGGAGTGCAGCCGGAGGGCAAGTGACGGCCCCGATTGTTTGCGTTGTTTTCCTTGCTCAAACTGGAGCGGAGCTTTTTGTCGTTCCATCGAGGGCTAATTACTAGGAATGTATCGTTGAATTCTAAAGCAAGTGATCAGTTTGAAGTATGTGCATAATTAAAGCATTCACTCCAATTGTCAATTTGATTCGGTGTTGAGTTCAGTACGAGTCACTGCATATATGAATCCGCAAATGAATTCTAAATTGACATATCTCACTTAGAGGTTTCTTATGTCAACAGAAAAATGATATCACTTGAAATATGGAAGGTACAAAAAACATTGTGTTTGCACACAAGTACATGTACTTAAAACTCTGATGCATTTAGAAAGCTACTGTAAAAACAAGACTTCACTGAGAATCAAATTCTCCTGAAGACGAGCAGAGTATACTGTTCGAAACGTCGAGACCAAACCTGCTCTTTTCAGAGGAGAGATTTTACACATGGTTGTACCCGCAAACTTACGATTCATATTTATTTTTATAGTTTATTCTCCACACCATGCAAAGCTTCTAAAACCATTTAAGACTTCACTTGTCCACTTTATTGGTTGCTTGTAACAGTTTTTAATGTCCTGTGATTTTAGTACTTGGCCTTTTAGGTACAGTTTGAATAAAATGTTTGTTCATGCATTCTACAATCAGACGACACAAGTTTAGGAAAGCTTTCAAATGTATTGATGCAGCTTCAAATAAGTGACAAATCATAGACCAGCTAGTTAGGCCCAGTTTCATAGAGCTGCTTAAGCACAGAAAAAAATTGCTAAGCACAAAAAGCCCAAGAAAATTATGCTTATCAAGATAAGGTTACCAGCCAAAAGACCATTTTACATGTCCCATTCGTGACTGGTGTCCTGCTCCTTTTGCTTAGCAGGAAACTGTTAAGCATTATTTTGTTTTCAACATTGTGGCCCAAGGTAATCAGTAATTAGCAATATAGTAAAAGCGATAAGAAAATTACAAGGAGGATTAAAAACTGTTAAAAAAACACCTGAAAAAAAAGGAATGAATGAAGGAATACAATCAACAAAATTACCAAGACAACAACAAAATAACTGGACCGCATCTGTCATGAGATAACACCCAACCACACCACTTAATTATTATGTGATTCATTATATTTTACTTTTTAAAATATCCTTGCAACCATAACAATAATTTGTTTTATATAAAAAAAAACTAGCTTTTAAAGTCCAGAGCACCGCAGGCAATGTGTCCCTTTAAAGACACTGGACACTATTGGTAATTGTCAAAGACCAGAATTCTCACTTGGTGTATCCCAACATATGCATGAATAAAAAATCTGTGAAAATTTCGAATCAACTGGTCATTGAAGTTGCAAAAGAATAATGAAAGAAAAAACACAAATTTGTGTGTTTTCAGATGCCTAATAAAAGGCTTAATGCCTGATGTACTTTGCCTATCAATAGCACCTTTAAGGCTGGTTTATAGTCGATAGCACAATGGTCGCGCAATGGAAATCCTGATGCGCGACACATTTTTATAGACATCGCTGAGGCCTAAAAACTGTGTCTTTTCTTGATCGCGCAACAAGATTTCCATCGCGCGACCGACCTATAAACCGGCCTTTATGAAGTACGGCTGTGTAGTCGAAGACCAATGTTGTTTTAACGTATACTCCTACACTGACTTGTAATAAGCACTGTATACTCAGTACTTTGCAAGTCCTATGGGGAGATCCATTCTATAGGCCACTCTAATGGGATTTAGGTCCATGGGGCCCAGTATTGTAAAGCAGGTATGTTAACCAATAAACAGGGATGAGATTGTTCAGACTTCAGAATTCAGACGTTTTATGTCGAAGGTTTGAAGGTAGTTGTAGCACTAAAAGGCTAACTAATTTTGTAAACAGTTTTTCATTGAACAACAGTTTGTAAACCACTGACGTATCAGTTTTCTCAATGTTACTTATACATCAATTAATAATCGCTGTATCGATGATGAATATCTGTTATCTGTTGTGCTTTTGGTGTCTTTGTTACAAAACGTGTACCCATGATTGTGGCTGTTCACTTTAACCTATCCCAACTTGGCCTGAAAGTAAATTGAGGAAGAAGGAATATCAAGTAATAAACCACAACCCAAAATTATTTGAGATAGAAAGAAGTAAAGCTGAGCTGTTTCAGCTCCTCTACCTTGTTTCAAAAAAATAGTTCTTAGTCCGACATATTTCTTGAGAAAAACTCTGCTATAGGTTCGAAACGTCTGGGCCCAATTTCATGGCTCTGTTTACTGTATTTACAATCACCATTCTCTCCTAACTTTGCAAGCGCCAAATTTCTGCGCTAGCTGTGTAAGCAAAAGATGCTTAGTAACGTGGAGTACGCACGCACACCAAAATTCACAAAATAACCCATCAAATACGATTGATGTAAGCAAAGAATTCCCTGCTTTAGCAAGCGTTGATTCTTTGCTTACGGTAAGCAGAGCCATAAAATTGGGCCCGCCGCCCAGGTCATCAATATTTGTTTTCACATTTATACCATAGAATATTATGGTTGATAAGTAGTTTGCAATGCAGCTAATTTTAGGCCCTTGTTACCTCCATTGACCCTTGCACGCGCATCACGCGCAGCGACCAATGCCACGCCCAACATGTTGGTGGGCGGTTAGGTTTACGTGTATTAACGCCGCGTCGCCTAAAATGCACACTTTACTGCATAACGCGCAGCATATAGAGTTATATATGAAAACGCACAGTGAAATTACCCACCAGTATGGCGCATTCAAGATTTTTCTGCTGATGACGTCAGGTGAAATGGGTCAATTGATCTATAGAGAATATGTTTATCTTACAAAATACAAGTGATGCCACAGGGATATATAAAATACACAAGCCTGCTTCTCATTTTCAGAATGTTTTACTTTCACTTATTTTTTTGTCAACTTGAAACAAACAAATCTGAAGCGGTACAATACTACCATGGGAGTATAAATGTTTAGGTAAACTCTCCAGGTGTGTGGCTTGTATTTCCCCAATTAGTGTTAATTAGCTTTGTTTTTAAGACAATCTGGTGATGTTTTTTATGGTTTAACCTCGTTGGTCTGTGATATACTGTTGTTGATGTTGGTCTACGTTACAAATCTCATTTTTATCGTTGATGCCAGATTGGTTGCCAGAAACTTTGTATACGAGATTGTCCATGGTTGTAAACTTTGCAGTCGAAACTAGATTAATAGATCAGAGCAGAGGTTGAAGATGGTACCGATCTAATTTATCTGGTTTATAGTCTGTTTTAGTACTCCAGACAAAACCAGATCAATCCAGTCCAGACCGGTAGCAACCAGACCAGACGTCATTTGTGTAATTTTGTCAATTACTATCCCTCTTCAGTCCAGTCACAGAACTCAAGAATGCAACGAGAGCCTGTGCTCAGAAAAGGGGGTGGGGGAAAGCGACTGAGAGTTCGGAAACGTCTAAAAGAGCATAGATCTTGCTTCAGATTGGTAAATAATTGAGACATGCCTTATTGGGTCCAGGAGACATACTCTATTTGCGTTCATCATGCCGATATTAAGACGGGACGGTGTCACCCTCAGAGAGACACTTGTTAGGTGAGGGAAGAAATGGGGGCAGATAAAAGGCCTCATCAATAACACTGCTGACATACAACATGGAGATTTATTTGCCCTGCCCAGTCGGAAACCGTGTACTTTGTAGCGAGATAGCTCTGGTGCGATGTCTCTTCTGCAACGACGGAGCATTTAAAGTACGTTTCCTGTTGCAGTCACTCCGACCAATAGAAGCACGTTTCGCTTAACTTCATCTCTTATTGGTCGGACATTGTGGCTCCAAAACTTTGAGTGCATTGGAAGGGGAAACAAAACAAAAAATAGGAGTAAAATTAATGGTTATGGCTAAAGATGGCTGTTAGGGGTTTCGTGTTACATCCCTAAGCAAGTTGTTCATTAAAGTGTTGGGTGAGAGAAACACAGGAGGTTTTAGTCTTTTCTTCAAGCACTTCTTTAGAGCTCTGTCGTTGAATCCTTGGTTCAGAAAACCCCTCGCCGTCAGGAAGATTGGGCTTGTAGTCTCGGACTGATTACGGTTGGGTTTAACTCTGAGTGATTGTCTGGGGTTATACTTTTTGTAACATAGAAGAGCTGAGTATTTCCGGACTGTTTTTTTCTTTTGGGGGAGGGGCTGGCATCCCCACAGGGGCTCAAAACAACCCCTCACCCCCCAAAAGCAACAAACAAGTGCAGTGTAATGTGCAGGCATGTTATTTCTCAGCATTTTCTCAGAGCCTCCTCGAGCCTTCAAACTGTTCTTGAAATAAATAAAGCAACCAAAAAAAAAAAAGGAGAAACAAATATTTCACACTGTGTCCAAACCAGGAGTGCTGTGTTTCTGACGATGCACAGAGTCTGTGAAAGCTCACTGAATTGTTACATCTGGTAGGTTCTGGGTCTAGAATAAGGGGGAGCCCAGGCCGGCCAGCGAGCTGTTTTCATTAGTTTTCACATTGGGCAAACCTCATCTCTGAGTTTGGGTTCCAAACATACTGTTTACAGATGGGGCAATGGTTTTCCCTGCTCCTTTTCTGTTACAAATTAGCTTGTCAGCCCAGTTCAAAAAAATACCTCTTAATTTATACCTCCTTAGAGTTATTTTGAATCACTGTCCCTCTGGACAGAAAATGGGCACCACAGCAAAAGCACAGGGCACCACGGTGATGCTGATGGGTGCGGTGGGTTTTTTCAAGGCCTGGGCCCGATTTCATAGAGCTGCAAAGCACAAAAGTTACTTAGCATGAAATTTCTTCGTTAATAAAAACAGGATAACCAATGAAATTTCCATTTGTTTCATATTGCTTGTTATCGTTATTCAGCTGTTGTTTGCATATCCTGAAAACCACATTATAAAATTTGGTTGGTAATTCTGTTTTTATCAAGGCATAAATTTCATGGTAAGCAACTTGTTGTGCTTAGCAGCTCAATGGAGTTGGGCCCTGCTCTTATACAGGTTTTCGTTGTTCAACTATTGTTCAAAATGGATGTAATATCTGGGTTAAGTCTTGATTTATTAATAGTTATGCAGACAGTCTTTTTGCCTTCATGGCACCAGATTGAGCTTCTTAGCTGCCTGGGGTTGTTTACTATTTACAAAGAAATTACAGAGAAAAAGTTGCCAAAAATAATGAAATCTTCTTCAATCAGTTCTCAAATTACAGCTCGAGACTTTTGTCTAGGATGCACGTCGACAGCTGACCGCCACATGCCGCCATTTGCAAAATGAAAGCCATTGATTAGTTCGCCATTTTTATTATTCACGGAATTAGGGAGTTGGAATCAGCCCAAAATCTTCATAATTTTTAGGTCAAGGAATAGGGAGACGCAGAAACTTCATCATTTGCAAGAATTATAATGGATGATTTTGGGTGAATAATACTTCAATGAATGATGCAGATAATTAGAACTGAAAACTGTTTTTGTGTAGGTATGTGGGCGTGCAAGTCTTGCATATTTTCTGGACTTTTGGGGGCTCTGCAATTGTTTTAACTTGTGAAGGAAACAGCGTTAGCACTTAGATGGGACTCTTTTGCCTAAGGTTTGGCGCTTTGAGCTACAACACTCATTGTTATAACATGAATATGGTTGGACAGATCATAGATGTTTTAAAAGTAAAATGATGCACACATAAATGCATCCCAATTGTGTGGTTTTTCCTTTTAAACCAAGAACTGACACAATCCGCCGTTTTTGTGGCGTTTTTTTTTTAATCTACAAAATGGCGTACCGTGTTATTGCACAGAGTAAAACTGAAAAACCAAACAACTCCAGCCACATATATCTGGATCATTATATTCTATATTATATTTCAAACATCTTTCCAACCATCTTGACAAAACTTGACCGGCGCCTTTGAATGTTCCTCTTTTTCAGTAAAGTGCGCCTTATAAATGCTGTAGTTTATTATTATTATTATTATAATCATTTCATAACAAATGCTTTTATGTCCCGTTAAAGGCACTGGACACTATTGGTAATTACTCAAGACAATTATTAGCATAAAAATTTACTTGGTAACAAGCAAATGGAGAGCTGTTGATAGTATAAAACATTGTGAGAAACAGCTCCCTCTGAAGTTGTTTTTAAAGAGGTATAATGTCTCTCTTAAATAATAAAAGGTTTCAGTTTAAGCTTTTTATTGTGCGACTGAAAGCACACATATTTGTGCAACAGGGGTGTTTTTTTGCAGTTATTATTCTCTTGCAACTTCGATGACCAATTAAGTAAGAAAAATTCACAGGTTTGTTTTATTGGTGCATATGTTTGGATACACCAAGTGAGCATACTGGTCTTTGACAATTACCAATGGTTTCCAGTGCCTTTAATGGGTCTCAAAGTTTGAATCTGTGCAAGACTTGCACAGTCATTGTACTAAGAGTCAAACATTCAGCCAAATTTAAGCTTGAATTCCCAACATAATACAAATGTACTAAAATGTTGGAAATGTTCTCCAAAGTAACTTTAAAAAGTGTGCACAGGGGCCAGTTTCATAAAGCCTTTAAGCACAAAAACGTGCTCATCAGCACAGAAAAAAAGATTGCAACCAAAATTCCATAAAATTTACAATGTTGTCACTGGTGTCCCATTCAATTTTTGCTTAGCCTGCCCAGGGCCCAATTGCATAAAGTCTGTAAGAACAAAACTTGCTCAGCGCAGACAGATATCGCTTCACAAAATCTGGTTACCAGCCGAAATTCCATAAACTTGACATTGTTGCAACTGGTGCACCAATACAATTTTCACCTATAGCAAAGAAATTTATCTAGCAGTATTTTCTGCCTAACAGCTTTAGGAAATTGAACCCAGAACTGATGCATTCCCCCATGACATCTTGACTTACAAACTGAATAAAAAAAAAGGGGGTTGTCGGAATCGGTCTCACAAATCGTATCATTTATTTGATTTGCTTATCTGTATAGAACCGTGAAATCCGTTATTGATAGCATTGACTAAGTCTATGCCCATCTGTGTGTAACTGAAGTCTTTAATGGGAACCATACAGTGAAATGTGATGATGTGTGCAATTTACTTTGATGACGGGGACATGAAGCGTGGCATCAGCCCAGCTTCAATTACTGATAACCGATGTAATTTAGATTCCCTATCTAGAGGTTGGACTGGGAATAAATCATTTGGATAATCGGGTGTTTAATTCTCGGATAACGATAAAAAGACAATTATTATACTCACCTTCTGGGATATTTTTTAAAGGGGAGGTTGAACTTCAGTGTGAGACCCTACCTACTTCTTGGCTCTGCTAAGCGGGGAATTCTGCGCTTTACAGCCCATTTCGCATTTACATGACTTCGTAAGCATTTTATTTATTGGTATAAAGCACAACCATAAAATTAGGCCCTGTTTTGTCCAGTTCTTTTATATTGTTTCCGCACTATAAAGGCAAATTGGATATTTATAAGCAAACGTATAGTACAATAACATTTAACAAAAAATAAAAATTCTTAATAGTACATTTTTATAGTTCTCCATTGCAATTTATGTTGCTTTAGTTGTTCTTGTTATCGCTGGGGTTTTTTTGGTCTTAGTTTCATATTTTATTTTAATCCTTGCAGAAAACCGTTTTTTTCAATGAGTTAAAATGTTTACATCAGTTAAGCGTATTCATTTGGGAAAAAGTATCCATAGTCTTTGAATATTTATTTCAATGTTTCAATACTCATAAATTTATATGTACGACCCAGGTCAGTTCATCTTGGTTTGTCAAATAGTCATCAATTTGAGCCCTGTGTGTATTTACCCTTTTGATTTGTGGTACAGAAAGTATATAGACGCTGTCTATGTCTTGTAGATTCTTTTTCTTTTTTTTCTCTTTCTTCTCAAACACTACAGGGGTCTTATCTATAGGAAATGTGATTGGACCAAAGACAATTAACATGTAAATTGCGTCTCTTTTGACATTGGGTCTGCTGTTAGAATGTTAAACCAAACAACTCCTCCAATAAATTGACATGTTAGAGCTGTGTTTGCTGAAGTGATATTGATGACATTTTGTTTTGGTAAATCATGTTTAATTCAAAACAATCCATTAGAAGCTTGAGGATCCTTTCATATGATTTAGTCGGAGATTGTCAAGGCCAAAGTAAAAATCAAGACTTTGATGTCAATATTAACCTCCATTTGTCATCTTGACAGTTGATAGCAGTGTCAATAAAAAAGTCCTTGAAAAAAAAATAGCACCTCTAATTGAGGGTATGAGAAAGCATTTTGAGGGAATTTGTATCAATTTCACACTCTGGCTTCAGGGTCAATTTCATTGAGCTGCTTAAAGGCAGTGCACACTATTGGTAATTACTCAAAATAATTATTAGCATAAAACCTTACTTGGTGACGAGTAATGGGGAGAGGTTGATGGTACAAAACATTGTGAGAAACGGCTCCCTCTGAAGTGACATAGTTTTTGAGAAAAAAGTACTTTTTCACGAATTTGATAAATCCGTAAATCTTGATATCGAGCATTGATATTGTTTTAATGTTTTCTCAAAAAGTAAAGCATTTCAAGGAATAATATTTCAAGAGAAGTCTTTCACCATTACCTTCTGTAAACCCTGTAAGTTATTTGTAAATCTGTGAACATTTATTTTTGTTCTGTTCTGAAAGTGTCCAATGGCTATAAGATGAACATCAATTCCTGCCTCCGGGTCCGGCTCTCCTGAGTTGTGTTCATGATGAATCTTTTTTTTTTTTTTTTTTTTTTTTTTTTAGCCCTCTATTAAAGTGGCTTTAGTTTGGGGGTGAACTTGCATAATTTTTTTTTTTTCTTTTAAAAAAAAAGGAATTTAGGGTTTGTTGAAGATGTGTACTTCAACAGGGCCCAATTACATAGAGCTGCTAAGCCTAAAAATTTGCTTAGCATGAAATTTCTTCCTTGATAAAAACAGGATTACCAACCAAATTTCCATGTGATTTTCAGGATAAGCAAACAACAGCTGAGTACCAGTAACAAGTAATATGCAACAAATGGAAATTTGGTTGGTAATCCTGTTTCTATCAAGGAAGAAATTTCATGGCTAAACAAATTTTTGTGCTTAGCAGCTCTATGAACTTGGGCCCTGATGTAAACAGTAATCAAGTATTGGGACCATTCAGTTTCAAGCTTTGTGTCTGTCAGATTTTAATGGACTGCTCTTAAATCACCAACCCCTTCTAATTAATACTGGCCACAATTTGTCTGTTATTTACAACTTGGTACTACAGCAATAAGTGACCATAACTTCAATGGATGCTTATTTACTGACAGATCTAGTTCAGATTATTGTTGTCCGTCTTATTTGCAATTAGCACAAAATAAACTTGGCATGGCTTGTCACTGTATTTCATTGACGTGACTGTCATTGCTACTCGTCTGACTTTCCTGAAACAATCTTTCTTAAAAAGCTATAATTTCTTAAAGTCATGTAACTTGTTGGCTGTCTTCTTGAAAAACAACAAAGACCAAAATTAAAAACGGTGTATAAGTGTGGGTGCTTGCAGTTTTCTTCTTTTCCCAATAACAAAGTTTCGTATTTATGAGTTTATTGTGTATAATGTCAATTCAGTAGAATAGACATTTTCATTTTAGGTCTAAGTTGAAATGATCACCAGCCATTAAAGGCAGTAGACACTATCGGTAATTACTCAAAATAATTGTTAGCATAAAACCTTACTTGGTAAACGAGTAATGGGGAGAGGTTGGTAGTATAAAACATTGTGAGAAACGGCTCCCTCTGGAGTGGATTAGTTTTCAACAAAGATGTAATTTTCCACGAATTTGATTTCGAGACTTCAGATTTGGAACTTGAGGTCTCGAAATCAAGCATCTGAAAGCACACAACTCTGATAATAAGTTGTAGAGCAGACCAAAGCAAACCAAGGCCCCAAATTTAGTAATTTACCCATTCAAGTGTTTGTTGCTCATCTCACACACCAACCGTCTTAGTGTTGATTCCTTAAGGTTTCTGGGCTTGAAAAGACTTTCATTTTCACTCTTCTAGGGTGATCCTTGTTTTTTATAATGCCTGCGCCTTCTCTTTGAAACAGCCTCCCATCACTTCAACCCAGAAAAGCAGAACTTGTTCTCAATTTAAAACACATCTCAAAATCTATTTCAGAAAACAAAGCCTTTTGTTTTCTTTGTGTATGTTATAGCAGAGTTCTTTTTTTTTTTTGCGCCAGGAGTGTCATCCTTCACAGACTCTTATTATTGTTCATTCTAACAGAGGAAAATATCACAGAAATACGCTTTGTTCTCTGTTTCGATTTTAGTTGATGGTTATTATGAACATCTTGGAACATTGTCTCGCATTATTCTTTGAGCAGTTAGAGACCATCCTCCATTCACAAGCCCCCATCCTCGTCGGAGAAATCATCTCCGATCTGATTGTAGGGTCCAGGTCATTGACTCTCAAGTGCTAATTTCTAATTTAATGAAGACGGCAAGGAGTTGATTCTTATGCATTGAAACCAGCGGGATCTAAACCTCTGATTATATTAGCCCGCCTGTGTAATTACTCACCCTAGAGGGGGTATCAAGTTGGATGGTGAACTATTAGGTGATGGCATAACATGTAACTCACTGTTAAATTTGACTACTCAGACTATTGCCCAAGAACTAGGAAGCGGAAATTGCAAATCATTGGCTGGAATTGATGGATATTTAAAAACTTACGCAAACGACAAAAAAAGAGATGCGAGGGCTCGCAGAAAGTTATTCATTACATTTACGATGACAGAAACATTTTCTTCAGTATCAAGTGAAATCAGTTCTTCTTGTATTAAGGATAAAATTTGATCACTGTTCAACAGATTATCAACTTCAAGGTACTTTTGTTTGGAGAAAAAGAAAAAAAATTATGAATACTTCTGATGATTAATCATTACAAAGTACCCATTATTTGTGCAACACATAGTATTAATCAACTGCTGGACTAAGAAACCATAAATCTTTTTGCTATTTCTTGTTCACAATCACTGGCAATGCAACTGCATTTGCCTAAAGACAAATGATGGAAACTACTTTGCAGTTTTCCTCCATTTTTTGTTGTGGGTTTATTGTTGCCTGCGTCAAGATGAGAAACAAATACTGGGTGTTTCTGAATGAATGTCCATGAGTGGCTTCAACACAGAGCTGGGTGCTACATAGTATTTCAAGGCCCTCTGGATCTCTCTTGTTTTCGGGTTCACACTTCGTGAAAACACCCATTTTAAAAACCCAACATTCTGGGCCCAACTTCATAGAGCTGCTTAGTGGCCGATTTTGGGCTTACTGTTTTCATTTCATAGCGATTTTCATTTCATAGCGCTGCTAAAAACAGTAAGCACGCGAAAAGGCGTGCTAACCTTCAGTGTTCACGGAAATACATGACGTCACAATGCAAATCCATGGTGACAGGCCTAATTTTTCTGCTAACCTGTGAAACACGCTTGCACCTTCTGTGCTGCAGTAAGCACACAAAATTGCTTACCATTAAACAGCTCTATGAAATTGGGCCCTGATCTTTAATCATCTTAATGATGGTTCTGTCAACTTTTTGAGCAACTTTGGTGGATAATCCTGACAAATTGTTCCTTTTTGCTACATCCACAAAGTAATCAGCTGCTCAGTAAATTGTCTATTTGACTGTTCTAGTGTGGTTTGCTGTCTTATCTTTCTGGTCTCTATATTTGAAATCTCCATTTCTGAATTACAACGGGACTTGTCTGTGATTACTGTACTATCCCATTAGATTTAATTCACACCCTCAGGCAACTCTATCATATTGATAGCTCACCTGGGTCTTGCCAAATTACCGTCATTAGTCAGAACTACTGGTCATCTAGATCTTGTTTACAATCATGCGCAAAAAAAAAGGCCCAGATTTTCAGTCGGTTCGGGCGGTATTTCAGTAGCAGGTTGATTAAGAACTCCCCCCCTCCCCACTCTGACGCAAATTTTAATGGAAATTAAACTTAAATAGATCAATGTGCTTCATTGGATTGTATGCGAGATATCCTTCCAAAAGATTGTATCACTTTCTGTAGCAATATGAAATATGTCTCGGTGTATTTTTATCATCTTCATCTACTTTTGCATTTGGTGCTTGATATGTTGCATTGTGTGTGTGGCCCCCCTCCCACTCCTATTGTGTCTTTATTCTGTCTTGGGAATCTCTAGAATTATTCATGAGGATTTTAGGGGAGGGGTATTTATGTACAAGATGACAGGAGTGGTTGAATAATATAGCAGCTTTTAGTGGGGGACAACCTGGGCCACACCCTCTTCCACACCCCTGCCACACCCTCTTCCACATTGCGCCTCACCCTCTGCAACACCCTGTGCCCCACCAACTGCCATACTGTCACACCCTCAACCACACCCTCTTCAAAACTCTCTGCCTCACCCGTGCCACATCCCTGCCACACCCCTGCCACACCCCTGCCACACCCCTGCCACACCCTCTTTCACATTGTGCCTCACCCTCTGCAAACAACCTCTGCCACACCAACTGCCATACTGTCACACCCTCAACCACACCCTCTTCAAAACTCTCTGCCACACCTTTAACCACACCCCTGCCACAGCCTCCGCCACACCTCTGTCACACCCTATGCCACATTGTCATTTTGCATTCATGCGTTTGTAGGTTTTTTGTAAGTTATTATTTTGTACTCTTGTAGGCACCTTGGGCAATGTATGTGCACAGTATAAGTTTTGCATATATCTACACCCGGCACAGTATATACTTTTGAAACCATGCTTTTGACTCGTAGCATTCTGACGAGGAGCCTTAAAGGAACACGTTGCCTTGGATCGGACGAGTTGGTCTGTAAAAAGCATTTGTAACCCTTTTTTATAAAATGCAAATGGTTGGAAAGTTGTTTTAAAAGTAGAATACAATGATCCACACAAATTTGCCTCGAAATTGGGTGATTTTCCTTATACTGTGCGAACTAACACGATCGGCCATTTATGGGAGTCTAAAATTTGACTCCCACAAATGGCCGACCGTGTTAGTTGACGAGGTAAAAAGAAAACCGTGCAATTTCAAGGCATGTTTGTGTTGATCATTGTATTCTACTTTTACAACATCTTTCTACCCATATGCATTTTATAACAAAACGGTTATAAATGCTTTTTAAAGACCAACTTGACCGATCCAAGGCAACGTCTTCCTTAAATACCCCTTCCTGTTGTTATTGAAGTTCATCAATTACTGTATCCATAGACGATTTGACCTCTGACGTCACTCGAAAACCATAACATGATTCGCGCGCATACCGCTGCGCAAAACCTTTGTGTTTTGGCAGCCAGCTAGAAAGTGTATGCAATCTTACCATGACTACGTGTAAATTTGCCCGGCGAAACATGATGTATACAGTGTTTTTTCAACAGACGGCAGTTTGAATGTAAACATAGGTCACATCGTCTATAGATTCGCAGAAATAAGATCCACAATGTAATTTCTTTGAGCTGTGAAATTTTCATCAGATTTGGTCCAGTGATTTTGAGACATTGCAAGGCCCTAGCTCTCCTATCCCTACCAAGAAAGGTCTATGAATAGACACAAATGGTTGTCGTTTAAACAACTGACATTTTCAGAATTGTGAAGCCAATGCATAAATTGCATTTTGATGAGCGAAATTAACATTGTTATTTTGTTGGTGTAGAAATGTCAACAAGTGCATTAAAGCCATTGGACCCTTTCGGTAAACAGTATTGTCCAAGGCCCACACTTCGTGTATCACAACTTCTATATCAAATAACAAACCTGTGAAAATTTGGGCTTAATCGGTCGTCGGAGTCGGGAGAAAATAACGGGAAAACCCACCCTTGTTTCCGCACGTTTCGCCGTGTCATGACATGTGTTTAAAAAAAATCTGTAATTCTCGTTAATGAGAATTGATATTGTTTTACTGTTTTCTCAAAAAGTAAAGCATTTCATGGAATAATATTTCAAGAGAAGTATTTCACCACTACCTTCTGTAAACCCTGTAAGTTATTTGTAAATCTGTGAACTTTTTTTTTTTTTCTGTACCGAAAGGGTCCAATGGCTTTAATATGATTACATATAAATGCTTTCGTCAGAAGACTGCTTTCTCTCAGAGGAAACTGATCGAAACATCGAGTTGAAACCAACGGTTCTTTTCAGAACCACCTCAACTTATTTAGAGAAAGTCATTACATGGTGTTACCGCAAACCTTTCCATGTCGTACATTTCAACCATGCAAAGTTTACATTCCTGCTTACATATAAATGGATACTGTTTTTGCATCAGGGATAAAGAATGTAATTTTTTTTAGTCTTACATTAAGCACTGTATAACCTACCAAATGAATAAACTTTAGTGTTCAAGTAAAATATGATATTTTTAAAGACACTGGACACTATTGGTAGTTGTTAAAATCCAGTCATCTCACTTGGTCTCAACATATGCATAAAGTAACAAATCTGTGAAAATTTGAGCTTGATTAGTCGTCAGAGTGGCGAGATAACTATGAAAGAAAAAAACACCCTTGAGGTCTCGAAATCAAATTCTGGAAAATGACTTCTTTCTCGAAAAGTAATTGACTTCAGAGGGAGCTGTTTCTCACAATGTTTTATACTATCAACTCGTATTTATGCTGATGATTGTTTTGAGTAACTACCAATAGTTTCCACTGCCTTTAAGCATGTGAAACACAAATATATTCTTATAGACCCCCTTGCACAATGCCGGCTACCATTTCCGCCTTTTGGGGGAGTCAATTCCTTTGTGCACACTTTGACTTCGAGGTTGACTCCAAAAATGGTCGTCAGGATGGGTGCATGTATGTGTGTGTGCTCTGCGCTTTGTGCAAGGGGTGTATTTTAAAGGCAGTGGACACTATTGGTAAATAATCAAAATAATTAGTAGCATAAAACCTCACTTGGTAACGATTAATGGAGAGAGGTTGGTAGTATAAAACATTGTGAGAAACGGCTCCCTCTGAAGTGGAGTAGTTTTTGAGAAAAAAAGTAATTTTCCACGAATTTGATTTCGAGACCTCAGATTTAGAATTGAGGTCTCGAAATCAAGCATCTGAAAGCACACAACTTCGTGTGACAAGGGTGGTTTTTTTTCATTATTATTTCGCAACTTTGATGACCAATTGAGCTCAAATTTTCACAGGTTTGTTATTTTGTGCATATGTTGAGATACACAAAATGAGAAGACTGGTCATTGACAATTAACTAAGGTGTCCAGTGTCTTTAAAACCCTGGCAGAAGAGGGGTGAATGTTCTCTTTCAAGATATGGCTGGGGGAGGGCAAGGCAAGATTCTGTAAATAACATGGTTTAACCTATATAATTGTTTAGTAATTTTATTTATAATCATTCATACATCTGATGTAGACATTATCTTAATGGCATGATTTTTCATAAATATTAAATTAACAATCAATGTTAAACCAAATCAGGAAATATTATTTTCAGGTAGGCTACTTGGTGTCCATCAAACAAATAACTGAAATCAAGAATTTCTGGTCAGAAAAAAATACTCCCGCCATAGCCAGTCAGAAGATCCAACATATCACTGAAAACAAAAATCAATCACCACAGTGTTCTTGTGATGAGCAGGGCCGGTGACCCAAAGTTAATGACCATTGGCTTTCACCGCGCAGCCAGTCGTTCAGTTGGTCTGTACCCTGTACCTCGAGGGCTACCGTGCGAATAACATCAGTTATGACCTGATGCTAGCTCATTGACAGAGAGGGAACGACACAGGGACATGTTCATCCCACAGCCTCGCCTGATAGTGTCTCTAAGAAATTGATTGCTGGCTGTATAACCCAGTCATGGTGCAGGACCCCCCTCCCTAACTTTACCCCCCCAGCTTCAGCGAGAGCCCTGGGTGGGTTGCTTTAAAGAGCAGCTGTGTCAAGCGGTTCACTGACAGGCTTGTAATGAGACTAGCAAAGTGTCAGGGAGTTCATAAAGTGGCTGATAATGAGACTAGCACAAGAAAGCTGGTGGGTATAAGTGCCCTTTGTCTTGAATTTGACCTTTAAAATAATATCTGAGGATCGTCAATAACTATGGAAGACTTTTGTGGATTATAAATTGCAGCAGACCTATAAGGTAAACCCATTGTTCTTGGTAATGTGTGCTTGCTCGGAACAAAGTGAACAATGGAAATTTACCTGGTATAAGTCTGCTGCCACCTAGCGTTCAAAAGTCTCCCATTGATTTTCTAATGTGTCTCGTTGTATCTAAGGAATGGCCATTTAGGTGTAATGACTTTAGAACAATCTGTTGAAATCACCCAAAAAAGTTTTAAAAATCAGAAGTTGTGTCTTGGTTTTTTTTTTTGGGGGGGGGGGGGTCTAGGGATTTGCAACCACTCTTGTAAGAAACCAAGAAGTGCACTGCCACAAGCATGGATAAACATTTTTGTTTGTGTCCATTCTACGAACAGCAGTTTGATAACTTCTGATGTCAGTTATCTAGTGGTTTAATCCAGAACCAGGCCTCGGCAGGTTTAAACCACTAGTTGAAAACCGATTCAACACCCATTCATAAATACCTTTTTGGTTAAAAGGCGTAATAAAGTAAGAAACTTTGTAAAACTTATCCGTTTCCGAGTGACTGAGCTCTATTTCCACCTCCATAGTATGTTCAGTATGTACATGTACGATGGCCGTACGCGTGTGTTACTGGTTCCGTTCATGCGCATGTGCGTATAGTCTTGGTGCATATTCGCTGGTTTTCCTTTCACACACAGCGCGGCCAACTCACCGCCCGTAACAAGAAACGTCTTGCATGAAGACTAGCGCAGACAACCGGTTATAAACATTGGTCATTATCAACAGTTTAAACACCCCCACGTGGCGCGCTCTCCACCAATAGGAATAGCGAAACTGTCTGAGGTATTTATGAATCTCTATTCAATATTCCATACTCTATATTCTACCTTCTGTATTCTGTATTCTGAGTGAATTCTAGACTCTATATTCTATATTATTCACAGATTAGGAAATATGTACAACACCCGTTTCCTGAACCATTGTTTCTCTTTAACTTGGTCTCCAGACTGAATTCAACAACGATCGACAGATCTGTCGAATTATTCCTCCTTATGACTAAAAAAAGACTATGGATGCAATGTCATCTATCTGTAGCATGAATCCAGAGCCGTTTACATTACTGCATGCTGTGTGCTCATCTTGCCTCAGGTGAAGGTTTTCCTGAAACCGCTTCTTATTTGATCACTGTGCTTTTAGTGTAATAGAATACAGTCTAAGTAACTCTGTTTAAGAACAGGTACTTCCATTATTTAGTGCAGTCATTAAAAGGTGGACTTAAAAGCTGTGACAACACACAATTGAGGTTCAAGCATTAATGCTTTCCCAAGTAAAAAATATTTACCTTACTGCAGCCATTTTTAAAATTTTAAATCCAAACAACCAAACTGAGGCTGAAAGGCAATAGTCATTACTTAGGACTTCAACCAAACTGAGGCTGGAAGGCAATTGGCATTACTTATGACTTCAACCAAACTGAGGCTGGAAGGCAATGGCCGTCACTTATGACTTTAACCAAACTGAGGCTAAAAGGCAATAAGCATAACTTATGACTTCGACCAAACTGAGGCTAGAAGGCAATAGTCATTACTTATGACTTCTAGCCAAACTGGGGTTGGAAGGCAATAGTCATAACTTAAGGATTCAAACAAATTGAGGTTGGAAGGTATTAGACGTTACTTATGGCTTAAACCAGGATTGGTGGCAGTATTCATAATGTTCTTATTGAACCGGTGTAATTGTCTTGTTAGAAGTGATATTTATTGATTAACGGCAAAAGGTAGAAGTAGTACGGTTTTTCTGATATGAATAAACAGGGAGTTCAGGAGGTTTCATACTTGAAGGCAATTCCAGGTTCAAAGGGCCAGTTATTTCAGGCTCCGCTAAATAATAGGCCTGTGTGATAGATGGCTATAAGTCTATTGTTTTGTGTTGTTTTGACTTAAAGGAATCTATGACAATCACTTGGATGGTCATTCCTTGGAGTTCATTCAAACCAATGGTTAGATAAATCCGGTTGTCCATTGTGGTCACTAAGTTGGTAAACTCATTCTGAAGTGATGTTGCATTGAAAGGAACAATGAGGCTCCTTGGGTATTCTGTTCAGTTTACTGCAAGCTCTAAGAAAGACGAGATAAAATTCCTGAGAAAAATCTCCGCAACGATATCTTTAAAATTGAGAGTGTTTTATTAAGAGTTTGTTCTCATGGTACTATGAACAAAGATGGTGATTGTCTGTTTAAGGTACTTCCTTTCCCCGTTATCCATCCATTCCATGGTTTCCATGCCCTAGAAATAAAAAAACCCTCTATATATGGATGATGCCAGCAACACCTCGACCATCCAAACGTGATAAATGAAAATTGATTGCTCCCAAAGAAGAGGGGAATAATTCTGTGTCGCGCATCCCCCGAGGGCGTATGTTGCGTGTCTAGGACTGGTCCTACCCTGCACTCCCTATGCAGAGCGCTATCGGCTACCAATCAACACACAACTTATAATTATAGTGAGGGATTGCTCATGCAATATGTAGCAGTCTCCACTCTACACTCTCTCTCTCTCTTTCCCTCTCTCCAAGACCCCCCAGGAGGAATTTGGGGCACACCCCCCTGGGGGAACCACCTGCCAATCATTATGACAGGTGCCCTACCCCCTAGGGATTCATTTGCATATTTTTTTCTTAAAGTGGGGCAGGCAAGCCCCTGTTTTTCAGCGATGGTTGTTTTCCTTCCCTGGGCATGTGTGGGGGCCTACAGATTAATTCAGAAATTACAAAGCATTCATTGACCCTTTTGCTCTTTTCGATAAATGAAAATACTATCTGATAGCTGATTCCGTGGTCTGCAATGTAATAATATTATACAATTTAAGATTCCTGGAAAATGTTTGAAATATTTACTGAAGAAGAGCCCAACATTGGTTATGACTGACATTGCATGTGAATCTCCTGTAAAATGATTGTTCCAACATTTTATAATTAACATTTCATGATCCCCTGGTTTGTAAAATATAATGTTTTAAGCTCTTCAGCAAATCAGTCAAAGTTTAAAAAAAGCGCACACAACCATAAAAACCAAATGGAGATAATGTATTGGTCACGAACCAGTTAAAAACCAAATCACAAATGTTCCTGTCTCACTTGATCAAAAACTAAAATAAGGAAGGAAGGTTTCCTTTAACGCAGGTTAACGTTTCGTAAATGTCAAAGACCAGTTTGGCTCACTTGGTGTATTCCAACATAAGCATAAAATAACAAATCTGTACAAATTGGGGACGAATTGGTCATTGTATTTGCAAGAAGTAGTGAAAGAAAAAATACGCTGAATGCATATAATTGGGTGCTTTCAGATGCCTGAATACTGTTAGTTTGCTTATATTTGTGTATATTGTGCATGTATTTGCACATTTTTTTGTAATGATTGACAAAAATGGCTATGTTATTACACTAACACAATTTTCAAAATTCTTGAAAGTATAACAATGTGAGAGTTTTTCGCATCATAATCTTGGAAGAAAATTTCAACCTTAAAAAGAAGAAAGAGGATTACTGTTCCTAACTGCATTTTGAAATTTGTTTGTAATTTTACTAATTCTGCCTCAAAGGATCATAATTTCATTTGTCACAATTCCCTCTTCTTGCACAAACACTTCTGTTTACTCTGCTCCTATAACCATTATAGAGATGTTTTTTATCATCACTATTCACTGGTTAAACTCCCCATCGCGTTTCTCTCTTATCCATCTGAATTCCCTTAACGGTTAGAATCAAACTACAACTTGACAAATTACAAGACTATCTTCCCCTTTGGGGTTCCCGTAAGCTGTAATGTGCAAGTTAAATTTATACCTGAAAAAAAATAAATCAAAGACTGTTTTGTCTGAGACGCACACACACGCACACTTTACCATGGACACAAAACCCCTTCCATAATGATTGCGTGTCGTAGCCAGCAGGCTATAGCCCCCTTTTTAGAAAATTGGAAAGAGAAAAATATTCATCTTCCTCCACAGTCTCCATGCAATAAATAGTCTGTATCCTACTAGGTTATTGAATAGCATTCATAGATTACGCAAGTGCCCTAGGATTGAAAATGCGCAACTGAAATAAATAATAAATATACCAAAACACTTTAGTTTAAAGGGAAGGTATACGATCGGTAATCACTCTACAAATGTAATGGTAATAAATACTTACTTAGTTAGAAGTACAGCAGCTTTCGATAGAATCAATTATTTTGAGAATCATGTCACTTTGAAAAAACGTGGTATGGAAAAATAAATGGTTTTTCCCAAAACAATTTGAATCTGAGAACAATTCGTGTCAGATACATTTCTTAGATTGATTCCAATTACAGATTCGTCTTTCTGCTCGGACCCTAATATTTGGCAATATCTAGAAAACGCTTCCACCTTTTGAAATGAAATTTTCACAGACTTGTTTACATTTCTTGAAAAAAATAGAATTTGCTGTGGCAAACTACTCACCAACCAAAAAATGACCTATGGTACAAGAGTCTTTCTCAAGAACACTCAACCCTAGCCGAGTCCTTCTCGATAAAAAGACTTGACCCTAGCCGAGTCCTTCTCGAAAAAGACTCGACCCTAAAGACTCGACCCTAGCAGTCTCTTTCTTGAGAAAGGCTTGACCCTAGCAGAGTCTGTTCAGCCCTAGCAGAGTCTTTCTTGAGAAAGAAGCGGAACGAAAGCACAGTTTTTCTTAAGAAAGGCTCGAACCTAACACAGTCTGTTCGGCCCAAGCAGAGTCTTTCCTGGGAAAAGATTGACCCTAGCAGAGTCTTTCTATAAAAAAACTTGACCCTAGCAAAGTCTTTCTTTATAAGACTCGACCCTAGCACAGTCTTTCTTAAGAAATTTTTAACCTTAGCAGAGGCTTTCTCAAGAAAGGCTCGACTCTAGCAGAAAGACTTGACTCAGAGTCTTTTCGACCCTAGAAGAGTCTTTCTCAAGGCTCGACCCTAGCAGAGTCTTCCAAGAAAGGCTCGACCCTACAGAGTTTTTCTTAAGAAAATCTCAACCTATCAGAGTCTTTCTCGAGAAAGAATCCACCCTGCGCTATGGTTGGAACATCATGCCACTAACTATTTTTAATATTATATTTTGCATTATGCTGTTTCTTGGTTTCCATGTCATATTTTAAGTCTGCTGAACAAACATGCTTTTTGATGGGAGATAGCTAATGCTTCTTAGGCCCCAAGTATTAGGAAACATGAGACTCATCATTAGAGAGATTTTCCTTTTCTAGATACAGGCATATCCATGTCATTCAATTATTAGAGATTAGGGTCTCATTTCAACCCCAGTAGAAGCATAATCTATCACAGGTCGTTCAGAAAGATAGATTTCCTGATCCACTGTCTTCCACCATTGATCTGAGAGGTCAAGGGGTCACAGAGTTTAGCTGAATCTGATCCCCTATGCTTAGATCATCTCTCCATCACATTATAGAAAAAGGTTGGAGAAAACCCACAGGTTTTTTTTTTAGGCCAAAGTGAAGGCAAATTAATTACAGAACCACTTTGTGGGCTTCCAGCAGATGACGGGGAGAGGGATTCTCGTGTTTTCCTCAGACCTGTCTGTCATCGTACACTGGTGGTAATTTTAAGACTTGAAGTCAATCAAATCTTCGGAGACTTCGTATTTTTCCAGGCGGTTTTTCCCCCCTCTTCACCGAATTGACCTTATACGTGACTGTTTGGTGTACTTTGAAATGTCAAAAGAAGAAAAAAAAAGAGTTTGCTCTGCTCTTGGTTTATTGATAACACTTCAATTATTTTTAAAGAAATTACCAGAGTGTTTTTGTATTTTGTTTTAGGGATATCACAACATTTGTTTTTGTACCATTAGGGGCCCACTTTGTTTCTCTCTCTAGTTTCGAAATCATAACTCTGACTGATAGAAATTTCATCTCCTTTTTTTCTGTTCCAGTTATCCTGTCTTATACTTTGTGGTGGCTAGCTTCCCAGCAACAGTGATTAAGTTTACATTTGTTGTCCCTCTGACCCACTTTTTTGTTGGGTAGTTTTCTTGTGTCCTTCCCCAGATTAACTTCTTGTACTTGCATGCTCACCTCAAGTCCTCCATGGCTCATCAAATTTTGTCATTGTTCTGGTTGCCCTCATGTCATCTTCATATTGTTATAATATTGCTCATCTGTATATTTAAGGGCTGGGCCTGTAAAAAATACTATTGTCATTATTTATTGTTTTAATATTTGTTTCCGTTTTGGTTTTATAGTTCTTTGATTTACCTTGTATTGTGTTTTCTGTTCTTGTTTTGTTAAGGTCAACAACAAAAAATAATGGTAATAATCTTTGTTTAAGTAGTGTTAGTGTTTTCAGATACTCAATCCACATTTGCTTAAGGTTGGAATTTCTCTCTAGTTTACCCTCGCTGTGATGGCCAGAAATTTAGACAGCCAACTAGTCCACACCCGTCATCTAAGCCAACACTAAGGGGGGGGGGGGGGGGAAGAACCATCCATATGAGAACTGTGGAATATTAATATTGCATCTGCTTTTCTTTTACATATCAAACGAGATGACACGCTTGCTCATCTCCTTCTTCAAATATGACATTCTTTCCTCTTGCCGTCCGCTGCTATTTGCACACTTCTCAGGATTTTTGCCCGATATTTACTCAAAAATTGTTATTTTTTTAATTGTGTCTTCAGGTATGAGAGTGCTCTTGTATGCAAGGACACTTGCCTGTAGAAGTTTTTTAATAATAGTCATCGAGGCTATCTGGACCGATAATTCTAGCATATTTTTCCACGACCGCTTGTTTTGTTAATAAAATAAATATAAAGGTTGTTCACTTGATGTCAAGTTGAGAGAAGTAAAAGCGCAAGGATCTTGTTAAAGGATTTGGGTACCTTTTCAAAATGTCCATAGATTTACATTAAACTTACAGGGTTTGAAGATAATGATAGTGGAAAGCTTCCCTTCAAATATCACTTACTGAGGTGCTGTAGTTTTTGAGAAATGAGTAAAACAATGTCATTCAAAATACGTTTGTAAATTCTTAAAATAATTTTGGTCTCATGAGACGAAAATTATTTTCATGACATTGTTTTACTCATTTCCCAAAAACTACAGCACCTCAGCACGTAATATTTTCAGGGAAGCTTTCTACTATCATTATCTTCAAACTGTCTAAGTTTAGTGTAAATCTGTGGACATTGTGTTTTTTGTCCTACAAAAGTTACATACACCCTTTAACTTGTTTTAAAAAAAAAAATCACCATCGTTAAAGTGACCTCATTGTATGACAAATGAATAACGTTCATGTATTGCGTGGATACTTGCCACTGACTGATCCACATCTTCCAAAACCTACCAATATTATTTTATCGATCCTCAGATAAATTCTGTTGGGTGTTTTTTTCTTTCATTATTTTTTTGCAACTTCGATGACCAACTGAACCCTAATTTTAACAGATTTGTTTATGCTTAAAATTTGTGTTTGGTGCACAGCAAGTGAGGATACTGGTCTCTGACAATTACCAATTACTCTTAAAGCAATGTTTGTTGGACTAAAGTGGTCCTTTGATGTACCAATACATGTGAGTTTCTCGATCTATACTTAAAATGCCTTTGTGTATAAAGAAGCTTATCTGTTCAAATTGTAATAACAAACCCTCCAATCAACTATGAATATTAATTACTAAAGTACGCTGTAGCAAAGCATACAGTCAAAAGACCAATCTAGTATTTTCCTAGCTGAATCTTGCTTGTCCTTTGATGTAAGATCTATACTTATCTGTACAAATTGTAATTAAGATCACTCCAATCAACTAAGAATATTAATTACCAAAGTACGCTGTAGCATAGCATACAGTCAAAAGACCAATCTAGTATTTTCCTAGCTGAGTCTAGCTGAATCTTGCCTGTCCTTTGATGTTAGAATACACATGAGTTGCACGATCTATACTTAAAATGCCTTTATACAAAAACAAGTTTATCTCTACAAATTGTAATTATGATCACTCCAATCAACAATGAATATTAATTACTAAAGTACGCTGTAGCAAAGCATACAGTCAAAATACCAATCTAGTATTTTCCTAGCTGAATCTTGCTGAATCTTGCTTGTCCTTTGATGTTAGAATACACATGAGTTGCACGATCTATACTTAAAATGCCTTTATACAAAAACAAGTTTATCTCTACAAATTGTAATTATGATCACTCCAATCAACTATGAATATTAATTACTAAAGTACGCTGTAGCATAGCATACAGTCAAAATACCAATCTAGTATTTTCCTAGCTGAGTCTAGCTGAATCTTGCTTGTCCTTTGATGTAAGATCTATACTTATCTGTACAAATTGTAATTAAGATCACTCCAATCAACTAAGAATATTAATTACCAAAGTACGCTGTAGCAAAGCATACAGTCAAAAGACAGATCTAGTATTTTCCTAGCTGAGTCTAGCTGAATCTTGCCTGTCCTTTGATGTTAGAATACACATGAGTTGCACGATCTATACTTAAAATGCCTTTATACAAAAACAAGTTTATCTCTACAAGTTGTAATTATGATCACTCCAATCAGCTGTGAATATTAATTACTAAAGTACGCTGTAGCAAAGCATACAGTCAAAAGACCAATCTAGCATTGAAATAAATGTTACTGAATTGAATTGAATTGAATTGAATAGTATTTTCCTAGCTGAGTCTAGCTGAATCTTGCTTGTCCTTTGATGTAAGATCTATACTTATCTGTACAAATTGTAATTACAAACACTCCAATCAACTATGAATATTAATTACTAAAGTACGCTGTAGCATAGCATACAGTCAAAAGACCAATCTAGTATTTTCCTAGCTGAATCTAGCTGAATCTTGCTTGTCCTTTAATGTAAAAATACACATATGAGTTGCACGATCTATAAAATGCCTTTATATATAAGTAAGTTTATCTCTACAAATTGTAATTATAAACACTCCAATCAACTATGAATATTAATTACTAAAGTACGCTGTAGCAAAGCATACATTCAAAAGGCCAATCTAGTATTTTCCTAGCTGAGTCTTGTTCACGCCGATTCTCGTGTATCCTCGATGTCCCTAGAGCCTTAATGTGTGATCAGCGAGTTGAATAGTTTGCCGTCTTTATCCCTTGGAGAGATTGGTTCCTTTGTGGATGATTCTTGCGTTTTTTCCCCGGCAACATTAATGAGTGTGAGAGAAATGGAACAGGTAGAAATAACATTTGTTGCTTTGAGAGTGATAGCGCCTGCTGAGCTTCCAAAGCCGTCACCCTGATCCACAGAAAGTGTTGATCCTTTATAATTGGTTATGAATAACTAACGAGGTTACGGGAATCTCGCCAAGATCAGTCTGTGAAAGCTCTTAAGCCTAGCACGTTAGAGGCTCGTAGGAGCAGCGTGAAAACATGTCTTACTCCTGTAGTCTGACTCTCCTCTTGCATGTTGTACACTACCGTGTTGCATGACAGATAAAGATGTGAAATGACAAATATCACGTATGGTATTAACTGCAATATTTGTGAAGGGATGTGTTGTGATTCACATTCATCCATGTGGTTGTAGTTGTTAAATGTCATTGAAATGTTTGATTCTGTTACGGAACTAAAATAATCCACTGGGAAGAATTGTCTACTTTGTTCTCTTTGGAAATCTTGTCTTTATTTTGGAAGGATAATAACAGCTTTTGCTAAAGCTAAAGAACCAGTATTGTTTGAAGGTTTGCATGGTGTGGAAAAATAAATAGTAATGCGGGTCAACCATGTGTAAATCTAATTTGTGGAAGTATTGGCTCTGTAAGAAAGAGCAAGTGTGGTCTCGACGATTCGAACAGTAATACACTGCTCGTCTTCATCTGGAGAATGTAAAATTTATTTTGCCAGCCTATCCTATCCCTTCAGTTTCCCGCCAACTGAGCAGATCCCATCCAGACAAAAACCAAATATCAGAGGTTGAAATTTGAAAGTCCAATAAGCATGACCATTAGAATCCGTGGCCAATCACATTGACTATTTATGATCACCTTTCATTTGTTACCGTCTTTTGCATTATGATTGTCACCATCGTGGATATATTGTCTTGTTTTTCGTAGCAAACTCATGGCTGTATGGGGCATTATTTCTCCCTGTATGAGATGGTTAGAGGTAGCTTCACACTGGATAGCCACTGTTCATGCATATTTCATGGGTTGTAGCTGGGTATAGCAGGATGCCGATGCACCCATGCATGTATAAACTTCATCTGAGTTGCTGTCACGTTCTAACAGTAGCTATAGTTAGATCTGTCCAACATGATTTCAATGTACCTTACTGCATGCTCCAAAGAACACCAAAGTCTCTGAAATCACAAAAATAGGTGTGTTTTTTAAATGCACCAAGCGGGAAAGTATGCCTATACTTTTGGAGGTGTACGTTTACTGAGTTAACAGTGCTCATATTGTTGGATGGGTTAAATACAAATACATTCTTAACATCTGCTGCTAAATATAGGCTTTGTACTGCCTCTTGCTACCGGGCAAGCTCGGTGGTCTAGTATTATGACAAATGCTCCAGGTTGGCAAAGGTTGTGGGTTTGAATCCCGACCAAGTAATATATGGTTTTTTTAGAGGACTCGGAAAAATAATGAGTGTTTGGTGTAAAGTGCGTGGGTGAAGCACAATACACTCTGCTTTTCCAAATGTAAGAAATTAACCTGTGAAATTGTCATTGAAATAATAGGACCATGATGTCGAGGGAATGACATACCGGTATCTCCAGAATAACAGAAAAATATATCACCACAGTTTTCTATAAAAAAATGCATAGTTTACACATTTCAAATTTTAATTAGGATTGTACTAATCAGAGTTAATCAGAAAATCTTATAAATTTCTTAATTTAGAATAAACACTAATTAGTAAAAATGTTGAATCCATCCTAAGGTGGTGTATGAACCTTAAATACATGACACAGTTAAGGATTTTTTTTTCACAGGATATGCGTAGCAGCTTCTTCAAACACCCCCTCTCCCCATCCCGGCAGCATCCTTCCCTCTAAGACGACAACCAAAACGGAAGCATTCATGGATTATTAACCAAACTGCATCCATTCATCATGCGTTAGACATTGTGATGGCGCACCGAGGTGACAACCTGGAAACTGACACAGTATCTCGTTAAAAACAAGCTGTCTGTTTTTTCTCTTCTCATTTTTTCTTCTTTGTTTTTTTAATTTTACTTTGTGTTTCACCGGCCGACTGGCCCCCGGTCCGGCCTTTTCTAGCCAGCCAGATGTCTGTGTGGGGTGGAGGCATCTGTGGTAGTCACGGTCGATTTGTGGCAGGCAGAGTTTGCTTTGATGCACTTGAGCAGTTTTCTGCCATCAGTGTGGGCTGGAGTCATGCCCAATTGGCATTGATAAGAATATCTGCCATGGAGAAAAACAGTCGATGTCAGTTTTTTTTGGGATGTTTGATTTGACTCTACCTGCTCCGATTGATGAACAGGTCATTAATGTGATGATTTCTTGGCCATGTATGACAAGCAAATCTTGCATTACAATTTTACTGGCCCCAGTTTCATAAGCATTGTTAGCCCAAAACCTACTAAGCACAGACAAATTTTGCTTTGCAGAAAGATGTTACCATGCAGCCGACATTCCACAAAGCTTACATTGTTGCATGCGACTGGTACCTCACTAATTTAGAGGAATGACTGGTGCACGCAATGATAGATAGTGCTAATCTTGGTTATAAAAATGAAAAAGATCCTGGACCCAGTTCGAATCCCACAGGGGCACTTTGTGGATTGGGTTTTCAGTCCCTACCCCCATTGCGTGGGTTAAGTCTCTGGAATAGTTCTCTTGGGTTTTCCTCCCACATCTAAAACTGAAAATGTCTTTTCTCCATGGAGTTCTTGGCTAGATAGTGATTAATTGCACTTTTCTGAGAGTCCTTGGCTTCACAACCAGGATAAAATGAAATTACATAATAACAACAAAGGGGCTGTTGAGTGAGGGTGAGAAATGCAGTAACAAAATTGTGTTTATTGCTGTTATGCTCTATGCTTACTGCCATCCTATTATTGATTTTCACAGGTTTAATAGATGTTAAATTTGCATCGGGCATATAGAATATTAATTTTGGTTTTTTACCCATATACACCGATGTGTGTTAGTACTGTATACTCAGTACTTTCCAGAGTCCTGTGAAAAAATATCACAGGCGTGTTACTCAGGTGGGATTCGAACCCACAACCCTTGCAATTCTAGAGCAGTGTCTTACCAACATAGACTACCGAGGTTGCCCGGCAGCTAGAGGCAGTTCGAATCCTATGTTTTGGCAGCGGGTACCGCAATGATATAGGAGATGTTAAATTTGCATCGGGGGTAAAGAATATTAATTTTTGTTTTTACCCATACACCGATGTGTGTTAGCACTGTATACTCAATACTTTCCCGAGTCCTGTGGACTTTGTTATTTTTGAGGTTTGTTATTTTACAGTGAGAAGACTGGTCTTTGACAATTACCAATAGTGTCCACTGTCTTTAAACATCAGTTCCTTTTTTTCAGAACCAATTCATCTGATGCTACTGCAAACCTCACTCAATTTCATAAGGCTGTTAAGCAGACAATCTTACTTACCAATATTCTTTGCTAAGTAGAAATTGAGTTGAGCACCAGTTGGATCAACCAACCTTGTTATGGAATTTTGGCTGGTAACCTGTTTCTGTTAAGCAAGATTGTCCTGTGCTTGCAATTTTGTATGTTAGTTAAACTGAGAAAATAGAATTCGCTGTTGCAAACTGCTTCTCAACCAAAAGGACCTGTGGTATAAATGCAAAAAATTGTTAGTGGGTCTGATGTTTCGACCCAGTTTCTGTTAAGCAAGATTTTTCTGTGCTTAGCAATTTTGTATACTTACAGGCTTTATGAAATTGGGCAAACTGCTTACCAACCAAAAAGACCTGTGGTATAAAGGCAAACGCATAGTTAGTGGGCCTGATGATTTGACTTTGTAAGTAGAGTCTTTCTAGAAGAGAATTCAACTGGTATCAAAGTTTCAAGACAAACTTTTCTTTCTAATCCATCCCAAGTTTTCCATGTGGGTTAATGATATGATCTGCTAGCTGGGGGCACCGTCCTAATTTATTTATGGGGTTGTTAGTGTATGCCAAGCCATTTCATTATGATTAATGGTCCATCCTCGGGATCTCATTTCAGCTGTGATGAGGTCCCAGCCTGACTAATGAGGTGTGGGAGTCGTGACTTGGTACTCTGTATGAATACAAGATGAGAATCCATGGGTCTTCGGCTACGATGATTGTTCCCTTGAAATTGCACCTCCTCTTCTGTAAATCACCTTTAAAAGTGTCTCTGTATGCTCCGATATTAATTTCTTCGCCTAGGAGTCCATTTTTAACTCCACTACAGCGACACATTTTTATTGTGTTTTCAGTCTTTTTCGTGTTTTTTTTTTTTTTAAGGGGTGAGAGTGGGGGTCAAGCTTTGAATACATTCATTCTGGGGACAATAAATTGTCAGAGGTAATATCCAAGAAGGGACACCTATACTCATTAAGTGGTGCTGTGAAAGTTATTTCAGACTTAAGCAAAATTAGAACGAATGTTCCCTTGTTTTCCCTCAGGATTTCAATCACTTTTATGTCAAGTATAAATACTTCATTATCCTATGTTATTTGATCATAAATTTTGATGTTTGTCCCCTCCTGACAGCCTGTTTCAAGTACTTAAATTAGGTTGAATTTCTTCTTTTCCTTTTGTAAACACCTGGGCCCAATTTCATAGAGCTGTTAAGCACAAAAATTTGCTTAGCATGTAATTTCTTCCTTGATAAGAACAGGATTACCAATCAATGCTTGTTACTGGTATTTAGCTGTTGTTTGCTTATCCTGATAATCACATGGAAATTTTTGGTTGGCATTCCTGTTTTTATCAAGTAAGAAATTTCATGCTAAGCAAATTTTTGTGCTTAGCAGCTCTATGAAATTGGGCCCTGCAATCAGGGACATCCTATTGTCTTTATTTTGTTTGTACAGTAACTTTTTGTCAACAGCTCCCATTGGTTGTGTGCACGCTCTACAACTGGGGAACTTTTTTTGTGTGGAACCTTTTTTTCTTTGGTCAAAACATTGGGTGTAGGCCTAGTGTTAAAACACATTGCAAGTGTTTAAACACTGCAATCAGGGGAGCTCCTATATTGTCCCTCCTTTGTATGTACTTTCTTTGGCAACAGCTCCAATTGTGTTTTTTTTTACAGGCTCTCCAACCAGAAACCCTATTGTTCTCTTTTGTTGTAGGAACCCAACCTGATGTCCTTATATTTGTTGGATACGTTATATTCTTCAAACTTTAACTCAACTACTGTCAAAAAGATCTTTGTGAGAATTCTTAATGGTCTAAGTGCCACTTTTAGGGCCCGGTAAAAAAAAAATGGTCAAGAGCGCGCAGGAATCTGTATCGAATTCCTGCTGTACTTTTCTTGAATGTTTGCTCTTCTGTGTAGGTGTGCTTTAGCTGTGAAATGGACTTTGTAATAAAGGTGTACAAAACTCCTTAATTAAAAGATGAGGTATTAAGTTGAAACAGAAGCTGTTGTTTTCAGAAATGAACTATAATTGATGATCGTTACCCTCCACAGCAGCGCCAGACAAGGGGAAATTGCGTTAGATTCTCTAGTAGAAATGTCAACATGTCGGCCCCGTTGCAAATTAATGTTTGAAGTGGTGACGAGCATGGAAAAGGAGGAGTTGGGACAGATACCATCAGAAAAAGATTATCAGCTGTTCCCATAGCAACGCAATCATGAGAGCAATTAGAAGACGCCTCCGGGCCCTAAAATCGGAGGCGAATAAAGTTAGAGTTTTCTTCAAGATGGCTGCCTAGAGGTACTCTCTTTTGTGTGGTTGGGCAATTGACCCTTCCTCTGGAATGTCTTACTCCCAGTGCGTGGTATAATAGATGGCGAGAGATGAAACCAAAGACGTGGTCACTTCTCAATTAAGTTCGTCTCCCTGAGCACTCTCAGAATCATTTGGGATTAAACCCACTCACTCTTTCTTTCTCCCTATCTCTGTCTCTATCTGACATATTTAATTAATTAATAACAGGTGGTTATGATTTTACATAATAAGTTCGGACACTTTTTTCATGTTTATAAAATTTACAAAATGAACAGTGATTTAAAATCTGTCAAAGACTGTCTTGTAACGGAGGTCTAGTTTCGTGGCTGTGCAAGTCTCTGCTTGTGTCCCATTGAATTGTGTGCTTTACAGGGCTTCATAGCACAGAGTTTTGCAGTAAACATAGCTAAGAAACTATGCCCAGGGCCCAATTCAAAGGCATACAAGCACAAAAAAAACATATAAGGCACAGACAAACTTTGCTAAGCAGAAACATAATTGTGACAATTTAAGCCTGTTTTTATTGAATTGCAGCCTGCAACTCTAAGTATTAAACCTTAAACATTTAAAGTTCATTTTAAATTTTTAATGCTTTTTTAGGAGACATTTTGCCATTTCAACTTGTAAAGCCCCAGTCATACAGACACCTAACAAAAAATTAGAATTGGGAATTTCTTTTCTGTATCTCTAGTTTTACCTTCCGATTTTCCGACTATAGTTGTGTTGTGTTTCTATTTCATCAGCTGGTTGTGATGTGGTTGTTCACTTGAAGAGAGTGATGGTTTGTAGATGGAGTCAGACAAACAACCCTCCTTTGTTCTTTATCCTGTGTTGGGACTAACTTCCTTTTCAGTTTCAAGTCTACATCCTTTTTCCTTCCCCGGAAGTTCCCCATTCCTGACATTGAGAAAGAACAGTTGTTAAAAAGAAAATGAATGAGTGATGCACGCACAAGCAGGGGAAGAGGGCTCATCAGTTATTTTTGAATTATTTATTTCATTCGTTTCAATAATCCGGACCATTTGTCTGGGCCTATTGCTTTTGACTAATTATTTTTGAATACTGGTAAAAAGTCAGTTGTTAAAACACCAGCTGAAACTATACTAGTGGAAAGAACTCTCTTTAGTGGAATTATTAATAAAGTTATGACTAATGTGGACATGTCTCAAATGTATTCCTTAACAAACTTTGGACGCATTACTCATATTTTACCGGCAGTGTTATTTGTCTTTGACGTTTTTTTTTTCTACATCAGTTTGATGATTCATGCTTAGAAATAGGGGGAAAAGAAAAAGAAGAAAAAAGTTTTCCAAGATTTGCAAATATCGTATTTTCTGTCATCAGCTCACAGATTGGTCATACCACCGCAATGCCGTTCTAAATACGCTAATAAATCTCTTCGGAAACTTTAAGTGATTAATCAATCTTCAGAATTTCAAGAGTCCTATTCTCTTTCAGTCCATTCCACAAGAGAAATTCTTACCCAACCTTTCCCGTGGACAGTCTACCCCTCCCACCTTTTCCTTTCTTGGTTGTCAAATTAGCTCAGCCATTCTAAATAAATGAAGACTCTTCAGAATTGTCCCACACCACCACAAAGTCTCCCAGACAGTTTAATATGAAGAACCAGAAATCATCTGTTTGCCTCGCGCTAGTGTTTACAAGCAATCAATGTCGACTATATACGTCGCCGTAATTGCTCCTCACAGTGTCGTCTACGGTTGAGCCCATAACCTCTGAAAGCCTCATAACTTATCTATGGCCTAAATCTGTGATTACTTGATGATTTCCATCCCTCCCAAAATGCATACCCCCCCTTTTTTCCTTTTTCATCCCCCTCTAGCAAGGAGAAACTATTTACAAAGACGGAGTCATAACATCTCTAAAATGGCCCTCCAACAAGGCTCAGTGCTGGCTTGGTGTTTGCCCACACAATTTGATGTGTTCTGAAGTACATGGTGATGCAGTGATTGAGACCCTATCTGTAAACAGACACAACCAGATACTCATCCCCTTAGAGGCAGCATTACTGCAGTCTTTTAAAGGCATGGACACTATTGGTAATTACTCAAAATAATTATTAGCATAAAACCTTTCTTAGTGACGAGTAATGGGGAGAGGTTGATAGTATAAAACACTGTGAGAAACGGCTCCCTCTGAAGTGACATAGTTTTCGAGAAAGAAGTAATTTTCCACGAATTTGATTTCGAGACCTCAGATTTAGAACTTGAGGTCTCGAAATCAACCATCTAAACGCACACAACTTCGTGTGACAAGGGTGTTTTCTTTTTTTATTATTATCGCGCAACTTTGATGACCGATTGAGCTCAAATTTTCACAGGTTAGTTATTTTATGCATATGTTGAGATACACCAAGTGAGAAGACTGGTGTTTGACAATTACCAATAGTGTCCATTGCCTTTAAGGCAACTCCGCCACTAAGTGCCATGGTTTAAAAGGCTATACAGGAGATTAATTTCTACTTTTCTTGTCAGTGATACGCTCTTTGGAAAGCTTAGCTGTGTCAATACAAGTGCATATGAGCTGGCAAGCTCGTTGAGGAGGGAGTAAAAATACCAAGCATAGAAGTTTTTTATGATTCTCATCAATCGAAAATCAATAACATCACAGACTCAAAGAAATAGGAAAGCATTTTTGATTTTTTTACAATTTATTTTATTTATTTTTATTTTATTTTTATTTTAATTTAATGTTTTTTTGGTTTTTTTTTTTGGGGGGGGGGGGGGTGGTGCAGTTGAATTGCATCCTGATTGCATTGATACAATTTTGTGCGTGCAATATATACATCATAATATTGTGTTCTTATAGTTTTCTTGTGATTTTTGGCTTACCTTTTGCTGTTTAGTATACGTTCTGTTTTTAAAATATATGAAGCACTTTGAGGCCCTCGAATAGGGCTCTCTATAAATATTATTATTATCATGATTATTAAAAGTGTATAATGATAACCAGATGATCAAAAATAACTGCTTTAAAGACAAAGGGATCTAATGACGGTCGTCATAATAATATGTTTGTAGATACAGTAATGTAGCTGTAATTGGAACAAGACATTCATGCGAGACTTGACACGTTTAAAGTTTCAGCGTTACGGAGTAGCTGTGACATCTCTAGGGTGCGAGCCACCAGGCCCAATTGCTCTATATTCTTGCAACCAATAAAAATGACATCAGTTATTGAACATTTGGAAAGAAAAAATGAAAGTGAATTTGACTTGTAAGAATGCAATTTGTTCGGCTGTTTCGGAACTATTTTCTTTCCTTAAAGTATCCATGGGATTCCCGAATCAAGCAAACACTTCCCAGGGCTTGCCTCCCTTTCACTAACTCTGCCCTATTCATACTATTATTTATACCATTAGTATATTCTGTGTGTATGTAAATCATCATTTTGGATGATTCCGTCATATGGGATAATCTGAAATGGACATAAATGTTGTTGTTGATGAATCAACGGCCACTAAAGCTTTTAGAAATAGACTTGATTATGGTACACTAAAGATGTATTGTATTTTTATTTTATTATTTTATTATTTGGGGTTGAACAAAGAAAAAGTGACTATTAGAGTGGGGCTTGGACCTGGAACTTCCGGAATAATGTGCAGAAGCTCTACCGACTGAGCTTTCTATCAGGGCCCAATTTCATAGAGCTGCTTAGCACAAAAATTTGCTTAGCATGAAATTTCTTCCTTGATAAAAACAGGATTACCAACCAAATTTCCATTTGTTGCATATTGCTTGTTACTGGTATTCAGCTGTTGTTTGCTTATCCTGAAAATCACGTGGAATTTGGATTGGTAACACTGTTTTTATCAAGGCAAAAGTTTCATGCTAAGCAATTTTTTTGTGCTTAGCAGCTCTATGAAATTGGGCGCATCAGTTCAATTTGTTTTTGGAATCCTGCTCATTTCTGCTCAGCAGAGAAAACTGTCAAGCAATATTTTTTTTTTGCAGCAGATTAAATCAGGCCCTGCATGGGCCCAATTTCATAAAGCATGTAAGCAAAACAACTCACTAAGCACAGAATAGTAATGCAAAGTTAGGTTACATGTAAGCCCAAACTACATTATATTTGCATTGATGTGGCTGGTAGCCGATTCCATGTCTGCTTAGCTAAGCCTTGTCAAGCTGTGCTTAACAGATTTACAAAGTTGGGCCCTGATGATAAAGGGTTATTGGACTAATGCTTCCACTGTACTTTGTAACGCACAGATGTCATCTAAGGTCATAAGAAATCTGCTCAATGATGATTTTAGTCTGCTGTCTTTTAAAAGACCTGGATTAGCATCGGATATTCATCATTAATCCCACAAGGGAATTTTAAAAGGAGGTCATGAGACCCATTACAAGACCATAATGTTGCAACTCCCAGACTCTACATCAGAGAGAACTCGGCAGAAAATCCGATATCATTTCATGGGTGGGTGAAAGCGTGACCTCACTAGGCTGGTATAATTTAGTCATTAGTAGGTTATAAAATATGTATTGAAGTCATTTTGTCACACTTCCACATCGAGGGGAGATTGTTTTCTGCGAAAATTATGAAAAAATGCAATCAAATGGTGTCATGAGTAGCCTTTAGGCTCTTGAACCTAAAAGTGCTGAAGATGGCTACATAATTGTTAGATTTCCTTTAGTTCCATCATCCATCAAACACCCACCCCCCCCCCCAAAAAAAAAAAAATAAAGTAGGGGGAAATTGTGCATGTTTATTTGTGTTATTTTATTTGGCCTTAAAAACAAGCATACAGAGAAAATGCATATCAATTAATCAAAGCCAAGGATAGCCCAAAAAGCTGATTTAAAACGGCTTATTTCCATTGGGGTCCATTTTGTTGTCGCACAATTTTATTTGTTCAAAGTTGAAGATTTTCAAATCAGAGGGTTGATATAGTTTTAGGGGTGTTTTTTTTTTGCTGTGAAGGGAACTGCTTACGCGGGGTAATACAATATCTGCAACTAGGTATGGTGACGGCAGGGTTCGTCTACTTTTTCATTGACTAGCTAAGTAGCCAGCGGGACCAGTTAACTTATCATTCCACCATTATAATCTGCCATTGTTTTCACTTGTTCCTTATTTCACATTGAAAAGGAATGCTTTTCAGCACTGCTAGCCAGTCAGACCACTTTAACTGAATATTTGGACTGGTCCTAAAGTGTTTTAACTAGCATTTGGCCAATTGTTAAAGACACTGGACGCTATTTGTAATTGTCAAAGACCAGTTCTCTCACTAGGTGTATCTCAACATACGCATAAAATAACGAACCTGTGAAAATTTGAGCCTGATTGGTCGTCGGAGTTGCGAGATAACTATAAAAGAAAAAAAAACACCCTTGTCACTCGAAGTTGTGTGCTTTCAGATGCTTGATTTCGAGACCTCAAACTCTACTAAACTTGAGGTCTCGAAATCAAATTTGTGAAAAATTATTTCTTTCTCGAAAACTATGTCACTTCAGAGGGAGCCGTTTCTCACAATGTTTTATACTAATCAACATCTCCCCATTACTCGTTACGGAGTAAGGTTTTATGCTGATAATTATTTTGAGTAATTACCAATAGTGTCCACTGCCTTTAAGGAAGAATGCTGAGTGAAAAGATGTAAGGTCTTAAGAACAGGGCCCAACAAAATTAAGCTTACCAGAATAAGGTTACCAGCCAAAATACCATGTCACAAGTACAGTTTGTGACTGGTATCCTGCTTATTTCTGCTTAGCAGATAATCGATAAGCAATGTGTACTGCTTGAGCAGCTTAATGAAATTAGGCCCTGAACAGGTTATGGTCATGGTCTCTCAAAACAAGCACAAATTGTACATGTGATATGTGCCCGATTTCATTCTGTTAGGCAGAACATTTATTTGCTAAGCAAAAATGAGACAGGTATTTTGCCTGATACCTAGTTTCCATTTAGCAAGATTTTTCTGGGCTTGGCAAGTTTTTTTCTGCTTAGTGGCTATATCAAATTGGGCCATGGTATGTTGACTGGTAAGCAAAATTTTGATGCGCTTAGCTTCTTTTTTCTTTTTTTCTATTATATACTCTTAAGCAGCTTTTTGCTACATCTTGAACTCAATCTCAAAGTATTTGGTGCTCTACAACTATTTGGGTCTTTGGCTAGGAGCTGACCAAATTAATTTTGTTTTTGCTTGTTATCTATTGCCATTTTAAAACTATACTACCTTTACGAAATTGGGTATTATTTTAAAGAATTTTAAATTAAGCTCTCTTTAACATCCTTTCTTTCATCCCAAAGTTTGGTTTTGTAATAACATGAATATGCAAATTTGATGAATATTTGTTGCAAGTTTTTCATCAATCACTTTGAACAATAGAGTGGACTTTCTATTTCCTAATCAAACAGTTTTTAGAAAGTTTGTTTCATTTTCAAAGACAAAATTAAAACTTTACTCTCTTTAATTTGTTTTACCAGCAGATGAGGAGTTTCTATGACTGGTTACAAAGTGTCACAAGAGGGCTCCCTCTTTAGCAACCACAATTTTACAAATCTGTGTTTATCATCAGTGAGACCATGCTTTTTTCTGACTGTGTGATGTGTGTCTACAAATGGGTGAGTTCTAAAAAGATTCTGTACTTTTCTTGTTATTGATTTTTTTTCTTCTGCTTTATCTTTGGGCATCTTTCAAAGTTAATGTCATTTTGTTGTGAAATAAAAAGTAAATTTGCAAGTGCTGTAGGCCTACACACATTTTTGAAAACAAAAATCTGTAACTTTTTAGACTTTGAAAGTTTTGCATAGTCTAGTATGTTCAACTGATAAAAAGGTTGTGGTGGGTGGGGGAGGGGGGGGGGGGGGCTCAAAGCAATTTTGTTTTAGTGATAGTTTTGAAAAGCTTTATTCTGTCAAAAACAGATTGATTTCCTAAGAATTAAATAATCAGTTTTGAAAAGCTTTATTCTGTCAAAAACAGATTGATTTCCTAAGAATTAAATAATCAGTTTTGAAAAGCTTTATTCTGTCAAAAACAGATTGATTTCCTAAGAATTAAATAATCAGTTTTGAAAAGCTTTATTCTGTCAAAAACAGATTGATTTCCTAAGAATTAAATAATCAATGACTTAGATAAAGACTAGAATCATAGGATGCCTCATTTATACATGTAAGTGAACATAATAGACCTTATGCACATGATGTCATTTCAGTACGGCGCCCCCGCATTGAGGTCAAAAGGAGGTTGTTCATTGGCCAATCTATGTGCGTTTCGATTGTTTCGTCACCGTTTGACCTCACAGATGGCGGCTGAATGACGTCAATGCATTAGGTCTATTACTGTTAGACTAGCTCGCAAGCTTGAAAAAACCTGTATCCAAGGGTGCTTTTAAATGTGAACCAGAAACATAAACCAATTGGAAGTTTGATATTCATTGATATTCACAGTAAAAGTTTGCTGGAGCTGGTTTCACGAAACACTAGGATTAATCCTACCTCGAGTTAGGACTGGTAACCCGTCCTAACCCGTCTTAATTTTGGAAGGGTTTAGCGCGTCGTACATATTTAGATACGGAACTAAACCCGTCCTGAGTCCTAAGATTAATTAATCCTAACTTAGGAAGAGTTTGGTGAAACCGACGGCTTGTCACTTTAATTGTCAGTTATGAACCCAAGTTCATAGCTGCTTAGCACAACAAGAACCAGAGCACAACAAAATGATTCCTTCCAGAATAAGGTCACCAGCACAAAGTACCACTTCACATGCACATCTATGACTGGTATTCTGCTGGTATTTTGCTTGTAATGTGCTCAGAACAAAAGTTTTTTTAAGCAACATTTCCTGCCGCAGCAGCTCTATGAAACTGGGCCGTGCTTCTCAAAAAGCAGTTTTAGTGTTCAAGTCACAACCCCTAGCCACTCAAGCAGTGTTCATTATTTACTTATTTATTTGTTTCCTCAAAACCTCCTAATACGGAGAAGACGGAAAGATTTTTAAAAATTACATCAAAAATACAGTATATAAGGGACAACACGTATTATAAAGAAACATAATAACCCTGACACTCTCGGACGACCCCCAGACCATCTTGACAAAGTCTGAAACAAAGGGATTGATCTGAGTAGCCGACTGAGAGTATCAAGGTCATCACATTCAAGGAACTGATTACGAAATCTATCTTAGACTTTACTTAGCAAAAAAGAAGGTGTGAAGGTTAGAGATACTGAGAGAGGTGAGGCCACTGACAATCCAAAAGCCACTAACTACTAATAAGAAAGCTATGAATGAATGCATGGATGTATTATCTATTACCAATGGATGAACTTCACAGTGTATCCTGAAATAACATTTATATGGTTTGCCGTGCCACCGACCCCACTTACCCAGCCATTCTATTACCTGGCTACTCCTAGTGGATTGGTTCGTCTGTATAGCTGAGTAGGGAACTTTAATGCCAAATCTCAATTCTAGGAGATTATCAATATTTTTGATGACCTTTTTTTTAATGCATTTTTTTTTTTATGATGAGTTGATGATCTTGGGTAGGTGGGTATTTTTTAAAATTTTTTTTTTTAAAACATTTTTAAAATAAAAACTTAATTTTGATTTTCAGTGCAATTTTCAGGTATTTAAAATATTAAAGATTCTGATAAACTAATGATTATTCACCCAAATTCCTCACGTTTTTATTTTCAATTATCCCTTCAATCATCAATCAGTCAGTGGTAAGAACATTTGCCTCCACAAATTTCATCATCATCAAAAATATAACAGTAAAAAATACAACACGTTTAAATTCTTCAAATGAATAAGTAAAACATTCCTATTTTAACAATAAGAAGTGTTTAATAATTGATAGTATCGCTACATCCCACAGCTTAGCGTCCATACCAGACGGGAGGGCAGCTGAATACATGACCAGCCTAATATAAAACTCATTAGTTCAAACAAAGTTAATCCTCAAATCCGAGTCCTATGTCCTCAGTCGTCATTGTTCTGCCGGAATAATTTTCATTCAAACAACAGCTATATATAAAATAGAGAGAGAAAAACCCCTTAATGGTCGTAGCCACTATTTTTACCAATTATTGTCCCACAAATCCAATTTTGTATTTGGGTAGAGCAAGCGCGCCCAATGAGGCAGGTCTATTTTGGGGTACTGTCCCGTTGCTTAGCATGTTGAAATCATTCATGGTTCTGTGGGTATTTTGATTAGGAGTGGAAGCACCATTTTGTCTTGATTGGGTATCTATCACTCCAGGAAGGTTATTTGGGGAGAGCAAATTGGACTGTAAAATGCTTTGCGAGAACAACCTAACGTACAAGTAAACTGTTAACGTCGGTCTAATTTAATTGAGCTAGTTTAGAAATGGCTTATTTTGCATTTATTCCTCTCAGTGAATTTGAACAAAAGAAATGTTTATTGCAAACTACTTGTTGAATTCTTTCCATTTCTGTTTATTGAAATCTGATTTTAAATTGTCTACCAGGAGTATGCACAAGCTATCTAGCTATCGGGCCGATATACACACGTTTCGATTGTGCCAACAAATATACCCAAATCAGTGATAAAAATCTGTCACAATTATAGTATCTAAACAGGTCAGTCACCGATAGCTATAACTAGTTATCCTTGTCCTTCATATATGCAAGTCAGAAATATTCAAAACTTAAGTAGGCTAAATATAGAGTTAATTGCTTTCATCCCAGTTGTGTAATTAAAGCCTCATTTACTCGAGCATTCATTGGTGTTTAAGTCTCTAGAAAGAAATAACAATAGAAAAAAAGGTTTGCTCGGGGCATGTTTCCACGTAATAATTAGTCCTGTGTATCTATTCCCATTAGAGGAAAACTATTGTAGCGAGATGTTTTTGTTACATATCTAAGATGATATTAGATATTGTATTGCATTGTCCCTGTAGTGATGTATCGTTCCTTCCATCTCCTTAAAGTCACCTGGAAATAGAATTTTGTTTCTTTCAAACATAAGAGTATATGCTTACGAACAATAAAAAACATTTTTTTTAGTAATTGTTTGTCACGATTTATATGTTTAAAAAATATATAAAGTTGTTTGGGGGCTGACTCTGCCTACCCCTTTCGTGACGTCAAACGAAGCAGACTTTGCCTGCAATGCGTATAGTAAACACACGTGCAAAGTACATGTACGTCCAAGTCGTGAGTTGGTACATTTCAAAAAGTGTTTTTCTGCATTCAGCAGCAATACACATTTTTTTTTTTTTGAAACGTACAAACTCACGACTTGGTCCATACATGTACTTTGCAATTGTGTTTACTCTACGCATTACAGTCAAAGTCTGCCTCGATTGACGTCACGAACAGCGCCCTCTCGGGTCGGGGTCTACTCTTAAATTTGTAAATAACATAAGAACTGATTTTTTAAAACCTTAGTTAACTGTTTATTCACATTCCACTCATCAAAACACATATATAAGTGACAAAAGCTTTATTTTGACAAAATACCACTTCCAGGTGACTTTAAGTAACAAGTTCTACACTTAGTTCCCTGTTCTTGTTTATTGTGATGTCATTATTAGCCTTCGAGAAAGACTCTGCTAGGGTAGAAATGTCAGGCCATTAACTATTTTTTTGCAGGTTGTACTTTAGTGATCAATCAATACTTTTTCTGTAAAATAAAAAATTAAAAGAAAAAAAAAAAACCTGCGTTATATGGAAGAGTATGGAAAGGTTTTTTTCTCCCCTTCTAAGAAATAGTGATTCATGATTATGGTCAACAGTGGTTCACTAGGAAGGTGAGTTTTCAGTTTAACATTTTAAAGTAGACCCCTTGCATATGACATCACAAGTCCTAAACAGCGCCCCCACTGAGGTCAACAAAGAGCTATCATTGGTTGAGAGGTCTGTACGGTGTGTATATGTGCGCACTTTTCCATTGCTTGACCTCTCTGATGGTGGCTAATACAAGGGGGTCTTTTGTTTCATCTTGGGCTGATCCATCTTATTGACTCCTTGTACAACCTCGCAGCACTCTTACTCCCACCTATCCTGTCCAAAATTGTAAGAGTAATTAGCCACTAGGGATTCAAAACTTTGCAAATTACTTCATAAAATAAATTATTAGGCCTACCAAATCAAGTTTTGCTGTAATCCATTTTTTTTCATCTCTTTTTTTCATATTAAGTTTGACAGTGGTCACTTTTATTTTTTTCAACTGAAGTGGGTGTATTTATATCAAGTGCATTGAAATGGTATCTAAGATAATTTGTGAGCTGCTAAAGTACAATAAACTATAATCAGTTGCCCTTTGCAACCTTTGTAAAGCGGGGTTACGCAGTAAACAAGAATCCCGGGCAAGAGCCAAACTCACAGTCAATCAAAAAGCCCATACTCTTGAGTTTTAATTAAATTGTATCTTGTGACTGTCTGTTTAAGAGGCTCCGTCCAAACAACGACAACGTAATCAGGCAGCTCATCAATACATCGCCATCAATGGAATAAAAAAAAAATAACCGGAAAGCAAAATGGCCGTACACTCGTCGGACATTCCGGTAGAGATTTTTTTATCTGATTATAGAGGCAGTTGGTTGTTTGCAGTTAGTCGGTTTCGTGCGCAGTGTGGAGATTAACATGGTGATGTGTTTGTTCGGTTTTCGTTTGGTTCCATGTTTTTAGTTTTTTTTTAAGAAAGCGTGTGTTGACATAACTGCTTGAATCAATGTGTGTCTATTGAGACTAGAAACCTGCTTTACAAACTGGTTGTGTTTGTTCTGGAAAAATCTCTGATTCTCGTCTTGATTATGACAGATTTTAATATCAAAATATTCATATTGTTTTCTGAACTTATAATCTCAAATGTAGCCCTAAGTGACAAATTCCTTTATTAGCAATTTGCGAGGACTCTTTTGTTTTCTTCAAGACTGATTATAGCAGATATTTTTTTTTCTTTCTCTGGGGTTGTTATTTTATTTGGCATTTCAATCAAATCAGAAAAAAATGCATACAAAATCAACTGATTTTAAAGCCGAGGATAGCCCAAGAAGCTGTTTAGAAATGCCTGATTTCCATCAGGGTACAAAGGAAAACAAATACACAAGACAAAACCTAGGACAAGAGCAACTATAAATATAAATATTAATAGTAAACTTGCGGGTACAACCATGGGTAAAAACTCTTTTGAAGGAGTGGTGGCTCTGAAAAGAGCCGGTTTGGTCTCGACGTTTCGAACAGTATACTCGTAGGGGTCGTGGGTTCGAATCCCACCCGAGTAACATGCCTGTGATATTTTTCCACGGGACTCGGGAAAGTACTGAGTATACAGTGCTAACACACATCGGTGTATGGGTAAAAACCAAAAATTAATATTCTTTATCCCCGATGCAAATTTAACATCTATTATATCGTTGCGGTACCCGCTGCCAAAACATAGGATTCGAACTGCCTGTAGCTGCCGGGCAACCTCGGTAGTCTAGTTGGTAAGACACTGCTCTAGAATTGCAAGGGTCGTGGGTTTGAATCCCACCCGAGTAACATGCCTGTGATATTTTTCCACGGGACTCGGGAAAGTACTAACACACATCGGTGTATGGGTAAAAACCAAAAATTAATATTCTTTATCCCCGATGCAAATTTAACATCTATTATACAGTATACTCGTCTTCAGGAGAAGACCAAGGACATTTAAAAAAAAGTTTGAACAATGAGATTGAGAGGAGATTGTTTCCTCACTGCTCTTTTAAAATGAATGGTTATTTGAACATTTGGTGCTGTGCAGAAGTAAACTCCAGTCATGAGTTTTAGTATGAAGAAAGTATTGGAACTCTGTCCCGTTCATTCTTGGAACAATAAAATTGGTGCATAGTACCTGAAATCTTTCTATATTTTTTTAAAAAGTAATGTAGAAAACGATTTCAAAATTCGTGTAGGCTTCAAGAATAAGTGATGAAAAGCTTAATTAAAATTACGAATCAGGCATTAAAATACTCTGTCTGGATGAACAGAAACATTAAGAAATGTTAATGTTATAAGTCAGGCTAGATGCTGTGTGGTTTTTTATTCAAAGAGAACAACGTGACCTTTTTGTAACTGTGTGGATAACGCTTACCCGGGGCTTAAATTTTTCCTGGGAATTGTATTTATTTATTTATCTATATTTTCGTGCCTAGATGTCAATGGAGCTTTGAATTTAACCTTTAAAATCAGTGTCCCCCAGTGTCAGATTTAAACCACTACCGGTATTTATTTCATTTGTCGAAAGTTGACCTTATATTTACCCTCCTACAATCCTCCGGCCATCCTCTCTCTCTCTCTCTCTCTCCTACCCCCCCCCCTCTCCGATGAAGACGCAAACTGCCTCAGGGGTGGTCCATGACAGACAAGCATTGATTTCCCAGACAATCCGGCCATTTTGGCCTTCGGTGTTTTTCCCATTCTGTACTTTGTGCGCTGCGTATTGATCGCGAGTCCCCCTAAACAAAAAAATTATGAAGTGACCTGACCAATCACAACGTTTCCTTGGGACAGGTGAGGGGAAGCCGTTTGCTCAGAAGTATGTTTATGTAAACACCTCCATAGAGGTAAAGGACAAGGCAAAAGGTAAGGGACACTACGACTGTGGGTATTCAAAGCTTTGTGTATGTCTGGCTTGTGAGCAAATGTTGAAAGCACCGCTAGAGTTGACGTATTGCCTTTTGCCTGTACTACCTGTTGTGTGTTCAGAATACACTGCTTGGTACTGAGTATACAGTGATTATCACAACGTGTCTGCAATAACTCAGTTTTGTTACCCCTGAGCAAATATATTGACAAACTAGGAAGAGGGCCAACATTAGGGCTAGATGACTCCGTCGGAGAGCACTTGCACATTAATCTGGAGGTCACAGGTTAAAACCCTGCTCTAGTCAATTATTCTTCGTTCAACCTAAAAAATAAAAAAATAAAAAAAATTCATTACATTGTCGACTGATGACTTTTGAAAATAAAATTGATACTCATTTACAAAAGCACTTCATCTTTGGTTCCAATACTTTGACTACAGGGCTCTAATTTTTTCGGGAAAATCCACAAGATTGCAGGACTTTTAGCTCAGAATCTTTACTGGACCCGGAAAATATCTACAAGACCAGAATCAAAATGAGAAGAGACTAGAATCAAAATCAGACCACAGTTTGATCATCTTAACTGTTTTATTTGAACAAAAACACAAAAAGAAGATTGATCTCTTCTGTTTTGGGTGATACCTCAGCAGGATTGAAAGATAGTTGTGAGACTCAAACTCAATATTTGAACATCATTCTTCTGAGATAAAGATAATGAGTTCAGGGATGAGATTGTTCAGACTTTTTGCTGAACTCAGACTTTTTATGTCGGCCTGGTGAAGAAAATTAGACAAATAAAGAAACCCTGCTCATTGGTCTACTTCTCTAGTGCTTTGGATACTGTTTGCAAAAGCTCCTTGGAATCTATAACCCTAGGGGTTACCAAATGGTAGAAATGCCATCATTTCAACATACCTTTGAATTTGTATCCAAGTTTCAGACTTTTTGTTAATAATGACTCTCACCCCTGTGAATAAAAAAAAAACAAGACCACCTGACTTGTCCTCTCTGTAGCTTGCTGCCCCAACACAGAAAGCACAAGCCTCAGGGCAGTGGTCCGGTGTACAATTGGAGCCTTGTATTTCCTATCTTGTTAAATATTTCAGAGGTGAAAAGGTCTTGCATTTCCGTTTTTTTTAAATTTTATATATATATAAAAAAAACGCCTAAAAAAAAAAAAAAAATGCCTTCAGTTACCACTGAGGCTTGGTTTAAGTTTTTTTTTGCCTCAGATAACCTGCACTGATGGAGTTGTAATGCTTTTAATATTAAAATATTAAAAAGATAAAACTCTTAACTTGTGTGGTCATTTGATCGTATCCAAGTAGTGTGGCTGCAATCACCCATTCCAATAAACAGTCCTTGATAATAATATATCGGCGTCTAAAACATGGGATATGTATAAATAAAACATTTCATCATTAAGCCAAAAGAAACATTCACAATCGCTGTCAGACATAACGATCCATAGAACCATAAAAACAAAGGAACATCGCTAGTTTTCATTTCATGCCAATTGCCTATACCTCCAAACACTACAAATTATGTACTTTCTCTCGACGACTGTCATGCCTTAGTTCATTCCCTCAAAAGAAACCTCTCTAGAAACAGAGACACCGGACCCAACAGCGAGGCCAATTACTCTCTTCACTTTCACCGAGCTACAAATCTTTCCACATCAATTAAAAAACATGTCTCCTTTGAACTGCAAACCATAGGAATCTCTTACTTGTAGTCTTGCCTGTAAATATTAAACCACAATGGTAAATACGCCAGAGAGCTTTTTGGAGAGAGTAGGGATACATACACCACCTCAACCGATGTTCTCAATTCTTCTTTTTTATGTAGCCCTCCTCCTGTGCTCTTTATTGGCTAACTGGCGGACAAAGATGTTGCATATCGCTAGGCATGAACCAGCCTGACATTTACTCGGCGAGCTTGGGTTACAGGGCCTTTACTCCGTGGGCTCTATTGTCAGTAGGGCATTTAATTACTCTTGATTACTGATCGGGTTGCGGCTTTCAACGGGCCGATACCAAGCCACGAGTTTCTCCCGTGGTGCGCCACGCACCAGACTGAGGCTGGCCTCATGCCGCACCAGGGTTCGAGGAAGTTCGGGATCCGTAATGGGAACTGCACACCGGTGTTTTGTTTCATCGGTCAAGATGGGCAAAGGACGAGTCAACGTAATTAATGAAATTGGTTTCATTTTAGTGCGGAGTGTATTTGTTTTGGAGATGTCCGCAGAAATGAAATTTGAGATGAGGCAGAGATTTGCTGCTGGTACACAGAGCTATCGTCTTAGTTTGATTGTAATTAGCGTGGATGCGACATGAAAAGGGGGCACCAAAATCTGCCCAACCCCTCTTAAGGTGCTCTAAGACATGGCCTCGATGACCTATTTTTATGAGAGGTTAACAACATTTTGAAGGGATTCACGTTCCTGATAATTCACAATCCAAGTTGTTGACCTTGAATAAAGAGGAAAACAAACATATTTCTCTGGATGTTATCTATTGTTTGTCAGCTTTTATTGCTATTTTGTTTTCTCTACCTGGCACTGGCTTGTTCAATCCATATTTTTATTATGGCTCTCTTATTGTTGCGTGGATTCCAGAAGTTAATCCTTTTTAGAATCCCCCCGCCCCCCACAACCATCCCGGCCACCCCACTACTACATGCTTCATAATAACCGAGGGCACCCATAACATTTGCTGTGGTGCCCCAAGCTTTTGGTGCCCTCTACAAAGTCCCTATACACATATTTACATTATCCTCATAGAAGTGCAGACCAGAGGAAAAATGCTGTGCCCCGAAATTTAACGCCTGCCACTAGTAATACCATTTGTTACCGCCCCATACCCCCCCCCCCCCCCCCTATCATTCATCTTTCAGTCTGGTTCAGTCCATGTATTCTATCCGGCTATTAATTTTCTGCGTCCCATGTACAGGTGTAATTGCTTGTTGCCTAATCTTCCGTGGCTTTGTTTACCGTAATCTCACTATACATGTAAATCTCTGCTAAAAGCAAGAATACCTGTGTTAGCTGCCTAAACATTTTATTATTGCATGAAAATGTCTCCTGAAAATTACAAGGTTGGTCCCTGGCCCCATGCATAAGCACTGGGCCAATAGGCCTATGCATGAAATGTGTGCTGATAGGCGCAAATTGCAGACGATATGCAAAAACAATAATTTGTCATTCAAAGTAATTTGTTTTACTTTAGATCAAAGTCACAAAAATCATCAAGATAAAACCAAGATAAATACCAAATAGATAGCATGCGTTGGCCAAACTTCCTAAATTTGGGGTGAAAATGCCCCCCCCCCCTACAGGTAGTTTAAAAAATCCTTGGGAGAACCTTTTACGAAGTCACCTTACGTACGTTCATGAATTTTCTTCACAGTTTGCGAACTGAGACTTACCCCTGGAGGCTTTCTTGTGTAATATTTTAAACTTTAATCACAAAGACCACAGCCCTAATTAGCCTTCGGAGTTTAACATTTATATTATGTTATGTGTGCAGACCAAGCAGTAATTAATGTAAATCTGTGGCAAACATCTCTAGACATTTAACCATCGGTGTCCGATTTCACAGTCTGGACCCCCGACTCTGAATTATTCTCTCTCATCAAGCCTAATTGGACGTGATACTAATTCTACAGACGGGACATTATTTTGTCTTCTTGGGCAGTCAGATTTGACACTGCATATGCTAAGAAGATTTCCGTCATCAACAAGCAGAGAGCACAAAACCCATGTCTTGTCTTGTCATCCCACTGACTGGACGTCACTTCTCTCATCAAGATGGAGTTTCTTGAGACGCTCTCCCAAGGCTGGTGCAACACAAAGCTCACATGGTGCCCGGGCTAGCAATCAACCCGTCTCCATTGTTGAGAGGTGTGATGAGTCTAAATCTAATTCTACCAGGTTTTTTTCTCTGCGTGTGCCCGGGCGATTGTCAGGTGTTGAGTGCTGGCTTTTATTGGAGCGTGATTGGCCATCGGGACAGACAATGCCAGACTCTTCGTGTTGCTTCCCTCTGAATTAACAGAAGGAGCAGACAATTAGTGACCTGAGAGAAGAAAACAAAAAAAATCTTGGCTGGATATTTTCCTCTCTCTGATTCGTTTCCTTAATCTTTCTGGATTGGCATAACAGGGGAATTGTTGAAGCATGTATGGAATTGTGATCAGTTGTTGTATTAAGTGTCCAAAGTTTTTGGCATGCAGTCTGGGAATAGTTCTGAAGCTTCCGATTTGTTCATGCTCCTAGTACTTCTCCAGTAATGTAGATTTTCAGAACTGGCTTACAGTCAAGTGGTTTTGTGCCAGTGTTTGATACTTGTTAATGTTCTTGTGGCTGTCTACTTTACATCAGATAAAAACACGAACACTGAATTTCATTGAATACAAATTGTTTTTGTATATATTTTAATAATAAATAAATTTCCTGCTTCTTTCTGGATGCTTCCCTTAATCCCTTCCCCCTCTCTTTTTCTATAAATGGATATGTATTTGTTTGTACTTGTTTTATGCCTCTGAAGAAGGTCCGATTTGGATCGAAAACTAAGGCCACCTACCCTGTTCATTATTTTAATAATAAATTATATAAATATATATATATTTTTTGCACACTAAGCTAAAAAGATTTATTTGAACATATATTTATTTTAGGATTGGGTCATTTACATTAATTTCATTCACTAATTAAATTAACCAGTTTGAGGAAAGTGGTCTTTTTAACTGCTTTTGCTTTTATCTGACTATAATCTCATAAAAAGTACATATTTTCATCAAAATTTTGGGGTGAATGGAGACAAATTTTCTAGAATGATATTTCAGCCTGTCAGTCTCGGTATTTTGTCACTATGTTTGTTTGGGTTTGCCAGTCAGAAGTCATTCAACCCTAAACTGTTGTGTAACAAGGGCTCACAGTCGACTTTACAATACAACCTGGGAAGCTACTGCATAGATCACCTTAAAGGCACTGAACACTATTGGTAATTGCTCAAAATAATTGTCAGCACAAAACCTCACTTGGTAACGAGCAATTTTTTTTTAATATTCTTTTTTTTATAGGCAAGTCGCCTGACACACAAGGCCTGAAGGCCACTTCAAGGTGTGGGCTACAATTTTTTTTTTCCAGAGGCCATTGCCACCTACTCCTAGGGCTGAAACAGGGTTACCCCTTTCACAGTCCATACGAATGTAGGCTTGGGTATCTTCAATTCGAAGCCTAGCGGGGTAGAGCAGAAAGCACTACCTTCCCAATTCGGAGACCTGTTGATAGTATAAAACATTGTGAGAAACAGAGCCCTCTGAAGTAACATAGTTTTTGTTATTCAATGGATACTTCATTATTGAGTTTTTTTTAGTAGACTAGAATAAATTTATTTCCCTAAAACTCTCTTAATCCCCACTGAGTCAAATAATTGTTACTGATGTCACATTTGAATGAAACAAATAATTTTGATGGGTCTGACTGGTCACTAATAATGTTGTGTTCTACTTAGTGGATACTTTGCGATCCACACCCACCTCCTTCCCCGTTCTTTACAATCATCCCTTTCGATTGTAGTTTCATCTAAAAAACAAGTTGCTTCGACTTTGACATACACAGGGGGACTTCCCCCTAGCCCATCCCACTCAGCTCACATCCTCAATCACACCGTTTCTAATATTCCTCATCGTGAGTTTCTATCAATGCCCTGTAGTTCCAGACACTGTATACCTCCCTCGGAGGACCCGCATCTGTTTCCAGAAGACAGTCGTATCTGACATGATATTCTCCTCAACCTTCTCGTCCACTTTTTTTTTCTTTTTTCTTTTTCCCCTCTTTCTCCCCACCAACGCAACGAATTAGAAATGGTCTCCTTGGAGATAGGGTAAGACATGAAATGGCTCAGAGCATGTGCTGTCACACACGTATGCGCGGTGCGGAGCCACAGCACACACAGAATATAATTACTAGCGTTGTCACAAGTGGTTTCAGCATCACCTGTAAGGATGTTATTCCTCCGATTGTAGTTCCTCAGGCTTATTGTCCTCGTGCTGTCTGACCAGACGAGCTCAGATATTTCCAATTCCTGATTTTTGTTTCCCCTTTCCATCCTACTTTTCTTCACTTCATCTTCTTCCCATTCTCTGAAATTGCGTACTCCTGGGGTCTGATGGCTCAGTGTTTGACTAGAGTCCACACTGATGGCACGTTAATCATGGTGAACTGAAGTGACGAATGACTTGAAATGCAGCGCTAGTGATGCTCGAGACCTGATGAGCCCAACCTAGCTTGCTTATAAACAACTCAAACTATCTTCACCATTTGCTCACTTGTTCGATGGGTATATCTTGTGTAACAATAATTCCCAAACAGGATTTTTGACAGGATTTTGTAAAAGGATGTTCAAAGTTTCTCAAAGATTTTAAAAATGTGTGTCGAAATTGTTCATGTACAATATATTTACATGTAAATGGCAGGTATAAGCAGGGTGTCCAAATTTGAAACAGGGTGTCCAAAAGACACCCTCTTGCTAGCACTTTGTTCCCAAACAGTGTAATAGACTTTTACATCCTCTTGGAATATAGGTAAAAGGTTTACACTCATTTCCATGCAGAATAGAAAGGAGCCCATGCAGCATAGGAAATGAGTTTTTGAGTACCTTAATGTACCGAATTATACTCCCGGATGCAGAGAAGCAAATCACCCTAATGCATTTGTTCCTTGGATTCCCAGGTCAGCCTAGTAGTGCTGAGTGTAACTTTATAACTTTTTAAAGTCTTAGACTGATACCATTTAAAAATTCTGCTCCTTCCTTTCCTAGCCACCTTGTCCTGCACCTGCGTTTGCTGTAACCCATTTATCGGAATAAATTCAGCAGATGGCACGATCGTAGCATACTCAAACTTGAAAAACAAAATTCGTCTGATCTAAAAAAATCTGTATATTTGCCACCATTTTGTGTGTGTTTTTGTGCTTGTTATGACCATTAGATCCCGAAGGTGTACTTCATGTGCCTATGTTCTAGTGAAAAAGGTGATAACCTTTTAACCTGTAAAGGCTTTTTTTTTTTTTTACTGATTCATGGCACACATCATCAAAACATCCCCCTGCACTTATCATTAGGTAGTCCAAGTCCAGTCAGGACTTGATTAGCGTGAACTGCAAAGGGAAAAGAGTTGGAGTGGTGATTGGGGGATCGAGAAACGCCACCGTGCGTAGACACGTAAACATAGCTTAAATGTTAACACGGGAACTCTATGGGTAGTCCACAGGGAGGTCTCCGCTTCCTCGGGGGAAATTTTCATGCAGAATGAATGCAAAAGATAGAAAGGGAAACGAATGCATAATAAAAACGAATTACATGCTCAGGGATTTGTGGTATGAGGTTTAAGGGTCTATTGAGTAGTACGAATCCCAATGGTGCACGACTGAAATAATAAAAACAACTCCCTTTTTTTCAAAATCCAAAGAAAAATCAGGTAAATTCATAGCATTAGAGAGCAATGACAATTAACCTGTAGAGAAACCTAAGCAAATAAGGAAGACAAATAATAATAAACTACTTTTAAGAATAATAAACACTTCTCGTATCTGCCCCCCCCCCCCCATATCCTTTATTTTTCTAAAAAGGCACCAAGCCTCCATCTTGAGTTTTTGGGTGAGTTTGTGATTGTTTTTCTTTTCTTTTGGGGCTTTTATTTTGGGAGAGGACTGTTTTTCTATGGCTGGCTTTACTGTTCCTTTCTTGTACGGTAGATTTGAAGACTTGTTGACCCTGTTCTTTTGTAAAAAGTGAGTGTGTGAGAAAACAAAGTGAGCTGCAGCATCTCTTGCGAGGAGGTATATTATTGACTTTTCAAAAGTTTAGGGTTGGGATGAATCTTTGACTTAGCAAATAGCCAAGTGTAAACTGCTCAGGGGCAACTTCATAAAGCCTGTAAACATACAAACTTAAGAAGAACAGACAAATCTTGCTTAAAAAGAAACTGGTTACTAGCAAAAAAATTATGAATTTGTAAAATTTATTGCAACTGGTAAGTAAAGAAATTTGCTAAGCAGTATTTGCTGCTTAAACAGCTTTAGCTGATAGGCTGATTTTGTGCTTACCTCGGTTTCTTTTCATAGTGCTGCTAGTCCTAACCACACTTATAAAAAGGCATGCTTATGTTTCGATGCTTACTGCAGGAAAATGAAAGGCCTAACAATGTAAATTTATAGTGGACACACAAGCTGACCTGTGGAGTACACTAACGCTTCAAAGGCATACTTTTTTCTGCTGTAGTTAGCACAGACATTTGCTTACTGTTAAGCAGTGCTATGAAGCTGGCCTCAAGACTCTTGCCTTGAGGGGTAAGGAAATCAAAGAAGAGAAAATAGTTGTGGGTTGGAGTCGAGAGATGATATAACAAACGGTGACAAAACTGACAGCAATCTAATGAAAGGTACCGCAGTAAATAGTTCAAAAGGAAACATCCAGCACAAAAGCCATGTTCCCAGCTACTCCCTGACAAGTAAAAACTGCCATTCAAGGCAGACAATGTAGCCAGGCGGAGCCAATATCGGTCAGCAATCTGGCGTGGCAACAGTTTGAAGCCTCCTTGCTATGGATTAGACACATGGGATGTCTTGATGAGAAACAGTAGACAAGCAGCCTGCTCACAGGATATTAAAGTCACATCCCTCCACTGGCGATGTTCTTTGCTTTTGACAATAATCTACAAGAGCAATCTCGCCTCTAAGAATATGAGGAGGGTAAGAAATACGGGGGTGAGGATGCAACGATGCTGGAGAGGGGATAAGAAAAAGAAAAGAGAGAGTTTGGAAGAAAGCCTCGGAGCCCAATGCAAATCGGCAAAATTACTCGTGATGAACGGAGTCAAGCACCTGTTTTTTCTTGTGCCCGCCTAATAAGGCCACAACCTGTTTCCTGCCGCTTGCCAAAATGTTGACAGAGGGGTTGACATTATTACGGTCAGAAACTCTTTGCACATAGCAGCGATGATTGGGATGACGGCAGAGACGACACTGGCGTCTGGCGTTATTTTTTTGTTGTCATAATGGAAAGGATTAAAATTGAAAAACTGTGTTTCTACTTTCGTGTAGTTTGGAAAAAGTAATTTTGGAAATATGGTTTTTAGTGTTCTTTTATATATTTGAGGCGTGATCACTTAAGTCTGATTTCCGATTTTGGTTTTCCCTTGGGAAAAATCTGAAAAATGGCAGGTAAATAGCATCCCCTAACATTTTTTGTAAAAACCTTACATCACGAATAAGTAAGTCAGCCCTTCTAATAAAATAAATGTTTCCATGAATCAAATATCATTCCTGATATTTGTTTACTGAAATTGTTTTACACTGTATTTGTTTTACTTTACTTTGCTTTATTTTGTTTTATTGATGTTTTTTTTTTAGAAGGAGTTAAAGCCATTGGACCCTTTCGGTTCAGAAAAAAAAATAAAAAAGTTCACAGATTTACAAATAACTTACAGGGTTTACAGAAGGCAATGGTGAAAGACTTCTCTTGAAATATTCCATGAAATGCTTTACATTTTGAGAAAACAGCAAAACAATATAAATTCTCGTTAACGAGAATTACGGATTTATTTTAAACACATGTCATGACACGGCGAAACGCGCAAAAACAAGGGTGGGTTTTTCCGTTGTTTTCTCCCGACTCCTATGACCGATTGAGCCTCAATTTTCACAGGTTTGTTATTTGATATAGAAGTTGTGGTACACAAAGTTTGGGCCTTGGACAAAACTGTTTACCGAAAGGGTCCAATGGCTTTAATTGACTGTTGTTTCTTTGTGTGATAGAAAGAGGTTCACACATATTAGACGAGTTCAAATTAAATTTGTGGATTTTTTCCTAGTATAATAAGTTGAAAAATGGAAAACAGAACTCCAATTATTATGAACAAAAAAATAACCGAGTCTAAATTAGTAAAAATAATATTTATGAGAAAGCTGTATCATGAGCTCAGGAAAAAAAAAGAAGTTGTTTGTTTTCGTACCAAGTTATGAAAGTATCTGAAATCCCCAAAACGGAAAAACAGTCTGCAATTATCGTGGATTCTTGCAGCAGGGGCACTGACCGAACAGCTACATCAGGTGGAGTAGAAGACAAATTGATGAATTAAATATCCAGAGTAAGTGTGGGGTTCAATAACATTGTTTGGATGTAAGTTACTGACATTAAAGGTAGTGGACACTTTTGGTAATTACTCAAAATAATTATTAGCATAAAACCTAACTTGGTAATGAGTAATGGGGAGAGGTTGATAGTATAAAACATTGTGAGAAAAGGCTCCCTCTGAAGTTGTGTAATTTTTTCAAGAAAGAAGTAATTTTCCACGAACTTGATTTCGAGACCTCTGCAAATCAAGCATCTGAAAGCACACAACTTTGTGTAACAAGGGTGCATTTTCTTTCTTAATTATTTCCCAACTTCGACGACCAATTGAGCTCAAATTTTCACAGTTTTGTTATTTTATGCATATGTTGAGATACACCAAGTGAGAAGATTGGTCTTTGACAATTACCAATAGTGTCCAGTGCCTTTAAATTGAAGAATTCAGCTATTTAAACGAGCGATTCAAAATGTTTCTTATTCAGCTTGCGGGGGCTGGCTTGCACATGGGGCTCCATATGGTACGGGATTAAATTTTGTCAGGGACATTTTGGCATGGAAATTTGTTGAAGTTTGCGGTTTGCAGCTGTGAATATGGCAGTATATTTATGAAGCTTTTGTAGTGAATGTGTTTTGTTTATCACATGAGATCCAGAGGTGCTTGTATTTAGTTTCAGGTTGGGGGAAAGAACATTCTCCTGGGATGGAACTTTAATTTTAAAGCCATTGGACACTTTCGGAACAGAACAAAAATAAAAGTTCACAGATTTACAAATAAACTAAAGGGTTTACAGAAGGTAGTGGTGAAAGACTTCTCTTGAAATATTATTCCATGAAATGCTTTACTTTTTGAGAAAACATTAAAACAATTATCAATTGTCTTGTGCACTTAAAGACATTGGACACTATTGGTAATTGTCAAAGACCAGTCTTCTCACTTGGTGTATCTCAACATATACATAAAATAACAAACCTGTAAAAATTTGAACTCAATCGGTCATCGAAGTTGCCAGATAATAATGAAAGAAAAAACACCCTTGTCAGAGTTGTGTGCTTTCAGATGCTTGATTTCGAGACCTCAAATTCTAAATCTGAGGTCTCGAAATCAAATTCGTGGCAAATTACTTCTTTATCGAAAAATACTCCACTTCAGAGGGAGCCGTTTCTCACAATGTTTTATACTACCAACCTCTCCCCATTACTTGTTACCAAGAAAGGTTTCGTGCATATAATTATTTTGAGTAACTACCAAATAGTGTCCACTGACTTTAAGAAGAAAAAAAAAAACAATTCTCAAACACTGGTGAGTACTAAGTGTTGACCTGAGAGCAAATGAGGTCCACACACTGTTGGGACTTTCGACGTGTACACACTTGTTGATTGTCTTCCCTTTGGAGCTGTGCCCTGTTCAAAGTTGAATGAGCCTCATCCAGACTGAAATACTCACATCTGAGTTTTGAGAATACACTTGTTGTAGTTTAAGTGTTACATACAAAGTGTGGACCTCAGAACAAAAGAGGTCCACACATTGTCAAGACTCGAAACACTATGTGGACTTCTGAGATTCGAGAATGCACCTTTTGTAGTAACACAAAACTTTAAGAGCGATAGTTGCTATGCATTGGATCTCTTAAACCTTTGATAAAGAAGGATTAAGGGGGAGATAAAGATGAATTGTAAGTGACTTCTATATAAAAATTGACTTCCCTATAACGTCCAAGACATAAGTAATAATTGAAGATTTCCTGGGGTAATGTTTCTGGAAAGATCTCCAACCATCTCAAAAAAAAAGGGTCCCTTCATAATATAGTGAGGAAGGTGCTCCTCCACATTGGAGAAACAGTTTCGCTTTTATGAAAAGCCATTTCATGTTAGCACCTACCGGCAGTGACAGCCTATAAAAACAGAGCTATCGCAAACCCATCATCCCCTAGGGTTGTTTGCCTGCAATTGAAATCAATACTGTCTGTACTGACGGACTAGTATTAAATTCTGGTAAGCAGTCGTTTTCTGACCAGTTTTTTTTTTTTTTTAACTCTCTGCCTTGGCCATTTTTTTCTTCCTTTGGTTTTAATAGAGCCATTACAACAAACTCCCTCCTGTCGTCCATTAGAGATCTTAAGGGGGTGATAACCCACAATGTAGGTATACAATGTCGGTATAAGACGCATGCGTTAATCCAATATGCAACTGGCAATTTAGCCTTAATTATCCTCTAAAACTCAACTTCAGGTTTTCATCTCGGCTGGAAATTGTTTTCTGCCGCTGTGTGTTCATTTGTTCTTTCTAGAGGCCTGTTATGAATTTTACATTTTCTACTCTTAAGACTCAGGCCATGTTATTAAGTAGAACAGTACGTTTTTCTTTTTTTAATCCCAGTATGTAGTCTTATTAACATTTCTGTTGGGTGCATTTCGCAGACTCCCGCTGAAGGGGATCATGTGTATGGATGTTTTTTTTTCTCGATAATAGTTTCTTCAATTTAAAAAAATATTGTTATTGTATTATTTTAATAAGTTAAAAAATTGTTTTTTACCTTCACTTAGATCATCGCTTAAAGCAATAATGTGGCAATAGGAAATTCAGGTTAAAGGTTTAAACCAAAGAAAACAAACCACAAGTTACGCATGTTATTAAAATCATACAGATGAGAACAATATCAAGTCAGTGTGATACTGTGGAGGGATCCACTAAAAAGCACAGCTTGCAGACACTGTTCCCTATAGTAGTCCATGAGGCATGGGCGGAAATTTCACAGAGGTATTTTCAACAAAATATACAAACACCTCTTGAAGATTATGATTGAAAAACTTTGAAAAAACTTGCACTAATCTCTTTTTTTTTGAAAAGCTAACACAGTTTATCAAAGTGGATATTAGAGACCTAACCATGTTTGTCATTATAATCCCAGAGTTCTAGCTATCATAAAATGAATATACAAAAAGAGACCAGGCTGTTTTCCCCTCTAGGCCTTGCTATAGTTTCATTTTATAGAATGGTTTGAAAAAAGTGGTTTTACTAGTGACAGCTTAAAATCTTCATGTTTTGTTTTTGGGTTTTTTGGGGTTAGTGTTACAAAGTGGAGTGTAAAATCTAGATTTACTGTCAATAGGAGAATGTTGAATATCGTTACAGCAGCAATAAATGAAAACATTTTATGAAACCAAAGTATCCTATAAAATCTCTGATTAATTTGTATATTGGCTTACCATATTAATGCAAATGCGACCTAAAGTTGTGATCATATCTAGAGAAATTCAAATATCACTACAACAATCAAAAGTACAAATGAAAGCATTGGAGGAGATTTTAATATCTTACAGAAACCCAATTTGGTCACCGTCTTTGAAGCAACTGACCTCAGTTGTACCAAGACCACCCCCCATAACCTAAGCCAAATTTCAAGGCTCTGCTTACTGCAATTAAAGAAGCAGCGCTTATGGAAGCAGGAATTTCTGCGCTTACGGCAAGCGTATTTCACAGGTTAGCAGGGAGTTTCCCTTGTACTCGACATTACTAGGCATTCTTGGCTTACACAGCTAGCACAGAGATTCAGTATTGCTAATTTAAAGCAAAGAATGGTGATTGAAGGGCAGGATTTGGCGCTGAAGCAGAGCCATGAAACTGGGCCCAGATAGCAGAAGTAGGTCGGGGTGATTGTGTGTTATGTCTACAGTAAAGAGAGGATCGACATAGAGGGGAATAAACTGCAACGATGGTCGGCAACTCAACCACCGGTCATCAGAATGTCCAATTGGCCAGACTGCTGCGCAATATATTTCTGAGCTGATTGGCTAATGCATCTCGATGAAAACCGACAGAAGGGGTTGATCAAAAACAAAGATGCCGGTGATCGTCCTGGCCTAGTCAAGAACGTGGTGGGGGATGGGGGGGGGGGATCACTCAGACTAGCAATTACCCCAAACGAGATGTGGGTTTGAGACGATTGGTGAAGCTGGGTTTACATTACATGGTCGTCTGTTTTTGTCTTTTGTAGTACTTGCGTACTTGTGTGATTTGACAGGCTGTTGTGGCTGCCCATCACCTGGAGCCCCCTGTTGCTGAATCGGGACATGTATAAGTAGCATTGAAAAAAAGTACTTGAGTGTGTGTAGATGGCCCATCTCTTTAGTGTTCGGGCACATGTTGTCTGCAAGTGTTAATACCTTTTCCAGTTCTGGAATTTCATCTTTGAGAGGCAAGGCCTTTTTCATTTTGCCAAGTGCACCTCTGTAAGAAAATCTGGAAGTCTATATCGGCAGTTATGAAGGGGCACCAGGACCAGGGCATTGATGGCTGTTGCCTCTGTTATTCAAGGCCTGCCTTTCTTGTTCAATGTGGGGGGGGGGGGGCGGGGCTGGATTAGGGAGAGGCAGAGTTTGTGACCCTCAGTCAAACCTTCAGGTCTCTTTGACAACAAAACAAGTATTAGTGACCTCTCTGTAGCATTAAAACAACACATCGTACTGTGTCCAACTTATACGTTTTGTATGTGACTAATTTGAAATAAGCTCTTGTTGTACAAGTGATGTAAAAACCTGACAGAACAGTCATCAAGACCTTACTAATTCATCTGCTCCTTCACTTGAACTCAAAAAGACTATTTTACAAAAGACCATTTTGCCTGCAGACACGCAGGTTGAGTAAGTCAAAACGCTGTGTGTCCACTGTGGAGATTTGTAACCAGTACACACAGCCCTTTTGGCTTAACACCGCTCGGCTGACTGAACCCTTTCACGGTCCTCAATGAAAAGTAACACCAGGTTCAGAGCCCCTACCTCTACCCCCGTCATGTCGATTTTTCCTTTGCCAGTCAACGAGGTGCAAATCTCAGCTGCTTCGGCTCACGCTCATTGCACTAATTAAATAGCGGCACAGTCAATGCGGCCGGCCGCAACTCTGGTAGAGATTTTTACACCTCGCTAAGCTTTGGTTGGCATGGGAATGGACAGGAATTGGTTGCGATGGCTGGAGACCGACCGACCGTCCAACCGACTGATCTGGGCACATGGTACACACTGACCTTGAGTCAATTCATATCTTTAAATAAAATATTTATTTTGGGGGATAATCATTTGATGTGAAAGTGAGTATCATCATCACAATTCAACACCAATCGGTCAATAATTATATTTTATAATGGAATTGAGAGCATTGAGGAGGAACTCTAGTGTCATGTTTATATACGTATTCTATTCAGTCAGGTTATATAGGGTTTTCTCAGTCCTTTGATATTTGCAAGAAGAATTAGGACTTTATTTCACAGAGCATAAAGAGGTTTGACTGTTTTAATCCTTTCTAAATGTAAATGTAGTTCATTAAAACTAATCTTTGAACAAATTTCATTTCGGAAAGTGTTAATGGTTTTTGAGACAACTAAAAAACTGATCTCATTTCTATTGTGTTAGTTTTATGATACCTGTTATTTCAAGACCCAAAAATAGATTTACTGATTTCCTGGAAGTAGAAAATTGTCACATATTTTGCATCAACTGGTGGAATTTCATATGATCCCATTGTCGGGATATCTGCTCAGTTAGTCTCGCATCCACGCTCGGATTAAGGTATTAAAAACAGCTTTTAAAAATGCTTTAAGAATTGAAAACTAAATGGATTGCGGTTAGAGTTTAATGCCACCTTGTGCAGTAACCTAGGTTTGTACTGTAGGCCTATTGATGTCCAGTTAAAGCACATATTGCTTGCCTAGTGGAATCGGAACAGTGTGTGTACATACAAAACAAAAATGACCAAAACTCTTCATGAAAAGCGCTTCCTGATTTCTAGCGTGTTTTCATCCATCGTGACTTACAGTCTCAGGTTTTTAAAAAGTTTTTTTTGATATATACATTTTTAGTTGAGGTCTTTATGCATGCAGTATCGATGCAATCCTACGCACAGCAGTTGTACGTGCATTCTGGGCAGTATGTGATGAGGCTCTCCTATGCATACACACATCAGCGGGATGAGATGCTGCATACATGCCCGGCGTGGTCGCTCGCTGATTAGCATTCTGCACCCCACATCCCGGCTTTGCTCCCGTTTGTAATTACAGCGCAACGTGGCCCACTTCCAACCCGAAAAAAGAGATGTCAAGAGGTTGGCCGACTGGCCTAGAGCACGATGGAGAGGGTCTCACTGCGAGCCCATTATGTGCGGCACGTACTTGAGTGCCCGGCCAAATTGCCATTGAAGTGGTAAGAATCAACCCCAAATGCACAGCGCATGGGGGTTTGCCTCGCAGGGCGGTAACACAAACCACTGCGCTGGAGTGCAACGTCGGGCGAACAGATAGACAGATCTAGCGAAGGCAGTTCCACAAAAAAAAAAACTGATTTGCAAAGCGGTGTGCTGCATACTGGGACATGATAATCATCAGCGGACTAAATGCTCGCTTGTCATCCCTAGGGGACTTGCTTGGGTTGCCGTTGGACTGTAGGAGGCAATTAAACACAAACCTTAACAAAGACCCTCACCTGTCTTTCCCTCTAAAGAAGAAGAGATTTAAACCTAACATAGAGAAAAAAAAAGTCAAGGATGTTGCACGTCATTGCAGTTGAGGTACTATGGATGGAAATGAAAAGAATGAGAAGAAATTAGTTCCAGGGCATTGTGAATAAGGTCGTTGACCAACACTGAAAAGTCAACAACTTAAAGTAAAAATTGTCATCTTCACAAAAAGAACCTTCTTAAAAAATTAGATTTTTGTCCTCTAAAGATTGCACACTTTTCTTAATGGGGAAGGAAGTATACAATAGGGACCTAATTTACTTGATTTTCATGGTTTTCAGTTTTATTGTATTTTCTATAGCCATTTTTCTTTTTAAATCAAACTCAATTTTCAGACCAGACTCATTTGGGCTTATCCCCTGTACAATAAAATTTCCAGGTCTTTAAATTTTGGGGATTTTTTTTTCAGAATGTTTGCATTCATTTGGATTGTCTTTAAAAATGTAGAGGGCTTTTAGGTAACAAAGAAAAGAAAGGCAAAGCCAGTATTTTTCCAAAAAGGGAGAGTTAAAAATAATATCATAAAATTATAAGGTTAATTTTTATACATTTGCTTATATCTAAAATAAATTATATTCACATTGTTTTGAAAAAGAACAAGATCAAAAGTATAAAAAAAAAATCAAAAGAACGGTGACATTAAACAAATTATAGGAAAACATATAGAAAATTACAAGAGAGTTTTTTATTCAGACAAAATAAATAACTGTCCATTTTGTCTTTCCTTAAAAAATTGTCTCACAATATAAAATTGCTAGAAAAAAAACGAAGAAAAAAACTTGATATTGAAATATACAACTGCAGTTCTCTCATGATATATTAAAGTAAAACAAAATCCAATTTCCTGACGGAGGAATTCATAGAATGCCTCCAGTCTAGATCTGCTGATAACTTTAAAATGTTAAATGTCAATTAAGTTGGATCGTTACAATTCTTAATCAGTAGGCACAATATCTGACATTTAGACTTGAAATGCCCTTATCAATAAAACTGCCAATCTGTTTTTTGTCTTCCAAGACAAAAAAAATGTGAGTTTATAAAGAAAGCTTGTGATTGTTGTTTGTACCAAACATTTTGAGATGTTTTTGTCTATAATGGTTTAATTTGTGTTTTACCCTTACACTGGAGTGTATCAGGCAGAGTAACTTGCCTGTGGACTTTTATTTTCACAGATCTCGGGAAAGAACTGATTGTGCTTAAACATATATGTGTATGCCGGGTAAAAACAAGTTACATTCTTTATCTCTGATGTAAAAATAAACATTGTTGGGGTACTACTCCTAACACATAGAATTTGAACTTCCTCTGGCCAATGGGCTAGCTCGGGTGGTCTAGTGATTAAGGCATCTGCTATAGCAGTGCAATGGTTGTTGGTTCGAATCCCACCCCAGCGATTTGCCTGTTGATTTTGTCACAGGGTCTTTGCTCTGACTATACTGCCAATGTTTGTTATTATTAATAGTCTTTATTCTAGTGACATATAAATCTGATGTGTTTTGGATGTTTTCAAATGTATCAGTATAAACCACAAAGGAAACTGACTAGGTAAATTTTGAAATGTTTTTTGGGTTGAACAAAATTGTTTTAACATGTACTTCAAGATTGTGGTTTGAACTTTCTACCAACGTGAAAAGACATGAAAACAACATTTTCAGCGGTAATATTCTTTTTCCGGATTCTTTTTAAGATGCACGCCTTTTCCCACTTGATGACATAACTTTTCTAGACACGAGGGGAAACAAAAACCCAGCGGTCTTACCATGTAAACAGGGAGCAGGATGATCTGTAGCGCATCTAGGTTTCAAACAGAAGCCTGAGCATTATTTGTGGTGTAGTTGCTTGCACTGTTGCCGCGCGCTTTGCTTAGATCACTTGTAGATTCTGTAATTGGTTGTATCCATCAATGGCGCACAATTTGATTATTTATTCTTAAGAAAAAGTGCAATCGTCTGCTGCCAATCTTACAGTTAAGGTAACCTGCGCAGTATATGCATCAACACCTTTCCATCCTGCCCTGCTACAGCGCGTACACACGGTGCCCCGGTACTGTCACTTTGATGTGTTTACTCCAGAATTAAATGCACTTTTCCTGCAAGAAAATAACCCAATGATCTTTCTATGTATAGACGATCGGCCCAGTCAAGTGCAAAATATGCGCAGTTTAATTCGCAAATGGAATTTGTTTCCAAGGTGCTTTTCTCCATCTCCCAGCCCCCCCCCCCCCATTTAATCCTCAACGCTGCGATTAGTATGACGGCATATACGCGTGCACGGTACAGCGGTCATTTGCTTTCAGGTGGTTGGGTACCGAGCAGTTGCCAACTTTGGTTTTAATCTATGTCGGAGATCGCAGTAGCGTACTAAATGCTCTGATGTTCCTGTGTCGGTTTGGTCCTGTGGTGACCTTAGCCGGTGCACTTATCTAGTATCGATTGGGAGAGGGATTTAGCATAGTGAGTGTTCAGACCAGATTGGGAGAGACTGAGAAAATATGAAGGTGGATGTAAATAAGACACAACAGAAGGAAGATGATGGACGGGGAAATGGATGCAAGATCTTTAGCGTCCTAGATTTAAGATACATGAGGAAATAAGGAAGACGGGTTTTGGAGTAAATGGGATTGGGCCGTCAGTCACTGAAAGGACAGGTGCGAATGCCTTTCAATCACGGCGCATGTATGCCTTGCATTTTTGGGGGCAGTAGTAATCAACCGAAGCCCATTACAAAAATTATAGTTTATACCACATTAAAGGGATGCTGCAGTGCAAATTGTGGAAGAGTGAAACAATGAATTTGGGCAAATAGCTTGTATTAAATAAGTGTGTAAATTTGTCAGGAAATGAGAGGTATTCCTTGGGGTTTTTTCCAGGCAGTACCTTGTAAACTGAACTTGGCTTAGACCAGGGCCCAAATTCATAGAGCTGATTAATCACTAAACGTCGCTTAGCACAAAATAATCATGCTTAAATGAATAAGGTTACCCGCAAAATACTATTTCACATGTACAAAATATGACTGGTATCCTGCTTCTTTTTGCTAAGCAGAAAAATGTTAAGCAGTATTTCCTGCTTAGGCAGCTCATGAACTTGGGCCCTGATTAGGCTGTGTCTGATTTGAGAGCTATGGTTACATCTGAATTGCTGTGCTATCATGCATTGAAATCAGGTGGTCTGATAGTGGAATCTTCCTCCCGGACTCAGGTTCGAATCCTGCTGGGGGGGGGGGCACTATCTGGATTGGGTTTTCAGTCCCTACCTGCTAGCCTGGGTTTCCACCTGAAATGATTCTCATGAGGTTTTTCTCCCACATCTTAAACTCAAACTTCCTCCTTGTTTTCTCCCAACTGGTTTCTTGTCTAGTACCGTGATTAAGTTAAATTTTCTTGAGAGTCCTTTGACTCCCAATTAAGCAAATTTTTCTTTGCTCATTTTGCACCCCCAAAAAATAACAAAAATTACAAAGTTGCTTCAATTTTATATCTCATCCTTTCTGTGTTAAAAACGTGTTCTTCATATTTCTTGCATTCTTCAACAATTTCTCCATCAAAGTAGATTCCTATTAAATTCTTTGCCTATCATCTTTCAATTTTGAAACATCACAAGCAAATCAAAATCATCTTTTTTTTTGCACCATAAACATTTAAAAAGTTTTTACAAATGTGTCACATTAATTAAAAAATTTCTTTGCTGTAATTCTGTTTTGCTGTCTACTTTTGTGAATATTTCCGCACTTTACAGTTTCGGAAAAATATTTGAAGTTGCAAATAGTGAGAAAAATCTAGATTGCCCACACATTTATAAAAATGGTTGTTTATCAGACAAAATGCCAGAAACTGTATCCATATGTGGAAATGTAGTGAAAGTTGGAAATAAAGTGGTTATTGATCGTTCGTGGTAAGTGGAAATATCAGGAGAAATATGGCTGTCTGTGCCACTTGAAGCCGTGATGCTTTACTCCCATCTAGATACCGTCTAATGGAATAGAGAATCGATGGTTATGTATCTACCTGATTCTAAAACCCCATCTTCCTATGTGTGCGTCTCCATTTGTTTACTACTGATTGATGGGCTTGACAAGCAATGCAAAGAGAGAGAGAGAACTGACATATCTTAAGATTGTGACATTCACCGTTTTATCAGACGGGGTCCGGTTCTAGGACATAGCCTCTTGTAGTCCTCATATATCTATCATCCCGAATGCCGCATCCTGTGAGATGATCTTAAAGATCTCCTCCCCCCCCCCCCTCATCTCAAATAAGACTTCATCGGGTTTGTAATCTTGTCTTGTTGTTTTGTTTATTAGGGGAGTACAGCACATGAGTTAGGCTGACGTCATTCATGCAATCCATACTCAATGCTCGTGACAAAAAGCACACAGCCACAGTGTCAGTAACACTACTTGAATGATAAACTTCCACTGTTTTACATGACTGCAATCCTGAACTTAAGTTGTTGACAGCTCCAAAAGGAGGCATAGTCTGTGGCCGGCTATAATTGGAGCATAGTGCCATGGCCTGTGTTGGGTGCAGAGTATTCAGCACATTTTATAATGTATTCCAGTCAGAGTTCTGTCTCTAGTCTGGATGACTTTTTTTTCTTTCTTCTTCTTAAAGGCAGTGGACACTACTGGTAATTGTCAAAGACTAGCCTTCACAGTTGCTGTATCTCAATATATGCATAAAATAACTAACCTGTGCAAATTTGAGCTCAATCGGTCATCAAAGTTGCGAGATAATAATGAAAGAAGAAAACACCCTTGTCACACGAAGTTGTGTGCGTTTAGATGGTTGATTTCGAGACCTCAAGTTCTAAATCTGAGGTCTCGAAATCAAATTCGTGGAAAATTACTTCTTTCTCGAAAACTATGGCACTTCAGAGGGAGCTGTTTCTCACAATGTTTTATACCATCAGCCTCTCCCCATTACTCGTCACCAAGAAAGGTTTTATGCTAACAATTATTTTGAGTAATTACCAATAGTGTCCACTGTCTTTAAGTCCGTACATCCTAACAATGTTGCAGTGGTATGGAGGTGAACAATCTCAGCTGGACTAATACTCTGTGTTGATTTTACTTGTATCTGCAAAGACCTAGATATCATACATACAGTCAGACTTTGCCATTTTTCAGGATCAAACAGAAAACCTTATGAAAGGCTTGGTACTCTTCAGTGTGGATGGCAATGCAGACTGAAGAGTAATGTTGGTTTATGGAGATTTTGGGCCAAAGATTCTCAAAAGTTGAGCGGTTTAGTATTCACCAACTGATCACAAAAGTTTCCTTTGCCCTTTTAGTGAAGTAAGAAATGACCTTAAAGTTGATTCACCATCTCAAGTTGTAAGAAGAATGAAAACTAACTATTATGATTTCTGGGATTTTTTTAAAACAATTTGGGGTTTAAGACCTCCGGATTAACGAGCCATCGCTCTACCAAAGGGGCTACTAGCCGTAATCGCAGTATTTACAAACACCATACATATGAGTAGGATTTGAAACTTTGCATGTTTGAGATACAATCTAAGGTTTGCAGTAACACCATGTACATGAGTAGGATTTGAAACTTTGCATCGTGGATACAATCTAGTAATGTTTGCAGTAACACCATGTTCATGAGTAGGTTTTAAAGACTTTGCATGGAGATACAATCTAGTAAGGTTTGCAGTAACACCATGAACATAAGTAGGATTTGAAACTTTGCATCGTGGATACAATCTAGTAAGGTTGCGGGAACACTATGCACATATAAGTAGGTTCAAAGTCAATGTGTTATTATAGGAACTGCCTCTAGCTACGAGGCAATCTCGGTGGTCTAGTAGTAACACACCTGCTCTAGATTGGTCATGGGTACCTGGTTAGAATCCCACCCTGTAATGATGCCTGTGATTTTGTTCACAGAACTCTGGAAAGTACTGAATATACAGCGCTTACACACACTGGTGGTGTATGCAAGGTTCTCTCCATTTTCGCAAATACCCATTGCGCAAGCGCCAACTGTTGAATGAGGTACATTCTGGGATAGCTATGGATCAAATTTGATCCCTAGCTGTCCCAGAATGCACCTAATTCCACGCCTAACGCGCGTGCCTGAGTATTTGCGATAAAGGTCTATGCACAAGCTAGCCAGTACGCTGGGGTGATACGCGCTAATTGCGTACCATACGCTCAGATTTCAACTGACTCCGATGCAACTAAACACAACTTCTAAATGAAGTCTAGGGTCTCCACCTATTGTATTGCTGTATGTATCTATCAGCATTCAACTCAGAAGTGTAAATATACATCTGCTCTCTGGTTCTGTCAGTGTAATGTTTCCAGCGTTCTATTGCCCCAGGTGTCTCACAAATTCATTACCTTTGAAATATGAAGCTTGAAAAGAAGACTATACATGTATTAAAGGGTCCGGGTGCTTTTTGTATGACACAAAACACAATGCCACAGATTTACATTAAGCTTACAGGGTTTGAAGATGTTGGAGGTAGAATTTTCCCCTAAAAATATTATATGCTGAGGTGATGTAGGTTTATGGGAATTAGTAAAATAATGACACTTAAATTATTTTTACTAAGAGATGAAATTATTTAAAGGCAGTGGACACTATTGGTAACTACTCAAAATATTTATTAGCATAAAACCTTTCTTGGGGATGAGTAATGGGGAGAGGTTGATGGTATAAAACACTGTGAGAAACGGCTCCCTCTGAAGTGCCATAGTTTTCGAGAAAGAAGTAATTTTCCACAAATTTGATTTCGAGACCTCTAGTTTAGAACTTGAGGTCTCGAAGTCAACCATCTAAACGCACACAACTTCGAGTGACAAGGGTGTTTTTTCCTTTCATTATTATCTCGCAAGTTCAGTGACCGATTGAGCTCAAATTTTCACAGGTTTGCTATTTTATGCATATGTTGAGATACACCAACTGTGAAGGCTAGTCCTTGACAATTACCAATAGTGTCCACTGCCTTTAAGCATGTACAACGTATATTTTACCTTCTGAAACATTTTACTATTAAAACAAGCTGCTTCAGAAAGAGACTTGAATGATAAGGCTATAAATGATGGTATAAGTAGTGTTTTTTTGTGGGGGGGGGGGGGGGGGTGGGGGCTGACAGAGATAGGATATTTTCAACCAACTGGTGTTCCACGTACATCTTTTAAAATGGAATGGTTTCATGCCTATGTCTTCAGTTATGCATAGCATGTAAGACAACTACAATCAGATATTTAACAATTTTGTTTTCAAATAATTTGACAGAACTTCAGATTGAAGTAGTTTTTTTCAGCTTTTGATCATTTTTACCATGTAAATGTTTCACAATTTGTAACTTCATTTTCAGACAATAAACTCAACGGATACGTTCTGTCTTAAAAAATATTAATCTTTCATGCTGCTCGGGCATCTTCCTGTCATGGCAGTGTGCTGCCCTCGTGTGTCTGAAGGAAGAGAGTTCTCTCTCTCTCCTAGTGTGTGGGATATGACTGAGAATATTCATCGAAGAAATTTAAGTGAATAGGAATTCCATATGGTGCTTCTAGGTAATGAATAAAGCATACTTAGAATTCTCTAGTTCTGAGTTCAGGAAAATGATCGAGCAAATACTCACTCCTTTTTTCTCTTTGTAGACATTGACCCAATTTCATTTAAAGGGGACATACTCATGGTTTCTGGGACCATTTGATTGTTTTAATACTTATACAAATATAAATAATATACAAACCAAATTTCACCTTAAAGGCAGTGTTGTCCTATACAAGTATAAATAATATACTTACAATAAAAGTATAATAATAAAAATAAATTAACCTGAGAAAATGTAATTTCAAAATTACCCTCAAGTTTTTGAGATATTGCCGAAAGTCCAGAGCAGTTTAGTCCTCACTGGACAAATAATCCGCAATTGGAATACACAATCTGGACATCAAGGCAACAAGGCGATGATCAAGGGCAATTTTGCTTCAATGAAATTTTAGGCCTGTATACACTGTTCACAAAATATGTATTCTGATCATAAGAAAATAGGTAATTTATGATGAAGATCAAATTGAGCCCAAATTGTTTGTGTTTGTTTGTGTTTTAAAATAACCAATTGAAAAAACCAATTGAAACAAGTGCAAGAGTTTACTATGCCTTTATGATTTGTTTCTTGTGCTTTTCTTAATAATAATAATAATAATAATAAAAAAAATAATAATAATAATAATAATAATGTTGAATAGTTCTTGTGCCATGTCTGTCAACGATGACACTCCTGACGCAAAAAAGAAGAACTCTGCTAATACACAATGACACAAGACAACCAAAAGTTTGAAGGCTAATGTTTCTGAAAACGATATGTTTTGAGATGAGTTTTGAATTTGAAACAAGTATTTGCTTGAAGCACGGATTTGATTTTGTTCTCCCTTATTTAGTCACCCTTGTTGCATTTCTTTCCTCCGTGGTTGTTTCAACCATCCACTTAACCAACGGCAGATTCACTGATAAGCAATTAATGATAAAGTGACCCACTCCCATATCTGGTCCCGGACCCCACTTTCTCCCCCCACAACAAACAAACAGCACTCACTTTCTGGCGTTAATTTGCTGAGAAAATCGGTCATTAACTTATATCCATTGCTGTCCCAGTTACGCTGTACAAACTGGGGTGCGAACTTTGGTCCAAGAAGGAAGAGATATAGGCTGATTAATGAGGTACGTCTCGTCGAATGGGAAATAGTTGTACATCAGGCGTCTGAAAGGGATGTTTGTCTTGTATGTTTTATGCTATAAAATGAGACAAGATGGCCCAGGGGGTGTCAGTTGTAACTATTATGCCCATAGACTCATTCCATATTCCTATCAGAGGTGTAATTTATTAGCCTTATTTTGAAGGGAATTTATTCGGCCACATGGAATTGTGTTTGTTGAGTTTATCTTAAATTAACCCGTTTTCTCTTGTGGTGTTCAGTGAATTAAAGGTGTAAGTTTTGCTGTATTTTTCAAACTATGTTTTCTTCAAATGTTCTTTTCAAAAATGTTTTATTTGACAAAGCCAACATTTTATCTTTATAATAATTCATGAGTGCTTTTTAAGACTAGTTTAAAACAACTGATAAAGACATGCATAATGCAATCAATAAATACCGGTACTTAATGTAAAATCTATCAGCATGCACGCGGACCCTCAACCCTGCAATTTGACTTTTTGCAAAAAGGAGTCTGAGGCAGAACAGGAATTTAAAAGTTACGCCAACCCAAAAGAAAACTTTCATACATTATTGCGTATTTACTAATTGGAATAAAAAAAATTGGAATAAAAAAAAAAGCAGTGGCCGGAGCCATCGAGGTAGCTTGGACTGAAACAGCCATTTAAAACCTCGCGGGTTCGTTGCCGTGCAAGAAGGGTCCTTGTCTTCGGCTCGGTCCTTTCTCGGCTTGGTCCTTTCTCGCACGGCCATGACCCCTTCAGTTTTAAAACAGCCATTCTTGAAGACCTCAACACATCTATTCTTTCATTCCCTAATGTAATACTCAAATATGTTCCAGTAATTTCTTCTTAGTAAAAGCTTGATTGTTTTACGTTATTATATTCATAACTTTTACACCAATTTTAATTTTCCTGTTTGTTTATTCAATTCATTGATGCCTTTAAAAGGAAGCAAACGGTATTTTTTACCTGTTGTGGCTCACGCTTAAATCAAAAAAGCTGTTAGAACTTTGAATATAATATATGTTTAAATACATATATACTCTTCGAAATAACACTCGTCCGACAACATATTTTGCACAGCTTTCTCCATCTGCAAGCTATTAAATGCATGCAACAATAACATCTTGTTCTCTAGGGTGACACCAGAAACGGAAATTAGTTTGAATTACATTTCCCGCTTACAATTCAAACATCCCAGGGCTGGGAAGGGGCATAGCAAATCCAGCACTCCAGCCAGGCCAAGGAAAGGAGACTCCACTTTCTACAGAAGAAAGCTCTACCTTTATATGATCGTCTAGAGTCTACTCCAGATAATGCACATGCATTAAAAAAAGAACCACCCTTTTAAAGTACTTCAGAAATGTCACACAGACAGGAAACAGTGTTTAACACTATGCATGCGCTCTGGCCGCAACCACCATGTCCTCTTTTAAGGCACTGTCGACAACCATCTGCATATCTGGAAGTGGTGATTTTTCTTCTGTGTCCATTTGCACTTGAACGAGGACAATACCTCATCGGACCGCCTCTTTTTCGCTCTATTTCTTTCCTGTGCGTTTGGCAGGACACTTTGGCTCCATTTTGGGAGGGGATCTCAGTATGAGAGCAGTGGTTTCGGTTTGGGCATTCAGTATTCTCGCTTAGTGATCTTGATTTTTCTTCTGTGTCCATTTGCACTTGAACAGGGACAATACCTCATCGGACCGCCTCTTTTTCTCTCTATTTCTTTCCTGTGCGTTTGGCTCCATTTTGGGAGGGGATCTCATTGTAAGAGCAGTCATTTCCATTTGGGCATTTAAGATTTCCAGTTATGGTGATCTTGATGATGTACATTTCAACGGACTGCCCCCTTTTTTTTCAAGACATTTTTTCCCCCAGGAAACGTTGTCTCCATTTTAGAGGGTATCTCGTTGCGAGAGCAGTCATTCCCATTTGGGCATTCAGGATTCCCAGTTAGTGATCTTGAGTGTGTGTACGGATCTGATCAATCTTGGTTAATGTGTCATAGCTGGTCATCCTAGAGTGAAAAAGGGTTGCTCTTGAATAATGGCTCCTTTTTTTTTAGTTGTTAAGGAAGAGGGGCATACAGATTGCATGGCCTGGAGTTGGTTTTGTATACCTCTTGAGTTATTTTCTGAAAGTATGCAGGCCTATGTCAGAGGTATAGTGTAAGAACATGCTTACATCACCACGTGTTTCCTTGATAAAAAACAAGTATGTTTTACAGAGTTTTTGTTGTGATTAGCTTAAATTTTGTTAAAGGTATTGTAAAAGATAAGTATTTGTTTCTGCTAACTGATATACATTAATGTAACTTTTGTTTTTGCCCACACACTTAAAGGAACATCACAGAATTGGTAAGAAAAAAACTTGTCTCAGATCACAGATTTACACAAAACTTACACGGTATAATCATGATGATAGGAGAAAACATCCCTTGAAATATTTCTGTCTGAAATGTCAGGTTTGATGAGAAATAAATCAAATTAATGTTTCACTTGTGAGCGTTTTATTCATTTTGAAAAATTGATGTCATGCAAAATATTCACTATTCTCTTGTGACCGAGAAGGCTGATCGATCTCAAACTTCTACAGGTTTGTCAGTTTATGTATACAGTGGATTACATAAAGTGCTTACACTGCCAGCACATACATTGTATGGTTGATCAGACAAAACATGACAAATTACCAATCTCTTTAAACATCTTTAATTACCAATTAACAGTTTCTCAAATAATTTCTTTTGAAAACAGTGGAACAGTCTTTTCCCTCTGAAACAAATTTATACCTAAATTTTAATAAATTACCACGTCCCCCCCCCCCACACTTCACCATAGCGCTTCATTATGTGAGATAACATTTTTGTCAAATAATACTAGAGCTAAGATTTGAGTTTGAGCATTCTCAGTCCATATTTACCTTCCTGGGCCAATTTCACTAAAGCTGTTTAGCAGAAAGTACTGCTTGAAAAATGTCTTCCGTAAGCCAAGAATTGAAAGTCTGCTTAGCAGAAATTACTGCTTGGAAAAAATGTCTTCGCTAAGCCACAATCGAATGGGACACCAGTCACAACATTGTCAACTGATGTAAATTAAGCTGATACCTTGTTTCTGCTAAGCAAGATATTCTGTGCTTAGCAAGTTTTTGTGCTTACAGGCTTCATGAAATTGGGCCCTGTACTTTTTTTTTGTCGTCTTTGCATTTCATTTTGGTCAGTCCCAAGAGCCCCAGCTGTCCCATCTCCAATGGAGCCACCTGCCCACCCCGAGGCTAGCCGATCACAGGGATAAAAACCCACACTGATCGTTTACGCTCACCATTTAGAAATAAAAATTAATGTAAATGCATGTCATTCTCAATCAGGTAAGTGATGTTTCAAACAGCTGCTTTTGAATCCTGCTTGTGTAGGGGTCAGTTTGTATGTTTGCGATTAGAATGGAACTACATCAGGGTCAATGCTCATTCCAAGAGGGATGTATGTAACAAATACCATGGTTTTGAGCGACCTTAATTTCGCTGTGGTTTGAGGAAGCAGTTTTGGGGCATTTTGGGGAAGAAATTCCTGCTAGAGGCAGATACAAGGAAATTAATTGTTTTAATTTGGGAATAATCGTGTGAGGAGCCGGTCTTTACTGTGTGGTAATGACCGGTTTGGTGGCTGGTCACTGTTAATGGACCAAAAAGAAAAACATTAAAATTTTAATTTCCATAGTTTATCAGTTGCTTTGGAACAGTCGAATAGTGTCGGTGAGATTCGAACCAGGGTCTTAGACCTGAACACCCCGTTTTGGACAAGGGTGAACTCTTTCCATAAGAAAAGAATGGTATAAAGTGTGCATAGATATTACTTGTCTTGATAGGAAATTATTTTGCTGAACTGAAATCATCCTCATCAGTAAGAACCAGGGCCCAATTTCATAAAGCATGTAAGCACAAAACAATTGCTTAGCATGAAATTACTTCTTTGATAAAAACAAGATTACCAACCAAATTTTACTTTGTTACATATTGCTTGTTAAGCATTCAGTTGTTGTATGCTAATATCCTGAAAATCGCGTGGAAATTTGGTTGGTAACCCTATTTTTATTAAGGAAGAAATTTCATGCTAAGCAGATTTTTGAGCTTACAGGCTTTATGAAATTGGGCCCTGGTTCCTTCTATCAGGGTGTTTGTGTTGTGTGTGACACTAGGCTTTCTGCTTCCTCTTCTTCTCACCCTTACACTCTTGCTTTGCTGAGATGTCGAACAAAGAACTATTCAAACAGCTTTATTCCACCGTACTGCATCTCCTAGTTGGAACTCTTAGGGTTTGGAGCATGGTTCCCTTTAAACTACAATCTAGACTGTTTTAAGATGAATATAAGTTCCTACTTTCAGATCAGCTCCTCTGAGTTATTGTCATCTTTGAACACTTTCTTCTTGTAGCCCCCTTACCAAGATTGTCTTTTTAGCGTTGTCTTGGGCAAAAGTATTTAAAGGCAGTGGACACTATTGGTAATGACTCAAAATAATTATTAGCATAAAACTTTACTTGGTGACGAGTATTGGGGAGAGGTTGATAGTATAAAACATTGTGAGAAAAAGGCTCCCTCTGAAGTGCCATAGTTTTCGAGAAAGAAGTAATTTTCCACGAATTTGATTTCGAGACCTCAGATTTAGAACTTGAGGTCTCGAAATCAACCATCTAAACGCACACAACTTCGTGTTACGAGGGTGTTTTCTTCTTTCATTATTATCTCGCAACTTGATGACCGATTGAGCTCAAATTTTCACAGGTTAGTTATTTTATGCATATGTTGAGATACACTAACTATGAAGGCTATAATCTTTGACAATTACCAATAGTGTCCACTGCCTTTAACAAATAAAGTCAAGCGTAGAAACCATTCTTATTTAAAAAAATATATATATATACAACAATTTATAAAAAGTTAAAAACTACAATTTTTAAGAGTGGTACCCTAACTCACCACAGTGAAGTTGTTAGACACGGATATATTAACCATATTAGATTCTGCATTTGATTTCAGGTGAACATAATTCATGGTGACACACAGCATTGGCCATGTCAAAGTGAACAGTACATCAAATGTACTGTTCACCACAATATTACCAGACCAAAAGCCTGCCATGTATTTTAAATTGCATCAAGCACATACTGTAACTCGATAGGAGAAGTAATCAAAGAAGCTCAAATATTTCGATTTTTTTTGTCTCCGGTGAAAGAGTGCTAAAAGTTATTTCCTTTTTTTCTGTATAAAACAAAAACAAAAAAAAAGCGATTTAGTTTAGAACGTCGGCCTCATCATCATTGCCTGCAGACTTCTATTGAGACTTATCTGTGCATTAAACTTGAGAACTAATTCCAGAAGCTGAAGTACTTATCGACTTAGAGAAGTAAATTATCCCAAAAAAAGAAAACAGCCAAAGATTTTTTCATTGCACACTGGAAACCGTAAATTGTAACTCAATCGCAAACATGATCCATATAATTTCATACAATAGCAGATAGAACAGCATCCTAACACTAGTTATAGATACCTCCCCCTGTGCTGGTGTATAGTGTGGTATCTTAGCATGTGGCGATAGCTGAAAGCTCAGCTTTCATCCGCCTCAGGTCTGCCAGCGCTAACGTGCCGAGCAAATTCCAGCAATGTGCACCCACAGAACAACCAGGCAACAGAAAATTTAATTTTAAGAACATGTGCACGAGGACGGTGTAAGCCGATAGGCAGAATAAATGTACCGGAGATGGCTAACAAATACACATGTATGCGCATGTAGTGTGTGACTTAGTGTGTATATACGCGGTGCCGAAACTAAAATACACAAGAAGACCTGTGTCAATACGCACCTCCATTTGCTCGGTGTATGGATTGTGCGACCAGGCCGCGTGGTCGGTGTGTTTGTATGGGAGAGACACACAAATATAGAGGGATGGCCGAGAAAACCTTAACAACTTAAAATATGGTGGAAGAAAAAAAAAAAAACAGGAAAAAAAACATCTTGGTTTGAGTCACATCACAACAGGTTGGCGTGTTTGTCAGAGAAAAACAACGTCTAAAAATCCAGGGACCTAATTCTGTAAACACACATGTTCATGTTCAAACAAATTCAATGTTATGTTTTAAAACACGACATTTATTCCATTTAGTTTTCAAAAGTTGTTTGATTTATCTAAATATAATGTACACATGATTGTGTTTAAATATTTTAGGCAGAAATCTTAAAAGAAGTTGTAATGCTGAACTCTTTAAAACGTTTATTATTTGTTTTTTTATCCTCACACCAATGTGTGTAGGCACTAAATGTTATCTCACTACTTTCCCAAGTGAAAAAATCACAGGTTTATTAGTCGGTTGGGATTTGAACCAGCAGTTGTCTCACCCTCTAGACCACTGAGATGGCCTCGGTACCTCCAGAGGCAGTTCAAAATCCTATGTTTTTGCCGCGGTACCGCTATGGTTATATAGTGTTAAATTTGCTATGGGGATAAACAATATTATTTTTTGTTTACCCTGTAAGCACTGATGTATAGGCCTACTTAGTACTTTCACATAAATTGGGAAGCAAATCCGTGAACACTTTTATAAAATACACAGGCTACATATAAAAATCCCTTCTATGTTTGAAGGGATGCCAAGATAATTAACTATTAATGGTGTCTGTACACCGCACAATAGTAAGGCTTCAAAACATGTTGAAATAGACCCATGTTTGATTTTGTGACTATTGCTGGCTCATGGCTTCATCATGCGTATATATGATTTCCTTCACAACACTCTTAGCAACAGCTGTAGCCATACGCTGTAGCTGCCAATTCAGAAACAGCCTTACCTTGCTGTTGGGAGTATTAACAACCTTTCAAGGCCCAATTTCATAAAGCCTGTTAAGCACAACAATTTGCTCAGCATGAAATTTCTTCCTTGATAAAAACAGGATTGCCAACCAAATTTCCATTTGTTGCATATTGCTTGATACAGGTATTCAACTGTTGTTTGCTTATCCTGAAAATCACGTGGCAATTTGGTTGGTACTCCTGTTTTTATCAAGGTCGAAATTTCATGCTAAGCAAATTTTGTACTTACAGGCTTTATGAAATTGGACCCTGATGGTTTTCTATTTTCAAATCCCATATTCAAATGTTTTCTTGCAAACCGTAATGGAGATTAATATTTTGAGTTTCAAGGAGAAATTGGATTATGCCAGTTTACTTATTTTATCCCCTCTTTGGTACTTTGACAAGTGCCCTGGGAAGAAGGCAGTATCCATTTAGACAAGCAAACAAACAAACATGCCCGGGAGAGTGGTTGGGTATTATATCAACTACATCCACGCCTTGTCAGCAGTATTACTGTCACCAATACACAGTTTCAGGCGGGAGTTTAGGAACTGCGAAAGTAAAAGACTAATTTGCTTTTCGAATGAAGAGACCCTATAACCATGTTTCCACCTCTCTATACTTTCCTTTCACTATCGTACCTGTAGATTTCTTGTAGAAAAAGTGGTCATTACATGAACTTTTTTATTTTGTTTTCAACCAGGCTCTAAGAGTTGATGTCTTGATGGGGGTAATTAAGAAGAAAAAAAGAAGAACAATCTGCACTTAACACAGACTGAATGTTATCTCAAAATCAAGGATAGATTTTTTTTTTTTCCCCTCACTTTCTTTCAATTAGCACTCGCAAGTGTAAACTTGTATAAAAGCAGTCATCATATACTGCCGATCTCTTAACATGATATAACCCCATCAATATTTTATAGATTGGCCTGGTCCGTCAGGTCTCTCTTCTCAGAATATTCAGAGGGTGAGACGCTCAGGAGAATACGACACGACCACGGTGCATCGTCTCTGCTTTAACTTTACCGTTAAATGAGCTAGCAAGTGGAACGAAAGGTGAGTATGATTGTGAAACCTCTGATGATCGATCCGTCTGGATACGACACTGCCGGGATGGGACAGCCCTCGGCCACAAACTCTCCTACTCGCATATTATTAGCGGTTGAAACCTCGGTCGCCTCCCAGCATGCTAAAAACAGCCGCGATCATTGTATTGCGATCAGAGGCCTTTGAAACCGCTTTTTGTATCTCGGGGCGGTAAGAGCTCACATGGTTCATATTTAGATGACATCATGTGCATATTTAGAAGTGGAGCGTCACCTCGCCCACTTTCTGGAAGGAAAATAAATGTGTTCTGACTAATTTGTGTGCTAAATGTAATGATGGTTCTTTTTGCAGTATGACCTTTGATTCGGACAAACAGACAGTCAACCTTAAAGGCACTGAACACTGTTGGAAGTTACTCAAAATAATTGTTAGCATAAAAAACTTAATTTGTATAACGAGCAATGGAGAGCTGTTGATAGTATACAAAATTGTGAGAAACATCTTCCTCTGAAGTAACGTAAAATTTGGATTCAGGTGGTCATCGAAGTTGCAAAGATAGTGAAAAAAAAAACCCACCTTTGTAATGACCAGTGTCATGACTTGGATTCGAATCCACACTCTGCTGAACAGAAACACCAGAGCTTGAGTCGGGTGTTCTTACCTGCTCGGCCACGACACTCGCTCTCAGTTGACCGAACATTAATAACCATTGTGTACTTGAATATTATTTAGGTGTTTTGCTTATGGACACAAGTGTCATGACTGGGACTTGAACCCACACTCTGCTGAGCAGAAACACCAGAGCTTGAGTCGGGTGTTCTTACCTGCTCGGCCACGACACTCGCTCTCAGTTGACTGAACAATAATAACCATTGTGTACTTGAATATTGTTTAGGTGTTTTGCTTTTGGACACGTGTCATGACTTGGATTTGAACCCACACTCTGCTGAGCAGAAACACTAGAGCTTGAGTCGGGTGTTCTTACCTACTCGGCCACGACACTCGCTCTCAGTTGACTGAACAATAATAACCATTGTGTACTTGAATATTATTTAGGTGTTTGCTTTTGGACACAAGTGTCATGACTGGGACTTGAACCCACACTCTGCTGAGCAGAAACACCAGAGCTTGAGTCGGGTGTTCTTACCTGCTCGGCCACGACACTCGCTCTCAGTTGACCGAACATTAATATTAAACCATTGTGTCCTTGAATATTATTTAGGTGTTTTGCTTATGGACACAAGTGTCATGACTGGGACTTGAACCCACACTCTGCTGAGCAGAAACACCAGAGCTTGAGTCCAGTGTTGTTATCCGCTCGGCCACGACACCCGCTTTCAGTTAACCAAACAAGAATTAACCATTGTGTACAACACTTGGTCTGCACACTTACACTGAATACAAAATACCAACAAAAGCTACCGCAGAGCAATTAAATCAATGTACATTCAGCTCTTGGCAATTAATTAAAAGCCCAAAGTAATCATCATTGATTAGTATTGAGCTGGGATTCCTTATTTAGGCATATTATTATTTGGCATGAAGGGAACTTCTAATGGATTTAAGAACCATCAAATTAAAAACCGATGAGTTCAATCAGTGTGAATTGATAATGTGTAGGTGAGAATAGGGTTCTATCTGAAAAGAAAATTTACTTGGGCGTGATTTAAACTTGTGACCTCTGGATCAACATGTCGGCACTCTGCCAACTTAGCTATTTAGCCGTGTGTTGGCAGTCCCCCTAAATTTACTAAGTCAGTTTTCTCTGTGGGTTATGGTAAAATATTTAGCTAATTAGTGATTTTGTAGGGTCAGTTCTAGGGTCCTGTGGTGTGGCTAGGCTGAGCGATTTTAAAGAGCACCGGGCTCAAACTCAAAGTAGAGTGTGGGTTCGAGTCCTGGTTCTGTGTCCTTGAGAAAGATGTTTTACCGTTAAGGCAGTGGACACTATTGGTAATTACTCAAAATAATTATTAACATAAAACCTTTCTTAAGAACGAGTAATGGGGAGAGGTTGCTGGTATAAAACATTGGAGACACGGCTCCCTCTGAAGTGCCATAGTTTTTGAGAAAGGAGTAATTTTCCACGAATTTGATTTCGAGACCTTAGATTTAGAACTTGAGGTCTCGAAATCAACCATCTAAACGCACACAACTTCGTTTGACAAGGGTGTTTTTTTCTTTCATTCATATCTCGCAAGTTCGATGACCGATTGAGCTAAAATTTTCACAGGTTTGTTGTCTTATGCATATGTTGAGATACAGCAACTGTGAAGGCTAGTCTTTGACAATTACCAATAGTGTCCACTGTCTTTAATTGCTTTGTCCTTCAGATTAAGCAGTAGGTCCAATAATGCGCATAAAAGAACCCATGACACTTATTGTAAAAGAGTAGGGGTTTACCCCGGTGTTTCTGGTTCACATAAGTTGCAAGCACCCTTGTTTACAGGTTTCCTCAGGCTTTATTTATGAACAACAGTGATTAAGTTCACTTATGGGACATCCTTGGTTTCAGAAAGCACCCTTGTTTACAGGTTTCCTCAGGCTTTATTTATGAACAACAGTGATTAAGTTCACTTATGGGACATCCTTGGTTTCAGAACTGTATAAAATTCAAAAGAATAATACTAATACAAGGTTTTAAAATGCGAGCCACCACTTTAATGACTTGACATTTAAGTTTCTTGGAAACTCAAGAAACTAATTGAATGTGATGCAATTTCAACATCACAGGAGGAAAAAAAAAAGTATTTTGCCCTTCATTGGTGTATGATGAAGCACGGAATCATGAATAAATAGTAAATGAATGTACTTTCCTATTGACTGAAGCCAACCATGCCAATGTCAAATGCACTTTTTAAAATCTCAGCAACATAAATAATATCAAACTTGTTCAGGTGTGTGATTTCTCATGATTTTTCCCCCCGACTGTGGGATTTCCTCAAAATCTCACCTGAGACCTCAGATTTTTTTTTAATGTAAAGCAGTCACCAAAGGGAGAAAGAAATAGTCTACATTCAGTGACATTGTGACCAATAGTTTTGTATATCAGGGCCCAATTTCATAAAGCCTGTAAGCACAAAAATTAGCTTAGCATGAAATTTCTTCCTTGATAAAAACATGATTACCAACCAAATTGCCACAACCTGATTTTCAGGATAAGCAAACAACAGCTGAGCAATACCAGTATGAAGCAATATGCAACAAATGGAATTTGGTTGGTAATCTAGTTTTTGCCAAGGAAGAAATTTCATGCTAAGCAAACTTTTGTGCTTACAGACTTTATGAAATTGGGCCCTTGTGTGAATAGAGTCTTTGAACCTCCTGAATTGTAACATCTGTGAGGTTCTGGGTCTAGAACACGGTGGGAACCCAGAGGAGCCACCAGCCAGAATAATGAAATCTAATCCCTGGCTGTTTTTTTAAGCTCAAAAATCACCAGTTTACATATCTGATTACGATCATTTTACGTATTGAAAAAATCACTGATTTTGATTGATACCTTTTAATTTGATTTGAAGTTATTAGGATAAAACACACCAAGAAATTGGCGAAATACATAGTAGCAGCGATAATATAATTTTAGTAGATACCTGAAATCAGGGGGCTGGGTGGGTGGGGGGGGGGGGGCTTTTTTAACTGGGCCATGATGAGCGTACTTTAATTGATGCAATGAATGATTGAATAGACCATGTGTTATTGTAGAGATGATACAGCCATAATGTCGCCTTGTACATATTTTATGAGACTTGTGCTGTCGTCAGCTAGGACTCTCCATATGAAAAATTCACTTAACCGCCATCTCCTATACCACCAAACTCCCCTCCCCCCCCCAAAAAAAAAAAAAAAACCGTAGACGCACACGATCACACGGATTAGGTCTGTATGGTCCTGCTATCAGTGTTCTTTAATTCCCTTTTCTAAAATCTAAATTCCCCTGGGGGTACAGGTCTCAAGACGAACGAAGAAAAGTTTTGTGGGAATAGCCATTTTTCCTTTGTGTAAAAGTCCTGACAAGGGCCATTCTGTCAATTAAATAAATGAGTACAGAAAAAAATAATGCTTTGATCCTCAACTATTCTTCCCATTAAGTTTGAAGCTTTGCATGGTGTTGAGACATAAGAAGAAACTATAAATAAATAGTAAACTTGCGGGTAGATTCATCCCCTTGTATTTTCTCATAACATACAAAGCAAGAAAGACCAATTTTCTGCGTCCCTTTCCTGATACCTTTCAAGCATCTCATTTTTTTTCTGTCTGAAGAAATCAGACATTTCACAATGAATTTTTTTTTGTTTTACTCCTATTTTCCTAGAAGCAGTAACTTTTTCTCTGGACATCTTTATCTTTTCTTATGACATTTTGCCTAGTCAAACTCGGCTCCATTATATGGATAGATTCTCTTGCGCTCCCCCCCCCCCCTTGCTCCTCGGGAGACACCGTTTGAATTCTGATATGGGAAAAAGTAAATTAGTGGTTAGTTTTGAAACTGTGTATATTGCTTTTGCAAACACTCCAAATTGTATAAGGTTTTTTTGAAGTGTGACCATATTCAATTATATATAATAAAAGTATACATACACGCGTACACTTCCGTGGTGAGGGTCTATTATGCTGTTACGGCCTCAACTTGCATAGAGGCAGAATGGCAGGTGCATGGTAGTTAAAATGAGTTAAAACGAAATCCTACACTGAGAGGGGAAAAAATTGCTAAATTAAAATAATATTTGAAGATGGGAAATTCATTTTTGTATCTTGATACTACCCGGGACATTTTCTGAAAGGTCTGTATTTGTTTTGAGGGCAGGAGACATGTTTAAAATGTCAATCTATATTACAGTGTATCAGCAGAGAAGATGATCGTGTTCGTGTACTCTAGAAAGTTCCGCAGTTAGGCTGTCTTGTGTTTCGACAGATATTTAAACTGGCATCGGAATGCCAAATTGACTATCATGGTTATTATATCAAGTCCGGGGTTTAATAGAAGCCGGGAGAAAATATTACTCTCGATGCCCGTTGATATAAGACAGTGTCCAAAGTTACATGCATTAATGTGACAAATCATAGACATTAGCCCTCTCTATTACGGCACTCCATGTCTAAGATCTTGTGACATGTTGTTTTTCTTGCACGTGTCATCCCATCAGTCACCTGGCTAGGGTTTCCCGACATATCTGTCATTGAACTCCATCAAGTCGCTTGCTCAGGCTCCGTCATCGAAAGCATCGCCACTTCTTACGGTCTGAACCCAAAACGCGGGTGTCCTTGATTAATGCTCCCAGAAGTAAGACATGCCAAGTAGGAAAAACCGGGGAAGTATATGATTGGCCTCCTCGCTATCATAAATATAAGGCTATTTCACAGTCATTGCTACCCAAATAGTCTGGTCTCCAGACACAGTCTTATCATGTTATAGCACCCCAATTTGTTCTCGCATCCTGTTATGGTGGAGCTCTTGTAAATTAATCACAATTTTAGTGAGGACGACCAAATCGGCTGGGGCCATGGGGGAAAAAGCGGGGGGACTGTATGCTTCGCACAAGATCGGTTATGCAAGCAGAGCCGTCTCCTGTACGGTCAACAGCTTGGTTTGTGTTATCTCCAAATGACAAATGTGATTGGCTTATTAACATGGTGTGCCAGAGCCCAGGGGTTCTTCATTAAGACACAAGTAGTGATGGAGGCCTCGGCAACTCAATACGTTCATCCATAATCAAATAATGAAACCCTTCAAGGCACAGACAGGGGTTTTTGTGGATCGTCGTTTGAAATATTCCTTGTTAAGACCTGCGATATTTTTTTGAGGAGTATCAAATCTTGGTCGTCCCGGGGAGGTGTGATTGAGCTGACCGAATGATCCTTTCTCCTCGCTGAGTCCCCGTCTGAAATTCCATTGCATTAAGGGAAATTTTATATGTCATCTTTGTTTGCAGTAAGACTATATCCTTCCAAATCAATTATCTACCATCGATGAGATGGTCCAACATGCCTTATAACCGTTTGAGAAAAAAAAAGTTCATCATTTATTCTTCCTCACATTCCACATTTGCTCGGATATTTTGACAGGCCGTTTTACTGCCATCTAATTGTTTCTCACTGATATCAGTGTCATAAAACTAAGGCAGTATCTAATTGGGTGGTTAAAGCTATGGCTACAACCATGCATAATAACGCGGCGGTTAAGCTATAGTCGTAGTCAACGATTCAGACACGGCCGAAAGTTGGAAGATAAATTAGTCTGGTTCCTTTTTTGTAGACTGTGACTCTGTATTTGTAATAGATGCTGCATACATACAGGGAACATGACCAAGATGATTACAAGATGTGTTTATTTGCTACTATGTAAAGAAGATACCTGTTGACTTTTTGTTTTTTATGTCATGTCGAGGCAGAGTAAGTGAATTTGAATTGGTTCTTTTGGGTATTAGTCGATCTTCAGGGTGTGGGCTCGAATCCACTTCATGACAATTGTGTCCTTGAACAAGAAACATGTACTTAACTATAATGGTCTCTCTTTACCCTGGAGTAGATGGATATCTGTGAGGGAAGAGATGATATTTATACGGAGCGAATAAATCCGCAGTGAATTTGTCCATGCAGGAAAATAATCCCAGATAGGAATACACAATCTGTCGTTTACAGTAACGTTGGTCGCGCGATGGTTACGCGATGGAAATCTTGACGCGCGATTACAAAAAACACGGTCTATAGGCCTCAGCAATGACTTTTTAGGATTGCGCGACAAGATTTCCATCGCGAGAACGACTATAAACCAGCCTTACACTTCTCAGATCAAATTTCGGGCATAAAAACTTATATCTCTTTACATAGCATGAAATTTCTTCCTTGATAAAAACAGGATTACCAACCAAATTTCCGTTTTTTGCATATTGCTTGGTACTGGTATTCAGCTGTCGTTTGATTATCCTAAAAATCACGTTGAAATTTGGTTGGTAATCCTGTTTTTATCAAGGAAAAACATTTCATGCTAAGTAAATTGTTGTGCTTAGCAGCTCTATGAAATTGGGCCCAGATTACTTTGAAGTAAAATGATTTTCCCAAAACGCTTTTTACTTTATCAAAAGCTGCTGTAGTTTTCTAACCAAATGTTGGCGATAAATTTCACGAGTGAAACCAAACATATACCTTCCCTTTTAATAAATAACCAGTTAGATTTTTTTAAAAAACTACAGCAATGTTCTATTCCCATGTCTGAGCATTTCGTATTGATAGCATTCTTTGTGACTAACAAATCACATGAATCTAATTATATGCATCAGTTATGAGCATTCAAGCCAGTATATCGTAATCATTCATGTAAAAGTGCCTGTTTGTCATTTATTATTTATTGTCTTCACACTTGTACAAGCACTAATGAGGTTGAAAAATGAGACGGGAATTAAAGGTGCTGTCCATATGATGAGCTCAACTTGTTAACCCCCGAAAAGTGAGTTATTTATGTATTGTATTTCGGGTAAAGAAACCGAGGATGCCTCATAAAACTTAATTACTGTTTGCTTGAAATGTGAACCAGGAACACCGGGGTTAAAACCTACTCTTCAACGATAAGTGTAATTCTGGGTTCTTTTGTATTTACTCCCAATCCTAACGGCTTATTGTCTCTTCCGAAAGGACAAAGCAAGTATCTTGCTCAAGAGCCGAAGGGTCATGACCAGGACTCGAACCCACACTAAGCTGATCGGGGGACAAAAGAGCTTTGAATCTGGTGCTCTTCACCACTAGGCCAATAGTTATAGTATTTGTGTTTGTATGGAATTCCTCCTTGAAGAAGTCATGCTTCTGAAAATTTAACTTCTTTGTATCAACTTGTTGTACTCCTGCCTCAAAGATGAATCTTCCAACTGGAATGTAGTATTTGGTATGATGTCGGCCAAAACATATTGTCCAATAATTCTTTGCTTAGGGTAAAAGCAGAACCATGAAATTGGGCCCAGCAGTGGAAAAAAAAGTCCTTTAAATCTACAGAGTTTATTGTCGACTCCGATAACTCATTCCATTGACATGGTCTGATAACTAGTAATGGGAGTTTAGCCATGTTTCTTCATGCTCTATACATGATGGGTTACATTGTCCCGATTGCATCCATCCGTTCAGATGAACAATCCGTGGGACACATGAAGTCAAACAGATGTTCTGATTTAAAGGGTCTATGTAACTTTTGTAGGACAAAAAACACAATGTCCACAGATTTACACTAAACTTACACAGTTTGAAGATAATGATAATAGAAAGCTTCCCTGAAAATATTACGCGCTGAAGTGCTGTAGTTTTTGGGAAATGAGTAAAACAATGTCATGAAAATAATTTTCGTCTCATGAGACGAAAATTATTTTAATGATTTTCAAACATATTCTCATGACATTGTTTTACTCATTTCTCAAAAACTACAGCACCTCAGTAAGTAATATTTGAAGGGAAGCTTTCCACTATCATTTTCTTCAAACCCTGTAAGTTTAATGTTAATCTATGGACATTTTGAAAAAGTACCCAAATCCTTTAAAGGCACTGGGCACTATTGGTAATAACTCAAAATAATTGTTTGCATAAAAACTTACTTGGTAACGAGCATTGGAGAGCTGTTGATAGTATAAAACATTGTGAGAAATTTCTCACTCAAATAGCAAAATACTTTCTATTAAGGCATCTGAAAGCATGCACAAAGTTGTGCAACAAGGGTTGTTTTTCGTTCATCATTTTCTTGCAACTTTGATGACTAATTTATTTCACAGGTTTCTAATTGTATGCATATGTTGGGATACACAAAGTAAGAATATTGGTCTTTGATAACTACCAATATTCTTTTGGTAATTGTCAAAGACCAGCATTCTCACTTGGTTTAATCAAACCAATTCATAATATTAAACCTCTGCAAACCAATGCATAATTTTAAAAATCTGCAAACCAATGCATAATATTAAAAATCTGTGAAAATTTGCATAACATTATAAATCTGTGAAAATCAAAGTTGCAGGAAAATAGTGAGAGAAAAAACACCCTTGTTGAACAAATTTGTGTGCTTTCAGATGCTTTAGAAGCACATAAAAGCAATATTCTTTATCCCCGTTGAACATCATTTAAAAGTTCTCCATCATGCATACTCACTTTAAGATACAAAAGATATGTATCGTTGTAACAGTTTTAATCCTTCTTAGTGTAATAATACTTCTATTGACTTGCAAAGAACAGAGCAAGATAGGATCAAACACATTTCTAGAAGATGAAAGTAATGCAGATATGAATCTTTGGTGCAAGTGACTTTATTCCTTATTTTTTAATAGTTTTTGTTTCTATATAGTGCCTTTACTTTAGAGGCACTGGACGCTTTTGGTAATTATTCAAAATAGCTTTTTGCATAATAACTTACTTGGTAACAAGCAAAGGAGAGCTGTTGATAGTATATAAAACATTGTGAGAAACGGCTCCCTCTGAAGCATGCATGCTCTGAAGTAACGTAGTTTTCGTGAAAGAAGCAATTTTCCACTGTATCCATGTATTATGCATCTAACAGCATAAAACTTTTTGCAACAGTTTTCATTATTCTCTTTCAACTTCATCAAATGATTGGATGATAGCCGAACTTTGCGAGTAAAAACTTGCGCGTGAGCTCAACATACGTGTAGCATTTCGCGTTATGCAAAGAGTCTGCAGAAGTGACCTCTTCCTAGCATCTAACAGGTCAATGTACTTTTCCCATCACGGTACCAATCAGCTACAGTATCAGCCTATTGATATAAACTCCAATCGCTACGCGTTTTTATATCCACACACAAGCGCAGGTTGGCCTGCACTATTTCTATGCTGTAATTAATAGAACGAGCAATAACAAATTGATGTAAACCTAATGACATTAGAAACCATTTTGGGCACATCTTCCACGCACTTAAAATTGTATTTGGTTATCGCACCTGCATAGTTGGGGAAAGTGGACACTTCGTATTCGAAAATCCCTCTTAAAGAAATGAGAATATAGATGTGGAAGCATTCGTCGTGTACCATCAGGTAATAAGTTGTTGATGTAATTGTGAGGGGGAGGGAGGTGACGTAAACCCAGTTTTATTCATCATTATTGCATACAGTTTCAGAAAGAAATTACATTTAAATCAACTGAGGTTGAACACCCCTTTTGCTAAATTGGTTGTCTCCAAGTGGTTATTATGAGAAGTTTGTGTAAGGTGTAAACCATGCCATGGTTCCAGGAGTATCTACCAATATAATCTCCTAAATTTATTTCCATTTCCATTTTTTCCCCTATAAATCCCGAAAAAGAGGAACAACTTGAGAAGAAGAAAAAAGAAGAAAAGAAAAACACAAAATATTCCTACGATGCCCACTTAAATGCTAGACAATACTATAGACGCAATCCCAATGCCTCTGCATTTGGATTTTTACAAGTACCACCATCACACTAGAAATCAGTACCGATAATTCCCATTTGTGACTAGCACCACTTGTGTTTATTTCTAAAAGGGTATTCCAGGTTTGTGTTCTTTCTTTTACCTCCCGGTGTTTCGGACCTGCATTAGTCATAGCCCTATAACGGTTCTTTGGCAAGTTCTTGGGGAGAAAAGTCCGCCCGTATATTTTCTACTTGAGAAAATAACCGGGGTGTTGCATGAACACGATTGCACTTCCGTGAGTACCTTATACATTATTGATGTGGTGTGATGAATGGCCGAGCTGACTCAGGGAGTTGACTGTGGTGAGTTATGAGAGGTACAAGTTGGGCTTGAGTGCTGGGCCGAGTATCATTTCATGTTTATACATGAGTGCTTTTTCCAGAATTCATCTCTCAAAAACAAAAAAGAACAAATTAGTATGTCGCTTCTTTATACAAACAGTTGTCTGATTTCCAGGACCTACAGTAGTCATTTACAATCTGTTTCAAAAACTGAAGGGGTGGGAAGCGACTTTTAAGCATAAAAACGTGCTAACATTTCTCCGAGGTTTAATGTGTATCTGTTAATCCGTTCTGCGTCCATTAATTTTGTGCGATCCCGTGCGGGGAAAGTCAACAAGGGGGCTATAATATTGAATATGTGGAAGCACATATTACTGGATGGTGATTCTGAGAGATAGAGGTTTGCCGTGGAGTCTCCATGCCAGCCTAATGGTGCATGACCCTGCGCCATGGAGCTTTTATCTGATATTTTCGGTGAATATATGAATTTTAAAACGGAGTTTGTTCCATCAGAAGTTGCCACATATCTAAACAAGAAACAGGAGAAAGTACACCTTAGAGGAAATGCACACCGTTGGTAAATTTAGACAATAATATAAAAGCACCTCTTTGCTTCATGTGATTGGAATTTATAAACTTTAAAGGGAAAGTAAACATTTTTTTTTTAAACCGTAAGATTGTTTGTCCCATATAAACGTAGATACCTTAAGAGTACGATAGAAATATTTCTTGAGAGGATCTGGTATGAACTTTTATTCAATACCGATTAATTATTTTGTCTTTTATACAAAAACGTTTCAAAAAATTGTTCAAGGTATCATTATTCATGACTTTTTGGACCTTCTACTGAACGAGTAATTTATGCAAGGTATGGATTTATGAAATGCAGTGGAATGGCATGAAAGAATTCTAGAGTAAGACTCTATGAAAGACTAAAGGCTTAGCTGTCAGAGTTCATGCCATAGAGGTAAAAGTTCTGACCTCCATGGTTCAACCTAAAATGTGAGTTAGTTACAAAGTTCAGGCAGTTGTGGCAGCATGCAAATATTTAGTACAGCATAGAAAAAATCAATAACAAATACCATACCTTGCTTCTGTCGAAAGAAAGTGCATTATAGCTGAGTATGGGGACTTGCAAGGAGCAATAGGAGAATTCGGACTATATCATGCATAATGCAGACAGCACCACACATGATAGGGATACTCACTTTCTTGACCTAGTTTATTTGATCCTGCCATTGACACAACAAGCAATTACCATTATTTGGTGAAGATAGGCTGGCCACACACAGGCTACTCCAGCCCACTAGGAACTGCTGGGGGATTTGCCACTGTGTGTACTTTGTGACTGAGGGCCCAGCACGGACCCCTGGGGAGCCAGCCAGGGTATTACAGCATCAGCTGTCTCTTTTGTGTGGGTCTGGAGAGGACATGGAGGTTTATTTGTGAACCAGTGTTCAGTTCACTTGTTCAGGAAATGAATTTGTCATGTTGTTTTGATTTGGCCCAATTACATTTTGAGTTCATTCAGATTGGAGTTGTGTCACAATAATGAGAAATGCTAATTAGTGGCGATCATTTTTTTTTTTTGTAAAATGAAACATGTATTATTTGTGAGGAAATTTTGTGAAAAGGTGCCCTTTGATATTAAGTTGAATATCTGGTTACAGGAGCAGTAGATGGCCAAGATTTCCATTTTAAAGTAGACAGGAATTTTATTAAGCGTCTTGAGCAGGCTGCTGTTAGTCAGAAGTTGTGTTCTTAAAACCGATGTTGTCTGTAAAAGTAATTTGGTCATTTTCATTTTGCTACAGGGCTTTTCTAAGTCTATTTGAAACGTCTGGAAGGGCACCAAGGCCAAGACCAGGGGCAACAGAGGCAATGGCCTGGTAGCCTTCATGTAATTCCAGCCCTGCATGTAACCACACAGTAAATGTACACCCTGATAATAACATGTCAGTTAATTGTTACACTTATTGTCACAGAGAGCTAAAAGCCAAAACTGCCCATGTCCTTATCCTTGTAACCCCAAACCCTATCAGTCACTAACCTCCTGCTTTTGTAATATGCAGCCTTGCTGTAAAGCCTGATGATGGGGAAGTGTGCCAGGAGTGTGGCTGGTGTGTGCCCAGCATGTGTCCTGCGTGTGCCACTCTTGTGCCACTCTTGCGCCAGTGTGCCACAGTTTGTTTGGTGTACTGCAGTGTTGTTCTATTCTGGTATGACCCTGCCCCATTGTGCACCCTCAATACAGCTGAGGTCAACTTTATGGGCCATGTGTATAGATCAGCTGTGGGCGATTCATGCCAGTCTAACAGTTCATTATTCACTTTTACCATCTCAAAGTGCTACTACTTCAAACCGCAAACCATTTCATTCTCCCAGTGTGCACCGTACAGCAGGACCATCTTTGCAAACCAAATAAGACATTTAAAGTGCAATTTTTTTGTATTCATTTATGGTGAAATATCACGCACGATACCTTTTAGTCACTGTTATATACCTCCATAAAAAAAAATTCTGCTTTCGCAACCGGTAAGTGGTTAAGTGTTAATTGCAGACCCTGTTGCTGAGGGTTCGGAGGCTGGCCTGTGAGGGCTTCTGCACTCCTTAAATCTGACGCCGGCACGGCTCTAGAAATTCAACCACAGCAATCTCAAATTCTACACTCTCTTTTTCTGTGTGTGACTTTTTGCTCAATTTGTTACAAGCGGGGGCATTTTGGGGCTCAAAGGTGAACCACCGTATAGGGGGGTGTCATTTTTTCTGTTTCAAAACAAATTCTGCAGTTTAGAAAGAGACAACTTTACGACTGTCTTGAAGACCAGCTTGAATGAAGTGATTTTTGCTGAAATTCAAATCAATTGATAATTAAATTTATTTAACATGACATTAACTGATTTCTTTTTTGAATTTTTTTTTAATTTTTTTTATTTACTTAAGATTGCTGTTTTGTGGCATTTCCCCCTTTTTTTCTCAAGACAAATAACTACTAAAAAAACAACATAATTTTGCTGTAAAAATATTTACCAAATATTCATTGTTTAAAAAAACGACAAAGTTTTTTTTTTCCTTTTTTCCCCATCCTTTTTAGACAAATAATGTTGCTTCTTGGTAAATTAATAATACTAATTATAATAATAGATGTTAATTATAATAGCAATAAAATCAAAGATAAATAGTGAAACAAAAACTGTTTCTTTTCATGTAGAAAACATCTTTGCTAGGTGCTAGAGAGACACAAACTCCGCTGCCAAACTCAGATTCATTATTCGAAGAAACATTTCCGTCCTGCTTCTCCATGCATTTATCTTGTGTGTGTGTTTTTTTTGTTAAATATATTTTAAAGTTGGTCCCTCTTGACTTAATGAAGACACCTGCCTCAAAGAAAGGTGCATTGCTGCGTCAATGGAAGAGTGCCCTCGGCTTCTAGTTGGTCACTTTCCTTTCGTCGATTGAACGCAGCGCTACAGCCCCGGCCGATGTAGGGCCTCCCTTGTTGTGTCCCCAGATTCAGTATCGCTAGAGGGAATGCTTGTTTGAAAAATTACATGCTGGAAACGAAAACATTTGTTCCTTGACTGTTTTCATCAAATTTGCTAAATTGGACAGTTGTCACGTGTGAAGATCTAGCTCATTTTGGAAAGGGCAGAGACCCTGTTCTTTAAGGGGGAAAAATGTATGTTTTTCAAGTGAAACATATAATACTGGCTATCTCAGCTATGACTTCAGAGGAAAAAATGTATGTTTTTCAACTGAACCAAATTGGCTATCTCAGCTATGACTTCAGAGGAAAAAATGAATGTTTTTCAACTGAACCAAATTGGCTATCTCAGCTATGACTTCAGAGGAAAAAATGAATGTTTTTCAACTGAACCAAATTGGCTATCTCAGCTATGACTTCAGAGGAAAAAATGTATGTTTTTCAACTGAACCAAATTGGCTATCTCAGCTATGACTTCAGAGGAAAAAATGTATGTGTTTCAACTGAACCAAAATGGCTATCTCAGCTATGACTTCAGAGGAAAAAATGAATGTTTTTCAACTGAACCAAATTGGCTATCTCAGCTATGACTTCAGAGGAAAAAATGTATGTTTTTCAACTGAACCAAAATGGCTATCTCAGCTATGACTTCAGAGGAAAAAATGAATGTTTCTCAACTGAACCAAATTGGCTATCTCAGCTATGACTTCAGAGGAAAAAATGTATGTGTTTCAACTGAACCAAATTGGCTATCTCAGCTATGACTTAAGGGAAAAAATGAATGTTTTTCAACTAAACCAAATTGGCTATCTCAGCTATGACTTCAGAGGAAAAAATGAATGTTTTTCAACTGAACCAAATTGGCTATCTCAGCTATGACTTAAGGGAAAAAAATGAATGTTTTTCAACTGAACCAAATTGGCTATCTCAGCTATGACTTCAGAGGAAAAAATGTATGTGTTTCAACTGAACCAAATTGGCTATCTCAGCTATGACTTCAGAGGAAAAAATGAATGTTTTTCAACTGAACCAAAATGGCTATCTCAGCTATGACTTCAGAGGAAAAAATGTTTGTTTTCAACTGAACCAAATTGGCTATCTCAGCTATGACTTAAGGGAAAAAATGTATGTTTTTCAACTGAACCAAATTGGCTATCTCAGCTATGACTTCAGAGGAAAAAATGTATGTGTTTCAACTGAACCAAATTGGCTATCTCAGCTAGGACTTAAGGGAAAAAAATGAATGTTTTTAAACTGAACCAAATTGGCTATCTCAGCTATGACTTCAGAGGAAAAAATGAATGTTTTTCAACTGAACCAAAATGGCTATCTCAGCTATGACTTCAGAGGAAAAAATGTTTGTTTTCAACTGAACCAAATTGGCTATCTCAGCTATGACTTCAGAGGAAAAAATGAATGTTTTTCAACTGAACCAAATTGGCTATCTCAGCTATGACTTCAGAGGAAAAAATGAATGTTTTTCAACTGAACCAAATTGGCTATCTCAGCTATGACTTCAGAGGAAAAAATGTATGTTTTTCAACTGAACCAAATTGGCTATCTCAGCTATGACTTAAGGGAAAAATGTATGTTTTTCAACTGAACCAAATTGGCTATCTCAGCTATGACTTCAGAGGAAAAAATGTATGTTTTTCAACTGAACCAAATTGGCTATCTCAGCTATGACTTCAGAGGAAAAAATGTATGTGTTTCAACTGAACCAAATTGGCTATCTCAGCTATGACTTCAGAGGAAAAAATGTGTGTGTTTCAACTGAACCAAGTTGGCTATCTCAGCTATGACTTCAGAGGAAAAAATGTATGTTTTTCAACTGAACCAAATTGGCTATCTCAGCTATGACTTCAGAGGAAAAAATGTATGTTTTTCAACTGAACCAAATTGGCTATCTCAGCTATGACTTCAGAGGAAAAAATGTATGTGTTTCAACTGAACCAAGTTGGCTATCTCAGCTATGACTTCAGAGGAAAAAATGTATGTTTTTCAACTGAACCAAATTGGCTATCTCAGCTATGACTTTAGGGAAAAAATGTTTGTTTTTAAAGTGAAACAAAGTGGCTATCTTACCTATGACTTCAGAGTGCTCTCTTTTAATTTAAAATTAATATCAATTTAAGTTGCTCCGCAAAAAGACCTGTTTGTTTTATTTTGGGGGGTTTTCTAGCGTTTTTCTAGCATTCATTAAACACAAACTCCAACGTGTGTTTCATATTCAACGCGCATACAGAATGGCACGCGCGTATATCCTTGCGGTCCCGTGGCGTTTGTGCACGAAGCATCACTCCTGCACCCTCTAGTTCTTATATATAACTCTATGGGTTCGAAACCTAAGACCTGTGCAATTCTAGAGCAGTGTCTTACCAACTATCGCGTACCGCAATGATTTAATAGAATATTAGTTGTGCTTGGTTTGAGAAGCAGAACTTGCCTCTTGCTAATGGAGGAATTTGTTTTTTTGCAAAACTTGTAAAAATGTTACATACTGTGTCCCCTTTCCTCTATCAACAATGATGGTCACTACATGTCACAATGGCCCCCACCTGTTTTTGGACTCCAGTATATTGTGGGAGTTTTCACACTCTAAACCTTTCGCATGCCCTTTAAATGCTTTCTTACCAAGCTTTCTCCCCCACTCACTTTGCCCTCATAAGCTGCAAAGTCGGTCAATATTATGATGGAATTTGAAGAGAAAAACATTCAAAATATTATTTTTACTGACAAATATATGTTCTCCTGCACAAGATTGATCGTTTCATAAACAGACTCAGACCTTAAATTGGAACAGTTACTATCAAAAATAGATTAAGTCAACACGGGACTGTAATCGTATTTTGCATTGCCCTCTCAGCCAAATACTGCTGTCTGATTTTGTCCTCATTCCGCCGTTCTTTATGTGATTTGACATATCTACAGACTCCCGTTCTATTCCTGCACTCCGAGGATGAGGACGGCGATGTTGGCAAAGTGCCAAGAGTTGTGATGCTCCCCAAGACTCGGACAGCCCGCTGATTGAGCAACAGGTTTGGATTAATTACCTCTGCTGGGAACCAGTTTAATCACAAGTATGTCTCTCCAAGAAACTCGCTAGTAATTGCCCAATTTCATTAGATTGATCAATTTAGTATCAAAGATACTATGAAAAGAAAGAAACTTTGGTTTGTTCCGCACTGGATCAGAGTTTGTGAATCATGTAAAGTTTGAAATCACTGTAGATAGAAAATGTTCCTAGTAGACAGTGCAAGTCTTGTTGAGAAAAGAAGTAAATTGTAGACCAAAACAACTTGAATAAAAAATTTCCTTTTAAATTCTAATTGTACTTAATAACTCTTGAAAATCAAAAATGTTTAAGGAATTTGCTGTTTTAAGATTTTTTTTTATAAAAACCATTTAATAATATTAGCATAGAAAATCTTTCACCAATCTACCCAAACTTGTCAGACTGCTACGTACGTTTAATGGTAGCATAATGTCAGTTGGGCAAAATTCTTAATTATTTATAAGTAACCTGAACCAGAGGTCAAGTCTTATTCTGATTTTGTAGTCATTTATTTGATAAATATTACACAGGGAAGACAAGTTTCCTCTTTTTTACTAAGACAACAAATATTGTCTTTGAATCATAAATCTTGAGAACCAATAGGTAGTAATGGCAAAGTAGAAAAAATTCATATTTGTGTTGTATTTTTCTTATTGTTCATTGTCCCTGACTGACCTTTAATGTTTGAAGAAGGCTCTTCGAAGATTAACATTCACATTATACAAGAAGTAAAGACCATCATGGAAGTCTAGACTGCTCCGTCAAGTTTTGTTGTTGTTCATATTTTCTTTTGTTTACATTCGTACCGTTTGTAATTTGAGTGAATTAGTGTATGAAACATGTACAATCTGATAGATCGCATCAAAACATCTTGTAAAATGTCCAACAATGTAGCTTGGATTACCTAGACTTGAATGGTGTTCCCAAAGGAGTATATGCCCTGTGGTACTTCACCACTTGTGAATAGCGTGATATCTACGCACCTATGTTGCACTCAAAAGAGGTTTTACTTTCACACTTACATAAAGAAGAAAAAAAAAAGATTGAATGAAAGTACTATAAAATTACTATATCAAAAGACAAGCTAGTGATACTGAACCCTGCGTGAAATTGGATTTTTATGTCGTAGGGTTTGACTGTGTTTTCACCGCCATCTTCATTATTGGGTGCTGTCCCAGCCAGAATAGAAGAGCTTTGCAACAGGAAATAACAGTCAGTAGATAATGGACACGAGGAATTGGAGCAAATGTACTGCCGCTGGCAAGACATGATCCTTGACAGTCAGGAAGAAAGGAACGCTGCGACCAACGGGGGTAAGTCATCACCTTGCTGTTTTGTAGGAGTTTTTCTCATAGCATTGGGTAGGTTCTAAGCTCTGCTTGGGGGGAGAGGGAGGGGTAGGGATTTGTTTACACTGTGCGGCCATCTTGTTTTTTCTCTCTCTCTCTTTTATAACAAATGCATTCAACTAAACCACGACTGAGTAGTCTGATACCTTTGTCTGTAACACTGCTGCAATCATTGCCAGGTATAGGGTACCCCTTTGCAGGTTATCTGTGTGGTAAAGTTCTTATTTTAGGTTTGGTTTCGTTTAAAGACACTGGACACTATTGGTAATTGTCAAAAACCAGTCTTCTCACTTGGTGTATCTCAACATAATATGCATAAAATAACAAACCTATGAAAATTTGAGCTCAATTGGTCGTCGAAGTTGCGAGATAATAATGAAAGAAAAAACACCCTTGTCATACGAAGTTGTGTGCTTTAAGATGGTTTCGAGACCTCAAATGCTAAATCTGAGGTCTCGAAATCAAATTTGTGGAAAATTGCTTCTTTCTTGAAAACTATGGCACTTCAGAGGGAGCCGTTTCTCTCAATGTTTTGTACAATCAACCTCTCCCCAGTGCTCGTCACCAAGTAAGGTTTTATGCTAATAGTTATTTTGAGTAATTACCAATAGTGTCCACTACCTTAAAGGTAGTGCTACCCTCTTTTTTTCCCAGATTTATTTTTCTAAAGTTTTTTCTTCCCCAGTATGTAGTTATGATCAAAATCAAGACCACTGTGTTAAGTCCAACTGATTGGTGGAATAGCGCGTACTTGAAGATAACTATTCTTTGTAATGCATCCTCTTGTACCATTGAATATATTGTGGGACTAGCTATGTAAAAGCATCCCAGAAGACGATCAGAGCATACTGATCGAAACGTCGAGTTGAAACCAACGGTTCTTTTCAGAACCACCCCAACCTCATTAGAGATAGTCATTACATGGTGTTACCGCAAACCTTTCTATATCATATTTCCACCATGGAAAGTTTCAAATCCTACTCATCCCCTATGTGTTCTGCAAAGATTACTTACATAAATGAGGGTTTATTTTCAGCAAAACTGTCTTTGAATGGTTTACTGAATAAGAACTTGGTTCTGGTAATAAATATTTATAGAACTCGGGAAAGTACTGAGTATACAGTGCTAACACACATCGGTTTATGGGTAAAAAAAATAATAATAATAATATTCTTTATCTCCGATGCAAATTTAACATCTCTTAATAAAAAAGCGTTTTCGTTTAGATATATATTAATTTTAGTTCGACTTTAAGATATGTGTATTTTAACAGCCAAACTATCGTGTCGTTTTACGACTGGTGTCCTCCTCATTTCTGCTTGGCAGGAAATTGTTAAGAGCAATATTTTCTGCTGAAGCAGCTCAATGAAGTTGCGCCTATCAGATGATGATATAAAATGTGCAAATTTAATTATCCAGTTATTTTTTCCGAAAGCTCTCTGGATGTTAAGTTTACACAAGTACCAGTCACTTGGCACAGTACCCCACTTGAAATACTCTCATCTCCTAGAAAATGATGACTGGATGTTGCGACTATCACCTTCGGGGCAAACTGAAAGGAATGTTAAATTAGTAAGAAACAAAAAAAACATGAAGATCACAGATTTACATAAAACTTACACTGTCTAATGATGATGATAGTAGAAAGCATCCCTTGAAATGTTTCTGTCTGAAATGTCATAGTTGATGAGAAATAAATAATCTAATTTTGCGTTTGGAGTTTATCGCTCAGTGAGCGTTTTATTCATTTTTGTTTTGGCATTGATGCAATGCAAAATTTATAATCGGTTTTTCACTATTCTCTTGTGACCCAGATGGCCGATCGATCTCAAACTTCTACAGGTTTGTCAGTTTATGTGTATGGTGGATTACATTAAGTCCTTACACTGCCAGCAACTGTTTTGTTAGCAAAAACCAATTCTGTAATGTTCCTTTAAGCATGTATGATATGTTAATAACTTCCCTCTTCAATGTCCTCTTCAAGATTTCAACATTGTGCATCCCTTTAAAGGGAAGTTAAACATTTGGTAGTCACTCTTAATATTATTTGAATTTTTTATTTTGGGGGTCAACAAAGAATTTGCTTGAGTGGGATTCAAACCAACGACCTCCGGATTAACATGCTGGCGCTCTACCAACTGAGCTATCTAGCCCTGTTGGCGGTGTCCCTATTTTGTCAATATCCTTGTTCGGGGGGTAGATAGCTCACTTGGTAGAGCGCCGGCATGTTAATCCAGAGGTCATTGGTTCGAATCCCACTCTAGTCAATTCTTTGTTCGACCCCAAAAATCATTTAAAAATGTACCCAGTTAGTTTCCCTTGTGGTTTTTATTGATATCACTCTTAAAATTAACCACAAATAAAAACCTTTGGATTCTAGAAGTCTACAGCCGCGTTTGATAGTTTAAAAGTTTGGGGAAATTTTTCCCTTAAAAGCTCAGATTGTGTGTTCTTATTCACCAGTGTAGTTTGTATGGATTTAATGGACTGGGCCAAATTTCATTGAGCTTCTTAAGCAGAGAATGTTGCTCAACCATTTTTTGGCTAAGCATAAATGAGCAGATACCATGTGACGGGTGACATGGTAGTTAGGCTGGTAACCTTATTCTGGTAAGCGTAATTTTGTTCTGGCTTTTGTTTTGCTTAAGCAGCTCCTTGAAATTGGGCCCAGGATTCCCATAATTTGGAGCTCCTGGTGAATGGTGTTCATTGATCAAAAGTGGTCAGTAAGTTGGCAACAAGAAATGTTCAGCTTCTGAGAAAGACATTTTCTTGTTGAATTTTATTTATTTTTTCAAAATGTATGCGTATTTTTCACTCACTTCCTTTTGATTATTATCATGGCTATGAAATTGAACTTATGGCACCGAGCCGATGAGATGTCCCTTTAGTGAGGGGGTAGGCATTTGAGATTCACTCTATATATTGACCAGAGAATAGAGAACTGGGTTATAATACCTAATACGATGTTACCAATGATTATTTGCTCATATCGGACTGGGTAATTCCTGGCGAGGAGTTCGATTTCAAAGTAAATATAGCTCATGACAAAATAATGCAGTTTTGGCTGAATGTGCTCAGACCGATCCCACTAGAGCATACCGAGAGAAGATGAGAGAGGAGAAAAAAGGTCTGAGATAAAAAATAAAAAATAAAGCTCGTTGCTCATCACTTGTCACTGGTTTCTAGTCTCCAGTGTATTTCACGCTAAGACAATGTCACACTGCTCGCAGAGTAAAGATAGAAAGTAGGGCACCCGTCTATCAGTGACCCAAGTGTATTTGCTCGCTGCCAGCCGTCCACATTTAGGCCTGATGCAAACTTTGTCAGTTAAGTCGGACAGGAAGAACGATATACCAAACCTCTAGAATGTCATGCTGGCTGCAACTCTTTAGCAAATAGAAAAAATAGGATGCCTAGGCCAAACGTAACATAGTGATGACACTTGTTTTTAGCATGATTAGGTTTTTTTTGTCCTACTTCCCTTCTTCTAATCAATCAAACTCTTGTTTGGTCTGTAGTGCTTGGATCTTCAGAGAGCGACTTGGCAGTGTCGGATGTCTACAAGACATCAAAACCTAGACCCTAATATTGGAACTGTGTCAAGATGACATCTTTAAGATGGGAATGTTTAACATTGCTTTACCTTTAGGTACTGTGTTTTCCTTGCGCACTGTATATGTTCGGGGGAAATTCGGAAAGAAATTGGCAAGAGCATCAAAATTAGTCGAGTGATTTGAGTTATTTTATTTTGAAGGATTCAGGATTGGTGGAGCTGACCAAGTAGTCATATACAGTGTTAATGGTTTGTGTGATGAACCATATACATGAAGAATGATTGTTTTTGAACAATTTGGCTTAAAGGCAATGGACACTATTGTTAATTATTCAAAGTAATTATTAGCATAAAACCTTACTTGGTAACAAGCAATGTGGAGAGGTTGATAGTATAAAACATTGTGAGAAAGTTTTGTGCTTTCAGATGCTTGATTTCGAGTCCTCAAATTCTAAACTTGAGGTCTCGAAATCAAATTCGTGGAAAATTACTTCTTTCTCAAAAACTACGTCACTTCAGATGGAGCCGTTTCTCACAGAGTTTTATACCATCAACCTCTCCCCATTACTTGTTACCAAGTGAGGTTTTATGCTGATAATTATTTTGAGTAATTACCAATAGTGTCCACTGCCTTTAAGACAATGTCCCTTGATATTGAACTAAGAGTCCACCATGTTACTTCTTCAATGCTGTTCATGATCTGTCAGTGGCGCCATCATTGTTAGTAACTGTAGATATATACTGACCAACCAAAAAGGCAGCCCAATAGTGTAGTCCCCCATTGAACTGCTTGTATTTCTTACACTGACAATTATGTTTTTATAAAATTCTTAAATCTAACCTTAACAGATACCATGATTTGGTATTAAAAATAGCTGAAACTATCAAATTTTGCAAATTTTGCAAATTTGTTACTATGCACAGCTTTCTCTCTAATAGACTTGATTTAGTCCGATTTTCGACTTGTTTGCCCTTGGAAAAATTTGAAAATTGGTAATTAGTCAAAATAATTATTAGCACAAAACCTCACTTGGTGACGAGTAATGTGGAGAGGTTGATAGTTGATAGAGGTTGAAACGGCTCCCTCTATGAAGTGATGTAGTTTTTGAGAAAGAAGTAATTTTCCACGAATTTGATTTCGAGACCTCAGATTTAAAATTTGAGGTCTTGAAGTCAACCATCTAAACACACACAACTTCGTGTGACAAGGGTGTTTTTTTCTTTCGTTATTATCTCGCAACTTCGACGACCAATTGAGCTCAAATTTTCACAGGTTTGTTATTTTATGCATATGTTGGGATACACCAAGTGAGAAGACTGGCCTTTGACAATTACCAATAGTGTCCAGGGCCTTTAAGCCTTCACCATGCAAACATGTATGTACTAAATAAATTTGTCCTACTTTTTTTCTGGGGACTAAATGTATTAAACCTGCTCTAAGCATCTCTTAGAAATCTATTAAGGCTTATTTTCAAGCCTGGAGCCTGAAACACTTATTTGCTCTTGAAATGTTTGATGCCTTGATTGTTTTCTGGACGGTTATTGCGTTTGTAATAAGCAATAATAAACAAGATTTTTGTGCTCAGTAGCTTTTTTATTAGAAGACAAAGGTCCCCAAAAGTTCAATCGAGACTAAATGACAAGTAGCTAGCACTTTAGGCTAACTGAATAACAAAAGATGCATGAACTACTTCATTAGATACTGGAGAGGGTAATTCCTGCATTCAAGATGTGATATACACCATTGTCTTGTGCAAAATTACATCAAAAACTAACCTTAAATGACAATCACGTCCTGCTGTATGTTAATTCCTACAAACTGCACTTTTTTCCCCGTGTAAAACGAGGTAAAAAGTGATAATGAAACTTTATTTTCTGCTTACAGGTAGTTCAGTGTAATAAGCTCGAGTACAAGTGAACTTAGTGATGCGTAGGTGTGGAATATAACTAACCAATCTCAAACTTATTCACAGTACAGTGATGTGATTTTCTTCAAATTGTAAGAGGGGGCAGAATGGTGATTAGGTTTTTTCCGCTCTAGTTCTGGGGAAAGAAAAATCAAGAAGCACAAACAGATCAACCCTTTCCTTAAGGAACTCTGCTGGCTCCTTGTAACAATGAATTGAATACTTAGTCCTTACACTTGTCTTAAAAGCACTTCATGGCTCGGAAGATCTGGAAGATCTGTAGTTCTGTTTAATAGCTGTCAGTTGGTAGGCAAACATTTGGGAGAAGTTGGTGGGCAAGTGTTTTGGAAGAAATTGGTAGGCAAGTGTTTTGGAAGAAATTGGTAGGCAAGTGTTTGGAAGAAGTTGGTAGGCAAGTTTTTGAATGAAGCTAATAGGCAAATGTTTGTAAAGAATTGAAGGTAATAATTGTTTGGAAGAAGTTGGTAAGCAGATGTGTGAGAACTGCTTACTAAGCAAACAAGTGTAGGCCTCATTAAGTAAAATGGTCACAGCTTTCTGTTTTGTATTGATCACTTGCCAGTTATTCTCTGAAAAGTCTCCAATTCATATTTTTTCCTGATGATGAACAATTACAATGTCAGCGACTTTGCAATATAACTCCACAATATTGGCTACTTAAGCCCGTTTCATACTTCCTGCGAATGTGAATGCGATACGAATGTTGACGTCACAAAATCGCAACGAATAATTCGCAGCAGTTCAACTTTGCTCATTGCTCAACTCACTTGCGAATATTGCTGCGAAAGGAGGGTTGTGACGTCAAATTCACGTCAGATGGGCTCTTAAGGTCCTCTTCTTAGTATAGTCACATGACTTAGAATTAAGGGACCCCAAGACTGCTCCATATCATAATTATTTGTTGTCTTCATTTTTAAAAAAATCTTTTTTTTTTATAAGAACCTCATAAGAAAAGGATACTCCGAGGATGTGGTTTCCAATATTTGCGGAGAGGACAATGAAGTAATACCAATCACTCTGAAATGAAACGAAAGAACCCGTCTCCCTCCATCCTGGTTTGAGATGACAGATTGGATTAGTTCGGCCACAAGTCATACTCCTCGGCCACATTATTGCTCCCACACTCCGCTCTCTCTATCCTCCACAAGCCGTTGGAAAACACTTAAAGAGAAAGAAACGGAGAAAGAGAGAGAGGGGGAGACAAAACGAAGGAGCAGCCTAAAAATAACACAGCCAGACAGTTCAGTACCCAGGGTAATTAAGACATTAAGCCAAGGGACTAACGGTCAGCTTTTGGGAAGTCTCCCGTCTATTACGATGAGCTGGTCTCCCCACTCCTCAATTTTCTGTCCGTCCACAATTCCGTGGCTTGCTTGCCGTATCTCGTCGCCCTAAACACTGAAGGCAGTATATGTAAGAAGATACTGATCCTTCAGACATGGCTTGCTATAATGTGCGGTGGGGAAAATGGATCATATCTTAACTGTAGATGAGGTGAAGAAGGGTGATGGTGGTTTCTTCGCTTCTGAATTGAATTACACGTGTGGCATTCAATTTTCTTATTGAAGTTGGTTGAGATTATGGCTGTCTGCCGTTTTGCCTTAGAGTGTTACTGTTATTCTATTGTCGGCGGAAATTTGAGACTGTACCGAAAACGGTCACGGTTACTCTCTTAAGTATTCTCTGCAGCGCTCCAAGAATAGAAATCCTGTCGTGGCTATTAATTGATTTCTGATACACAATTTGACCAGATTTAATAATTTTTGTGTGATTTTTTATTAGAAAGCATCATTAATATCACCAGCGTTGGACGGCAAAATTAATATTGGACGACAACTTAACTCTTGATTCTTTAATGTTTATTTATGATGTTATTTTTCATTTCCCTAGTGGAAACAACACCTTAATTAGTTCCATTGTGAACTTCGTATGAACTTGATGATATAAAGGTATACGGCATAAACCTTCATTATGGTTCAGCTATCTTGATTCCACTGTGAACTTTGTATGAACTTTATGATTTAAAGGTATAGGCCTTTCTCTTGTTGATAAACAAACTGCCTTGGTTGGCATGAACGGCCAAATGTTTGTAAAACACTCAATCCTATTAAGTATTTATATAGCGCCTTTAGCACAGATCAAAGCGCTGAACAATAAATAAAACAAGAACAAAGCAAGGAAAGAAAGATAAACAAAACAGCAAAGGATTGATGACGAGGCTGACTGAAGAAGTAGGTTTTAAGGTTTTTTTTTTTTTTAATGGCAGTAGAAGATGATTCCCTGATGAGTTTGGGTAATTTGTTCCATTCCTTCGGCCCAGCCAGAGAAAAAGACTTGGAGCCGGCATATCGAGAAGGTATTAACAAATGTTTGAACCAAATTTACGATTTCTACCAACTTTCCAACCTGGGTTGGCAAAACCTCAGGCTGTTACGTTGCAAAGGAAAGGTCTTTATATCATACCTTCAGTATGGTGACAGCCATCTTGATCTACTCCCAGTCAAATCAATGTCACTAAACTGAGGCTTGAAGGAGAATTAGTCTGGCTCCTTATTTTGTATAATGAATCTTAGCATTTGTATAAGTGTTGTGGATGCAGGGAACATTACTAAGATGTTGGCAGCATGATAAATTACCATTGTAATTGTGACCAGGGCTCAAAATCCACCAAGCTGTTAGACAGAAATTCTGCTTAGCAAATTTATTGGCTAAGCAAGAAATGAGCTGGGTACAACAAGTCGCAGCAAGGTGTTCCTCCACTTTTTAAACCATTACATGGTGCTAAGTAAAGGAATAAGGTACCATACTCTAATAACGTAGCAGGAAATTTCCCAGGTCGAAATTCCAGTTGAACCTAGTTAGTTAAACTAGGTTTAACTGGAACTAGTTGAAACCAGTTGATAAACTAGTTAAACACAGTTAAAACCAGTTGGTTTAATATGGAAAATGGACAGAGACCAACTTGTTTATAATTTCAACCTAGTTGAACACAGTTAAACCTAGTCCAAACCAGTTGGTTAATTTGGAAAATGGACGAGTTTGGTCACTATCCAGTTGAACCAGTTGACCCCAGTTTACTAGGTTCAACTGGAATTTTGACCTGGGAAACTAATGAATGTTGGAGCGAGCCACGAGTGTCACTGAGTGACAAATATGAGTGTTATTACCACTTTTATTATTATCATTATTAATAATAAAACAAAACCAGACTTTTGACCTAATAGTTTAATTATATTTTTGTTGGTCATGGGACTCATGGCCATCACGTTACGGTTTGATTTGTAAATGTTATATGCCTCCCTGGATTGTATTGCTTTTTTTTATTTATATATTCATTTTACTTACTGACTGTTACACTGTATTTGTGATTGTTTAATGGCCAAATCAAGATATCAATATAAACCACAAGGGAAACTGACTGGGTAAATTTTGAAATGATTTTTATGGAGTTGAACAAAGAATTGACTAGAGTGGGATTTGAACCAACGACCTTTGCCGGCGCTCGACCAACTTAGCTATCTAGCCCTATATTGGCGGTGTCCCTATCTTTGTTCGGGGGTGCAAGTCAGAAACCATACAACCGTTAACTGTCATGTAGCCAGGGATCACAAATAAAGAGTAAGAATAAGAACAGTAAATAACTGAACTTACCTTAGCTGTGCAGGTTTCTGAACTGTCATAGTTTGAAGTCGTAGAGGACATCTGTGCAGGAGATACCTCTCACTTAATCCCTGTATCAGTTGCAGTAATAATAGATCCGAGGCTTAAGCTCATTAATCCTCTCAAGTATTGTTGACTCATAGAAATCCCCTTGTGGATTTACTAATCCATTGTGGATTTACTAATCCCCTTGTGGATTTACTAATCCATTGTGGATTACTAGCCTGTCATAAGAAATGGCGTTATGGTCTTCCATCATCATGTTATGTTCATCGTAGATATGAAAAATGGCTATGGCACACGTGGAGCTTGACAAAACAAGTGAGAAAGGTTGAGATAATGATAAAATAGGAAGACCACCAACATAGGGCTATAGCAGGCCTGACAGTTAACCGAAGCAACGAAGGCGATTGCCTCAATGCCCCCTACGTGCCCTTGAAATGCTCCAGTAGAAATTTCCCATTTCCTCATAGGGTGCCCTTTACCAAGGGGAAAATGCCTTGGTACATGTGCCCTTCTGGGCTAGATAGTCCAGTTGGTAGAATGTCTGCACGTTAATCTGGAGGTCGATGGTTAAAATCGACTCTAGTCAAGAGAAATTTGTTCAGAACCCAAATCAGTTATCAATAAAATTAGAGAAACAACTGATCGGTTTTGATTACATAATCATTAGCAGTCCTTCTACAGTTCTTTCTCACAACCTAAGGCATCTCAAAGCGTTTTATTTATTTGTTTTATTTATTTGTTTAAATCGACCAATAAACCACAAGGGAAACAGACTGGGTAAGTTGACAAGCTATTTAGGGTAAACAAAGAAAACCCAATAATGAAGAATAAACCAATAGTGAAATGACTGAATGAATGAATAAATGAATGAATGAGTGAAAAATGTATTAGAACTTTTTTTAAAATGTGATTAGGTAGCCTGAATGAGTCTATGAAATCTTACTGGATGTAAACCTGTAGTTCAGCCCATGTACTCAATAAAGTCATCCTGCTTTTTACCAAGGATACCAAATATCATGCCTGCTAATTATAAGAGATGTTAAACTTGCATCGGGGATAAAGAATATTCATTTTGGTTTTTCACCCATACACCGATGTGTGTCAGCACTGTATACTCAGTACTTTCCCCGAGTCCTGTGAATAAATATCACAGGCATGTTACTCGGGTGGGATTCAAACCCACGACCCTTGCAATTCTAGAGCAGTGTCTTACCAACTAGACTACCGAGGTTGCCCGGTAGCTAGAGGCAGTTTGAAATCCTATGTTTTGGCAGCGGGTACCGCAACGGTTATAAGAGATGTTAAATTTGCATCAGGGATAAAGAATATTCATTTTTACAGGACTCGGGAAAGTACTGAGTATACAGTGCTGACAAACGTCGGTGTATGGGTAATAACCAAAATGAATATACCTGCTAATGTTGGAAGTGCTTTGAGAGACCCTTCGAGTGTGAAAAGAGCAATATATAAACTGGTTATTATTATTGTTATTAACACCATTTTGGGTAGATCGTTGGTTCTACCAGTGTGAGACGGCACATCTTGGGACAATGCGTTATTTACAATCAGTAAACTCTTGTACTGTGAATGATTCGCTCACAGCGAATCTTCCCTGCTCCCTCAGGTCTTGAAGTCTGTTCTCTAACCTTGAAGTTCACTGAGGCACACATGATGAGATGCTGTGAAGTAAATAAGCTTGTCCTTTTTTATCTTACTGTCCTTTGTTTGTCTGTTCCTGAACCTTTCTGCTTCAATTATTTAGTGTTTCCAGAAGAGAAAACACCATAACCAACCAAAAAGTAATTTTCTGTCAATGCTAGCTTTTGCTAGGGTTGAAACGACAGACCATTCAGTATTTTTTGTAAGGTCTTTTTGGTCGATAAGCAAATGGCAACAGCTAATTCTTTTTGCTCAATTCTTATGATTCAATTTACTTCCATATTGAGCTTAGCGGTTTGTTTCAAAAAATATATAAGCTTGTATTTGTTCTCCCTATACCAGTTTCATTTTTGTTCTCATGACAATAAATATTTTGATTCTTGAAATCTTGAATCTTGAATTTCAGTTTAGTTGCTTAATGACATTGGGAAGTAGGCCTCCTTATTTTTTTATGCTATAAGCTGTAATTTAACTACTTTGTTGTTTCCACTTGACCTTGTCCTCTCTTATGAATCAATCCCTTTCAATTCCAGCTTAGCAGTTTTGGTGTTGTTAATAAGCTGTAATTTTAGCTTAGTTATTTTATGGAACTGGGAAGTACTTTGTTGTTTCCAGTAGACCTTGTCCTCTTCATGTTGTACCCCTTGAGGATGGGTAAGACTAGAGCAAGGCCATGGAACCCTCCATGGAGTCATCAAATAGTGCCAAGATGTACACTGCATTTCCCTGGGATGTCTGGAAGATTTGGATGAACTGCAGACGTTTGGTTGGAGACGTAATTTAGACACAATTGGCGCCACTAAAGAGGGGCTCTATGGTAAAATTCTGTTTTGGGATGCACCCATTTTACAGAAAGAGTATTCATGAAATTGGGGAAAACATTACAAGTCTTAGCTGACTTCCCCGCCCCTCTCCCCCCTCCCCTATTCCCCCTCCCCCTCCCCCTCCCCTCCCCCCTGAGCACAATATAGGGAGAATACCAATATAGGCCTAGATAGGTTAGTCGGTTGAGCGCAGGCATGTTAATCTGTATGTGATTGGTTCAAATCCCACTGTAGTTATTTTTTCTTTGTAAAAAATGACATCTTCCTCCAAAACTTGGATACTTCAGAGGGAGCCAATTCTCACAGTGTTTTTTTATTATTAAAAGCTCTCCAATTCTCATTATCAAGTAAGTTTTTATGCTAACAGTTATTTTGAGTAGTAACCAATAGTGCCAGTGCTCTTAGCCTGATGTTAGAGAATTGATGTATAAAGGACTCATTTGGAACATGAGTGCATCACAAAACTGAACTTTGCCGTTGAGTCATTCATAATAATAATAATAATAATAATAATAATAATAATAATAATAATAATAATAATAATAATAATAATAATAATAATAATAATAATAATAATAATAATAATAATAATAATAATAATAATAATAATAATAATAATAATAATAATAATAATAATAATAACAAGTTCTTATATAGCGCATTTCACAATAAACTGTATCAATGCGCTTTACATTAGTCCCCTGGTCATTGGGCCAATAAACATCCCTTTAATCTTTCTCAGCTCCCATCAGGGAGTATACAGCCCCGAGCTGCCGTGGCGCTCCGAAAGCTTTTCATTCACAATATCAACCTCTACCCTCGCAGGTACCCATTCATACCCCTGGGTGAAGAGAAGCAATTATAGTAAAGTATCTTGCTCAAGGACACAAGTGTCACGACCGGGATTCAAACCCACACTCCGGTGAATTAGCACCAGTACTTGAATTCGATGCTCTTAACCACTCGGCCATGACACTCTACCATTCATGAAATGTTTAGGACACAACAAATGCAAAACTTAACTTTACCGTTGAGTCATTCGTTAAATGTGTAGGACATAACAAATGCAAGACTAACTAAAACAAAAATAGAAAGTTGGAGTCAATTGATCTGATAACACACTGTGTTGAACATTTGACTGGCCAGGGGTGGATTTCACAAAGGTAGTCCTAACTTAGGACTAGTCCTAGGCAATGCTAAGAGATAGGACCAGTCCTAAGTTAGGATAGTTACTGGTCCTAACTCAGGACCAGTCCTATCTCTTAGCATTGCCTAGGACTAGTCCTAAGTTAGGACTACTTTTGTGAAATCCACCCCAGGAGAAAAATGATATTACAAAATAATGTTCACTTGTGTATACACCTCCAAATCTTCAACCATTCCCTGCAGTGGTAGTGTTTATTAAAAAAAAAAAAAGGGAAGTACACTATTTTTCTTTCATTATTTTTGACCAAAAATATGCCAGGGAAATTGAGCACATATGCCTCTATGTTGTAGAGATAGTACATTTTTAAGGTTTATTGTCTATGAAAATATAGCGTAAACTACACCACCAGGGAAAAATGAAGAAAAAAATTAAACAAAGAGAAGGGGAGGAATTAGTGTACAGATTTCTGGGTTCTTCAATGATTAGGAAACAAGTTGACTGCCACGTACAAAGCAATGCAGTTGCTTTGTGAGCTGGTTTTTTTTTTTTCTTCCTTCTTCCCCCTCTCTTGTTCAAGTAGTTGATGTTTTAGGGGTATGATCTATATTTCATTTCTCATCAGCGAGGCTTATACAAGGCAAATCCCGGCTGCTCGGCGGGTTGAGTGTAGGCGGCAGAGCGTCCGTGCCTGTCCAAACATTACCGCTATCCCTACTGACACACGGACCGCATGCATGGGTGTATTAGGCAATTCTTTGTGGCAGGATGGGGGAGTTTTAATATTTATTGGACTGCATTCTCGCTGATTTTTTTTCTTCAATCCTGGCTATTTTTTCGTTTCTTTTTAGTTCACCATGTTTTATTCTTTAAATGCTGGTTTATCTGGAAACGTTGCACTATATTTGTTTAAAACTTGGTTAAAATTTGATTTGTCGTTTTAAATTTTAATTCTGGATTTTTTGATAATTCAATCAAAGTTAAATTATTTTCGATGTTTTAAAGTTAAAAACCTTTGGTTGGTGGAATTCAGAGATATTGTTACTAAGTTTTCTTGGAATTTAATGCACACAAGGACAGGCTATTAAATTGAAAGAATGTTGTTTCTAACAGTAGAGCTATTTGGGAAAACAAAACGTCTACAACTGAGAGAATTTAATGTAAGCCTAGACGCTGTCAGCAACCATACAAGAAGCATTGAGGGGATTCTCTCTCTATTTTAAGATGCATACAACCTCGTAACACGTTACACAAACCGACACACTGTCCTTTGTATGACCCCCATCAGCATATGCATCTTCTATCTTCTTGACAAACATGTTTACGTTCGAGAAGAAAGAAAAAAAAAAGAATTTCCAACAAGCATAAATGCTGTAAATATTAAATATAAAAATTAAAAATAAATGTTTCCCTCGCTTTTGTCTCTGAGAGTTTTGGACTTGTTGTCCCGAAGGCATCGAAACTCATTTCCTTATGGCCTACTGACCTTTCTTCATCCAGTTTATTTTTAAGCCCCCCCTTCGTCATCTATCTTGGTCAGCTTACCGTCACTGCATATATAAAAGGTTAATACTTGCATGATTTCTTACCGGAGGGGGCAACGCTAAAGGTAATCAAGGTAGCTATTAGTGTTATTACTGGACAGGGCTTAAGGGGGGACTACACATGGCTTGCGCATCACTCTCGACTTCATAATTGAACTTGTGGTGTGTCCGTGTGTTTTCTTCTGCTGGAGGTGTCGTGGTCATGATGCTAGCAACCCCCCCCCCCCCCCTCCTCCGGGGAGCCATAGCACACAGGATATTAACCAAGGCGAGTGGTCCGCAATGACCGTTTGGCTATAGCCACTGACCGTTACATCAATATGCATGATTTGGGATGATTCAACGCCGGGATGGCTGTAATCCATTTTGAGGTAATCATGCATGCCGTTCGGTCGGAAGTTACCGCGCCGCGTGCGTTATTTATGAGTAAGTTAACACGCTGGACAGGATTGGACTCGACGATGATCAGCATTTAATCTGAGGTTTTTTATTTTAATTTTATGGATTGTACCTTCTTAAAATATTCTACAAGAAAGAATTATTATTTGCTCTGGATATAGCTGTGAAGTTGGTCGTGGATTCTTCAGCTGATGTAAATGACACTAAAGCTCAAGACATATGACATCATGGATGGACCTCTTTGTTAGAATTGCTCAACCATGCCAGCTCATTAAACTCTGAACAGTTTTGCACAATAGATCATGCTGCTACCGTCTTGGTCATGTCCCCTGTATCCAGTAACAGTAATTGATGCTGGTGTTCATTGTACAGAATTGAAGCAGACTGTTTTTCCTGGCAGCCTCATTTTGGTTACATTGTATTGAATGGGAGAAATTGATGTCGGTGCTCCTCAGGTGACCATCCATTTGAAATCTTGACTTACGAGATTTGAACATTTTAAAATGTCAAATGTGACATTTACTACACTTTTAAGTGAGTAAATTAAATGTTTTTCGACCCATATTTTCCATTAACATACAGACAATGTATTTATTTTTTACACTAATGCCAGATCATCTGAGTAAGTTACATTTTAAAAAGGCTCTGGAAAGGGGCTAGAGATAAAGGCAAATGGAAACCTGACCATAAGTGCCCCTCTAGAAAAACAATTGTACACTTCCTTGTGCCCCCCCCCCCCCCCCGACACACACTAAAATGTTACCCTGGTTTCATCAGCGCTGAAGGGGATCCCACCCCATTACTATAAACCCTAAGCCACTTGTAAAAGAACCCAGTGCATTTATTGTAAAGAGAAAGGGTTTGCCTGGGTGTTTCTGGCATGTTCTGGCAGCAATATGCACCACTTTACTTAGTATCCCTTTCATGGTGTTGTATTATGGTTGCTACGCCTCATAAAAATAATTCTTATAACACCTCATCCAGATTTGTTGACTCCCGCCAGGAGTGTATTTTATGCGCAGTATTAATGTTACTTATTATTAGCGCTTTGGTGGGCCTCTTATAATAAAGAAACCTAGAGCTTCTCGTAACGACAAATCCTAAGCCACAATGATTTTAATTTCCAGTCAACACAAACGACCATTGATTACTGAACCAGAAAATCTAAGTCGGGACTTCCACTGTAGGCTTCATTTGATTCGGAGAAACACTGGCTGAATTGTTTTGGGGGGACCTTATTTTCTTACCGATATTGCAAATATCGGTACCTTGCTGATTGGATTGCAGCTTTGTGGATGGGTAGCTAAGTGTCCCAAGAAATCAATTTTTTCAAATTCAATTTATCACGTCTCTGCGTGGCTGATTTTGTGTATTAATTGACTTATAAATTGCCCAGGCCCCCCTGTCAAAATAAATCGTGACTGGAACCCGAGAAATGATCCTGGTGTTACGATGAAACACATCGCATCACGGTGATTGAGTCTGAGAGAAATGTTTAGTATTGAATTTTTTTTGCGGACGGGCCAGAAATAAGGGAATTATTGCCGATCCAAAAAGATTACCTTTTGAATAATTTTCTATTCGGGCCGAGGACCGCGTTACATACCCTGATTTAGATTTGATGCCCATTTTGGTTTGGGATTTCCCTCAAGAGACTAATCTACTCCGGAGATTTCTTCTGAACTCGCTTTAAAAAACAAACATCAGAATCATGTCACTTCAAATACATGAAAGGAATGATCGTTAAAAAGGTCAAGCTCTGGCCGTTTAAACCGAAATGTCAAAGTCTGCGTCATAATGATCACACTCCCCCCCCCCCCCTGGATCCTTTCCCCCACGCTGGAAAAAGGTTAGGGAAGAATAGAAAAAAAAGTCAAATAATCATAGTTATATTGTATTTTTGTAATTGATCAATGTCAGCGATGCTTTAACTTCCACAAATTTTTCCCCATGAAGTTGAATCAAACATTTTAGCTGCTTTGATAAAACTCCATATTAACCAAAAGGACACAGACTTTAAAGGGTCTGGGTACTTTTTGTAACACAAAACACAATGTCCACAGATTTACCTTAAACTTAGACTGTTTGAAGATAATGATAGTAGAAAGCGTACCTTAAAATATAAGTTGATGAGGTGCTGTAGTTTTTTGAGAAATGAGGAAAAAAAACGTCATGAAAGTACGTTTTTACATGCTAAAATGATTTTCGTCTCATGATTGGTTTTAACCCTTTAATGTTCCTGACAGTATCGCTTCTCAGTTTCAAATTGAGGGGCATAAAAACTTATATCTTTTCTAAAACCACATTGTTTCAAAAGTGAAATGTTTCTCAAAATAATTTATACTATAGAAAAGAAGCTGCTGTATTAATTTTAAGATGTTAAATTTGCATTGGGGATAGAGAATGATAATTTTGGTTTTTACAGAGTGCTTACACACATCAGTGTAATGGTAAAACCAAAATTATCATTCTTTATCCCTGATGCAAATTTAACATCTCTTATATCGTTGCGATACCTGCTGACAAACATAGCAATCGAACTGCCTCTAGCTACCAGCAATCTCGGTAGTCTAGTTGGTAAGACACTGCTTTAGAATTGCAAGGGCTGTGGGTTCTAATCCCATCCGTGTAAAATGTTTTGATTTTTTTTTTACAGGACTTTGGAAAGTAGTGAGTATACATTGCTAATACACCCATTGGTGAAAAACCAAAAGTATCGTTAATTTTAAAAGCTATTTTATACCAACATACATGTATACTTTCTTTTTTCCCCTTATTTTTTCTTCATATGTTTCAAAGCAGGTAGATGTTCTTTTTCCGTGGCAAACCAATGACAAATTAACTCAGACATACTTAAACCCAATCAAATCAACAACAGAATAGTACAAACATATGCTATGTTTATTAAAAATGAGATCTGTGTACCCACTTTAGCAAACTTTGCAATTATTGGCAAACAAATTCAGCTTCTTCCTTTCTGACTCCGCTATTAGATTTGATTGAATGTTGTTTATAGTTCAACAAGAATGGTAGACTTTGCAAATCTCAAATAGTGACCGTAAAAATCACTAGGTATAAAGAGCTTTGGAGAGTGCAACAAACAAGTAGGTTTTTTTTGGTGGTCTTTCATTTATGAGTAATTACCTGTAAACCTTCTCTTTAAAAGCACTGGGGTGGATTTCACAAAGAGTTAAGACTAGTCTTATCTCTAGCTAGGACGAGTTTTTGTCCTAACTTAGGACTAGCCATACGCTTTTAATATCTCCTAGGACTAGTCCTAAGTTAGGACTAGTCCTAACTTTTTTTGAAATCGGCCCCTGGACACCTTTGGTAATCGTCAAAGACCAGTATTCTCACTTGGTGTATCCCAACATATGCATGACATAGCAAACCTGTGAAAATTTGGACTCAATTAATCATCGAAGTTGCAAGAGAATAATGAATGAAAAAACACCATTGTCGCACAAATTTGTGTGTCTTCAGATGCTTAAAATGGGCTGAGGCATGAAGTCTTTTAATAGAGTCAGATACTTGAGTGAGAAATTACCTCTTCCTCAAAAACTACATTACTTCAGAGGGAGCCATTTCTCACAATATTTGTTATAGGCTACTATCAACATCTCTCCATTGCTTGTGCAAGTAAGATTTTATGCTACTTAATATTTTAAGTGATCATCAATAGTGTCCAGTGCCTTTAAGGAAACAAAAAGATATACAAATCAAAGGATAATTTTTGAATAATAATTGGGTGTTCTTTCCACTCTGGTACGATCAATTGTAGTCTCACAACCTTAGATAATTATAGTGAATATTGAATGGAGCTGAGCAGCCATCCTAGTGTTTCATTTACTGTGTATACAACCACATGCCATGTTAATATGCATAGATTCTGCCACAAACGCAACAAACAAATCGTTAGCTGGGGTAATTTGAGGTGTAACACGAGCAACCTCGGTTCTAGACGGACGCCTTTTCCAGTTCCGTGTGCGACACTGAATATAGGTTTTTTTTCTTCTTATATGGCACACTCTGTTTACATTAAAAATATCAGCAGGATGAATTTCTGAAGTTTCAAGATCGAGGAAATGTACACTTCAATATTTTAGCAGACAATTATTAGTCACTTTACATAATTGGCCAATTTTTGAATGACTCAAAGCAAACTTGAGATTGTGGTGTTGATCTTTTTCTTTGTGATTAGATGAAGCTAGTTCTAGATGTATATGATAACTGTACACTTGAACTAATGAACATCTCTGCTGATGTGTTTCTGTACATATGAAATAATAAACATCTCTGCCATTGTGTTTCATGCATCCAACATTTTCAGGCCCTGCCCCAATTGCATAGAGCTGCTTAAAGCAAAACAGTGTAAATATTTCTGTTAATATAACTGAAGAAAGGCGGTGGGTCCAGATTCATTCTGAGAATCAGTCGCCCTGGGGAGGAGATGTTATTTCAAACTATTTCCCAGGAGCCCATACAGGAATAATGGGGGAAGTATCTTTTGAATACAGCATGCATCTTAGAGGGAGAAAAATGCAAGGACTTCCTTCCTTGACCAAAGTCCTGCATTTTTTTCTAACTACTTTTATTTAATGCTTTCTATGCATCTTAATTTGGCTAGGTTTTTTCTTATGCTTTCTACGCATACTAATTTGGCTAGGTTTTTTCTTTTTATTTAAAAAAATTTGTGGCATTTGAACATGGTCGAATGGTGAACAAGACTTAACCTTTGGGCCTAATTTTGTAGAGCAGGTTAAAGACACTAGACACCTTTGGTAATTGTCAAAGACCAATCAATCTTCTCACTTGGTGTGTCTCGACATTCATATGCATAAAATAGTAAATTTGGACTCAATTGGTCTTCGAAATTGCGAGATAATAGAAAAAGAAAAAACACCCTTGTCACAGAGGTCTCGAAGTCAAGTTCGTGGGAAATTACTTCTTTCTCGAAAACTACGTTACTTCAGAGGGAGCCGTTTCCCTCAATGTTTTATACTGTCAACAGCTCTCCATTACTCGTTACCAAGTGACCTTTTATGCTAATAATTATTTTGTGTAATTACCGATAGTGTCCACTGCCTTTGAGCAGAAAATATTTATTAACATTTTTCTGCTAAGCAAAAGTAAGCAGGATGTCAGTTACATGTTGTATTATTTAAAATGGTATTTATAGGCTGGCGATCTTATTCTGGAAAGCAAACTTGATTGTGCTCAGCAACTTTTTATTCTTAAGCAGCTCTATGAAACTGGGCCCATGGTGATTCTGATCTGCAGAGTGTGGGTTCGAGTCCCACTCTTGACATTTGTGTCCCTTTCTATTTATCTATTATTACTGGTCCTTCAGATGGAAGTAAAGCCATAAGCCTTTTTGAGATATGGCGGGCACAGTGCTACTGTTAGGTTTGGGTATTGACTTATCGGTGTACACCCAAGCCAAACAGTGCTTTCCAGTAGTGTCTGTCATACCTCAAAAAGGCTTATAGGGATCCTGTGTGTTGTGTAAACAAGTCTATGGGAAAGTTTTGAAGGGGCACCAAGGCCAAGATCAGGGCAACGAAGGCCATGGCTCGCAGGGCGTCTGTGTTATCCCAGGCCTGTGAGATTCCTTATATCCTATGGGAGTTCTTGTGGATGGATGATGGAACCAACTGCTAAATCATGAAGCCTATGAACAATGTTCCGTAGCCAAAGAGGGTGTCGTGGGGTGTCGTGGCCGAGTGGATAAGAGCACCGAACTCAAGCTCTGATGCTTCTGTTCAGCAGAGTGTGGGTTCGAATCCAGGTCGTGACACTTGTGTCCCTGAGCAAGACACTTAACTATAATTGCTTCTCTCCACCCAGGGGTAAATGGGTACCTGTGAGGGCAGAGATGGTTCTTGTGATTGGTTTAGCCATGTAGCGCATATAAGTGTCGCACAGGCTGTATACTCCCCAGGGAGCTGAGATGGTTTAAGGAATGATTTAAGGCCCAGTGACCAGGGGTAATAATGTCGGAAGCGCTTTGAGACACCCCGTGAAAAAGCGCTATATAAAAACCGTGTATTATTATTATTAAAGAGATCTTAGATCTTAGATCTTGTTTTAGAACCAACAAATTCAAATCTCTACTCAAACCTTATCTTATGTCACAGTTCGAGTCCCGGTCGCGTCACTTGTGTCATTGAGCAGGATACTTTATAATTATTGCTTTGTCCTTCAGATGGGACATTAAGCCATAGGTTCGGGATTAGTAATGCTTGGCCAAGAACCCTGGAAAAACTCATTGTGGAAGAGTAGGGGTTAACTCCAGTGTTTCTGGTTCACATAGCAAGCACCCTTGTTTTACAGGTTTCCTCAGGCTTGGGAGCTACAGTGAAAGGGTAGGGGCTAACTCCAGTGTTTCTGGTTCACATTGCAAGCACCCTTGTTTTACAGGTTTCCTCAGGCTTGGGAGCTACAGTGAAAGGGTAGGGGTTAACTCCAGTGTTTCTGGTTCACATTGCAAGCACCCTTGTTTTACAGGTTTCCTCAGGCTTGGGAGCTACAGTGAAAGGGTAGGGGTTAACTCCAGTGTTTCTGGTTCACATTGCAAGCACCCTTGTGTACAGGTTTCCTAAGGCTTGTGAGCTACAGTGGAAGAGTAGGGGTTAACTCCAGTGTTTCTGGTTCACATTGCAAGCACCCTTGTTTTACAGGTTTCCTCAGGCTTGTGAGCTACAGTGATTAAGTTCACTTCCGACGCATCCTTGGTTTCATATTAACAGAAATATATAAAACAAATATAAATAACAATTATTTTAAATGTTGACCATTGACCATCTTCTGCAACTAGCAGATTTAGTGATATTCAATATATGTATTCCTAAATAATTAACATTTCTATAACCCCTTTAACGTACACAGATTGTACACGGTCTTACATCCAATCCTTGTTTAAACACAGAACGTTGTTTCACAAAAAACTTACAAACATGATTTACATTTCCCCTTGACAATTCCTTTCAGGTCAATTGTGAAACACGATCATTGTCCATAATAAAGTCATTTGTCTACTTATTTATGGCTGATTGTGCTTGGTAAATCAATTCTTCCAAACTTCACGACTGAAAAAAAAAAACCTTCCTGAAATCTAACTGCGTTTTTTTGTGTACATGTGTGCATTCTCTCTACGCACCATCGGATCTACTCAAAAAAGCATTTCCAACCCTTTCATCGGTAATAGGTTTCATCCATACTGCAATTACATTTGTCAAAGCGGATTACCGAGCAGACTTCATCCTCATTCAACATATATTTATCGGAACGCCAGCCAGGCTAATAGGAAACACTAAACTAGGTCGCATGCTGCCGACGCCAGCACGATGTACAAGATGAAAAAATAGACGTTGTTGGTCGTATTTTTTTCTTCCTGAAACAGTTGGTTGACCTTTCCGGTATTTTGGCGGCTTAGTACACCACTGGCCGCTAAATTAAAGAGTAATTATTTGTGAGTAGGTATTAAGGTAATGGACGAACACAACTCATTTTCTGCGACTGAAGACCAGTTGCTTTCTTTCATCATACAGAAAGCACTCTAAAACCGCACAAAGGAATCTGTTTACAATGAAAATATTTGTCTTAAAGTGAATGCAATTTTCCAAGGGTGCAACTATTTTATATCTTCCGCATTCTTACCTGTCAATAAAGCACCTATAAATAGGCCACTAATGTAGCCTACCCCCTCCCCCTTGCTCTAAACATGTGGACAATGCACGCGCAGTTTCAACAAATTTGAACAGTATTGTTTGTTGAAACAAACGCAGGCAGTTTGGCGCTATTACATTTCAGTATGCAAACACAGTAAGAGCTTGTAATACCATTAACTGATATTTCGTTACTGCTTAGCTAATACTGGAGGCTCTTAAGAAAGGACCTTATAACCGCATAGAGAAAAAGAAAGTCATGACCAAGGCTCCAAATTAACAATGGACTGCAGGCACTAGGCCAGTGTTTTAGGTATCGGGTCAGTAAAGTTTTGACTTTGAAGTCGGCGATCTTGTGTGATTGAAAATAAAACTTCACCTTCATCTTATTTACAAAAAAATTTGACTTCGAGTGTGATAAATATCTTTTAATTCGGTTGCGTAGTATGAAAAATTGTTTTAAAAAATTTTGGTTCCACAAATTTATTGAGCTAAAAGCCAGTCTTGTGGAGTTTTACCATTAAATTTGAGCCCTGGTGACTTTTACAAAATTGGTCAGTTCACACAGCAAGCAATTCCTCTGGCTTGTGAGCTACAGTGATAAGTTCACTTACGGGGCATCCTTGGTTTCAATACCAGATATATATTGATATTAATAGTTTAAGGTTTACGAATATCGACTTAAACAAAGTGTGTAGTAGATTCTCATCAAAACATCTGGAAAAATAACAATTTTCCTGATTTTTCAATCAAAATATTTCACTATCAATTTGCAATTTTGTACAAGTGCAATAACCCACTGATGGTGTACAGAATCAATAACTTAATACAATTTGTGGCATGTCATGGCCAAGCAGTATAGTTCACTGGATCCAAGCTCTGGTGTTTGCAGCAGCATAGAGCATGGGTTCGAATCCCGACCACGACACTTGTTCCCTTGTGCAAGGCACTTTACCATAACAGCTTCGTAAAAACTTGGGAATAAAGTGCATTCTGCTCTACCAGCCATGACTCCTAGTGGATGATACCCATGCTTACATCCTTATGGACTGTGAAGGGGGTAACCCTGTTTCAACCCCAGGAGTATAGAGGTGGTGATTTAAAAAAGAAAATCTGAAAATCCAGAAACCATGTCTCACAGTAACATTTGTAATTCAAATGTTAGGTATACAAACTGATATCTTTTTCCATAACCACAATTTAAAGTGAAATGATTCTCAAAATTCTTTACTTTATCGAAAGCAGCTGTACTTTTAACCAATTAAGCAGTTGGATAGTATTGCCATTAACTTTAAAGAGTGATTGCCAACTGTATACCTTACCTTTAATAAGGGAATCAGTGTGTGGTGAAGAGGTTTTCAACTAGTGGTTTAATCCCAACGAGGCCTGGTTCGTCGAGGTAAATCATCAAGAACCAGGCCTCGGCATGTTTAAACCACTAGTTGAAAACCGATTCAATACCCTTTTGATTCCCATTCATAAATACCTTTTTTGGTTAATCCGTTTCCGAGTGCTTGAGTATGTTTCCACCTCCATGGTATGTTCAGTATTCATGTTACATGCACATGTACGACGTCTGTACGCGTGTGTGTTCCGGTTCCATTCGTGCGCATGCGTGTATAGTCTTGGTGCATATTCGCTGGTTTTCCTTTCACACATAGCGCCGCCAACTCACCGACAGCGCCTGCATCGCCCGTAACAAGAAACGTCTTGCATCAAGACTAGCACAGAGTCTCCGCTCACAATCGGTTATAAACACTGGTCATTATCAACGGTTAAAACACCCCCATGTGACACGCTCTCCATCAATAGGAATAGCGAAACTGTCTGAGGTATTTATGAATGATATTTTGGGTAAAAAAAAAAACACAGTGAATACAGATGTTGTCTCCTCATGGAGCAGCCTTGATTTGTCTTTTTAAAATTTCACTTTTTCTTTGTAATTTATTCATTGAATAATTAATTGAAATAGTCTGGAATGACTTCATTTAATGAATTTATGTTTTCTACCATTTGTCTCTTTTCAAAGTATGCAAGGTAATCATGATTGTAGCTTCTTCAATTTAATTCCACTCAAACCCTCAGTAATAATTTAGACTTATAAACAGTTTTGTCAGCACATTAGAATATTTAACGGACGCATTGTACCTACTTAATCATCAGTTTTTCGTTAGAAGACCAGATCGCCTTAAATAAAATAACGGCAAATTTTCTCCTTCGGAGTGTAATAAATAACTTAATTGCATTTGGTCTGACTCATTCCTCACCATTAAATTTTTTGCCGATAAAGTATTCCCACGAGATAGCCATCATCCAAAACCTTGTTGCATATTAAAAAAAAAAAAAATTGAAAGCCAGCAATCAAGAATTAATTGCAGATCATCATTTTTTTCAAATTATTCCTTGAATGACGTCAGTCGGCTTTACCGAACTGATCACTCACGTCCCGAACCCGATAGTCCTTTTATCATGTTATCCCCTCCTGTCTTTATCAAAATTGCAAACGACATCGTTGGGAAGTAGCGTTGGCCTTGAACGGAGCCCTGTTTGCCCTTGGCCTTCTCCTTAATAAACGGCTGAACAATCACTAGCTTATCACCTTCAATAGACAGAGCAGCCACAGCTGTGTACAAAGAACAGTCATCAGTTGCTTTGTTTTGTTTTGTATACAATTGACTGAGGGAGACTGTGGGCTGGTGAGAGTAGATTGCCTCTATATTGTTTTAAGAACGGTGTACATTATCAGCTTTTATGGAAGTGCAGACCGGCTTAAAGGCAGTGGACTCTATTAGTAATTACTCAAAACAGTGTGAAAAATGGCTGCTTCTGAAGTAACGTAGTTTTTGAGAAAGAAGTAATTTTCCATGAATATGATTTTGAGACCTCAGAATTAGATTTTGATGTCTCGAAATCTCTGAAAGCACACAATTTGTGCAACAAAGGTCGTTTTTTTTTCTTTCATTATTTTCTCACAACTTTGATGACCAATTGGGTTCCAAGTTTTCACAGGTTTTTTATTTTGTGCATATGTTGGGATACATACTATCAGCTTTTATGGAAGGGCAGACCGGCTTAAAGGCAGTGGACTCTATTAGTAATTACTCAAAACAGTGTGAGAAATGGCTGCTTCTGAAGTAACGTAGTTTTTGAGAAAGAAGTAATTTTCCACGAATATGATTTTGAGACCTCAGAATTAGATCTTGATGTCTCGAAATCTCTGAAAGCACACAATTTGTGCAACAAAGGTCGTTTTTTTTCTTTCATTATTTTCTCGCAACTTTGATGACCAATTGAGTTCCAAGTTTTCACAGGTTTTTTATTTTGTGCATATGTTGGGATACATACTATCAGCTTTTATGGAAGGGCAGACTTGATTAAAGACAGTGGACACTATTGGTAATTGTCAAAGACCAGTCTTCTCATTTGGTGTATCTCAACATCTCAAACCTGTGAAGATTTTCAGCTCATTCAGTCGTAGAAGTTGCGAAAATGAAAGAAAAAACACCCTTGTCAAATGAAGTTGTGTGCATTTAGATGGTTGATTTTGAGACCTCAAATTCTAAATGTGAGGTCTCAAAATCAAATTCGGGGGAAAATTACCTCTTTCTCGAAAAACTATGGCCTACAAAACAGTACCACGATCGTACATCGCATGACAAGTATAATAGCTCCCGGGGAGCTATTACTTGTCATGCTCATTTACCACTTGCGTGAATACTTACGTGCGCGCCAGGTAATTAGCCAAATTAACACCTGGCACATGGTGATGAATGGACCAATGAAAACTCGACACTCGGTCATTAATATGTATGAGGTATAGTAAAAAGGCATTGCAGTATAGGCTGTTTTGCAGCTGTTATTGGCATCTTCTTACAAGCCACTTGTGGCTGCTATAAAAAAGGCATTGCAGTACAGGCTGTGTGCGGCTGCTATGGATATTTTATTACAAGCCACCAGTGGCTGTTAAGTCAGTTTGTTGGAAGCTGCTTGTGGCTGCTATTGTCATCTTGGTACAAGCCACTTGTGGCTGCGATGGTCATTTTGGTACAAGCCACTTGTGGCTGCTATTGTCATCTTGGAACAAGCCACTTGTGGCTGCTATTGTCATCTTGGTACAAGCCACTTGTGGCTGCTATTGTAATCTTGGCACAACTGCTATTGTCGTCTTGGCACAAGCCACTTGTGGCTGCTATTGTCATCTTGGTACAGGCCACTGCCAGTTGTGGCAGCTAAGGGCATTTTAGTACTAGGCAGTTGCAGCTGCTGTGGACATTTAGTACAAGCCCCTTATTGGTGTGTTTTAATCTGTTTTGCATTAGTTTTACTCTCAGGGGCTCGATGGAAAATAGCCAATAAAATCAAAACATAAAACGGCAATTTTAAGTTTCAATTAACAGTTAGTATTAATAATCCACTACTAGAATGTGTGGTTCCTGATGAACTTTTTTCTTAAATAAATTTTGCATCCCTTTAAGGGAAAGAGGGAGAGATAGAGGAGCTGCATTTGATTACACTGATTAGAACATTCCGGTCGTAGATCTACGATTGGTAGTCAATTAAACATACAGCGTTCACAGCCACCAATTAGCCTCTTGATGTTTCCTGTTTCCCTTTTTCCCCCCTCTCCTTCGTTGCTATTTTGTTAGCTGTTGCTGATTGAACTTGTAATTATTTACGTTGCAGCAGGAACGATGATACGGTATGAGCAGACCGTAGACGTATTTATTGACTTTTTGATCCAGGTATAAAAACTGATCAATTTCTTCTGTCTCCATCAATGATTAGTCATACCTAGGACCATGATGCAGTGACGCTGGTGCGCTAGTTTTTTTTGTTTTATCAAGTAATAATAAACCACAAGGGAAACTTATTGGGGTAAATCGTAAATAATATGGGGTCGTTGGGTGACTAGGTTTGCTGTAGCACCATATGAATCTCTGCCGAGTTGAGTATTAGGCCGTGTCCGAAACGGCGACTTCGGCTACAGCTGCGGCTAGACGTAGCTGTAGCCGAAGTCGTCGTTTCGGACACGGCCTTAGTTCTGATAACCACCAGTGGGTTTTGAAACTTTGTCGGGTCGGAGTATTATCTGGGGAGGTTTATTTGCAGTAGCACCCTGTGTAAAACTCTTTGGGGTAGTGTTGGTTCTAAAAAAGAACCGGTGGTTGACGACTCAAAATTCCGATCAGCATGTTCTGATTGTCTTCAGGAGATTAGGCTTGGCCTTGATGAAGGCTGCGGAGGAACAATTTGGGTTTTTTAATCACCAAGGTTTTACTGTGGAATTAATTTGAAGGCAGTAGTTCAGTTTCTTTGGTGAGTGTAACTCTGGGTTTTTTTTTTAGCGCTTCATCACAGTTCACTTCATCACCCAAGGCCAGTGGTTTTACCATTGGGACAGTAGTTTCCTAACTGGATAGGTTATTTTAAAGACACTGGACACTGTTGGTAATTGTCAAAGACCAATCTTCTATCTCGTTGTATCTCCGATGCATAAAAAAACAAACCTGTGAAAATTTGAGCTCAATTGGTCGTCAAAGTTGTGAGATAATAATGAAAGAAAAACACCCTTGTCACACAAAGTTGTGTGCTTTTAGATGCTTGATTTCGAGACCTCAAAATCTAAATCTGAGAAAATGGAAAATTACTTCTTTCTCGAAAACTACGTTTTAATTCAAAGGGAGCCGTTTCTCACAATGTTTTATACCATCAACCTCTCCCCATTACTCGTTACCAATGCTAATGAGTATTTACCAATAGTGTCCACTGCCTTTAAAATGAAATATTTACAGGTTACTCTAAAGCAAGTTTAGTGTGGATTGAAATTAAGTCTTTTGCAAAACTTTGAAAGATAGTAGCTGCAGTTTTTCTTTAAAAAAGGATGAAATGAATTTCTGTCTGTTGTGACATATTTAGCCATAACTTCAGCCAACGGTTTGCACTTTCCCTCAGCATTTTTTTCTGATATTGAGTTTGTTAAACCTATTAGACATATTTACCTGATGAAACACGATAATGTTTCTTTATCGCCTCGTCCGATCAGTCCCATGTAAACTCCTCTCTATTACCCACAATTCCATCAAGACCTTTCTGTATATTCTTTGAGATTGGATCACTCGTTGGAGAGGTAAGGGGGGGAGTGGCGGAGAGAAGGGGGAGGTAGGCCGATACATTGGTCGGATAAGAACCCCCTAGTGTAACATGTTTCCTTATGGGGCAGGCAGGGATGTTTGCGTATGCTAACTGAAGATTAGATTAGGTTTAGCATTACCAGCCCGCACATGTTTTTTTTTCTTCTTTCTTTCTTTGAACTATCTTTCCGTGTTTCCTTTATTTCTTGTTTGGCTTGTGGCCATGGCTTATACACCAGATAAGATCAACTGTAGAGAGCTTTGAGACAGCTTAAGCATGAGAGATGCGCGTGCGATAATGTGATATTTTGCCCCGCACATTATTTTGGCTTTGTTTTGTATTTTTTTTTTTAAAGGTCGACCTGGCATCTTGCTTTCTTTTTTTTGTGTGTGTTTTGTTTTTGTTAGGAATAGCTTTCCACTCTAAATCTTCAGCAGTATTGCCTGCAGCGATCTTTAGACTATTCAGAGAGGAGGATGCCAAGCTCTTGTACTCTTTGGACAGAAACTCATGGCCTACTTCTTATTGTCCAGAAACTTTCTTCATGTTGTGGCTTATTTTTCGCTTTGTTTGTTGTTTGTTCGGTTCGGTTTGTGAGGAAGATCTTCCTGTCAAGGGAACTCGGCAAAGCTCCCACAAGGGGATAATAAAGCTGGCAACAGCCAATTTCTCTCAAACAAACATTGGTTTAACGTCTATGATTATGAATTGCACATGTCAAGCAATTGTGATCCAGTAACCAGATGACAATTTGTTTGTTATCGTGAAAACTTTTGCTTTCTTTGAAAAGCATGTTGAAATAAATAAGTAAATCCATTCATTTCTAGTTTTGCATGCAAACACCCATTTCCCCATTGACAACTACATAGGGTCATCGTTACAAGCCCTATGGGTTTCTGTAGATGGCCCTCCAAAACCAATATGTCTTAGTTTCTTCAAAGCCAATGTTTTATGACTTGTTGTAAATTTACTTGACTGGAAATTAAAGTACACTTTGGTAATTGTCAGACTTGATTAAAGACAGTGGACACTATTGGTAATTGTCAAAGACCAGTCTTCTCATTTGGTGTATCTGAACATATGCACGAAATAACAAACCTGTGAAAATTTGAACTCAATTGGTCGTCAAAGTTGCGAGATAACAATGGAAGAAAAAACACCCTTGTCACACGAAGTTTCTCACAATGTTTTATACTATCAACAGCTCTCCATTGCTTGTTACCAACCAAATAAGTTTTTAAGCTGACAATTATTTGGAGCAGTTACCAATAGTGTCCACTGCCTTTAACAAACAAACAAACTAACAAACAAACAAACAAACAAACAAACAAACAAACAAACAAACAAACAAACAAACAAACAAACAACAACACAAACAAACAAACAAACAAACAACCAAACAAACAAACAAACAAACAACAAACAAACAACAACACAAACAAACAAACAAACAACCAAACAAACAAACAAACAAACAAACAAACAAACAAACAAACAACCAAACAACAAACAAACAAACAAACAAACAAACAAACAAACAACAACACCTCAATAACCCCCCCCCATAAACCCCCCCCCAAAAAAAAAAAAAAAACGAACATTTTTTACGCTCTCTTGACTACATCCTCCTGTCCCCTCATTCTCAGCCCACCCTTCACTCACATGTTCAGTGTCTATGTGTATATCATGCTTTCATATCATAGCCTCGTCCAGCATCTTGTGTGTTATTCAAGTTTGTATAATCTAGGTTTCATTCTGAACATAAAGTGTTGACATGTGGCAACTCCAAAAGCCAAATTGACAGTTTCTGTGACGTCAGGTCGCGCGATGAAAATAGCCAAAGTCTGAAGAATCGCTGTCTGAATGCATTTCCTTGGGGCCTGATCAAGTGTGAAACATCCTATGTTTTTTCTTAGCATACATGCAGAATTAATATTAGCCGAGTGCATACATTGGGTTTTGAGATGTTTTCACCCCCGAAAAAACAGTATTTTTGTGGATCTGTTTTGTATGCTTGGTTGACTTGGGTAGTTTTTGTAACACAAAACACAATGTCCACAGATTTACATTAAACTTGCACTGTTTGAAGATAATGATAATAGAAAGCTTCCCTGAAAATTTAGATTCTGAGGTGCTGTAGTTTTTGAGAAATGAGTAAAACAATGTCATAAAAGTACGTTTTCACATGCTAAAATAATTTTGGTCTCATATTATGATCAGTGGGACGAAAATTATTTTCATTGTTTTACTCATTTCTCAAAAACGTCAGCACCTCAGCAAGTAATATTTTCATGGAAGCTTTCCACTATCATTACCTTAAAACTGTGTAAGTTTAATGTAAATCTGTGGACATTGTGGGGTTTTTTTTCCCAAAAAAGTACATAGACCATATGAAGGGAAGGTATATGGTTGGTTACCACTCTTTAAATTAATGGTAATAACATCTTTAGTACAGCAGCTTTGGATAGTATAAAGCATTTGGAGAATCATTTCACTTTGAAGTAATGTGGTTATGGAAAAAGATATCTTATTCTACCGTTGTTGCCTCTTGAATGTATATAACCAAAATTGGGACAACTCCATCTGTCTGAAATTGTACGATCTGTCCTGTTCTGCACTTTGTTTTGGTCACATGATCATCTTTTCACCTTTAAAGGCAGTGGACACTGTTGGTAATTACTCAAAACAAATATTAACTTAAAAACTGACTTGGTAACGAAGTTGTGGGAAAATGATGAAAGAAAAAAACACCCTTGTCGGATGAATTTGTGTGCTTTGAGTTAGGAAATTACCTCTTTCCTTTTCCTCTTTCCTCTTTCTCAAAAACTACAATACTTCAGAGGAAGTCGTTTCCCACAGGGTTTGATGCTATCAAAAGCTCTCCAATGCGCGTTACTAAGTCAGTTTTTAAGTTAATACTTGTTTTGAGTATTACCAAACATGTGCCTTCCCTTTAACACTTGTCCACTTTAAAAACTTTACATGTTCAACTTTGGAAAGAGTTCTTTCTCATTAGGCCCATAGGTTCTGGTCTTGTTAAAATGATGAATTTTATCGCGTAAGCGATAAAATTATTTATACTCCACACATTACTCCCTGTTGGTGTTAGCTCGCATGCGTTATTTTGAGACTTGTTGTCCAGTCTAGTTTTTTCCCTTACGGTTTGCATTAACACGAAGGCTTGTCGTGTGTGTGGTATTATGTATGGTAGTGTTAAGGTATTCAGCAACCAATGGGAGCATTGCTTACATAAGTTTGTGTTGGTTTGGTTTACATGGTAATGGTTGACCAATTAGGATTGGTCTTGCAATTGAGTGGCTGAAAGTTTGGCGGGAGCATTATTATTGTCACTTTGTCACAGCTTAATTTTGGAGTAACTTTTAAGCTGTGGCATAAATCAAGCTACTTCTGTTATGTTTAGTCTGTAATGTGTTGCGAGTATAAATTCTGGTCATATTTTTTGTACTGATGATCTATTTTTGGTTCTCTTATATACCTTTCTTGAGAGGACAAAACACACATTATTGTGTTTTTTGGAAAATTTATTGTCTTGAGTTATTAATGCTTTTTAAGTTCCTTGTCAAGACGTGGCCAATCTCTGTCATGACACCCCCCCCCCCCTCTCTATGTAGAGACCATTCATTTCTGTAATTTTAAACTTGGGTTTTGTTTTAGAAACAGGTGCATGTTAACATGGAAACAATTTGGAACAATTTAAAATCAGGACATGACTCTTACTTATACCCTTTTGGTTGAGTAAAAGTAGGTCAGATCTTGCAGCCACCTTCAGCTGTTCGCTATGGGCATTTTTATGTGAGACATTCTTGGCCGCTAAAGGGTTACAAAAAACGAGGAAACAATTTTCAGGCAAGCGTAGACATTAAGAAATGCATAGAACTTATTCACATGACGTCCTTTCAGTAGGGCGCCCTCACTTAGAGGTCAAAAGCAGGTTGTTCATTGGCCAATCCTGTGCGCCGCGCACAAATATGTGCGTTTTGATTGTTTCCTCTCCGTTTTACCTCTTGGATGGCGGCTGGATGACGTCAATGCTGTTAGCGTACAGCCACAATCATGGGTGCACTTTTTGTTAAAAAAACACAAACTCTTAATTGGTACATTCAAATAGCATTGTACTTGTACATCAGTGGTTTTCAAACTATTGCTCATAAAATAGAGACCAAAAAAAAAAGGGATTGTGGCTGTATTTTTGTTCCTGTCTTGTCTCTGTCAGGATTCTTAATGCCTGAAATAATCACCATCAACTGGTGGTTGTATTGTGTTCAGCCTCATTAGTCTTGAGCAGCACATCACAAGGAGCACCTCCCATTCCGATTGTACCCCCAGCCCCTATCACCGTTTCTCCCTCTCGTTGTTTGTTTGAGTAACTTGTCCTCAAATGTCCTCTCCGTGCAACATTACCATGAGGGCATTATTACATCCCTACGGCCAATCGTCTCAGATATCTCCCCACGTCTGCCAAGATTGTGGAACCTAGGAGGTGTTGCCATGGCAGCGTCGTTTAATTTACTATCAGCATGCAAAGCATGGACAGTTATCGCTATTTGATCGCGGGGCGCTTAACGCTAAAACGGGCAGGTGGCTCGGCCATATTCAATTTTTTAAGTGTTGCCTCGAAAAAGGGGACATTTTCGGGGGGTGTGAATGCGCCGGATCAAACCCAAGTCACATTTTTATGTTATATCCATTGAAAGACATACTCAATAATCTGTATCTAACGTTTCAAGAGCTCAGCATCTGAGAAAGTCATAATTTGAAGGAGTTGAGGGTCGGGAAATTCCAGTCGAGGCTATTTAGAGTTGCATTTGTTACATTTTCTTGAGGAGATGCTTGAAAGGTGTATTGAAGGCAACAGTGTCTTTATGATACCCTGACTGGTGCATGTTGATATCCCCATTGAGGGAAGTGCATTCCAACCAGAACAGAACCTGAACTCATTTGGGATAGTTTACTGACTGTATAGTTCAGAGTGCATAATTCATTCATTTCATTTTCATTTAATATTCTTCATCATGATATAAAAACATGAAACATACCAAATTGTTGTCCGATAAACCACACAAAATGGAGTAGTCATAATATTCTTCAATGAAAAAAATTCCGTAACTGTAAACTTATTTAGGGGGTCGTTGGTTTTTTAAAAACATGACACAACATATGTATAATGTAATATTTTGTGTCGGGAATAATGTTTTTTCCTCTTCCCTGCATTACTTAGGAAACACATCAACGTCAGTCAAAACTGTAATTTAACAACTGGACAATAGTCTCAACTTCTCTTTACTTCAAGTGTGCAATGTACTGACTTGCCCGATCAACCACAAAATCTAGGAGGGTTGATATTTGCAGCCATTACTAAAAAAAAATTTCAGTTATTGCTCAGTGATTAACCAAAACAGTAGGTTTTGGACCACGAAAACTGCATCCCTGTTGCTTTGTCCTTAATGAACCTGTGGTAACCAAACAATAGACAGCCCAAACATTTCTGAAGTATATTGCAAAAGACAAAAACACTTGGAACAGGATGCTGAGTCGATTACACAAGCATTGTCACCTGATACGGAGGTATTTATTATGCTCTCTCACCTTGGCATTTGAAGATGAGAAATTTTTTATTAAAATTTTGTTCATATCAAGTCCGTTCGTCAACCTTACAAAGCGACACCCTTTATTTTTACAAATGTCAGACTACTTCTTATAGACTCTGGAAGGTCCCATTTTGCGCTAATCTGCTTGGACTATACAGTCCTGATATTAAGATTTAGTCGCTGTAATGGTGACTGTTATCAAGTTACCTTTTCTTCATTTTATGAAATGTTATTATATCTTGGAACCTTGATAACCTGCTCATATTAAGTTGCATCATGTTTATATACTCCTTTTGGTTTTTTTTAAGAAGTAGTGCCATGGACGCTTAGGGGATAAGATGGGCATTTTCTTGGAAGGTACATTTTGTTTTAACCACAAAAATGTGTGTCTTTGAGATTGTCTGTCTGTAAGCTGTCTGATTTGTGTAGCAGCAGAGTGTGGGTTCGAATCCTGGTCGTGATGACACTTGTGCTCTTGAGCAAGGCGCCTAACTTTAAGTGCTTCATAAAAAAAGTACGGATTGCATTCTGCTCTATCAGCAAGGCTCCTGGTGGATGAGTTTTGACTTAAAAGTAGCTCTGACCTAAAACCTGGCATTGAAATGTGCATGATTAGACCTTGCTGCAAAAAGGTATGACCTAGTTGCACTGACACTTTGCAATGAGATATGACCTAGTAACAATGACATGGCATTGTGCAAGATACGACCTTTTGATAAAGGGTAAATGACCTATAGTTTGCACTTCATGACCTGGAACCTTGCGTTGACATGTGCAAAGTTACGATCTTATTGCTACAAGGAAGTTATGACCTGGGCCCAATTTCATAGAGCTGCTAAGCACAAAAATTTGCTTAGCATGAAATTTTTGCTTTGATAAAAACAGCGTTAGCAACCAAATTTCCACGCAGTGATTTGGATCAGCAACAGCTAAATACCTGTAACAAGCAATGTGCAACAAATTGGTTGGTAATCCTGTTTTTATCAAGGAAAAAAATTCATGCTAAGCAAATTTTTGTGCTAAGCAGCTCTATGAAAATGAGCCCTGCATGTAAGTGTGCATGATACAACCCTGTAGCCAAAATGAGTTATGACCTAGTTAGAATGACCTATAATTTGTTGCACTCAAGCCTTGAATGAATCGTACAAGACAAGCCTTCTGGGTTTGCAAGCAAGTTCAGTTTTGTGATTTTTACCCGCTCGATAACAACTTCCTCCTTTTGTTTTAACTTAGGAGGAATATTTGTTGAGGATGCAGCCATGTCAGGTTTATGAAGTGATTCAGTGAGGTGTGGGGGGGGGGGACACCAGTTCTGGGGGAGTCAATAAGGTCATTGCGGAAAAGGAGGAGGATGGCGTGGAGGGGGGGGGTTGGAATTACACCTCTATTCTGTCTGAGTTTGAGTGACAGACCCACTTTGACTGAGTAGTATAGCGGGAGTGGGTCATGACTCAGTCCAACTTATGACTAGTCATCTGCTATTCTCATCTGCTAGCGATAGATTTCTTGTCAATCTCACTCAGGTACTTGCCTTATCCCGGTAAGACTATCGCATTATTTTTTTTTATATTATTCCCCCTGTCTTTTTCTTTTCTGATTCTGCTCACGGTGGGGAACAAATGTGTGAGTTGAATAAGTGGGCCATTTCCAGGCAAACATTTTGACAGCTTGCTGTCTTTCTCAAGTTGTTTTGTTAGTTGACTGTATTTTACCCACTTTCATGGCTGGGAAGTATACGCTTATGACCCGTAGAACTGTGTGCTTTACAAGACCCTGTAAGCGCAGAAAATCTCAGCAAGCAGAGGGCATGAAATTAGGCCAACGTCACAATTTCTTGTCACTGCCGAATTCTGGACCAAATTTTGTAACGCTGCTTAAAAACTGACTTGGTAACGAGCATTGGAGAGCTGTTCATAGTATAAAACATTGTGGGAAACGACTCGCTGTGAAGTAGCAGAGTTTTTGAGAAAGAGGTAATTTCTCACTTAAAAAATAAAAGACTTCTAGCTAGAAGTCTTTTATTCCTATCTGAAAGCACACAAACTCATACAACAAGGGGTATTGTTTCTTTCATCATTTTATCGCAACTTCGATGACCGATTGAGCCCAAATTTCCACAGGCTGGTTATTTTATGCTTATGATGGGATACACCAAGTGAGAAGACTGGTCTTTGACAATAACCAAATGTGTACAACGTGTCTTAGAACAAAAAGCAGCTAAGCACAACAAAATTATGCTGTCCAGAATATGGTTACCGGTTGTACTATAAGTTATTGTGTACAATTTGTGACTGATATCCAGCTAGACGACAATTGTTCAGCAATATTTTCAGCTTCATATGCCCTTCCATGATTTTCTTGCAACGTCGATGACCAATAAAGCGGAAAATTTTAACAGGTTTGCTATTTTATGCAAAAGTGGGGATAATGGTCATCTCTGACAATTACTGAAAGTGTACGCTTCAATTACTGAAAGTGTACGCTTCCTTGGGGTTTTATAAAGTGATATTTGAAAACGGTGTTAGTCTTCCTAAAATAATAACAAGAGAATATTATGAGAAAGCAATATTTTTCCTGCGAAGAAATTTGATCTTGATAGCGTATCATTTTTCTCTGAAACTACGTTATATGAGCTCAGCACTAACAGTTTGTGTTTGTAAAAATTGATGAATTATGATACGGGTATCAAATAACATGATGTTCAAAATTAAGGAAAGTATTGTTGATGAATCTGTCTTTTGGGAATTGAGATTCCAAATGATTTCTGCGAGAAAGATTTCCACGCCAATGACATTACCCGGATATAAGATAAGAATTGAAATAGTAAAATTGCGGGTACAACCATGTGTAACATTTTAGGGAGTGTTGGTTCTAAAAAGAGACGATGTGGTCTCAACGTTTCAAACAGTTTGCTCTGCTTGCTTGAATTTGCCTGAATTCCTGCAGTTTTAAAGAAAATGAGGAAAACAAATAGTTAATATCTCATGAGAAAAAAAATTGATATTCTAAAACATTGAAAAGATAAAACGTTTTTTTCCCATTATTGTTTTGTAGCTCCATTGGCAGATTTAAGCCTAAACTTTCACTGGTTGTGTCACATATTATTGATTATTATAAAGTGCATATAATGGGCTTTTACAGTTACCAATGTTGTCTATTTTTCTTTATCAAAATGAAATACCAAAACATGAAAGACAGAGGAGACTCTAGTCGCAGTCCGTGTACAATCAGTGGCTACCAGGTAGGGCTACGGCTAGATGTCCGCGTCATTATGTGTTGATGTATAGGACTTCATTAGCATAAGCCTTAGCCGTAGGTGTAGACGCTAATTCGGATACGGCCCTAATTTGTTTTTGTCACTGCTTGACGTCTTATCCTATTACTTTCTTGTTCTCTTTTCTAGCCCCCCATCTTCCATAACCTTGTTCCTAGCCCCTCCCCTATCTCCGTCCCACCCCCCTCTTCTAGCCCCTCAATCTTCTCTTTGTCTTCCCCATCATTGTTTCCAGCCCCTCCCCTCTCACCTACCCATTCTCTTTTCTAGCCCCCCTCATCTTCCATATTTTTGTTTCTAGCCCCTCCCCTCTCTCTGTCCCATCCTCTTTTTCTAGCCCGTCTCGTCCCACTTTCTCGTCCCCCCTTCTTAGCCCCTTTCCCCACTGTCTTCCCCATCATTGTTTCTAGCCCCTCCCCTCTTACCTACTCATGCTCTTTTCTAGCCCCTCCCCTCCCTTGTACCCATCCTCTTTTCTAGCCCGTCTCGTCCCACTTTCTCGTCCCCCCTTCTTAGCCCCTGTCCCCTCTGTTTTCCCCATCATTGTTTCTAGCCCCTCCCCTCTCACCTACCCATTCTCTTTTTTAGCCCCTCTCCTCCCTTGTACCCGGCCTTGTTTCCAGCCCATCTCATCTAACTTCCTCGTCCTCCTTCCTTATCCCCTCTCCCCTCCCCCTCTGTAATCCCTCCGCTTGTTTCTAAGCTCCTCCCCTCTCTCCGTCCCATTCTCTTTTCTAGCCCCTCTCCTCCCTTGTACCCGGCCTTGTTTCCAGCCCATCTCATCTAACTTCCTCGTCCTCCTTCCTTATCCCCTCTCCCCTCCCCCTCTGTAATCCCTCCGCTTGTTTCTAAGCTCCTCCCCTCTCTCCGTCCCATTCTCTTTTCTAGCCCCTCTCCTCCCTTGTACCCGGCCTTGTTTCCAGCCCATCTCATCTAACTTCCTCGTCCTCCTTCCTTATCCCCTCTCCCCTCCCCCTCTGTAATCCCTCCGCTTGTTTCTAAGCTCCTCCCCTCTCTCCGTCCCATTCTCTTTTCTAGCCCCTCTCCTCCCTTGTACCCGGCCTTGTTTCCAGCCCATCTCATCTAACTTCCTCGTCCTCCTTCCTTATCCCCTCTCCCCTCCCCCTCTGTAATCCCTCCGCTTGTTTCTAAGCTCCTCCCCTCTCTCCGTCCCATTCTCTTTTCTAGCCCCTCTCCTCCCTTGTACCCGGCCTTGTTTCCAGCCCATCTCATCTAACTTCCTCGTCCTCCTTCCTTATCCCCTCTCCCCTCCCCCTCTGTAATCCCTCCGCTTGTTTCTAAGCTCCTCCCCTCTCTCCGTCCCATTCTCTTTTCTAGCCCCTCTCCTCCCTTGTACCCGGCCTTGTTTCCAGCCCATCTCATCTAACTTCCTCGTCCTCCTTCCTTATCCCCTCTCCCCTCCCCCTCTGTAATCCCTCCGCTTGTTTCTAAGCTCCTCCCCTCTCACCTACCCATTCTCTTTTCTAGCCCCTCCCCTCCCTTGTACCCGGCCTTGCTTCCAGACCGTCTCGTCTAACTTCCTCGTCCTCCCTTCTTAGCCCCTCTTCTCTCCCTGTCTTCTCTGTCCTCCTTTGGTGTGAAACTACACACAGTCATACTTTAATCATGATCTATCCCCTCCTTATTAGACATCTCATAAAGACTGACAAGCAACAAACAACAGACAGGCCGAGGTGTTAGTTCTGTTCACTGTATACATCTCGCTAGTCTCAAGTTTCATCGTCAACTTCAGGGGCTTTGCAATTACCAGGCCATGCATTTATTTAAGAGGGTCTCAATTACAGCCAGTCACCTTGCTCGTCATATGCAGGCTGGTCTAAGATGGGAAATTTCAACCCTACAATATGGAAGACCCCTTACTGTTTACCAATTTATCAACACCTGGGTTGTTTCTAAAAATTCGCCTGTCAATTTATTTCGAGACAAATGAAAAAAGATCAGATACCCAAATTTGAAGGATGGTCCCCATGAAAGTTCTCTTTAAGAATTGAAAAACCATGAAGATCGTTTGAATAATGCATGGGGTTTCTGTCTGGTGGAACTACATAAGTTTAGAAAACTACAATTTCTTTGGAAGGTTTGAGGATAGAGCCAGTTTATTACCCCCCATGAATTAATGTCGTACTGACGGCCACCGGCAAAACCTTGAATTGATGATTGGGCATCAGGCATGGAAAGTTCATCACACCGTCTTTGTAATTTTCATCATCTCCTTTTTTTTTCTTTTTTTGTTTTGTGGATATCTAGCCCTTAAGATTGTAATCTGTTTTGTTTGATATAAAACAAATTGAGAAAGAAATTACATGAGTGAAGGAGTGATGCCCTTGGCTGATTACCTTCATTAATGTATTCAATTCTAGAATCAACTAAGCTTGAAATGAACTGTCTAGAGTTCACCTTGGATCAGTATTTTCTCATCAAGAGATAAGCAGCCACTTTACAGATAAGATGGTATTTTTTTTCTCTGAATGTAACAAACACTTTTATTATCGGATTATGTGTGTATAACCTCAAAGGACTTAGGATTTTCGGTTGTTCATCGTTGTGATAGCTACATCCTAGGGAAGGTATTTTGGGGAATAATGACTCCTTTTTTTCTCAAAACAAATGTTTTTATTATTGAATAAAGTCGTGTATGACTTCATAAGACTTAGGATTTAGGGCTTATCTACCTTACTCATGCTTCAAACAAATATTTTTATTATTGGATTAGCTGTTCAAACAAATATTTTTATTATTGGATTAGCTGTTCAAACAAATATTTTTATTATTGGATAAGCTGTTCAAACAAATATTTTTATTATTGGATTAGCTGTTCAAGCAAATATTTTTATTATTGGATTAGCTGTTCAAACAAATATTTTTATTATTGGATTAGCTGTTCAAACAAATATTTTTATTATTGGATTAGCTGTTCAAACAAATATTTTTATTATTGGATTAGCTGTTCAAACAAATATTTTTATTATTGGATTAGCTGTTCAAACAAATATTTTTATTATTGGATTAGCTGTTCAAACAAATATTTTTATTATTGGATTAGCTGTTCAAACAAATATTTTTATTATTGGATTAGCTGTTCAAACAAATATTTTTATAATTGGATTAGCTGTTCAAACAAATATTTTTATTATTGGATTAGCTGTGTATGTCTTTGTTAGACTTCAAGCCTTTATACACTTTCGGTAAACAGTATTGTCCAAGTCCCACACTTCATGTATCTCAACTTATATATAAAATAACAATCCTGTGGAAATTTAGGCTCAATCGGACATCGGGGTCTGGAGAAAATAACGGGGAAAACCCACTCCTGTTTTCGCGCGTTTCGCCGTGTCATGACATGTGCTTATAACAAATCCGTAATTCTCGCTAACGAGAATTTGTATTGTTTTACCGTTTTCTCGAAAAGTAAAGCATTTCATGGACTGATATTTCAAGAGAAGTCTTTCACCATTACCTTCTGTAAACCCTGTAAATTATTTGTAAAGCTGTGAACTTTTTTTCCTTCTTCTGTACCGAAAGGGTCCAATGGCTTTAAGATGTTGGGAAGGTATACCTTTTTGTGTTTTTTTTTTTATTGTTTTTTTTTCAAACAAATGTTTTTGCTATTGGATTTGTTGTGTATGACTTTGTTATGTAAAAAGATATCAGTGTTTGGGCCAAAAATTTGATTCTGAGAAGCAGAAGCATAAAAGTAGCTAAGCACAACCAAATTATGCTTACCAGAATATCGTTACCAGCCAAACTACCATTTCACATATACAATCTTTGACTGGTATCCTGCTCATTTCTGCTCAAGCATAAAAGTAGCTCAGCACAACAAAATTATGCTTACCAGAATATCGTTACCAGCCAAACTACCATGTCACATATATACAATCGTTGACTGGTATCCTGCTCATTTCTGCTAAGCAGACAATTGTGAAGCAAAGTGTTTCTGCTTTAGCAGCTCTATGAAATTTGGCTCACTGGGACCGAGGTTGATAAAGAACATTTAAATCATGCCAGAACCAATTTATGATACTCTCTGCACATGAGCATTATTGCATTTTGAAAAGTGAAATGCCGTCATGTTGTAATATCAGATTTTGACCATTCATCATTTACGTCCATTAATACTTCATAAACATCCGCCTGATATATTTTTTCTTATTAGAAATTATTACAAGAGGGATATTAAATCTCACTAGAAAGTTGAAAGCCGATTCACTCCGAGCCATATTTCCAACCGATTGTCATGATATCTGAGATGAGCTAATACATAAAAAGCGATCAGGTTACCGGCACTAATGGTATGTGATTCCCGTGGCCGTCCGAGTCGGTTATAAAACCATTTCTTGTGCATAAACAATAATCATTATGATTATTCCCATGTCTTTCCTCAGCTGCTGTCGTTGCGCTCAAACATCAACGCTTAGTGATGCATTAGGCTGAGTAGCGCTACGGTCTCCCTACCAGACAATCGGCCTTCAGTCGCTAACCCAGGGGAAGGATTACCAGGACCCTTAGGACTCATTTTCCCGTTTAATTATTTACAAAGTTTTCCCCGTTATTATTAAGTTTTTTAAATCTAGAAAAAAGAATATTCAAGGGATTTCCAGTTCCTTAATTGGCTCTTCCTGGCCGGCGTGTTTTGTCTGCGCGGCAACTTTTTTTTCCCGGCTCAATTATACTCCCAAAGTCCAATTTTATCCACTCTTGATGCCTCGCTCCCGAGAAGAATTCATTTTGACGGCGTGTTTTCTACCTCTGTCTCAATGTCTGTCCTTGTCTTTCTTACGATCCTCTCTTGAGGTTCTACTCGGAGGTTGAATCTGGGCATTGACTTCTACATATTTCCTATTCCATCTCTCCGATGGACAGACCCATTTCAAAAACTTCACTTGGTGGCGTAACAATATAAGATGAAACAAAACACACTTATAAAACCCTTGAGTGATGGAATAACCCTCAGCTGTATTGAGGGTTCAAGTTTTGTTGTGTAATTTTTGTGAGGGGGGTGAAACATGAAAACGTACGTGTTACGCATCATGCTAATGAATTTGTTATGAATTTTCCATATCATGCATGCATCTCTGAGAGTAAGTCAACTTTCTTCAAATTCTGAGCTGGGGAGCGGGGGAACAGACATCATTTGACTTGGATGAATTCTTTAAGATTATTATTTGAACATCCAAATATGGGTATCCTGTAGCTGTAATGGAAATAACAGACCTGCAATTTCATCTTTGAGAGGGCAAGGCCAACTTCACTGTGCTAAGGGCACTTCCGTTGCGAAATCTTAAAGTCTTTGGGAAAATGTTTAAGGGGCACCAAGGCCAAGACCAGGGGCAACAGAGGTCGCCGGGGCCTCTGTGTAATTCCTATCCTGCTGGTCGGTGAAACCTTATCAATAATGAAGCAAATTCAATCTGACACTTTCTATATTGTATAAACCCTTGCTGTTCTCCTGTAAGAAATGTAAAAAGGTTGGGTGTGATTTTTACTATACATGTAGGCTACTTCCATATTAATTTTGATTTCAATTTCGATTCCAAATTTAACATCTCTTATAATGTACTTCCTGGTTTTCCATGTTTCTTCTGTTGTTTTTGCATGTCTGCAGTTGTCTTTGCTCATTCTGATTTGTTATCAAGGGCCCCATTTAGTGGGCTTGCATGCCTCTTCGGGGTTTCCCTTGTATTTTGATATTTTGTGCAAAAAAGGCAATAAATCAAACTAAAACCAGCAAAAAACTGAGTTAATGGCCTGACGTTTCGACACTTGCACAGTCTTTCTCAAAGACTAAATCGTGTGATAAACCCCTAAACAGAATTGCACTTAATTGGTATAGGAGTGTGGGGCAGCCAGTAGGGCAGGGTTTGCAAAACTGAGGTCAATGGCCTAGCCAGGCCGCCTAGCTCTTGGGTAGAGTTCATAACCCTAAAACATTGCAGAAGTCTCAAGATGAGTCTGAAGTTGAGTCTGTTTCTGATCCGTTCTCCCACTATATGTCCCTATGCATCCCTTTAAAAGTGTAACATTTAAATAAATCATTAAATCCATTTATATATTTCAAAACCGAAATGTACAAAAACAAAATCTTCTTGTTCATTAAATTTTAAACTTGTGCTATAAATGAAACGATGTACTTTATCTTTCTTTTCAATAAGCCGCAACAGACTCTGGCCGCTGTGTCTGCGGTTTCTTACACATACCTCTTGATTCTGATTAGATACAAAATGCAATTTACAGACACCGATGCTTCCAAAGTGCCACTCTCTCCTTTAATATATGAATGGACATCCAGCATAATTAAACAATTGTCCGCTGCTATCCTTGAGGTTGTCGAGATTACCTGAGAGCATCTTACAAATCATAGAATGAGGAAATTGACAGGTTCTTTTTGACGACACCTTTGAAGGTGGATGTCTTGAAGCGGTCTTGTTTCCACGGTGATACATCATTCTCTTGCTTAATGCAGCTTTCTAAGTGTCCACTTATTGTCAGCCACACTTCCACATCTTCAAAAAAATTGTTAGCTACACAGGGTCCTTTGGTACCGTTCCTTAAAAGGTCAAATAATTACTTAATCAACGGCTGAATGTGGTATCTTTTGAGACACACGATCGGGCGTGCTTTATTCTAGTTAGTATTGATAATACATCAGCTGGCTGCTGCGAGCTACACCTAGACTAACACACCAAGATGATCAAAATCCTATCGTGCAATTCCCTCCATTCTAAACACGAAGAAAGAGAGCCTAATAAAATTGCAATTTAGCCCCATCTCGGATAATTGTCTATGGCGTGCGCACACGCACATGCCCACTTAGGGGGTAGTGGTAGGGCACACAAGAGGTCTGCCCGGGGTTGCACTGAGCCCCCCAAGAGAAACCAGTTAGAGGATGGAGCACCTCAACGACACAGAGAGAACAAAGCATCTCCTGGGATCCTCTCTGCACTTCACCTGTTTGCGGCACGCACAGCCCATCACCTTTTCAGTTCGGCTTCATCTAGTGACCAATCAATACAGCCAGCAACTGCCGGGCATCAAGCTACTAAATGCAGACGTTTCCCCCTGGGTTCCTTTTTGGGATGTTGCCATGGCAATAGATGGATTGAAGTGTTAATGCCTTTTCTGACACTTGTCCTGAAGAGTTGAAGACGGTTTTAAAAATAGGAAATATCGTCAGCAAAGTTATATCCTTGATTCAAAGATTATGAAAAAAGAAAATGCTATCTTCTGCGACGCTGTGGCTTACAGCATTAATGGAATGTACATAAATTTTTGTTCCCGGGGAACATAACCTTAAGACAAGCCAAGAAAAAAATGTTTTATTCACATATCTTCTTCTTTTTTGCTGGCTGGGGAAAACAACTTTTGGGGTTTGAAGTCAAGATGGATTAAAATAAAATTCTGCTCCTACTTGAGAAAGAGGAAAGTGGAATCTAAAGATTTAAGGAGCCCGGGGAGAGTTGTCTCCTTTTTTATTGGTATTATTTTTTTTTTCAATGATTAGGAACGAAAGAAACCTTTTAATTGCGTCATCATCAACTTCACAATTTCAAAGTGACCCTGGAGATTATTCTAAAGGAGAGGAGGTGCTCTGTCCATTTAAAACAGTAATCTAGGGAGTACTTTATCCTAATTTGTGTGTTAAAGGCACTGGACACTATTGATAATTACTCAAAATAATTGTTATAAACTTACTTGGTAAAATGCAATGGAGAGCTGTTGAAGTATAAAACATTGTGAGAAGCAGCTTCCTCTTAAGTAACATAGTTTTTGAAAAAGCAGTGAAAAAAATAAAAAATCAGGCCTGAAGCCGTTTTAGGCATCTGAACGCACCCAAGACTGTGTACCAAAGGGTGTTTTTTCTTTCATTATTCTCTTGCAACTTTAATGACCAATGTTGCATGGAAAACACCAGGTGAGAATACTGGTCTTTACTGTGCCTTAAAAAAAAAACAATTATGGAAGGCCCGTATAAAGAATGTAAAAATGTAGTTTGAAAGCAAGTGCAGGTAGAATTGACTTAATTCCTGACAGTTGAAAATGAGCCGTCTGTCAGTTTCAGAAGATTAGTTTAACCCAAAATCATGCAAATAGATCATATTCCTGCGAGTTGGGGGTCACAGACTTAATCAAATGAACAGGTAGTTCAAGCTCATTGGATCCTGCTATACTATAGTTGACATCAACTGTCTGTCATAAATTTGAGGATATTATTGCTTTGGATGTAGTTCCACTGCACCAGGGTATTACGGAATTTGTGTCTGCAAATGTCATGGTTGGATATCTGCTATCGAACCTCGGAGTTCGCTTGGTGCACTGTGATTTCTGAGAAAAGTGCAGATGTGTTTTTTATTCGATTCAGTCCACCAAGCTATATTGAGATACAACCAATCTTATCTTATGATACAACCAATGAAAAGTTAATGGACCCTTCTCATGAAATATGCTAATTACATTCATTCATGCGCACAGACCCCATTGGTTGGCAAACGCCGTAGAGTTGTGCAATGGCGTGTGCGTCAAGCAGCCATTAGTTGTGTACAAACAGCGCGATATTCCCTGATTGCCAACCAAAATGTTAGTGCGCACGCCCTGTGTGCAATTAACAAATATCATGGGAAGGGTCTGTTACAACGAGTTTTGATGTATATTTTTCTTCTTGACAGAGGCAACCTTGCTGGTAAAATTCTAATTTATCCCAAACTCAAGGCACTCCAGCAACAAAGTTTGTTAAAGATAAAAACCTCTCGACCTGAAGTGCAGCATTTTTTTTTTTTTCAAACTGAAAAAGTATTTGATGTGGTCACACTTCAAATATATGGTCTGTGTCCTTTGTTTCAGGAAATTTAAAGTTTATTCCTGAATTCCCATGGTATTCAATCAAAACATCATTGCATTTGACTGGTGCAGTTGTTTTTGCTGTCCACGATCACATCATGTTTCAAATTTTGCTCTGAAAGAGTTCCAAATAAAATGTTAGTTTACATGATTTGGGTACTTTTTGTAACACAAAACACAGTGTCCACAGATTTACTTTAAACTTACACCTTTTAAAGAGAATGATGGTAGAAAGCTTACCTTAAAATATTACTAGCTGATGAGGTGCTGTAGTTTTGAGAAATGAGAAAAACAATGTTACGAAAAAAATGATTTAAATGCTAATTTTTTTTCCCCTAACTTGTTTTACTCATTCTTCAAAAATTACAGCACCTCCATCAGCAAGTAGTATTTTAAGGGAAGCTTTCTAACATCATTATTTTCAAACTGTGTGAGTTTTTGTGTCCTATAAAAAGTACCTAGACCCTTTAAGCCAGAGACGTGTTTCTTTTTACCTCCTTTCAAGATGGAAAATGAGCGTATCACAAAACTTGATTTGACCTTGGAGCCCCTCTTTATGCCTCTCCAAAAGGGGGGGGGGGTGGAAACTAGAAAGAAAGGAGCTATCAAATAAAACATTTTAAAGTTATATATCACTAGTCAACTGATGAATATCTACATTTAACAGGGTTTTTGATAACTGTATATTACTCTGCAGCAGCTTACTAAGCATAAAATATCCCCAACCGGGTGATATTTTTATGCAATATGATGAAAAGAAATCTCATAAATAAGAGAGATCCCCGGTGAGAGTAGGGGCTTCTTTGAGCTGAGAGATGCCCCCATGGCATTGTACTGTAATTGCCTTTCTTATAGCGTTCCCTTTGGCTCTGCTACACTGTGTTGGTCATTGTAGCGAGTACAATAATACCACAAATCAAGCCTTAATCTTTGCAGGCTGTTTTTTTTTCTTCTTCTTCCTCTCTTCGAGGAAATATTCGGAGATTGTCTAACGGCTATATATAAACAGACGATTCTTCACTGTCCGCTAGATTTGATTGTTACATGATTTAGATAATTGAAATTCGACCGCTCTTTATGTTGAAAAAAATGTTAAGCAGGGTTTCTATGACACTCGAAGATTCATAAATTTATCCGAAATGTAAATTTTTAGTCAGCTTTTTTTCTTTGCTTTATTTCTAATCTGAAAAAAAGAAGGAATATTTTAGTGTTTATATCTGATCATGCCTCAATTTTTTTCATTTTGTTACTTGGGGGGGGGGGGGGGTAGAGTTCAGAAGATCAAAGGATTTGTTCAAATGTTAACTGAACCAGAAGTGTTCTTTCAAAACCATGGAATCAAAATGAGAAAAGACTTCCTGACACATTTTAACATGCATATAACCGTATTTATTTGAAGACATTAAATATTTATTTTTTATTTATTTGATTGAGTCAGTGAGAAATGCAAAAGAAGCCTTATCTCATTTGTCTGTACAGGCAGTAAATCTACCTCATCACTCAATGGACTTACAAGACTTGACTCAAAGTCAAGATTTGTTTTTTGTTGAAAATATTACACAGATTGAAACTGCTTATGCGCACAAAAAAGTAGTTTACAGCACAACAAATTATGCTTACCAGAATCAGGTGACCAGGCAAACAACATCACTGGAAATTGGGCCCTGTATATGATTCGGGCTCTTGAAATTTGTGAAATTTGTCGTGTAATTCATTGTCTTGTATAGGTAACATGATTTTAATTACCAATAAATCACAGTAGCCAACTCATTCAATGACATATCTCACTATGGTGATCGACCTGTTTCTAGCCTGTAGTTTGAATTATCATTAATAACAAAATCCCCACCATCAAAACATCAACCTACGACTACGATAACAAAAATTTAAAACAAATCTAAAGCATAAAATAAACTGATGGTCTACGATTGCCCAAAGTGAAGATAAACCTACTGTAATCCATACAATCCCACACTCTCTTTCCCCGACCGGCCAATCAATCGCAAAACATATTGAACGATATAAAAAGCCTTAATCCAGGGCAATATTGAGGTTACGGTATTGATGGTCAAACTGTAGTCCGCAAGTTCAGTGACCTGGTAGTCTATTCATACATGCCCGTGGCCCGTTATAGAAACGTATAATCCGGCCACTGTGCTATGCGCATGTATTTCCTCCTGCTCTGAGCACGCTCAGTATTTACGCATCCGGTCGGGTCTAGACGGCAACCGTTGGTCAGTCTGTACTTCTGAACCCTCAGTGTACAAAGCACCTTCAGGTTGTGACACTACAACTGTTTCATGTATGAATTTCCATAATGTGATAAATAGAATGCAGTAATCAAATAGCAGTGGTGTTAATGTTGTCTGTGTATTTCTATGAGATGATTATTGGCTGTATCTGTTGAAGTGTGTTAATTACTCTGAACAGATTTAATGATAATAGGGAAGCTTAGTTGATAATTGCAGGACTGTGGTTAACATGTGAATTGTCCATGAGCCATGGTTATTGTAGTTCTAAGATGAGGTACATTATTTATTGTATTTTTATTTTTGGACAGTAACATTAAACACTAAAAGTTGTTTTGTTTAATTTCTGGTACATCCGGAGTGAATCATTTGTACTCAACGGTTGAAAGGGTTTATAATGAAGCTGAAATTTTACTTTCATGTTTATTGCAAAAAAGAATGATGAAAAGTCATCTTATACCCTCTTAATCATTTTGATACCAAAGTGAACAAAATAGTCTGGTTATAATCTTGTAAAATGAAAATTACATTATCATTGTGTGTTTTGTACACAGAGAACCATACATAAATTGTCATACTATAATTAAGAAAGGGGTCATAATGATGATAATTCTCAATTCCCTTAGTGTCTTCATTGTTATTTTGACGATGGTGCTAGTTCCTTTTGTTATGCAAATAAGTGGTATACAGATCAACAAAATGTTTGTTAATTACTATAAACCCTACTGAGGCATGAGACAGTATTTTGTTGTGATTTAACATAAAAATGTAGTTTGCAGCCAAAATGTGCCTAAAATGTCAAATTTTTAGTCCAAACCTCTTGGATGCCACAATCCACTTCAGCTGAAATCTTGCCCCTACACCTTCTACGTGCTCCGCATTGTTATGATTTCTGCCTTTTCCGATTTTTCTTTTTCTCTGAGATCTTCCTTTGGCCCATGCCGGCGCTGTCGCCATCCCGGTGCATTATGCATTGTTGGCTTTTAATATTTATGGACCAATTAGCCGGCAGGTGGCCAGTGTTCAAAGACAGTATGGATATTAATTACCGGGGACAAAGGAATGAATTAGCGCTGGGAGGTGTGAGGTGAAGACATACCAACACCTGCCCTTTCTTGGCTGGGTACGTAGCCAATGATCACATATCATTAATATGAAGAGCAGGGTTTGTAAATTAAGCAGTTGCTCCAGTGAAAGTGGGTGCATTATTACATATGGACTAGTGAAAAAACCTTACGGGTGGACCAAATTTTTGGTTGACCTCGGCCAATGAGTGAATTAAAAAAGTTTAGAGCAGAGCAGGGTTCAAAATTACGTAGTTACTTGAGTGAAATTTTGTGCATTATTACATTTGGTGTTATAGTGAAGAAAACTTGCAGGCGACCCACATTTTTGATTGACTCGTCCGACCGGCGAGTGAACAAAAATTTGGCCCTGAAAAAGTTGTTTCTGTGGCTGGGATAGCTGGAGGAATTGGGGAACTCTTTGGTAACGGCTCAGGTTTGGGGTGATTGGGAAGATGGTGCAAATACTGTAAATCTAGGTCAGTTGGGCTTAAAGGCAGTGGACACCATTGGTAAATACTCAAAATAATTATTAGCATAAAACCTTAATTGGTAACGAGTAATGGGGAGAGGTTGATCGTATAAAACAGTGTGAGAAACACGGCTGAGAAACACGGCTCCCTCTGAAATGGCGTAGTTTTCGACAAAGAAGTAATTTTCCACGAATATGATTTTGAATTTGAGGTCTCAAAATCAAACATCTGAAAGCACACAACTTCGTGTGACAAGGATGTTTTCTGCTTTCATAGCTATCTCGCAACTTCAACAACCAATTGAGCTCAAATTTTCACAGGTTTCACAGGTTATTTTATGCATATGTTGAGATACAGAAAGTGAGAAGACTGGTCTTTGACAATTACCAATAGTATCTAGTGTCTTTAAAACAAAGGACTATGTTTGAATAAACCAATGTTTTTATGAGAGAGATTTTGCCAACAAACTGAATTGCTCACAAAATTACTCCTCCTCTGAGATCAATTTAGTTTGTGTACTAATCATGGCTGAGAATCTTTTTATGTACAGTTATGTAATCCTGAGAATTGAGAAATCTCATGCCTGAGATTTTGGCTCAATTGGTCATTGAAGTTGCAAGAAGAAAAACACCCTCAGATGCACAATAAAAGGCTCCAGGCCTGAAGTATTTTATTATTAATTGAGTGAGAAATAGCTTTTTCTCAACTAGGGTAAACTTAATAACTCTATTCTAGTTTGAATTTTGACCCTCTTGACCTATTGACCCATTCGACCTACATGTATTGACCCATCAACCTGGGGGTCATTATCACAATCATCTTGGTTTAGTAGTTTTGAGAGATTGTCTTCATACGATATACAGCGGCTGCGCAGCATTCATGTGGTTATCGTAACTTTTATTTGCAAATTGACTCCCAAAATGGGCGAGCATGGAATACAGTAGCTAGGGTTCTCTCGATGCACAAGCTGGCATATCCGGCCAATACGTGCAATAAGCGTGTGCCGATACAAGCATATTCCGACCGATTGTTTTTACTAACACAAAAATAAATAACAGAGATAATTATAAACATTTATAATGCTCCAATTTTGCACATTAAGGGCATTTAAAACCAAGCAAAATAGAAAAGTAGAAAACATTCTAAAAACCTTGTTTCAATTCAGCGTGTTGCAGGAATTTGGGTCCCGAATGCCCCATCCCACACTTGTGAAAAAAAATCAGTGAGTTAAACCAATAATGATGCTCCAGAACGCACTTATTAGAACACCAAGATAATTGACAACCTTTGTTAAAACGTGAACGCGTATGGGCAGCAATAAGATAAATGTATGATGATGATAAACAGCAAGTAGAAAACGTTCCAAAGACCCTTTTTTCAATTCAGCATCCTTCAGCCAAACTTCAGAAATGTAGGTCCAGAATATGCCCCTCAGTTTAAAATCCAGGGTAACCCTGGTAGCCTAACGTGACGTAGTTGCAAGGGTGTCAGTACAAATATCGATAACACAGTTGATAAGAACGGTGACACATCGCACAGCACTCCTGATGTTATTGTTAAGGTGACAATATTAACCAAATTGGAGAAACATGTAGTTTGTTTACAATCTGCAAATAGAATTTTGAGTGGGTAATACAATTGACAATTATTGGGATTCATTCATCAAATTGTTGTTCTAAGGAAGTAAAAATAAAACTAATGTGTGACAGTCATTTCAAGATAACGAATGCTAAAAATCAGAATCTATTTTTGTCTGTTTTAAAGTAATACATAATTTGTTTTCTTCAAATATAATGCATCATTTCAAAATGAAACAACATTCTGAAAACAAAACCAGATAAGTGGGTCTTTGCTCAATTTCTGATGAGGAGGATAACAAAAATATTAATTAAAACTTAAGTTTAGGAAATTGTTTATCTTCAAATGATTTTTTTTTTATAACAAAAATTATTGATAAGGTTTGATTTGATGTTTTTTGAAGATTAAAATGTAGTTTCATCACATTATCTTTCCGTTTCTTCCCAGAAGTATTTGCCATTTGATGGAAATAGCGCCCTCTATGTTACTCATGTTTTCACCAGCTATAGACAGATCAAGGGACTCTGATTTGAGGCAGTCGTTCACAAAAACACTTTTTTTTTTTAAATAGCTATCGGCCTGAGGTTTTGACCCTAGCTGACTCTGCTAGGGTCGAAAACGAGAAAGAGGTCTGCGAGGGTCGAAACATCAGGCCACCTTTGGTTTGAAAGCAGTTTGCAACAGCTACTTCTATTTAAAAAAAAACATTGTCACTACAGTCAGGGTAGGCCACAGAGTAGGTTTAATTACTTTCACATTTTAGGCACTGGACACTTTCGGTAATTACTCAAAATAATGGTAAGCATAAAAACTTACTTGGTAACGAGCAATGGAGAACTGTTGATAGTAAAAAATATTGTGAGAAACGACTCACTCTGAAGTCAGATAGGTTTTGAGAAAGAGCTATTTCTCATTCAAATACTTCAGGCCTGGAGCCTTTTATTGTGCATCTGAGGGTGTTTTTCTTTCATTATTCTCTTGCAACTTCAATGACCAATTGAGCCAAAATTTTCACAGTTTTTTTATTTATTTTTTACATTTGTTGAGAATACTGGTCTTTGACAATTACCAAATGTGCCTTTGAAAGGGTTTATTTTTTTCATACAAAAACAAGTATAAGAAACAAGACTTGTAGGTGATGTTTAGAGTCTTAAAGTGATTGAAAGGCTGTGTAGGGTAGGCTTCATTTTCATTAATAAATGACCACAGGTGGCAATCAAGTAAGATTTTTTATAAAGTTCAGTTTAACATACCTTTGTAACTGTACAGTACTTCTTTAGTTGCATCCAATTTAAAGGTGCATTGTAAACATGATGGTAGACAAGCTCTCATCAGCAATAAAGGTTTTTTTTTTTTTTTTTTTTTTTTTGGCCACGGTGTATTCCTTGTCACCACATAGTTGTATGAGAATTTTAATCCTCTTTTGACTCTTCAATCAAGCTTAAAGGGAAGGCATACATTGGGTAATCGCTCGTAAAAGGCAGTGGACACTATTGGTAATTGTCAAAGACTAGCCTTCACAGTTGGTGTATCTCAACATATGCATAAAATAACAAACCTTTGAAAATTTGAGCTCAATCGGTCATCGAAGTTGCAAGATAATAATGAAAGACAAAAGACCCTTGTCACACGAAGTTGTGTGCGTTTAGATGGTTGATTTTGAGACCTCAAGTTCTAAATCTGAGGTCTCGAAATCGAATTCGTGGAAAATAACTTCTTTCTCAAAAACTATGGCACTTCAGAGGGAGCCGTTTCTCACAATGTTTCATACCATCAACCTCTCCCCATTACTCGTTACCAAGTGAGGTTTTATACTTATAATTATTTTGAGTAATTACCAATAGTGTCCACTGCCTTTAAAATTAGTGGCAATAAAAACCTTTGATTAGAAGCTTATCAGCATCGTTTGATAGTATAAAGCATTTTGAGAAACATTTCACTTTGAAGTAATGTGGTTGTGTAAAGAGATAACAGTTTTTATGCCCCAAAATTGGAATCTGAGTAGGGGTTCTCAAACTGTGTATTCCTATTAGGGAATATTCTTCCTGCCTGGTTTTCCAGAGTGTCATGGCCGAGTGGTTAAGAGCATCAAATTCAAGTTCTGGTGCTGATTCACCGGAGTGTGGGTTCGAATCCCGGTCGTGACACTTGTGTCCTTGAGCAAGATACTTTACTATAATTGCTTCTTTTCACCCAGGGGTATAAATAGGTGGGTAGATGTTGATACTGTATATGAAAAAGCCAAAAGCGCCTTACAGGCTAGCTCAGGGCTGTATACTCCCCAGGGGGCTGTATACTCCCCAGGGAGCTGAGAAACATTACAGGGATGTTATTGGCCCTATGACCAGGGCACTAATGTAACAAAGCACATTGATACGGTTATTGTGAAATGCGCTATATAAAAATTTGTTTGTTATGATATGGATACATTAGTCTCTCCAGATTTTCAGCAGTATCGCAAAAAGTCGACCACCTTTTGAAATGAAATTTTTCAGATGATACTTTTATTGCACACATCTACATTTATATAGGGATTATTAAAAACAACTGAACGAAAAAAGAAGGAAAAAGGTATACTTTGACTTATTGCTCTGAGTATGATATGTGGTTCCTGAGGTATTGACGTGTCTATTTAAAGCCAAGACTGAAGAGACGTGTGATTTGTTTCAAAAGGTCATGCTCTGTGAAGTCTTCATTCACAACTTGGCACACCATAAATTATTTTCTATTTTTATTCGCGATTATTTTGTCACATTTGTTTTCCAATTAAACGCGGGCTCGGATTTGGACCACTGTTTTGTCAACCTCTGTTGTTTCTTTGAAAACACAGGTCGTCGACTGGATCCCTCCAAAGTGTCAATTTTGTCACGTTTGCTTTGTCATAATATAGTTCTTCAAATCTATGTTGTGAAACATATACTTTGCATTTGGTAATGACTTCTTTTTATTGGGGCACATATTACCTTTGGCTTTTTGGAACTGTGGAAAAACATGAACCTTGACCCTTGAACCTCTGTTGTTTCTTTGAAAACACAGGTCAGAGGACTGTTTCATAAACTTCTGTTGTTTCTTTGAAAACACAGATCGCACTCAGTGTTTTTATCAACCTCTGTTGTTTCTTTGTAACACAGATCGCACTGTTTTGTCAACCTCAGTTGTTTCTTTGAACAGTTTATTCACTGTTTGTCCGTTGTCTGTACATAGTTGGCACTTTTAAATTAAGTTAAACATCAACATCTATTTGTGTGTGGCTTTGCACATGATGTCTGGCCAATTTCTGATTCCCTACAGTCATCTTGTTCCTGGTCCCTGCGCCCATCGAATTGTGCAGGTGCTACGTGCTCCGCACATTTGACAAATAATTCTCACACCATGCTTCTTTAAAGGTAATCCAAACAGAGAGTGAGACACAGAAAACTAATTCCAGAGATGCAATCAGGGACCAGACATGATTGTGTGTGCTAGTTCTCCTCTGCAATCAATTTATCTGGACATGGTGACAGGGAAATGAATCTGTGTTGTGCGTGTACGCGGCAGCCATTATCTAATCTACATTTGCCAGATTACAAAACAAAGAACTGAAAGAAATGCTGTTTGTTTTTGAAGCGTGAAGCTTCTTGTCTACTCAACTTGGATCCACAAAGTGTCGTGTGTCCGTCTCTAGATCTCCGTCTTTGTCAGGTTAGGGGAGGTTTTTGAGGGTTTTTATTCTTCTTTTCGTTAGAAGCATGATTCAAAGCCTAGCGGAGTGGATGCAAGTGGAAGGGCCCAAGAGCGTGGGGGTCTGCATAATCAATGCTCTCTGCCTCTCTGTAAACATCCGTGAACACTTGATTACAGCGATCACAGCGGAAAGTCTGTCAGCTTTGAAGTCTGTGTTTTCTCAAGATTTGTGTTTCTTGGGCCATTGTTAGGTCACGTTTTGTGTTCTAATTTGTGCAAAGGCTACTGCTTGTGTTTACTCCATGAATATTGTTTGAAATATTGAGCTATTTTAGTTCAAGAAACAATTGGTGTAAATATGGAGTACTGAGTTGTCCTTATTCAAGAAAACATTGGTGTATATGGATTACCAGTTAATTATCACTGGTTTTTTTATCACCATCTCAGAAGTGTTAAACTGAAGACAAAAAAAACAAAGTATACACCAATGGTGTTAATAATTTATTTTTTTCACTCATTCATATAGAAAAGCTATGCAACCTGTTGTTACATGAATAAATTTCCTATTACACTAATAAATTTCCTAAAACATAAGTTACACAAATTGTTTAGTTTTTATATTGAAAAAAAAAAATAGTTGTTAAAAAAAGCTAAGGGTTTATTAAATGATATTTTGTTTTAAAAATGTACATGGAATTGAACACTTCTGAATCGTCAACACAGGATAATCTGGACTTGAAGAAACACGTACATAATTCCACATTAAATCAGAATTGATTAAGTTAAATGTCACATCCCTTCCTGTCCTAGGTTCTGAATTGGCAAATGGCCTTACCTGTATTTCATATAATAAAAATATAAGTGCATTTATATAGCACATTATGCCAGGCCTCAATGTATTTCACATAAATACAAAAAATCATCAACTACTCCATATTAAATCTACTCTCTTAATGTAAAAGAGTGAAAACCACTTGTTTTGTCCGCCATACCACTCTTGCAAAGAGCCATATGGCGGACAACTCTTTTCTTATAGTGAAAGACGGGTACTTTCAACTCAATTTAGAGTGAAGTTTGTTCCAATTTCACTCAAAAAGAGTGGCACAGCTTGACCTTCACTCTAAAAAGAGCAAAACTGACACCACTCGGACCAGAGAGTGAAATTTTCACTCGTTTACATGCATTCAAGGCAGTGGACACTATTGGTAATTACGCAAAATAATTATCAGCATAAAAGCTCACTTGATAACCAGTAATGGGGAGAGGTTGATAGTATAAAACATTGTGAGAAACGGCTCCCTCTGAAGTAAAGTAGTTTTCGAGAAACAAGTAATTTTCCACGATTTTGAGTTCGAGACCTCAAGTTTAGAATTTGAGTCGCGAAATCAAGCATCTGAAAGCACACAACTTCGTGTGACAAGGGTGTTTTTTCTTTCATTGTTATCTCGCAACTTCGACGACCGATTGAGCTCAAATTTTCACAGGTTTGTTATTTTATGCATATGTTGAGATACACCAACTGTGAAGATTAGTCTTTGATAATTACCAACAGTGTCCACTGCCTTTAAGAGAGTAGAAAACACTCATCTTAGCAATACAATACATATACCAACAAAAAGTAGAACTGTAAAAAGAATTGATACAATCGCAAGAGGGGAGATATGAACCAGCCTGATTCCCCCTCAGCAAAGATCCTCAGGCTGTATCCAAATTGGCGGCTCTGGCTACGTCTGGATCACCACGTCGTCATGCATTGAAGTATAGGACGCCCCTAGCAACGGTCGTAGCCGCAGCCGTAGCCACCAATTCAGGTACGGCCTCAGCATCTGGCTATTACAGTTAAAACAATTCAACTGGGCTGAAAATTTTAACAAAACCAGTGGGTAATGCAAATGGGTTACTGTTTAAAAAGATGTCAGAATTGTTTGTTCCTACCAAGATAAAATGACACAAATTGAAAGTCTTTGTTTTATAATAAAGTGAGATGTTGCATTGTTTGGGGTCATAGTGTTAGACAGAGAGGTGTCTGGGTGCCTTTTGGACACCCTGTTTTAAATAAGGACACCCTGTTTTATCTGTCATTTATGTAAATGTATTGCGAGTGAACAATTTGGACACCAATCTTTGAAATTTCCAGTAAATTCCAACACCCTTTCAAGACACATTTAAGAACAAAATGTTTTAAGAAAAATTAAAACAGCGGTGGTTTCCGCCTAAAAAGCTGCTCATGGCGCTAACCAAATCCTGATTTTTACCAAATCCTGGCTAAAACCCATGTTGGAGTGACACACACTTGGAATTTGTTTTTAAAAAAACATCTTATGCATGATCTTATTATGATTTTCAATCAGTGCGTTTTCTGGCAAGCAGCCCTCCACAGCAAAGATCAAGATTTATTAATAAAAGTGCAAACTCATCAAGTTGTTACAATCAACGCTGAGTAAAATTGCCTCCACCTTAAGAGGGGAAAGAGAGATGGGGAAGAATGGTGATGCGGGTAGGTTGTCAAGGAGCTATATGATGCAGTGGTGGAGGAGTAAGGAGGAGCATAGAATGGGATGTGAGTGATGGATCCGAGAGTTGAACCACGTAGAGGAAATCACACATAAAGAGGCCAGACAGGCGGTCTGCGGGCCCCTGTCCCGGCAATCCATCTCCTGGATAGCATAGCGGCTGGGATCCATTGTCAGATATAGTACACACAACATAGGAGGTTGTCGGGACTCCAGACTTTGTGCAAATTTATTTGAAAAGAAAAATGATCATTTTTTTTGAAGTGGACAAAGAGGGGAATTGTTTATTGGGAGAAATTTCCCCGGATGGTGGGAAATAATTGTGCCTGGAGGGAGCTCTGGTTTTGTTGTGTGGAGTGGAGGTTTGTATTTTTTTTGGGGGGGGGATAACAAGTTGAAGGTCTGAGGAAAAGAAAGATTGATTTGTTTGTATTCTCCGTGACAAAGGACTCAAATTGGCAAATTATGAATGTATTCATCATGAGTTGAATGTTTGGTGACTGTGTGGTGTGTGTGTGTGAGTTGGTGAACATTCTGCATTGGTTGCTTTATGGCGTGCAAAATATAAATTAGATTTAAGGTATGAGGTACAATCAGTTTCTGGGAGAGTTGAATTCTTCCTAATTTTGTTTAAAGGTGAAGTATACCGCTCAATTGTTTTAAAACACACAATTAAACTAGCATCTGTAAATTTAATTTCAAAAGGTGATCATGTTTTCGAACCCACAACCTTGTGATTGCAAGTCCTGCAGTCTATCCCTTGACCACAGTGACAAGTGACAGTGAACAATCTTCACTTTTAATGACTTGTGTGTGTATGCAAGCTGACATTTATTAACACTAAAAAGAAAATAACGCTCGGCATGTGTCGAAATGTCAATCCATTAAGGTTTTATCTACAACAATATTTTTGGTCCTTTTGGTTGGTGAGCAGTTTCCAACAGCTAACTCTATCATTTTAGAATTTGATTTTGTCTTAAATCTGGAACTTTCACTGCTTATTGTGTATATGTTTTCTGAATACTTAAAGACAGTGGTAAAGACACTATTGGTAATTGTCAAAGACTAATCTTCACAGTTGGTGTATCTCAACATATGCATAAAATGACAAACCTGTGAAAATTTGAGCTTGATTGGTCATCGGAGTTGCGAGATGACTATGAAAGGAAAAAAACACCCTCGTCACACAAAGTTGTGTGCTTTCAGATGCTTGATTTCGAGACCTCAAATTCTAAACTTGAGGTCTCAAAATCAAATTTTTGGAAAATTACTTCTTTCTCGAAAACTACGTCACTTCAGAGGGAGCCGTTTCTCACAATGTTTTATACTATCAACCTTTCCCCATTACTCGTTACCAAATGAGGTTTTATGCTGATAACTATTTTGAGTAATTACTAATAGTGTCCACTGCCTTTAAAAACAAGGATGTAACAAAAACCAATGTTGTAATTGATCCCTTTAACCAGCAGGACAGGAAGTTTTCTGTCAGCAGCAGGATTAAATAATTGCATAATTCTAGTTCCTGGTGTTTCTGGAAATGTTTGTGATTTTTCGTTGAACACCTTTTCATATTTAAGTTGTATTGATATACATGAATAAATGCGCAGACCATCAGAACTGAAACATACGCCTCTCTTAATATTTATGCATGACGTCATAATTCTTACCCAAAATGAGGCTATGGGCGCAACTCCCTCATCACTTGCAGTGGCTGCGCCCATCACCTCGTTTTGGGTGAGCATTGTGACGTACCTCATGCATAAATATTAAGAGAGGCGTATAAGGCATGAGAATTAGCCCTCAAAAACTGATGCACTATAATTTCATAGCGCTGCTTAACGATAAGCACATTTTTCATGCTAACTGTAGCAGAAAAATTTGCTAAAGCATAAGCGTATTTCACAGATGAGCACGAAAATTAGGCGGCCATCTTGCACGATCACCATGGATTTACATTGTTAGGTCATTCATTTTCATACAGTAAGCGCACAGGAAGTTTAGCATGCCTTTTCTTATGCTTATGGTTTCAGCGCTATGAAATGGAAATCGCACAGTATAAGCACAAAATCGGCCATTATACAGCGCTATGAAATTGGCCCTGGTGTTGGTATTTGTGCGTTTGCGTGTGCACACACGCACACACGCACAAGCACTGCGTATTCTGACCTCTAGCGTATAGCTATTATGAAACAGTCATTCCTATTGGATAATTTCCTTTTCTGTAGATGACAACTGGTATGATTAGCCAATCATCATTCATGTTACACCAATGGAAAGAGAAAATATTCAGCTTCAAGAAGCTGTTTGACTGTGCTTTACATGAGTTGTAATAGTTCCAGTTGTGTGAATTGTGACAATAGCTTTTTGTAACTAACTGCATTAACTTTGGAATGAAGGTTAACTTGCTCAACTGAAAAAGGCAACTTATTCCCAAGAAACAAATAACTTAAAAACTCCTTCCATACAGATGGGACTTTACTTTTGTGAGAAAGAAACCAACTTATTTAGAATAAAAACAACTTGATGCTCTTGAATTTTGACAAAAACATGCATCTGCAAAACTAAACTTGTGCGTTTGTGGCTCTAAAAACACCTGACAACGCAAATAAGCGCTACGTTCCAATGTTTTAAACTAGTCCCTGGTCACACTTTTGATTGAAAGCTCCTTCCAAACAGAAGGAACTTTTGTGATCGCGAAACCAACTTATTTAGAATAAAAACAACTTAGGGAAGGATACTGAGATGTCTGTTTGTGTTTTCAAATATTTGCCAACTATGTGCTTAGGGAATAAATCTGTTTATAAGATCAATATATCAGACGACAGTTGGAAGGAAACAATTTAACTGGTGGGGAAAACAGTTTTGATGCTTGGCTTTTAGACAGTCTGGCAAAGACTTGAAAAATAAGATCCATGAACTGAGGATCCTTATACTCATGACATTTTTATCTGATATCAGACTGTTTAAAGCCATTGGACCCTTTCAGTACAGAAAAAAAAAAACAAGTTCACAGATTTACAAATAACTTACAGGGTTTACAGAAGGTAGTGGTGAAATACTTCTCTTGAAATATTATTCCATGAAATGCTTTACTTTTTGAGAAAACTGTAAAACAATATCAATTCTCGTTAACGGGAATTACGGATTTATTTTAAACACATGTCATGACACAGCGAAACGCGCAGATACAAGGGTGGGTTTTCCCGTTATTTTCTCCCGACTCCGATGACCGATTAAGCCCAAATTTTCACAGGTTTGTTATTTGATATAGAAGTTGTGATACACGAAGTGTGGGCCTTGGACAATACTGTTTACCGAAAGGGTCCAATTGCTCTAACCGATTTGTCTTTGTTTTAAAGGGAGGGTTGGCTCCAAAAATAAATTACCATAAAAACTTGTAACTTTGGTAATCAGCGCTGCAGCTGTAGATGGATAACATTTCGATAAATAATTCCCTTAAAGGCAGTGGACACTATTGGTAAATACTCAAAATAATTATTAGCATAAAACCTTTCTTGGTAGTGAGTAATGGGGAGAAGTTGGTAGTATAAAATATTGTGAGAAACGGCTCCCTCTGAAGTGGAGTAGTTTTCGAGAAAGAAGTAAATTTCTACGAATTTGATTTCGAGACCTAGAACTTGAAGTCTTGAAATCAAGCATCTGAAAGCACACAACTTAGTTGTTTTTTCTTTCATAGTTATCTCGCAACTCCGACGACCAATCAAGCTCAAATTTTCACAGGTTTGTTATTTTATGCATATGTTGAGATACAGCAAGTGAGAAGACTGGTCATTGACATTTACCAATAGTGTCCACTGGCTTTAAAAGGAATGTGGTTTTAGAGAGAAACATTCAAAAACATTTCAATCTTAGAAACGATACGTTTCTTAAACTGTGTATTCCAATCCTGGATCTCTCTTCCCGTCAGATTATTCCCGCGTGAACATTACCACTCCAGTTAGTTCTTTCGTATTTATCTACATTTATATAGGATTAAAACCAATTTCTGCTTAACAGCTTTTTGAAACAGGCGCTGTGAAATTACAAATTGTTTCAGGTTAATTATATGTAGTCAAAGTATGTCAAATCACTCCCCTATAACGTGTTGGTTTTTTTCCCAATCTTTTTGTCTGAATAATTTTTCTGATAATCAGCGTTTGAAGCATATGATCTTCTTTTGGGAGTTATGTGAAATTTGATTAAAAATTATTGAGTTATTAGGTGATTCATGACTTTATGGATATTGATACAAGTTACAAACGCTCTCTGAAGAAGATTAAATTTCCATGAAATTGGGTATTTTAAAATCAAATAACAACCATTACAAATTAACACCTTGTTGCTATTAAATTCTTGCATGTGATAAATTAAATTTGTGGAAGCTTATAAAAATAGTCTCCATCCATACATTGTATGCCTTTTAACTTTGAAATGGGAAAAAAATCTCTCAATTTACCCTTATCAATAACAAACAACCATCTGTAAATGATTTTGGTGACTATTTTTGTCAGCTCGAAAAAAGGTATCCCTTGTGGTTGATTACGCGACAAAATGTAAGAATATAAGAATGCAAGAATTTGATAGTAACTTGTATCAATGGGTGCGCTCGTTTAGCGTCCCTGGGTCGACCCCAGGGTGTGTGGCGTTTTCTTTTTCCAGGACGAACGTGTGCAGATAATAACCCGCGTTGCAGGTAAAAAAACGCCACACACCGGGGTCGACCCAGGGAAGCTAAACGAACGCACCCAAAATTAGTAAAATAACAAATCACCTAACAACCCTATAATTTCTAATCCAATCATATGTTATCATTTTTTATACAAGAAAACAAAAGAGCGTTTGTAACTTGTATAAATATTAATAAAATCATAAATCAGCTAACAACTCTATAATTTTTAATCCAATCAAATGTTCATCATATTCTTATAACAAGAAAACAAGTTTTTTTAGTTAGGCTGTTTGTCACAAGAACGTCTGTCTATTCTAAGCCTATCTGGTGCTATGCATAGTTTATAATGTTTCCTTGTTGTTTGGTGCCTGTGCTGGAACGGATGTACCTTCTTGTGTTACTGATTTCCTGTTTAATAGGTTGGAGGTGATAAAAAGCAACAAATCGTAGATATTGATGGGTTCTTCCTGAACAATTGTGATACAAGCTAACGAGTAGGATTTCAAGCTTTTCATGGTGGGTGTGTAATAAGGTGAGGTTTGTGATAGCATCAATGATCTCTTTTGAGTAAAGTGCTGTTTCGTTAACAAGTGGTTGACAACTCAGCGTTTCGATCAGTATGCTCCAATCATCTTCAAGCTAAATGAGTCTTTTTCAGAAATATTATTGTGAGGGAACAAGTCAAAAACAGGCCAACTGGGTGAAATGTTCATAATTTTTTTTTAGGAGGTGGGGGGGAGTAAATTTAAATGCTAAAAAACATCTAATCTTGTATTGGCAACTTCCTTTCTGATAAATTGCATTAAAAGGTGGTTAAAATTTACATTGAAAGAAAATGGGTTGAAGTATAGACAGCTCAACCTTTAAACTCCTTTTCCTCAGTTTCATTCTTTCTTATCTCTTGGTGTTTCTCCTTTCACATCGTTTGAACCAAAGGTGTTATCAACAGGGATTTTATTTGTATAGAGAATCTTAAATGAGTTAGTAGCGAGTAAACGAAGGAGAACTAAGAGTCATCTTATGAGCATGGGATAACCTTTATTTCTTACTTTAAAAAAAAAAAAATTATCCGGCTTATTACGGCTTTGAATCCCAACATATTTATTGTACATATCTCCTTAATATTAAAGCGTTTCCGCACTTTTTCTTCACCATAGATAAACACCTCCCTCAAGTTCAAACACATCTCACCATTCAAGCATCAATAAGATTTGTCTTACCTTTCAGGGGAAAAAAACCAAGAGACTTTCAAATTGAAAATATAGCCCAAGGTGCAGAGTGAAATTAATATAATGCATTACCTGGTTTGGTTTTTGTTTAGGGATAATATTTAATACATTATGTTGTCTAGACACAGAGCGTCTGTCAGCGTGTAAAAACCGAGGCAGGTTTACGTTTTGATTAGCGAGGGTGAAAATCTCGCACTACAACGCGATTGAAGACCTTAAGCATTGACGTCATCCGACCGTCATCGTGGTTGGAAAAAATTAAATTGAAACAATGGAAACCGCAAAGTTATGTCGACATAGAACAGATGATTGGCCCTATGTGGGTAAATCCATATTGCGCAATGGGGGGGGGGTTAAAATTTGAATACATAACCGATGTGAGATGAATATATTGAAGGAAACTTCGTATAATGTTTCAACTTCATGTATAGTCAAGGGCTATGTTTGGATAAAGATATTGACAATGTAGGGATACCCTTCAACGTAGGGCTAGATAGCTCAGTTGGTGAAGTACTTGCACGCAATCCAGAGGTCGTTGGTTCAAGTCCAGCTCTAGTCAACTTGTTTTTGTTCGACTGCAAGTCATTTAAGATTTAGTCATTTTCCCTTGTGGCTTATTATTTGCCCCCTGAAATTTCTTGAGATGATTTTGCTCCCTGTTTAATTCTGAGGGTATCATGGTTATCTCTGTAATCGAAAAAATTATTGTTGTGTAGTGTCCTGAGCCCGCTCAACAACCCCAAAATGTTGTGTGTGGTAGTGTTCTCTGCTGCATTCTAAGCCTCTCTGAGTAAGAGAAGTGCATGTTTTATCATTGCTTTTGCTCCATTTTCTTGAAAAGAATCAATAGGCAAATATTAGCAAAAAAATAGTTAATGGCCTGACGTTTTCCAAAGGCTGAATGCGCAAATATTACAGAAGAGTACAAGAGGTCATGGACCTACCAGGGTATGGGGTTCAGGGCTCTGGAAACAATATTTGAAGATAAAACCTTTCTTGGTTAGCATTTGAGGCAAAGTAGTTTAAGAAGTGTAGTTGAGTTGGCGTAGTAGTAAATATTTCCAAGTCTTCCACTTGTAGGACCCCTCACCCCTGTTTGAATCCACCGGGGGTGCTTCATGGATATAGTTTTCAGTCCCTATTGACCCAATTCTTCTGGGCCCAATTTCATGGCTCTGCGTACCTCAAGCACAGAATCGATGCTTACGGAAGCAGGGAATTTTGTGCTTACGGCAAGCGTTTTTCACAGGTTAGCGGCCAATTTTGACTTCTTTGCTTGCGTACTTCACATTACTAGGTATTCTACGCTTACAAGGCTAGCGCAGAAATTTGGCGCTTGCACGTAAGCAAGGAATCGTCTTCGTAAGCGCAGATTTCGACGGTAAGCAGAGCCATGAAATTGGGCCCTGGCGTCATCATCAGAAAATCTTGGATGCGCCATTTTGGTGGTCAATGTCAACGTGTGTTATTCACTGACGCAGCGTTTACATGTAACCCTATTGACCACCAACATGGTGAGTGCGTGGCATCAGTCGCCGCGTGTGATGCGCGTGCAAGGGGTCAATACCTGACTGTTTTGGTTTTCCCTGGATTTTTTCTCCGGGTTTTCCTCCCACCTCTAAAACTGTAACTTCCTCCTTCCTTGTCTTCTCTCCATGGGGTTCTTGGCTTGTAGTGATTAAGTTCGCTTCTCTGTGAGTCCTTGGGTTCACAACCAGATACAAATTTAATGAAACTGTTTTTTTTTTATAGTTTTGTTCTCTCTTTGGATTGATGGACCTTACACAGCCCTGATTAAATTTAGAAGTTTGTCAAAACTTTAAATGCACTGTTAGCTTTTTTATTCATCTTGTATTAGATAAAATGAAGTGAGCATAATGCATGTTGTTTACAAGTTGATCGAAAAGTTTTCATAACTTAAAACTACTTCTTTAAATACAGATCTGTTGAACATCTGGGCAGCTTATGACAAAGTACAACAGGCTTGGCAGTAACTCAACAATTCACTGCCCAGCCTCGGCCCGGTGAGTCTAGAGAATCACAACAACTGATAGACAGCGAACAATACAAATGCAGTGTATCATCCACCCGCTAGAAACGCTGGAGGAGTGTGGCATCAACATGGATTTCACTGTATTTGTGCCTCCAATATGAAGTCCAGCACTGACGAAGGACTTATAGGCCCCAAAGTGGTAAGCACATTTTGTACTGGGTTCTTTTAGGGGCATTACACAACACACGGGACCTATGGCTTTAAATCCCGTCCAAAGAAACGATGGTTGAGTGTCATGCTTAAAGGACACAGGTGTCACGACTGGGACTCGAACCAACACTCAGCTGAAGAGAAACACCACAGGTTGAGTCTGGTTCTCTTTACTGCTCTGCCACAACACACCTCTTCATAAATGTTGCAAGGAACTCCATTACAGACCACATGGTCAGACCTTTGTCACTAAACTGACCACCTACATGTATTTTTGGTTGTGGCGATACAACAATTAATGAATGATCTGATAGATATAGAATAGTTTGAGAAGACCAAGGATTGAATCTGATCGAGGTTTAAGTACAAAACGAATTTACCATAACACTGACAGATAATGGTAATGTTATTTTAGGTACATTATTTTTGTTTAGTATTTAAGTTAAGACCACAATCAAGAAATCCATGTTAGATTCGTCTTGATGTTAGATCAAATAAGTTAAAGGCACTGTACACATTTAGTAATTACTCAAAAATTTAACACAACAACTTAGCCTACTTGGTAGCAAGCATTATGGAGACCTGTTGATAGTAAAACAACTCCCTCCGAAGTAACAGTTTTTGAGAAAGAGGTAATTTTTCACTAAAATATTTAAATCTGAGAAAGACTTTTCAAAGCCTTTCTCAGGCATCTGAAAGCACACAAATTTGTGCAACAAGGGTGGTTTTTTTCTTTCATTGGTTTCTTGCGACTTTGATTGCCAATTCAACCCAAGTGTCACAGATTTGTTATTTGATGCATATGTTTGGATACACCAAGTGAGAATACTGGTGTTTGACAATTACCTACTAGGTGTCCAATCCCTTAAAGGACTGGATAAAAAACTGCTAAGATTGTTGTTTATCAACTCAACTAGGTCTCACACCAGCAAGATTTTATAAAATATTAACTCACATTCAATAACAGCAGAAGGACTCTTTTATTGAAAAAATAAACCGGGGAGAAAACAAAAAATGCCCAAAACAAAATACAGAATCTATCATCAATAAACGGAACTCCATATATAGCTGGATTTCCCTGACTCAGGTTTATAGAGATGGTGGTCGCAATCCGCTAGCTGTTGATACCATTTGTGAACAAGCTACGTACCGCAAGCAACCATGAAATTTAATCTCATAAGTGCTAGGATGGTGCTACCAACTGTGAATTTGTAGCAGTTCCATTTTCCATTAGTTGCATTATGTGCCCCACGATGAATATATCTAGACGTCTGATTTATTCTTAGTTTCTCTCGTTCTTCCTCTCAGTGCAGTTTCGTAGAGGTCAATCGGCCAGTGGATTAAGTAGTTTAGAGCAGATTTCAAGAACTGATACATATCTTTACCTTCAACCAAAATGTTTGCAACAAAATTGAAGAGAAATACAGACTACCCCTCCTTCCCTGACAGGAAAATTCTTTCAAATATTCAATACAAAATACATTTGTATGCCTCCAATGTACCCCTTGCATAATGCGATACGCTGCAGGGACGCTGATGTTTTATGTATGTTTTATACACAAAGAATTACAGCTATCGTCCGATGATTTGCCTCCCTTGCCACAGTGAGGGCGCTTTTTTGAAAGTGTTACGTCATTTGCAGGAATCTGGAGATCTACTAAAGCTACCAGAAACACAGAAGAATACTTTATGTGGTGACTAATCCTTGTATGAAGCTGTACTGATGCAAGTTATTCTGAGCAAGTTTTTTTTTAATTCTGAGAAAAACGAATGAGCTCCTGCAAACTGCTTCACCGACAAAACTAGCCTGACTTGTCAACCCCAACAGAGTCTTTCTCAAAGGCCCGGTCAGCCATGAACTAAAATGTTTTAAGTATATTTTTGTGTTTGAAAATCCATAAACTTTTTTTTTTTATCTTCAGAAAACACCTAGATTCTGAGCAAGTTTGTCTTTAGCCATTAGGCCTCGGGGTTGTCCCTATAAACTCAATTAGCCGATACGCGCAAAATGTGTGTTGCTACCCGACATTTTGGTTGATACGCACAAAATAATCAAAACATTAATACTTGGTTGAGGTGGGGTTTTTTCTTTTCTTTTTTCTCACAAAAAACGTGAAGAGAAAACCACACAGAATTCTCCAGATTGGACAGTAAGGCTTTTCAAACCAAGATAAAACCTAGTAGAAAATATTCTGATGACCTTGTTTCAATTCAATGTGCTTTGGCAAAACATTTGTGGATTTTTATGAAAATTGTACTCCAGTTTGATGAAACACAGTGGCATTTCACACCATTTTAACTAATCCTGTTGCAAGATGTTGTTCGTTAAAGTATCGCGATCCCCCGCTCAGATCCGTGGCGCGCACATTACCATCGAACAATAGCGAGCGCTGTTGGGAAACTTCCAGACCACCTTCACACATCACACTTACAACTACGTTTTGGCTGAAGGATTTTGCGACTTCCAGAGGACTTATTCTATCTGCGAAATAGTTGCGACGAGTATGTAGTGTTGAGTGTATGGTTTTATGGTGTTACTAACCCAACAAGACTTTCAAGACTACATTTTAACACTCGTAATTCTTCCCCAGTAAGAACTCTATTAGAAAATGAGTGCATCACAAAACTCAATCTGACCTCGGGAGCTCCTCTCCTAAGAAATTGCACACAAAGACAATTGAAATAAAAAATCTACTGATGTTGTTTCCCATTGCTCTTTTTTCCCTTTTAGTATCAGACTCAATTGCCGTGAGATATCGAGTTATATACCGTACAATAATTGAGCAGACCATGGGGTAGAAAAGGAATTAGCCTAAGTGAATAAATGAATTTTCTGGCGCAGTATGACAGCATGATTTATCTCATTTGGAAAGCAAAACAGTTTCCTGTTGCCAGGGAGAGTTAATGTGACGATTATAAAACCAAAATTACTTGTGTAATGCCAGAAATGACTAAAATATGCACGGTAGTTACAATATTGGTGTAAGTATGTGTTGTTGGTGTTTTTTTTTTGTTTTTTTTTTGTTTTTTTTTGGGGGGGGGGTGTTCCAGGAGGGGAACAAAATATCTAGCAGTTTCAGCATAATCACAATTTAATAACTACAGCATAAATAATTTGAACCTTTACCCTGGTCTTGTTTTATGCAGGTTCAAAAAAATTCAAATAATTTTAAGCTGAATTGCAAAAATGGTTTTCAGAGGTATTGTTTTTTTAGGTGGGTTTTTTGTTTGTTAGGGGAGGGTTGTGGTGGCTTTTTGGAAATAGACAACTAAAAACAATATTAGTTTTGTTGGTGTTTTTATGTCTTTTCTTTTAGCGTAAATTTGATTGACATTTGGGATGTTTTCTCTTCCCACTTGAGCCATGTCTTGCCCTTTCTAATTTGCTTTTTGTAAGAGTCCATGATAACCTTTTTGAATTTCTTTTACACCCTCTGCCTGTAAAAGAAATTGAATGCTTAGGCCTCCTAACTTACTAAGAAAATATTATAGGATTTTGAAAGCCATAAACTATATGTTAATTTAAAGTATTTGAAGACACAGAATTGTGTGCACACTTAAAAGTTAATGTGGATAAAATAACAAGCCTGTAAAAAGTTATAGCTCAATTGGTCATCTAACTTGCGAAATAATAATGAAAGAAAAAAACACCCTTGTCACACGAAGTTGTGTGCGTTAAGAAGGTTGATTTCAAGACCTCAAGTTTTAAATCTGAGGTCTCGAAATGAAATTCGTGATAAATTACTTCTTTCTCGGAAACTATGGCACTTCAGATGGAGCCAGTTCTCACAATGTTTTATACCACCAACCTCTCCCCATTACTCGTCACCAAGAAAGGTTTTATGCTATTAATTATTTTGAGGAATTTCCAATATGTCCACTGCCTTTTAAGACACTACCATATATACACAGATCTTTTCAGACATGAATTTCACGGAATTTTAACAGCCGCAAGCTGCTGGCTGAAACAAAAGAAATCCATAAAAGCATCTGTTGTCATTTGTCATAATTTGCTACATTTGTAGCCATGACAACCAATCAATCTGGAGTCATTTTGGTTTTAGCTCAAACCCCTGAGCAGTTGACGTCCATTTTGGAATGAGGAATTTATTAGAACCAGACGTACTCAGTTACCAAACTGTAGTGCTTTATGAGACAAAACTTACATAAATTTGGAAACAACATGTTTAAAAATGATTGATAACAATAGGAAACACTTTGTTTTTTTGAAAAGTAGACAGTTTATAGAATAGGTTTCACGTTCTGTTTATAGGATAGGTTTCATAGTTTTTTATTTTTTTTATTTTTTTTATTTATTTTAGAAAATGGACTTAGCGGTTGGAAACTTTTTTACTTTTACCAGGGGACCTTAATAAATTGTGGCCTGATTTTTGAACCCTAATAGTGTCTTTGCTTGAAAGATCAAATTGGAGTCAATTTGGTTTGAACTCAAACACCTGAGCGCTTGACATCAGTTTTGGAATAATAATAACAATACATATTTCATATATATTTCTGCTTTATCACACCTGATGGTTGTCTCAAAGGACTCTGTATTTTTCCCCCGCAAGTAATGTTGAGTTACGTTTTGAAGTATAGGACTTTTTTCCTCTATATAGCACTATGACATGGTTTACAAGGTACTGTGGTTCAAATGTAGTCCCACATACCTTGCAGGAAAATACTGAATGTTGACGTGCCTTGAGCGTCACTGAGTGACAGATATGAGCGCTTTATCTTCAAGTACGCGCTAATCCTCCAATCGGATTCGTAGAATGGAGTGGTGGTAAAAACCTGTATTGCACGGCTAATATCACTACTTGCGCCTTGTGTGTTCTATGTCACGCGCCAAGTTTGCTTGAAGATCAATACCTTATCATACGCAGCTCGTGGAAAATGGTAATATAGCGCGTCTGCGTCCCATATCCAACTCGGCCTCGTTGGATATGGGACGCAGAAGCACTATATTTTTCCGTATTCCACTCGCGCTTGTGTGATAACTTATAATATACGAAGCCACTATTATTATTATTAATAGAGCCAATCAAAGCAGGAACAGTTCTTTTACATGCATATAACGACAACACAGGAATGAGTAGTTATTTTGCAAGTAATTTTTCACTTTCTTCAGCAAACACTTTCAGTTTGTGTGAACCAGTGTCTTATTAATAGTAGTGGCACTATCCTGTGCTGGTACTCCAACTTGGCAATAATATTTCATCTGTCAATCTCTTGAGAAACCACTTGGTTTCCTTAGCGACAATTGCATCATCATTGACCACTGGTCAACGATGCAGAAGTTATTTTTATCCTCTTGGTTTTTTCCCAGCATGTATTGACCACAAAAAGCCTGACTGATAATGTTTGACAGTCTCAGGTACTCCATCGGCAGCCGGCACTGTATTTTTAGTCTCGAGAAGCCTTAACATTGACAGGGTTCATTCCAGGATCAAATAAGAGACCAGAACAAAGGCTGTCAATAGGGGGCGCTTTAGTTTTAAGGAGAATCTCAGTTTATAATGGGATTTTAAGGCATTGCATGGTTAGGTATCAATATATATTTTTCTCGGTGTATGCATGTGTATAGATGTTAAATTTGCATCGGGGATGAAAAATATTCATTTTGGTTTTTACTCATATACACCGAAGTGTACTTGAGTATTTACCCGAGTTCTGTAATCCCACCTGAGTAATATGTTTAAATGTTCTTTTGAGAACTTGTCTTGCTTTATATTGTACTACCGCGGAGTAGATTTTCAGCATTCGGGAGACTTCTCAGTTCTGAAAAGAACTGTCCTGCTTATTGACTACTACCTAAGCGGAATAGAAAATAGACTGGGACTATACTACTTTAGCTTCAGTTGATCAAGGGGACTTTTTGCTATAAACTTCACTACTGCGGAGTGAGTTCTTAATGGACCGTGCGTGTTCACCCATTTGACCAATCACAGCAATGATTGTGGTCGGACAAACTCCGTCATGCGTGCGCGTATATTTGGCACGCGTGGCAGAATCGTGCAGAATGTCATTGGGAGTGTTCGTACACGTGTCTTGCTCACGTGTGCGGTGGGCAGAGCTTAGTGGAAAGCCGGAACGGTCCATTGGTCTCAACGTTTTGACTAGCTTGCTCTTGTCATAGTCATTGTCTCAATTGTTCGGAGGAAGAAGAAGTTTGTCAAACTCATATTGAAGTTCCTTTTTCCAGGAAAGATACAAGCATGATATCCTCTCTACTTTAGTCTGCTTTCCAAGTTAAAAAGTGATAATTTGTTGGCCCTCGAAAAAAATCAGAAAGATTTACATTAAAGGGAAGGTACCATTTGGTTTTTCACTCTTGAAAGTAATGGCAGTAAAACAAAATTTTCTCAAAGCCTACCACAGCAGCTTTTGATAGCATAAAGCATTTTGTGAAACATTTCACTTCAGAATAATGTGTTTATGTTGGAAGATATCAGAGTTTGTGGCCCAAAATTTTAATTTTGAAAAAAAGTTATTGTCAGTGACGCTTCTCAGATTGTGTGTTCCTATTAGGATTATTCTTCATGCATTGACATAATTTTCAGTTGGATAGCAGGGCCCAATTTCATAGAGCTGCTAAGCACAAAAATCTGCTTAGCATGAAATTTCTTTCTTGATAAAAACAGGATTACCAACCAAATGTCAATTTGTTGCATATTGCTTGTTACTAGTAATCAGCTGTTGTTTGCATATCTTGGAAATCACGTGGAAATTTGGTTGGTAATCCTGTTGTTATCAGAAAGAAATTTCATGCTAAGCAAATTTCCGTGCTGAGCAGCTCTATGAAATTGGACCCTGTTGATGATTTAACTCTACAGGTTCATGTAGTTTTTTGTTGTATCCTTAGGTCTTAATTCAGGACGAGTATCTTCAGATCAATAGGTTATTTTTATCGCTGTATTGACATCTTATCATGGGATCGTACAAACTCCTGTCCGAGAGGTTTCCTTTCATATCTTCTGTTTCTTTATTAAGTTATTAAACGAATTAGATTAAAGACTTTAAAAATAAGGCAGAGAATCGGTAATTCAAATTGAATTAGACTTTCTAATTCACTTTAGAAACAAACTGAATATAAAGCTAGTAATGTTATCAGGCATTCAGCGAAATGCACTTTTAAAGGGGTGTACACCTTTGGTGATAATACTCCAAAAATTAATGACCATCATTATTTACTTGGTAAGAAGCACTGCAGCTGTTGATAATGTTTTTTGGGAAGACATTCCCTTTAAAGGAATGTAGTTTTTAGAGAGAAGGATTCAAAATATGTTTAAGCTGGGCAACATTTGTACATGAAACGTTTCTCAGATTGAGTTGGCCCCTATAGAACTTATGCACATGACGTCATTTCAGTAGGGCGCCCTCACCTAGAGGCCAAAAGGAGGTTGTTCATTGGCCAATCCTGTGCGCCGCGCATACAAATCTGTGCGTTTCGATTGTTTTGTCACCGTTTTTTCCACTAAGATGGCGGCTGGATGACGTCAATGCATAAGGGGTATTCATATTAGGCATTATTCGTGCAGTGTGGACAGATATCTATATGTACATAAACATAGAGTGGAAAAAAAAATGAATGTTTTCAAAAAAATTAAAGCATTCTTTCCCTCTAAGGGGTGTTTTTTTTTATTTTTTTATTTTTTTATAAATAAATATATATACTTCATAAATATTGTTCTGATGAATCTATGAATAAAGCATAGAGAAAGGACCATTCTCTAGGAATAAAGTAAGTAGAAATTGTTTTGCATTTAAACAAATCAGCTGAGTGTGGGTTCGATTCCCGGTTGTGACACTTGTGTCCTTAAGCAACACACTTAACCTTGATGCTTCGTCCTTCAGATGGGACGTAAAGCCGTTGATCCCATGTGTTGTGTAACGCAGGTAAAAAGAACCCAGTGCACTTAGCGAAAAGAGAAGGGGTTCGTCGCGGTGTTTCGCGCTGAAGAAGTCACTATTAATATGAACATTGTAATGTCACCTCACTAAATGTGAATGGATTTGATGCTCTTATGAAAATACTGAGACAACTTTGTGCTGTTTTCTAAACAAGAGACACTGTGAAACTTTCACATGTGACTTTTATTGTATTATTCTTGATAATTTTGCATAATAAGCATTATTTTGACAAAAAAACAATGACCTTACCCTTAGAACTTTTTGAGTGAATATATTGACCTGTTACTAAAGTTCAGGTCATGTCCTTCCTCGTTTCCATGCGTGATGAAGAGTAGTGTTTTATTAAGGTCAAAATATTTGTAGAAGTCACCAAATGTCACGGAGCGTTCGTAAATACATTCAACATAGACCAGAAAAACTGCTGCTGCACTTTGAAATGAAAAACCCAGAGTCTAAGCTTCCCTCAACTTCCTGAAATTATAAACCCTGCAACAATATTGACCGTGGCGTTTTATCATGGGGTACTTTGCAGCAGTAGAAACATTTGGAACGACCCTTCACTTCCAATAAATTCTAGCCCATGCTTTGGTTGTCGTCTCTTGAATTCGGTGGCATAATATTCGTCTGGTTGTAGCCAAGTACGTTATGCCACGCGAGCAGAGGTAATGTTCCTCTTGCATAAACACTCACAGGACAACATTATATTGCCCAACCATCTGAATTGTTTTTTCACTGAGCCAAAATTCAACATTATGAAAGCAACGCTGAGTGTTTGGTTGCTGTATCTGTAGTAAAGAACGGGACGACGGGCAAACCAGGAAAAGGGGAGACCTTTTTGTGGATAGGAACGGCAGGTATGCGGTTAAGTCTTGACGAACGTCTTGCACTTCAGACGGCCACGTCTGCTTTCAATTCTTAATGGAACCTGGAATGCCAATATTTGATCTTTTTTTTTTGCTGGAGAAAGCCTCTTGCCCGCTTTGAACTCAGCTACGCAGCAACCATTTCTTGAGACTCGTACTCCGGTGTTATTTATTACCTGCACGTAGTCAAGTTTTAGTTTTAAATCCTAGGAAAACTTAAAGGCTTATAACATTGTCCTGTCTTTGGAAAACCTTCAAAATATTGAGATTTTACAATTCCATTTTTGGAGAAGAACTTGTGAGGGAAATGTTCCCATCATGGAGAAACATAACAAAATACAGTGCATGGGAAGTGCTCAAATGCACTGTATGTTTGAGTTTCTTGTACAAAAACGTGCATACACACTATGTATTCTGACCTATAAATAACCAGGGGTGAGAGTCATTACTAACGAAAAAGTCTGAAACTTGGATACAAATTCAAAGGTAGGTTGAAATGCTACCTGATTGGAACCCCTGGGGTTATAGATTCCAAGGAGCTTTTGCAAACAGTATCCAAAGCACTAGGGAAGTAGACCAATGAGCAGGATTTCATTAATTGTGGAAACAAATATTGTCTGATGTTCTTCGCCAGGCTGACATAAAAAGTCTGAATTCAGCCAAAAGTCGGAACAATCTCATCCCTGTATAACTCATGCTACGATACAGTCATTCCTATTGGATGATCAACTGTTCAGTCAAATGGCAACTGGTTATGATTAACCAATCACCATTCATGTTGTGCCACTGGAAAGAGAAAATATTCAGCTTCAAGAAACCGCTTGATCCATAACCGCTTGATCCTGCACTTTACAGTACAAGGACTCATGACAGTTATAGGTTTTTGTACTAACTGCAAAGGCTATGGGAAGGAAAGTTGAAGGCAGTGGACACGTTGGTAATTGCTCAAAATACTTATTAGCATAAAACCTTACTTGGTAATGAGTAATGGGGAGCTGTTGACAGTATAAACAATTTTGAGAAACGGCTCCCTCTGAAGTAGCGTAAATTTCGAATTTGATTTTGAAAACTCAGAATTAGATTTTGAGGTCTCGCAATCAAGCATTCAGGTTTTTTATTTTATGCGTATTTTGAGATACACCAAGTGAGAAGACTGGACCTTGACAATTACCAATAGTGTCCAGTGTCTTTAACATGTTCAACTGAAAAAGGCCACTTATTATCCAACTACAAAAACAACTTCAAATAAGATCATTTTCTTTATAAGAGTGCATGATCCGTAGAGTTTGCTTGTAAAACTAAACTTGCCAGTACGGGGACAATGCAAGTGAGTGCTATGTCCCTTAAAGGCAAGGTACACGTTTGGTATTTGTCAAAGACCAGTCTTCTCACTTAGTGTATCCCAACATTTGCAAAAAATAACAAGCCTGAGAAAATTTGAGCAAAACTGGTCATCGAAGTTGCGAGAAAATAGTGAGAGAAAACACATCCTTGTTGGACGAATTTGTGTGCTTTCAGATAGGAATAAAAGACTTCTAGCTAGAAGCCTTTCATTATTTTAGTGAGAAATTACCTCTTTCTCAAAATCTCTCCAATGCTCGTTACCAAGTCAGTTTTTAAGTTAATATTTGTTTTGTGTAATTACCAAACGTGTACCTTCCCTTTAATCGGGATGCCAAAGTTTACTAAACCTAAATTTATTTCAAGAAGCTCATTTTATCTTGACTTTTTCTTCCAAGGATGGAGGCTTTAAAATTATGCACCCACATTGAAAGTTTGAACAGTATTTCTGATATAAGTGCACTGGACACAGTCCTTTGGTAATTGTCAAAGACCGGGGCCCAATTTCATGGCTCTTGACAGGTTAGCGGCGAATTTGGGCTTCTGTGGTGCGTACTTCACGTTACTAGGCATTCTACGCTTACAAGGCTAGACATAGAAATTCGGCGCTTGCACGTAAACGGGGAATCGGATCGTAAGCGCAGAATTCGGCGGTAAGCAGAGCCATGAAATTGGGCCCTGTCTTCTCACTTGGTGCATCCCAACATATGCATAAAAAAACCAATCTGGAAAAATTTGGACTCAGTCGGTCATCAAAGAATTCCAAGAGCATAATGAAAGAAAAACACCCAGGCAACCTCAATAGGCTAGTTGGCAAGACACTGCTCTAGAATTGCAAGGGTCGTGGGTTCGAATCCCACCCGAGTAACATGCCTGTGATATTTTTTTTACAGGACTCGGGAAAGTACCGAGTATACAGTGCTAACACACATCGGTGTATTGGTTAAAAAAAAAAAAAAATCTTTATCCCCGATGCAATTTTAACATCTCTTGAAAACACCCTTGTTGCACAAGTGTGTGTTTTCATAGTCTTTTACCTCTTTCTAAAAAACTATGTAACTTCATTGGGAGCGGTTTCTCGTCATGCTATCCATTCCTCGTTACCAAGTAAGTTTTTACATGCCTTTGATATTTTTTCACAGGACTCTGGAAAGTACCAAGTATACAGTGCTAACACACATCGGTGTATGGGTAAAAACCAAAATTAATAAGTAAGTTTTTATTCTACAAATCATTTTGAGTAATTACCAGACGTGTCCAGTGCCTAAGATCAAAGTCTTATGGTTATTCTTTTGCTGTGTGAATAACATATCAGTGACAGTCAACAAAGAACTGCTTATTTCGCTTCAAAATCTAAAAATCCGATAATAAAAAATTATGACTTCACCAAAATTTAAAACACTGTAAACATAAACACATCATGGTTTAATTTTAAAGGAAATATCTTCCTTTCTTTTTATTTAGGTTAATTAATCCATGGCATCAAAAATAATACTTAAAACAATTAACTTTGTAGCTTACTCATTTCCTAAATGAGAATAAAAACCTTGTCAAATAATGTGACCTTTAAACTAATAAATGGTTAAAATTCTTTTTTTTACTAACGATATTTCCAGAGCTTGGTTATGGTGTACTTAAACAATAAAAAATTACTTGTCGCAAAATAAATGTGTCATTCACAAATATAACATACAGCAAGCTTATGGCTTTTTTCAAACTATCTTTTGAGTTGAACTTGGTCATCTATTAAGTTAAATGGTTTCAAAGGTTTATAAATAACACACACTCAATAGTTGGACTTTAATTCTTAATGAGGCTTTATCCGAAAGGGAATTTTTGAGATTTTAATCTTAGAATTATTTTTTAAGCACAACTGATAATAAATTTATAGTTTCAATCAAAATGTTCAACTGTATTTAACAAAAATATTTCAAAATCATTTACACATAAAATAATCCAATGTTTTTGCTGATATTCAAAATGCTAACGCTTGTCAAATTTTCAGAAACTGTTCTCAACCCCAAATACTGCAAGCTCAGTTTTTTGCACCGTTTATTTGAAAAACTGTGGCATAAGCCATACTTTTCCGACTAAAAGATGTTGTCATTTTGCCAATTTGAAAGAATTAACAAGCACTTTGATAGATCTTGTTGATTGGTGTCAATAAAATATGCTGATGAAATATCAAGTAAGATTGGCTTAGATTAACTATTGACCAATACTGACCATTAGGTATAATGCTTAAAAGTTAGCACAAAGTCTACATAATTATTTGTTATCAATTAAGCTTACAGTGGCAAGCATCATCGGTTAATCTGCAATAGTTGTCAGTCCTTGTGGCTTAATGGTAGAGCACCTGTTTTCAAGACAGTAAGTGTAGGTTCGAATCCTACCGAGGACCAGTTTTTGCAGATAGACCCTAAAGCCCGGTTCATACTTCCTGCAAATGCAAATGCAATACGAATGTTGACGTCACAAACTCGCAACGAATAATTCGCAGCGGTTCAACTTTGCTCAACTCACTTGCGAATATCGCTGCGAAAGGAGGGTTGTGAAAACAAATTTACGGCAAATTCGATTCGCATTCGCAGGAAGTATGAACCAGGCTTTATGCTATTAGAGGTACTATAGACGATGTGACCTATGTTTACATTCAAACCGCCCTCTGTTGACAAAACACTACATACGTCATGTTTCGCCGGGCACTGAGTTGCGTAGTCAAAGTAAGATTGCGAACACTTTCTTGCTGGCTGCCAAAACACAAAGGTTTTGCCCGGCGGTATGCGCGCGAATCATGTTATGGTTTTCGTGTGACGTCAGAGGTGACATCGTCTATACAGGATTGGTGGAGCTGACAGAATAGTCGCCGACCGTGTTCATGTTTTGTGTCATCAACCATATATTATATAAAGAGTAGGCCTATATAGTTGGTAACACAAGTGAGTCGGGACAAAAATGTGAACAACCATGCACAATTTTCAGCTAGAAGCACATTGCGCTTAGAGGCAGTGGACACTATTGGTAATTACTCCAAATAATTATTAGCATAAAACCTTACTTGGTGATGAGTAATGGGGAGAGGCTGGTAGTATAAAACATTGTGAGAAACGGCTCCTTCTGAAGTGGGGTAGTTTCCGAGAAAGAAGTAAGTTTCCACGAATTGGATTTCGAGACCTCAGATTTAGAACTTGAGGTCTTGAAATCATTTATCTGAAAGCACACAACTTCGTGTGACAATGTGGTTTTTTTTCCCCATTAATATCTCATAACTTCGACGAACAACGATTGAGCTCAAATTTCCATAGATTTGTTATTTTATGCATAATATGTTGAGAAACACCGAGTGAGGAGTCTGGTCTTTGACAATTACCAATAGTGTCCACTGCCTGTAATTATGGTTGTCACAGCCGAAATCAGCTGTTGCAGCTTTCAAGTTTTCAGAGACAGTTTTCTCGAACATGGAAATTTTTTATAGAAATGATGGTTATAGTAACCTCCATAGTAATTTTTTAGACTAAAAATAAACAAAGATGTTACCAATCTTGTATAGAACCTTTACAAGAGCCTTTGTCTATAAATGACTTGCACAAACATATTGCAACATAGTTCTTTAAGGTACAAATATTAAAATAATAAACACCATCAAATTATAATACACTCTTCTTCAAGTATAAACACCTGCTAATAAGTCTGATATCATAAGTGCAAGTTTTATTATATAATAAGCTATAATTATTTAGACCTAAAAAAGAAATGAAAGAACGTGACTTTGAAATTGCAGGCATTAACAAAAGCTGCCTTTAAAAAATTACACACTAAAGTAAGAGTTTCTTGACCTTTGTATCTTTAAGATCTAAGATGTTAATTCTACTAAGCTACTACCCTTTTTATCTGCTACTGTTTCTTAAAGTAAGTATTCTTCCCTGAATGAGAGAGATCTTCAACTAATTTTTGCTTCAAAATAACAAAGTTTATACAGTATATATTCTCCTCTCTGTGTTTGGCTCTTACTACTAATAATAAAAGAAAGTATAAGTTCATTTAAAATAGTTGGTCAAGTAAATAAAAAATCTGGATATTTTTATTAAACAAACTGTTGAGAATTTTGGCTCGTGTATCTAGTGGTCACATGTGTTAGCCGAACATGTGGCCTTTCTCAAACCCCGCCTAAAGCCTGCTTCATAATTCCTGCGAATGCTTCGTGCCAAGCGAATTTCATTGTGTCACAAAATGCTTCCTGATTGTTGCGTCACCAAATTGCTTCACATTCGCAGGAAGTATGAACCGGGCTTTAAGCTCAGTCTCCGGGTTGGGCTCCGTAAAGGCAGCACGGCCTTCAGGCCTGTACTGTTGGAGCAGCATTTATTTTGTACCTGGTGGTGGTTCAAACATCGGAGGGCGCTTGGAGCCCGAGCCCAAGCCGAAGTTTGAGAAATGCCCATGTGTGTCAAGTTGAATGTGAACTTCTGACCCCTGGTACGAAGCACAAGTCAAAATATGCTGAAACCAAGTGCAGACTGAGTACATGTATGCAGCTAACCAACAACTTGTAAAATAAAGCAGCTGTGATCAAAAAGAAGTGCCAAAAGGAAAGTAAGGGATTCCTTCCCATTATTTTTTGTGAACATCATTTTAAATTCGATATTTAATCCAGTCGTAAGTAAACATCTTAAATGCGGATTCTTTATAAGCATAAATACACACATACAATGGTCCTGAATAAGCTTTGAAATATTTCTTAAACAACTTTGAGTATAATTTGTATCTGAAATTACTGCTCATGATTCTTGAACAAAAAGTTTTTAGTTAACAAAAAATTAAATTTCAAAATTAATACTAAGTAAATTACTCTTCAATTCATTGAAAGCCCAAATCATTCCACTCAGCCTCTGTTATACATAATTTTCTCGTTATTCAAAACAAGTTACATTTTGTTTAATGCAATAATTAAAACAGTAGTTATCCCAATTATAGTGGGTGCATTTGTTTAGCTTCTCTTGGTCTACCCCGCGGTGCTCACTCGGGTCTGCCCCTGACAAGAGCTAATCGAACGATCACACTTGCCCTCTCGTGGTGACGGCATGCACCCCAAGTGACCCACTCCTCAAGCTGGACACTGGGGACTGACCGGGGTGAGCCCCGTCAAAGCTATTAAAACGTACCGGGGCAGACTGGGTCGACCCAAGGATGCTAAAAGAACGCACCCAGTGTAGCCCTTTCCAATACACCCTTGCATATAATGCCAACAGCGCCCTCAATGAGGTCAAAGAAAGATTGGTTAAAACTTGTAAGTGCCACGAAGACACTTCCATTGTTTGACCTCAACGATGCACTTAACGTCAAAAGCCCACACAGCGCCCTCACTGAGGAGAATTAGACCAATCATTGGTTAAACCTTGTGCGCGTCGCGTAGACATTTTGTTTGCCCTCAGCGACAGGCAGCCAATGCAAGGAGTTTATTAGAAGCCGTAGCCATGGTTCGATACACAGAATTAGCCATAGCCCTGACTAAGCCAAGCCGTAACTTTAAGTCAATGATAGCCGTTCAAGTCTTTATACTTATCAGTACATTTATCATGCTGTGGCCATTTCTACCATGTTCCCTGAATCCATTGATAAGTATAGCACTGATATTTCAAAAGGAACCACACTATGATTTCTTCCAGCCTCATTTTGCTTGGGGAAAAAAACACAAGATGGCGACAGCATGATAAATTTAAGGTTTATTTGTTTTCATTTTTTTTTCAACCTAGGATTAGTCTGTGGCTTATACTTGTGAGTTTTCATCAATGCTTTGACATCAAAAAGAAGTCCAAAGCCAGACCTAAACCTGCAGTTTGAAAAATCCCCTAGTCTTCACCACTCCATTGTCCAATTGCAAGGGCCCAATCCAATCCTGTTGAGCTTACTCCGCAGCTAATGTTTCTTATCAAAGTCATCTGCTTAGAAAATATCAGTAATGAAACAGGCATAACTAATGTACATTGCATGGCCATTTTGGCTCAAATTTGTTTGATCAACGAGTCTATTTTAGCATTACTTTATATGAATTAACTGATCATGTCCATTTTATGTATACCTAATCAATACCGTCCTTATGTTGTAAATTTGATTGATTACATGTTCAAAAAACACAAGTCACTAACTATTATTATTCTTATTAATATTATTACTCTTAATCAGCGAGTATTCTTATTAAAAGCACACACTATAGTTGCCCGTGTAAGAGTGACCGTACCTCACACCAAAAGCTTGTGAAAAAATCCATTTCACACTGTGCTACCTGCCTCGAGCACACAGTTTGCGATTTTGTTTGCCGTTAAACCTACTTTACTTTCCATTCATGTTAACATCCACAAATACATATCACATACATGTAACAGCTACAAGGAAAAAGAGTGGAATGTTGTATACTTTACACTAAACAGTGACCTAAGAAAATGTACACTAACTGACTGACTGAAAAACGAGTTTTCATAGGGGGGCGGGAAACATTTTTGTTTATATCAAAACAGCTATTTTGTTATTACTCTTTTTTTTTTAATGAGTCTTGCATATATGTCACTTCTCTTGGAAGATATATAGTAGTAAACAGAGAAGAAAAGGGAAGGAGGAGGAGGGGGGGTCAAGAGACATTCTAGGAAAGACAATTGTCAATTCTGAATTTACAAAAAGATGATAAGATGCATTGTCCGTTAATAGAGGTGTTACAGCCAGATCAGAGCAAGCTGCTAACTTCAGGTCTCAGTTTTTACTGAGCAGCCTAAAATCACAACTTAAAGTTTGGCCCAAACTTGATAAAACTTGATGGTGTTCGGATTATGGCCTATATTTCAACTATCAATATTGCTCAATATAAAACCTTTATACCTGTTCAAGTGACATGAAAAGGCATTAGTAGAGCCTACTGCATCATTTAAGAGCCTAAAAACGCAACTTGAAAATTTTGTCCAAATTTGTTAAAAATGCTGGACTTACCCCTTGTGATTTTTTCAGATTTTTGCCTATTTTCAATTTTTCATACAATAATTATAGCCTTTATAAGTGGTCACGTGTAATGAAAAGGCATCAGTAGAGCCTACTGCGTCATTTTAGAGCCTAAAATCGCAACTTGAATTTGGCCCAAATTTGTTAAAAATGCTGGACTTATCCCTTGTCGGGTTTTTTTCTTCTTCAGATTTTGCCCTAATTTTCAACTGTCAATGTTTCTCAAAATAAAGCCTTTATACTAGGTCAAGTGAGCCTTCTGCTTTATTAAAAAAAAAAACTAACCAAAAAACTTAAAAATTTGATAAAAGTGCTGGACTTACCCCTTGTAGTATTTTTAAATGTAATTTTGCATTGAACAGCTTCCATATTATTTTCCATACTCCCTGGTAAAACTCATGTCCATTCTCTTTGTTTCTTACAAAGAAGGGTGGTGAGAATTACCAAATATTATAACAAGTTAAAAATTCTGCCTGATAATTAAAAAGTGTATTCTGCATAACAAATTTGGGTGACCGGTCCCCTGGTGCAATGGCTATGTTACACATGGCAATTTGTAAAGATACGCCAGAGTACACTAAAAAAAAAAAACCTAGACAATTAAGTTCCTCAAGATCCATTTTTCAGACAGTGCCTCACTCTCACAGAGAAAATTTCAATGACATTCTAAAGCCCGTTCTTAGTTCATAATGTTTTTGCAGGGAATGTTTCGCAGGAGTTTAGCACAGCTCAACCCTTCAAATTATCCGTATGAACCAGGCTTAAAGGGAAGTTACACTTTTGGTAATTGTCAAAGACTAGTGTTCTCACCTGGTGTATCTCAACATATGCATAAAATAACAAACCTGTGAACATTTGAGCTCGATTGGTTATTGGAGTTTAGAGAAAATGATGAAAGAAAAAAAACACCCTTGTTGGATGAATTTCTGTGCTTTCATACAGGAATAAAAGACTTATAGCCAGAAGTCTTTTATTATTTTAGTGAGTAATAACCTCTATTTCAAAATCTATGCTGCTTCAGAGGGAGCCATGTCTCACAATGTTTTACACTATCAACAGCTCTCCAATGCTCGTTACCAAGTCAGTTTTTGAGTTAATATTTGTTTTGAGTTATTACCAAACGTGTACCTTCCCTTTAAAGGTGAACATGTTTTTTCCTTGATATTGCCTAGATTGACTTTTATACCAGGCTTATTTTGGTCACTGTTGGCATTGTTTTGCCAGCGTGAATCGCACCCCTATCAATTCTCTCGGTTCCAACTAATATGTGCCCTATTTTAATTCAAATTCATGAATGCGACATTGATCCTAATCCAATGAACCTGTCCTTCTCATAAACAAACAGCAACTGTACCAAGCAAACACATGTATGTTATGCCTTAGCGATCAGGTTACATTTGCTAAACAGCTAAAGCAAGCTTGTGCTGAGTTTTCGATATCGTTGATACCTGGTGGTGATGAAAAACAACTCCAGTACCACGATTGTGAAAAATTGATGCCATTACGTCATTTAGTTGGGGCAAGGGAATGTCCAGTCATCATGAAGTAACATGTTTTGATGAACTGATTCAACATTGTCACATTGTTTATGACATCACTAACAATTTTCACACACGTTTTCATAAATATTTTTTTGCAAATCTTTTGCTATCAAACAGTCTACACCCAGTGTGGTTGAATTCTGACAGTTGAGTTCTATAAAGAGTATTATCTCGCAACTTCGACGATCAGTTCAGCTCAAATTTTCACAGGTTTGTTATTTTATGCACATGTTGAGATACACTAAGTGAGAAGACTGGTCTTTGATAATTACCAAACGTGTCCACTGTCTTTAATACATCTTATTCCTCCTAGGAATGAAACAAAGTCCTCAGAGACGAGCTGAATAATGACCTGTTCATCCCGATTGAGATTGAGTAAATACACCCATGGAAGCAGTTTTCATTTCTTGTTGTATCTCAGCTCCAAGCGATATAGACTAATCCATCAACTGGTGTTCTGCACCATCAAATCCACACTCAAACATGAGGGAAAAGCATTTCAAATATCTCAAAAAAGTGACTAAATGTGCTCTTAAGAGTGCATGGACTCTGGCAAGTGATATATCCCCCATCTATTTTATTTTTATTTTTTTTATTTTTTTTTTAAATGAGAGATTGCCTTAAGGCTGGTTTATAGTCAGTTGCGCGCTGGTCGCGCGATGGTCGCACGATGAAAATCTTGACGCGCAATCATAAAAAATACACAATTCTGAGGCCTCAGTCTTAGGATCGCGCGCACGATTTCCATCGCATGACTATCGCACGACCGACTATAAACCAGCCTTTACATCACAAGAGCAGACAGCTACTACATGGTGTGAGGGCTACACGTAACGTATTTGAGCCTCAACCCAAATCAACTATCACCAGGGGCAAGTTGCCACCTACTCCTGGGGCTGAAACAGGGTTACCTCACCACAGTCCCTAAGGATGTAGGCTTGGGTATCATCTACTAAGAGCCATGGCTGGTAGAGCAGAATGAACTACCTTCCCAACTTTTTACAAAGCTGTTATGTTTAGGTGCCTTGCTCAAGGGGGCAAGTATCATGACCGGGATTCGAACCCACACTCTGCTGCTGACAACACCAGAGCTTGGGCTCAGTGAACTAGACTGCATGGCCACAAACACAACAATAACTGCCCATGGCCCTCAAAGTGAGTAAGATTGTTGCATTGCCCTGTGTTGAAGCTTTTTCACAACCCAGAGTCACTGGAGTTGAATCCCAGTTGATGGATTTGTCTAAGAAGGGAGAGAACAACAAGTTAAGCACATTTTCTTGAAATTGTGTGACCATGTTAACAAGTACATTACCGTAGGTAATAGTGAACTATTATTAGTGACAGACATTACACACAAAATTCGGTGGAGTGTTTCATAAAGATTCTACTAGTAACATCTCTCTCTCTCTAATAGCACCAGCTAAATGCATTCAAATAAGGTAATCGATATCCTCACAGATACATGTATAATACATTGATGAAGAATAGGCAAAACTGAGAGGCAATTAAATGGAATAAATATGCAAGTTTGGTGTAGACACACACTATCGGCTAATGTAATACTGTAAGAAATTTTCCTTCAGAAACCTGTCAGTAAGCTTCCTTAATTATCTTTGGCCTTCTTCAGAGATGCTACATTTGAAAGAATAAGGAAATTGTTAATGGTTATGAATAAAGTGTATACAAGTTAATTAAGAGAGAAAAACTCATAAAGCTTTGGCTAATGCATTTCAGATGCAATACTTTCGTAGATATGTAAAGTATCTGAGATGCATTATATTTGCTTCTGAGGATGAGTCTTGGGCCGTTCCACTGCATCTTGGATACATCATCTCGCCAACTTCACACCTACGGTTCAAGACGTTCCATATGGTGCTCAGCAGGCTTGTCCTTGCATGTCCGTCATGGTTGGAAGGCGTAACTCAGGGGCCATGGACACAGTCCCTCCATCCCTGGTGTCTGCTCTTGGGTCGACGGCAATAAGTAATACCCAGGAGTGGTCGTGTTGAGGGGTGTGGTGTAGTATGCAGAGTGTGGAACGACGGTTGGTGTGAGCGCCATCGGGTTGATGGAAGGCAGAGGTTGTGTTACTGCGGCGGCAGCTGCTGTAGCGGCTAGAAGATCTCGGTCAATATTAGTATTGCGTTGACGCGTTGTCTGTCGAACACGCTCCATTGGTCTGTGTCTGTGTTTAAGACAAGTCAGTGATGGAGAACAGTAAACAGTTATTTGTTATTTGGCCCCGTGAAATTAACATCGTTTATAATATAAAAACAAATTTACTTCATTTTTCTTACAAAATGCTCACCAGATGATGTGAATGTCGGTTCCAAATTAGTCTTCTGTAAACAGGTATTTTGTGATATAGGATTTGAGGCATTGCATGGAGAGGTATCAATACATATTTGGTTTGCGGTAACACCATGTGTGTATCTACTTGCCGGGTAGAGTTTGTTCTTAGAGAACTGTCTTGCATTTATTCTACTGTCGAGGAGTAGGTATTTTGTTATTTGGTCCAGCATGATGAAATTGACATCATTTATAAAATAGTAAATTAAAATACTTCATTTTTCTTCCAGGTTTTTACCGGATAGTGTAAACTGTGGTTTCCATCTGTAAACATGTATTTGTTATTTGGCCCAGCAAGGTGAAATTAATATCCTTTTTTATATAAGTGAAGAAGTTACTTCATTTTTCATACAAATGCTCACCAGATTTTGTAGATGATGATGATGCCCATAGGCCTTCTGTATTTCTATTCAACTTTTCTTTGTAAAAACCTCACACAGAATTTGAACGAGTAGGATTTGAAACTTTGCATGGTGGTTATACGATACAGAAAGGTTTGCGGTAACACCATGTTATGATAATCTCTAAAATGAGTTGGGATGGTTCTGAAAAAAAAAACGTTGGTTTCAACTCGATGTTTCGATCAGTATGCTCTGAATTTGAATGCATTACTCAATCACTGTAAATTGCAATTCTTGTACAACCTAAAGGGGCAGTAAATAACCGTTCAAAGCATTCCATTTTAAGTATAAGAATAATAACTCTTGTGAAAACTACCTTGCCCTCTCAAAGATGAAATGCCAGGCTTGAGAACGCCCAATGTATTGCAATGTGAAGACTTGTACTTATTCAGACCTAATCTTAAGTTATGACCAAACCATCTTAACATCAATTTATTGATTGATTTGCTGGTAACTAATCACAGAGATATGGCCTCCACTCTTCTCAGATAAAACTGTCAATTGCAAAAAAAAAGAAAAATTAACCAGTGTAACAGATCCGATTCTCTGACCTTACCCTCACTAGCTTATTGACTCTCATTCTTCCAGGGCATGTTTGTGTCTTAGTAACGGACAAAGAAAGGAGGACTCGTTTTTAGATATACCAATAACAGCTGATCATTAATTCTTTACTAATGGACATGTCTGGGCAGCGTTCGATAGATGTAACGGCAACCCTCGTGTTTGTTTTTTGCCTCTGCGTTTCTGTGGCGCTGTGTTATCGAAAACCTCCGTTGGGGGACGATTCCCTCAAAAGGAATATTAATTTGTAATCACCATATGAAAGTGATATTTCACTCTTTTTTTATATTATTTTAAGTCAGTTGAGAAGGTGCTGCAGATTATAATAACAGAGCAGAGTACTTGATCATTTCTTCCTGCTTCTGTTTCTCATGAACCATGAATCGAAGTACATCATATGAAATAATTTTGCTTTCAGTTGTAAATGAAGTACAGTTCTTGTTTTTTTAATTTTATTGTTTGGGTTCATTTGCCAAAATGGTATTGATAGCTGGAAAAACGAATAGAAATGAGTCTAAGATCAATATGTCATTGAATTCTGTGCGTGACACACTACAAGTGAAAATAGAGATCCGTACCTATACAAACATTCGTCAAATTCTATTTATGAAATCTGTTTCAGTTTGGTAATGACATTGTTTAAAAAAAATTTTCTTAACATTCAGTTTCATAGTTTAAAGAAGGAGAAACTCAACCAGATATTTGAAAAAAACATATGTGGCAGATTAACTGATATCATTCTGTAAAGAATGCTGAACCTTGGTTATAGTTTGGGGAAAGATTACCCTATTTCTGTCTGGATTTAAAACTAGAATAATGCATAACAAATACGAGTGAATGGAACTCGTTTCTCAAATGATTATTTTTGTAGAAAGAGGAGTTTTTTTAATGCTTTTTTTACATTTGCTCTTAATATTTTTACTTACTTGTTCATAGATAAGCCTATGTGTTTTACCCAACAATAGAAACATCATATTGCAAGACACACTACTTCTTAAATGTAAATTTACTCAAATATGTTTATTTGGAAAGATGTCTTGTTTGTTTACTTTTTCTAACGATATTTTTAGCCTTTGCGAAAGATGCTGCTAGGGTCGAACCTAAGGCCAAACTATTTTGTGATATTTTTAAATACTAGTTTATAGATGTGTTTAATCTACATTAGAAACATCATGTTTCAACAGCCAACATACACACACACGACTTCTTAAATTTCAATTTTCCAAAGTGTTGAAAAGCATGCATTTTCAGTTTGAAGGAAGTAAAAACAGGACTGTCCTGGTTTTTAACAGCTACTAATGACCAGGGGCGTTAATAGCTGAGGGGCTTTAGTAACTATTAATGGATCCAGCTAAGGGCAAGGTCCCGTCTCACTGGGATGGTCAGAAGCAACGTCAAAAGACAATGTCAACATCTTTCCATTAATAATTGACAGTGTAGTTTTCAACAAGTCTGGAAAGATGTAATTTCTAGAAAGTAGGTTGGAGGCAATTATTTATTTCGATACAGAGAGATGAGTATCAAAGTGTGCACAATAGAAAGATATACTATCATGCCATCTGTCTAAATGGTCACCACATGTGTCGTATTTATGGTAGAGAGAGTCGTAATTTACCATTATCTGCACTTTTCGCACTAATGACGTCACTTTGGCTCAAATTGACCGGATGTCAGACAAACATTCTACCACTAGCTCTTATGCCATCAATGCATCAGCGCGTCAGTTTAGGATCAGCGTGTCTGCCAGTGCTGAAAAATAGGCAGACGTGCACAATATAGTCGCTGCTGTGGCCAAAGTGACCCTGCCAAAGTCGCCGTTTTGAACACGTCCTTACAGTCAAGTCAAGCTTGGACATGTCCGCACCCGTTTGTTAGTGAACTTTGACACGTTGTCTGATATCTAGGTACAGAAATCTGTTAGTGCAGAGTGCATTCATATTCCACACCAGTTTAAACTGACCATCTTATTATGATTGGATAACACTGATGTTTGTGTGGACCAAAGTAAACCAAAACCACATGAGAAAAAAAAAATAAACAAAATGGAAGTCCCCAAAAGCTTTTACACAGTACTAATAAGTAAGGTAACTATAACGGTAAACTTGCAGGTACAATTGTGTAAGATCTATTGTGGGAGAAGTGTTTGATCTGAGAAGAATTGTCATGGTCTCGATGTTTCAAATGCTTACTCTGCTTGTCTCATGCACATGCAAATAAGTAGAAAATACTGTTTGAAGCGTCAAGACCACATCAGTTCTAATGAGAACCCAACACTTCTCCTGAAAGAGTTTTCACATGGTTGTACCCACAACTTTACTATTGGGTGCGTTCATTTAGCTTCCCTGGGTCGACCCCCGTCTGCCCCGGTACGTTTGAATTGACGGGGCTCACCCGGGTCAACCCCCAGTGCCCTGCTTGTGGAGTGGGGGTCACCTGAGGTGCATGCCGTCACCACGAGAGGGCGAGTGTGATTGTTCGATTAACTCTTGTCAGGGGCCCTTCCGAGTTCATCGAACGCACCCTTTGATAGCTTCCTTATCGTCCACACCATGCAAAGCTCCAAACACCAGTTACAAATAAATCTTAAAAAAACCAGTAAATTGCTACTCTGTGAAGTGAAATAGAATCGATAGCTAAGTGTAGAAACAATCAACACATCCACGGATTAGCTTTTAAACTTAACAAAATGTCACAGACTGAAAAACAGCTTTATCGGATTGTGTATTTTTTTCAAAATCTTCTGCGCTCATCATCAATAGATTAAGAGGGGAAGAGGAAAGGAAAGCATTCATAGATCCATCAAGAAGATGGTTATTAAGTTCCGTCCAGACTCAGTGAGACACAATAACATCATTACCTCGACGGACTCGACCCACTTCGTTAAGAAAAGGAAGAGAGAGAAAAACTACATCTGGTCGAGAGAGGGGTTGGGGAGAGCGTTAAGTGAGTGTAGATGCTGTATAAACAGCATCACTTACGAAAACAACTGAGTGAATTTCATCGCCAATTTGATTTGGTTAACTGATTGGATGTAGAAGAGAGGCTTTATGTGGAATTAACTCTTTTGTTTCTCCTTCAAAACAATGACCACTTTAATGGAAAGTCTGTTTAAAAGAGGAGATTTGGAAATGGTACTAGCTAGTGATCATTAATGTATTTATACCTGGTGCTAGAAAGTAATGTATGTACTGAGGAGAGTCTGAAAAAGGGTCTGATAAGTCATGTAATTTTTTTCAAAGGAAACTTGAATAAAGCTGGGTTCATAGATTGACTTTTGACAACATTTAAAAGAAAGGTACACTATGAAAGTTTCATGTGAAGGTTTCAGCTGCATTCTTGCTGAGAAAACGGCGCAAACTGTCACAGTATTTTCCCCAAAAATGTCAAATTCATTTAATGTAAAGCTAATTGATGGCGAGTATCAACCGCATCTCTCGCCGCATCATTTTGAACGTGGAAGGAAGGGCTAGGTTTGAGTCTGGACCCGGCCTCTTCACATTAATATGTTGCTAAAGCCATCAGCCAAGCATTAGATGTGGCTGCTGATACAAACTAACAACTTTTTATACAAACAAAAAGTGCCAGAAACCTGTTAGGCTGTTTGTATTGGGGAATGGGTGGGGGGGGGTATAATGATTTTGCTGTTTTCTTTGGTTAAGGAAACTGTATTTCATGATGAGTATGACAAGAAGTACAGATTTAGTTTTCATTGAAGAATAATCATATCAGTTTCAATTTTCCAGCAGCAAAACCTTCATCGCGAGGGGTGGCTCATGTTTTGATAAAATATCGTACAATAATGACATGTTTTTTCCAGTGTTCTTGTGTTAATATTTAGTCATCATGATGAGCAATACCTTGAGTACATATTTCACAGCGCGCTTGTTATTTCAGAATTACTTTACTACTGTCAAACTATTACATACTGCATACCCCCATTAGGGAGCTGAGATGGTTTAAGGAGTAATTTAAGGCCCAGTGACCAGGGGTAATAATGTGAAGCGCTTTGGGACGCCCTTCGGGTGTGAAAAGTGCCGTATAAAAACGGGGTATTAGTATTAATATTATTATTACAAAAGTTTGACAATGGTCGTAACCCCACAAGTATACTTAGGATATGTAAAATATGCCAATTTTTAATTTTTTTATTATTTTTTATTTAGAAGGCCGGGGACCATTCATCCTCATGAAGTTCTCTGATACTTTCGATCTCAACATCTCATTCATTGGCCAATGAAACTTCCACTTTCCAGTTTAAAAAGCATCATAAAGCCATTATACACTTTCGGTAAACAGTATTGTCCAAGTCCCACACTTCGTGTATCACAACTTACATATAAAATAACAAAACTGTGAAACTTTATGCTCAATGGGTCATCGAAGTCAGGAGAAAAAAAAACACTCTTGTTTCCCCACGTTTTGCCGTTTCATGACATGTCCTTAAAACAAATCCGTAATTCTTGCTATTGAGAATTGATACTGTTTTAATGTTTTCTCAAAAAATAAAGCATTTCATGGAATAATATTTCAAGAGAAGTCTTTCACCATTACCTTCTGTAAACCCTGTAAATTACTTGAAAATCTATGAACTTTTTTTTTTTTTTCTGTACCGAAAGTGTATAATGGCTTTAAAACTCACGAGTTTGTTTGTTGTGTTTCGTCTTTTGTTTTCATTTGTTTTGTTTCGCTTTGCAACTGCTGGAGCATAAAAACATTTTTTTTCAGAATGTGTTGTATTTTGTAGGTGTGGATGTTTTGTGGGGTGGTTGGATAACACATCAATGTTAATCACCTTGACAGGCTGGGTCTAAAAGGCACTGAACACTTTTGGTAACTACTCAAAATAATTGTTAGAATAAAAACTTACTTGGTAACGAGCAACGGAGAGCTGTATTGATAGTAAAAAACATTGTGAGAAACGGCTTTCTCTGAAGTAACTTAGTTTTAGATATCTGAACAAGCACACAAATTTGTGCAACAAGGTTTTTTTTGTCTTCAGTATTCTTTTGCAATTTCGATGACCATTTGAGTCCAAATTTTCACAGGTTTGTTGGGAAACAGCAAGTGGAAATACTGGTTTTTGACAGTTACCAAAGATGTCCAGTTCCTTCAAAGATGATTTTACTTTCTAAGTCCTTCTTAGACTGCAGCGGAAAAAAACTCCTCATTTTGATTTCTATGTGTGTGACACATTCCACAACTCTATCCATCTCAGCATTATGCCTAGTCATGTGTGCGCTAATCTACCAGACATTCTCTCACAGAAGAAGAAAAAAAATATCTATAACCCAATTTATTATCCTCGCCTAGCAACCTAGAGGAGGGGTCTTTGCACTTTCCCCACTCCCATTGACTGTATCCGTTAGTTGTGGCGCTAGCTTAGAAATTACCTGCCTACTGCCCTTGTGTATGGCCCCCAGCAGTGCGCAGAAGAGGAGGAAAATAACCTTCGTGTTCGACCGTCACGAAACAAGGTCATCGGAGATGAGTGCAGTGATGTGTGGGGTTTTTGCTTTTTAGCAGAGGGAGTCGGAATTTTGTTCAATTATTTAAATTTTCCAGGAGGGATGCTTTGTATGTATTTCAATTCGGGACAAGTGTCTCTCAAACTTGTATGTACAATTGCATGATGGCAGTGTAGTGAGCATATGTTCATCACATGTTGCGTTTAAGAAGCTGATGTGTGTGGTAGTGAATGGTGAAGCCGATTTTAATTGCATTTGAATAATTGAGAGTAGGAGACCCATTCAGACTGTAAATGTTCGTACCTAATCCAACATTTTAAGAGTTGACTTACTCCAGTGAGTTCCAATCACATGGGAATTAAGCCGTAACCGAATTGGCGGCTACAGCTACGGCTACGACTTATTGCCACGAGTGTTGCTTTAGGTCATATACTTCCAGAGCTGCCAACATTTGCAGCTTGCAATCGGGAAGATTTTTTCCCAACAATCAGAAAGACATTTAGAATTGTTTGACAAAATGTGGCATGCAAGAGTTTCCATAAACAGGAAGATTTTCACGTTTGTTAACAATCAGAATATGGGCAGATGGGTGTATTTTTAGGGAACTCTCTGCAGAATCAGGGAGAGTTGGCAGTTCTTAGCTAGGTAGCCGTAGCTGTTGCCGCCACAGACCTGGGCCCAATTTAATAGAGCTGCTTAGCACAAAAGTTTGCTTAGCATGAATATTCTTCATTGATACAAACAGGATTACCAAACAAATGTTCTAGTTGTTGCATATTGCTTGTTACTGGTATTCAGCTGTTGTTTGCTTATCCTGAAAATCACGTGGAAATTTGGTTGGTAATCCTGTTTGTATCAAGGAAGAAATTTCAGGCTTAGCAAATTTTTGTGCTAAGCAGCTCTATGAAATTGGGCCCAGGTCTGATAGTGATGTGTGCTGCTTTAACTAGGGATCACTAGGGATGAACATTCTACCATCACCATCTCAATAACCTTAAGCAATACACCTGTTGTGGTTTCACCTAATTGCTTTTTGTACTGGAAAACAATTAGGAATATAAATGAAATTAATTGTTAAAGCCCTTCACTACAAAATACATGGTGTTGTATCCTGGCCAAAGGTTCAGTCTTGTATGATGCGATTGGATCAATCCAAAACAGTTTACTGGTACTTTTTATTGAATAATTGCAAATTGGCACTGAGAGGTTGTTATCTGTGTTTGTTATCAATCCCCATGAAATAGTGTCAGTGATTCAGTTTCATTTATTATCAAAATAATAAATTCATTTTTTTTTTTCTTGAAAGGGGGGGATAAAATTTCCATAATTCGAAATAAAGTTATTGACAAAATAGGGAGACCACCAACATAAGACCTAGATATTTCAGTTGGCAGAGCACCAGCACGTTAATCTGAAGGTGACAGGTTTAATTCCTACTCCAGTAAATTGTGGTTTTGCTAAACCTTATCAGTTTCCATTGATAGCTTCATGGAAGTAATTACAAGCAAAATAGACAAAAAAACCTAAAAATATCCCCTTTTTTATATCAGCAGGATCCATTATCAAACGGGGGGGCCTACGGCAGGATGATCCATGATCAAACAGGTATCGCTAATGCGTCTCACTCACACCCTCTTCTCAAAACAATTTAAGCTATTGTGTGGTAACTTCAAAATTTAAACATAGTTCTTCACTTTTTAAGGTTTATTTTATTTAAACCACTGAGCATCCTGGGCTTTCAACCCCTTGACCTTGATCACTGGGGTAACACCTTAGAATCAATCCCCCCCCCCAATCCCCCCCCCCAAGAAGAAGTTTTAGCTGACGTTGCTGATGTATAGTTTAAAACAAAAAGTGTTCCAACAACATATTTTGTAAAAAAAATATACCTTGTTGAATAACCATCATCAATAACTTATTCATCTTCAGCAATTTGCATAAATACACAATTTATGTCAAAGATAGCCTTGCCCTTGGTTGAATTATTGTGGATAAACTATAAAGCAGTAGCTCATTCGCTTTCTAATCAAATTTTCCCAAAGACCTTGGGAGTAAAACCCATTACTACAGCCTATTGTGTTTTTAATTTTCTATGGTTTTCGTTATCTCTCGTTTTTGCTGTGTTTTGGTATTCGACCATGGAGGAAGACAAGAATTGTGGTTTTACTGTTTTACTCCTAGCTGTAATTATGAGCACTGGTGCTGTTTGTCATTGAGCTTTAGGACCAATCAAGTAATTGGGTGAGATGGTATGACATTGGTTATTGAAGAGTGCATCCACTTAGCAGACATACAATTAATGCATATTGTATTTAGCCCCTTTCATATGATCCCCCCCCCCCCCCCCCGGTTCCATGAATTTCATAATAAGTAGGTTTTCAGACTAGAATTTAACAATGTTTTACCAATCTTTACCAATCCTGTACAAAAGCTTTATACTTTGGTTTTTCATGTTGTTAAGGCACTACAAAGGGGAATGTTTCATCAGCTGAAACTTGTACAGTTTTGTTTAGCCTTTGAGGCGAATTCTTTCGGCTATTGTTTTGCGCTTTATTAATTCTTCTTTCTTATTACTCCCATGCCTGTGAGTAACATGCCTATGATATTTTTTCACAGGACTCGGGAAAGTACTGAGTATACAGTGCTAACACACATCGGTGTATGGGTAAAAACCAAAATTAATATTCTTTATCCCCGATGCAAATTTAACATCTCATATATCATTGCGGTACCCGCTGCCAAAACATAGAATTCGAACTGCCTCTAGCTACCGGGCAACCTTGGTAGTCTAGTTGGTAAGACACTGCTCTAGAATTGCAAGGGTCGTAGGTTGGAATCCCACCCGAGTAACATGCCTGTGATATTTTTTCACAGGACTTGGGAACGTACTGAGTATACAGTGCTAACACACATCGGTGTATGGGTAAAAAAACAAAATTAATATTTATTATTATTATTGTTGTTGTAACTGGGGAAGAAACCCTATTGATGAGCAAAATTGTTCAGTCTGAGCTTAAACTGACAAACTGTAATCACAAAACCATGAACAAATCAGGGTTTAATGATTGAAATATTTGTTCATGCTTCCATCCCTCTTTATCCTAGAATGCCTCTTGCTCTAAGCATTTGTAGCAGAGATTTTCTCTCACAGATCAACACACACTTAACTGTTTTCCATAAAAGAAGAAGAAGTACCAATGCCGACAAATATTGGCAATTATTTTGGGCTATTGTGTGTGTGTGTGTGACACCCCCTAATGTTGAGTAGCGATCGACGCCCATGGTCGTCGTTAATTAGTTTGGCACGTGGAGATCCTCTTGCACTTTTGATTATGGTGTTTATTCGTCAGCGGAATATCAGGCTGCGATTCAGCGTGCTGATATTTTGTGAATAATCATCTTCTTCATGGGGGCTTTCTATTATAGACTCAGAAGACAACAGATAATTCTCTTCAGGTACACCTTAGATAATGAAATTTCAACTTGTTGTCCAGTGGACTTGGCCTACTTCAAATGTAAATAAAGTCACATAGATGAACTAATTGGAAGGCTTTTGTACTCTTCACTTTTTATTAACCAACCTAGTCTTCCTTTTGATTCCGTTGGCAGACCCAACGTCTGTCATACACTCATTGACTCATTACACCTTGCAGTGTTTTCACACACAATGCCATAGGCCCCGAGGCCGAAGTGGATTGTCGATTTCCCGTTACTCTACCCCAACACCAGAAATGATTACAGCAAGTACAGCATATATGACCACAGTGCGGTCCCACTCCCTGTGAGCCCAAAACCGAGTAGCACAGATGCCCCTTGTGGGGGTGGGTCGTGCGTGCCTTTCACTCTTATGCAGCAATGCTGGGAAACTGATCTGCCCTCCCCTGATCGCGCATTTGATCAGAAGTGTATTAACTCTGTTCTATTTTCAGAGGTGTGCAATATCAGTCGCTCCCTCTTTTACGGATAGTTTTCACAAATTTATGAAATTAACCTCAATATGATCAGACTCAACGAATTCTTCTTGTCTTGTCCGCAATGCCCCGACCCCAATTCTAGCATCCCCCAACATTGAAACCCCCCCCCGCCCCGCCTACCCCAGAGAGAATAGTATGTCATTTTATCATCATGGCTTGAACTAATCAAAGGCCAATTGCATCAGCTACCTTATGACACATGTGATAAGCAATGCCAACTCTGTTCTATTTTCAGAGGTGTGCAATATCAGTCGCTCCCTCTTTTACGGATAGTTTTCACAAATTTATGAAATTAACCTCAATATGATCAGACTCAACGAATTCTTCTTGTCTTGTCCGCAATGCCCCGACACCAATTCTAGCATCCCCCAACATTGAAACCCCCCCCCGCCCCGCCTACCCCAGAGAGAATAGTATGTCATTTTATCATCATGGCTTGAACTAATCAAAGGCCAATTGCATCAGCTACCTTATGACACATGTGATAAGCAATGCCAACTCTGTTCTATTTTCAGAGGTGTGCAATATCAGTCGCTCCCTCTTTTACGGATAGTTTTCACAAATTTATGAAATTAACCTCAATATGATCAGACTCAACGAATTCTTGTCTTGTCCGCAATGCCCCGACCCCAATTCTAGCATCCCCCAACATTGAAACCCCCCCGCCCCGCCTACCCCAGGGAGAATAGTATGTCATTTTATCATCATGGCTTGAACTAATCAAAGGCCAATTGCATCAGCTACCTTATGACACATGTGATAAGCAATGCCAACTATTGTAGTATGACAAAATACCATGTGATTTGTATTCCTTGTTCCTCAAAGCGAATTTCCTTATCAGCTTTTACCTTAATGAAATTGAGCGTTACCTGATGTTAAAAACCAGGTTAGGCTTAAGCCAGGCTAGTAAACCAGGCAGGGCTTAAGCCAGGCAAGGCTTAAAAGAAGACAGGTGTGGACAATGGCTTCCTTGACGGAGAGCTCAGACTCAACATCAGCCTCTCAAAACACAGGTCAAGTCAGGTCAGTCTACTTTAAAAGGTTCAAACGGAATCGTCTTTATTAAAGTGTCCTTTCTTGTTTTCATCCCAAAAAAAATTCATGCAAAAAAAAAACTAGAAAAGAAAAAAGTCATTGCCTGCGCAGTAGCCTCATGATAAGGTTTTAAAAAAAAAATCAATTCTCTTTGTAAACTGATAGTGAAAGTCCAAAAACGGAAAGTGTAATTTCTGTAGTTTGAGAACCCCTCCATATACCTCTTATGCTAAGTACACAAAATTGTTGTCGTTGATTCCCACCCACCCTTTCTCTACACAAAATATCTGCGATATCAAAACCGGGTAAACAGGTCACCCCTTGTGGGAAAATAACACCGAAACTGGATGATTTTCTTTGAGTCTTCCTTTTGAGGAACTGTTTTTTGTTTGGATTCACCTGAAACTGTGGTTTACATTTCAAGTCATGGTTAAAGTTGCCCACCGGGCAGTAAAGCTTAAAAGGAAAAGTGGACAAGTTTCTGTAGGTTATTTTTCTTTTTCTTTCATCTCATTTGGGAAAGGTTGCCGAAATTCCCCTTCAGGTGATGACATCATGTGTCTTCAGAAAATGTTAAACTTTCATGTGTCTATATTAATGTTTTAGATTTCTTCTTTTTTATGGGTGGGGGTGTTAATTCTTTTAATGTACAAGGAAGAAATGTTGACAAAGTAAACAAATCTGAAAATATCCCCCCAATTTCTTTGCTAATATCTCCTGATTTGCAATTGTATGGACCTAACTCCCCTTTCTTTGACTAAACCGTTTTCAAGTAAACATTCTGCCCCAGCTTCAAAGAGGATTATATAGATGCCAAAACAGTTGCTCTAGAAGTATATAAATGTAGGCACACTATTTTCAATTCTTACCAGTAAGAATTCTTGACACTACATGAGTTTTTTGCTACAATATGTTAGAAACTAAGAAAACCAGGATTTGCACTTTAACCGTTTCCCAAAATATTATCTTTCTATTAAAGCTTCCTGCAAATAAGTTCAACACCCACTTGGGGATGATCGGATAAGAAAGAGACCAAAATCAGATTACACAAAATGTGTGTTGGCCAGTCTATTCACAAACAATCCAGATATCAACCTCTGCGTTGTTGTACATCATACTCTTTTGAAATTTAATTTGAATGGTTGCTTTGCTACACGACTTCTCCCTTTTTGTCACGTCGGGTATAATAGCATGCGCGCTGCACAGGGGCTGTGTAACACACACCCCCACAAGTCTGGGTGTTAGATGCCGAGCTGTCAGGTTCAGGTTTCTTCCCAGTAATTGACATGCTCGCTCCAACACACTCCTTCTTTTCTTGGGAAGGCGGCAAAATCTACACTGGCCTCAGCCACTGTTCGATGGAAGGAAAATTAGCTTGGAGCTGGCCAAAATTGGGATTGGGTGTTCTCTTTGGTATCCATAACACAGTCATGATTATTTATGTCGTGTCATGGGAACAAGGCAAATAGCAGGGTTGTTTATGAATGTACTTAATTTGTATTTCATCAAAATACACAAAGCACAGGGTATGATATTATTGTTCAATTTTCATGGTGTGGATCTTGCCACAATGTCAAGTATTAAAAAACTACAATTTTGAGCTTGAACAACATTTATATGAAAAAATTAACGCCCCGGCCTGTTGTTTTATTCTGATCAATGTGGAATTTAGAGTAGAATTTATTTCAAACATGTTAAAAGGTGAATATGTTATTATCAAGACCTTATGAATGTAGATTAAAGCATATAGCACGGTCGAAATGAAATTCACTGTCCATCCTTGATAAACATGATTAATGGTGTCGACAAGCAAACAAGTATAATTTATTTTCACACACTATACCCGTATATGGGAAGCTTCATAACACACAGGAAAGTAATTCCTTTAAAAAAATATTATCATTAGTTTCTGAAAGACTCTACTCTGTTATCAGACCAATATTGTTCAGTGAGAAATGATTAGAGATTGTAAGACCAAGGGAAATCATCAAACTCACTCAATTTGGATTAGTGTTTAAAAAAATCACTGTAATTTTTTTCCCCCTTCTCATATTATTTGTGTCCAGGTCGAATTTTTGACATTTTCTTCAATTTTATTTATCACCACCCTACAAATCGATCATTACTCTGTGGAATATGATTTGTGTTGCGCATAGAGGCTCCTGTATTCTGTGCTGTTTAAATGTCTTGTAGTATAGTAGTATTATTAGACATATCCCTGACACCTAGAGAGTATAGTAAAAACAGCTCAACTGTATTCAATGTTTATGTGCAAGATGGAATTTCACAAAGAAAACACCAGTATTGAATTCAGAACAGACTATTTCACCCTCTCCAAAATAACACAGCATCCAGTATAAGTCAAAAGCGTTTTCTTCTATTTCAGAATTTTATACTATCACCAGTTTTATGGTTAATACACTACCTTTTGGTCATCGGAGTTGTGAGATAACTATAAAAGAAAAAAAACACCCTTGTCACATGATGTTGTGTGCTTTCATATGCTTGATTTCGAGACCTCAAATTCTAAACTTGAGGTCTCGAAATCAAATTCGTGGAAAATTACTTCTTTCTCGAAAACTACTTCACTTCAGAGGGAGCCGTTTCTCACAATGTTTTATACTATCGACCTCTCCCCATTACTCATTACAAAGTAAGGTTTTATGCTAATAATTATTTTGAGTAATTACCAATAATGTCCACTGCCTTTAATTGGGGAGTTCTATAGACTGGGACAGGCCTGGATTTTCACCGTTAGGGCAAGGCCATTTTCATTGTGCCAAAGGGCACTTCCATTGGAAAATCTTAAAGTCAATGAGAAACTTTTTGAAGGGGCACCAAGGCCGAAAACAGGGGCAACGAAGGTCATAGCCTTGGTGGCCTACCATGCGTCCTAGGCCTCAGGTGCTAAACAAATAATGTTGTGCTCAAAGTATCAGAGGATGTTAAGTACAGGTACAAAGGAAAGATCCAAAGATTTCTTCATGGGATGTAAAACATAGAATGTGGGAACTGATTTACTTTAACATGAAATTATTATTTTTACTCTTTCAACATTGTTTAAAGGAAGTGGACACTATTGGCAACTACTCAAAATAATTATCAGCATAAAACCTTACTTGGTTACGAGTAATGGGGAGAGGTTGATAGTATAATATATTGTGAGAAACAGCTCCCTCCGAAGTGACATAGTTTTCGAGAAAGAAGTAATTTTCCACAAATTTGATTTTGAGGCCTCAGGTTTAGAATTTGAGGTCTCATATCAAGCATCTGAAAGCACGAAACTTTGCGTGACAATGGTGTTTTTTCTGTCATAGTTATCTCTCAACTCCGACGACCAATCAAGCTCAAATTTTCAGAGCTTTGTTATTTTATGCATATGTTGAGATACACCAAATGGGAGGGAAGACTGGTCTTTGACAACTACCAATAGTGTCCAGTGTCTCTAAGCATATTTTAAAAAAATCATGATGTATAAATTAACACATTTGTATTCAGTCAATCTCACAAAGAAGGCACAACATAGTATAGACCAATCCAATTGTGCCAGTGATGTACCATTGCTAGGAAGCTATAACTAATGCTTTCATTTTAATTTATAAATAAACACAGTTTAGGGCTGTTATTTGGGTACTTGAAATTGTAAATCTGTGAAATTCCATACCACACAAATAATTGCAAAAAAAATACTCCAAATTTGTTTAATTTGTTTTTCTTCTTCATGATATGCATTTTTGATAAAAGCACTGAATTAGTAGTAAGTGTTTGAACTGTTATTTTTGTGAGTAGTATTCATTTCATTGCTACAGTGGCATCTACAAGTGTTTTCCTCCACGAACTAAGCAGTAGCCAAGCTCGGCTGTGTAGGCTTAGTCGCATTATACCAATCAAGTTTGCAAATTTAGAATTTAAGATTTAATTAAAGCTACCACTCAGTGAAAACCAGTTGACATGCATGGGGGGTAACTTCCCCCTTGTTCGCACTGTAAACAGATCGGCATGGTCTAGCAAAGCTGAATCAATGAAGTCTAACTTAATAATTGGAGTTTGATCCAAGCTTGTATACAGACTGTGTTATTCTTCATCGCAGCTGTTCATGATTTTGTTTTTTTGCACAATTGCACGTCTACAATTTTATTATTTCTAAAGTTAGACTTTGGTAGGATTTTAGCCGGAGGGTACTATAATCTTTAAACAAAATGGCGAGGTTTGGTTATAAAAGCGGTCGTCTTCCCATTCTTGGAATTTTTAAACAAACATTGACCCACCTTTGCTAAATCACCTTTTTATGTTAACCGCTTGGCAAGATGTCTTTAAAGACACTGGACGCTATTGGTAAATGTCAAAGACAAGTCTTCTCACATGCATAAAATAACAAACCTGTTAAAATTTGAGTTAAATAAGTTGTGAGATAACTATGAAAGAAAAAACATCCTTGCAAACACAAAGCTGTGTGCTTTCAGATGCTTGATTACGATACCTCATCTAATTCTGAGGTCTCAAAATCAAACTCGTGGGAAAATTAATTGTTTCTCAAAAACTAGGTTACTTCAGAGGGAGCTGCTTCTCACAATGTTTTACACTATGTTACAAAGTAAGGTTTTATGCTAATAATTATTTTGAGTAAATACCAATAGTGTCTGATCCACTGCCTTTAAGATAGCATGGTTATCGTACCTCCATGGTTATAGTGTGGTTAATTTCTTCAGACTTGGGCCGGGGAAAATAATGTCTGTTTTACAAAAGAGAATAAAGAGTATTTTGGTTTACTTGGCCGAACATTTATCAGAGTTCTCATTTGCTGTGATTTTGGACAACATGCATGGAGTGAAAACAAGACGTGGTTACATACCTACTGGTCCCTTCAAAATACTACTATAGCTTGTCTTGCTCTATGTTCAAGGACTGTTTGAAGAAATTGTGGCATTCGCCCAAAGATCTATACTCAAATCCTCTCCAACCTCAATTCTACTCAAACTGATAGAATGCAAGATAGTTAATTATGTTTATAAACAAAATTGCCAATATCACCACAGTGGTTTTCTTACAAGGCTGACCCTAAATTGCCAACAAATGAATTGATCGCTGCACACCATTTTGAATAATGGTTCAACTCTGGGATGACTCACTTGTGTTTTTACTTGGCTTGGAGCCAATAATTTTCGCAGACGCGCGGCACAGAAGTGTTTCATACAATTATAGAGCAGGCAACAGTCAAAATGTCTTGGGAGTAGAAGACAGGGTTCGGTCTGCAAGACTATATCATCTCAGAGTGAGACGGTAGATTTGGTGTGAAAACCGCAAATCAAGTGTATACCAGTACTTGTATGTTATGACCCTGCACAGTAAATCACTTCCTGTTTGCTATAGTATCAGGGCCCAGTTTCACCCATAAAGACTGTAAACACACAAACTTGCTAAGCACAACAAAATTATGCTTACCAGAATAAGGCTACCAGTCAAACTACCATATGTTACATGTACATTTTGTGACTGGTATCATGCTCATTTATGCTTAGCAGAAGGAGACAATTGTTAACCAATATTTTCTGCTTTTAAATCTTCCTAAGCACAGAATAGAACTGCTTAGCAGAGACAGGTTACCAGCCAAATTTACATTGAGTTTGCACTGTTGCCACTTGTGCCCCACAAACAAAGAAATTTGTCGAGCAGTATTTTTTGCTTAACCTGATGAAATTTTGGTCTGGTCATGCAAAATTGACAAACTGTCAAGCAGTAGGTCAAAGCTCGGAACACAAGGAAGTAATACAGTGTCAAAACCAAGTAGTGAAAGTTTTCACATAAGATTTCTTTGAAACTAGATGAACGAAACCAGGAGTAATCTTTTGCCTCAAATAGTTGTGGTCTGTGGTTTCGTTTTCACTTTCTCACAGAATCCCAAAATGATAAAGTATTAATTAACCAGTATTTTTAGCTGTATATATATATATATATTTATATAAATTTTCATTATTTACTATTTCAGTAAAATCTATAAAAAAAATGTAGACATGTTTTTATTTAAATCGAGTATGAATAATGATACAATTCTTCTGGTTCGTTAAATCATATTTGTGTCAGTTTTCTTTAATTGATGTTATTGATTTACATCTCTTGTAATCATGTGAGGTTTTTGGTCAAATAAAGGAAATATTTTTACATCAAAATTAATGATTTTTTTTTATTAGAGTTGTGGTCAATTAGTGTTATCGTGATTTCCATCAGTAGGCCTATCTTTTAAAAATCTTCTCGGCCCAATTTTATAAAGATACAAAGTTGCTAAGCACGATAAAAATATGCTTACCAGAATATGGTTACCAGCAGAAAAATATGAAGCAATACTATGTTTTATAAGCAGATCTATGGAACCTGGCCCTGGTTGTGTGAGTTTGAATGTAAATGTTTTTGTCACTGACACATTGAATCTTGTATCTGTTTTTTGTATGGGTGAGGATTTTCATTTTTTTAAATTTTTTTCCCCATAATGTTTGTATGCATTAATTCACATATCATATCATCACAAAGCTGGAAGGAAGGCCTATGTTTTTTTGTTCTAATAGCTTTTTTAATATATGAGATTAAAATCAGCTGTACGTGACTTTTGCGAGAATACAGTCAAACTGTTGACTAAGGCTTGGGACAGCCCCATCCCTAAATAAAGAATTCTGACATTTTCACTCCAAAAAGGTCATTGGAAGTTCATGGTTTCTATGACGTACTAGATTGTGGATTGATCTTGCACAGGTGCATACAAGAACAACGAGCGAATCTATTAATTTGTCCAAGTACAAGTTTTACAATCACCTGTGTCTAATCTTCAACATCCTCCCTCAAGGGAACTACATCAATGGATTTAGGAAGACTACTTTTACTCAAACATCTTCTTCTCAGGAACCCTTTATTGTTGTTTCAGTTCATGTTTCTCAGGAACCCTTTATTATTGTTTTAGTTCATAAACATGCACATATTGCAGAAAAACGCTTTTTTAATAAGCAGCATTTGTTGCTACACCTAACAGATTAATGCTATTTCTATGGTGTGTCATGCCAGAGTGGTCAAGCGCACTGGACCCAAGCTCTCACGTTTCTGATCAGCAGAGGGGGTTCAAGTCCTGGTCGTGGCACTTGATCATTGTTGCTCCAGCCTTTGGTAATAAGCCTATAGGTCATTTGTGTTGTGTGCAGGTAAAAGAACCCAGAACACTTCTCAATAAAAAAACAAAAATCAAAATTGATGACCCAAACTATATAAATTCTTGTGGGTTACAAAAAGAGAAATAAATCCTGGAAATCACCTGATTTTACAGTTTATCTGCTTTGCTGAACTGCTTTGCTGTTTAAACTTTAGACATTTCCGTTTTATTAAAACAAAAAATTGTTTAGATTTTCTTTGCCCTTATTTCGTCTAGGGGGATTTAGATACACCATGAAAAAAAAAAAGTGGGAACAATATATAAATAAATTGATTGGCAATGCTAACCTATGTTTCTATTTACCTAGCCTAAACAGCAGACCATCGATCACGAATCTTAATTACAATTATTAAATCCCCCATCGACTTCCTTTGCAGCTCCAATCTCCCTTCTGGACCTCTTTTTTACATTCTTACTGATGAAAAAAAAACTTGAAGAAAGGAGAAGAGGGGGGGGGGGGGTCGTGTTAGGTCTACGCATTTCCTGTTGACTGGCTTCTCCGCCTCCTAGGGTATGATTTGATTTGGGTTTCAGCCTATCAGCGATGGGCCACACAGGAAATGTCTGGACTAGATTCACTCTGAACAGGACATAGATGATTATAGTCTGAGCCAGTCATCCACTACATACAATATCAACTTGCAATATAAGAATCAAATCAGGTTGTGGTTTCTTTCCCTGCTTTATCACCTTCTGTGGACCCTGGTTCGAATCCCACCTCTTGCATGTGGACTGGGTTTGCAATCTCTAACTTATTATAGTCTGAGCCAGTCATCCACTACATACAATATCAACTTGCAATATAAGAATCAATTCAGGTTGTGGTTTCTTTCCCTTCTTTTTAAACCTTCTGTGGACCCTGGTTCGAATCCCACCTCTTGCATGTGGACTGGGTTTGCAATCTCTAACTTATTATAGTCTGAGCCAGTCATCCACTACATACAATATTAACTTGCAATATAAGAATCAAATCCGCTTGGGGTTGGGGTGGTTTTCTTTCCCTACCTTTAAACCTTCGTTGGCCCCGGTTCGAATCCCACCTCTTGCATGTGAACTGGGTTTTCAAGTCCTAACTGATTACAGAATGAGCCAGTCATCTACTACATACTTGGAATATAAGAATCAAATCAGGTTGTGGTTTCTTTCCCTGTTTTTTAAACCTTCTGTGGACCCTGGTTCGAATCCCACCTCTTGCATGTGGACTGGGTTTTCAATCTCTAACTTATTATAGTCTGAGCCAGTCATCCACTACATACAATATCAACTTGCAATATAAGAATCAAATCAGCTTGGGGTTTGGGTGGTTTTCTTTCCCTACCTTTAAACCTTCGTTGGCCCCGATTTGAATCCCACCTCTTGCATGTGAACTGGGTTTTCAAGCCCTTACTGATTACAGAATGAGCCAGTCATCCTCTACCTACTTGGAATATAAGAATCAAACCAGGTTGTGGATTCTTTCCCTGCTTTTTAACCTTCTGTGGACCCTGGTTCGAATCCCACCTCTTGCATGTGGACTGGGTTTTCAAGCCCTAACTGATTACAGAATGAGCCAGTCATCCACTACATACTTGGAATATAAGAATCAAATCAGGTTGTAGCTGGCGTTCAATAAACACAACTCCAACAAATTCTTCATATTCAACGCGCGTGCAGAATGGCGCGCGTGTCTCCTCGCAGTCCTGTCGCGTTTGTGCAAAAGCATCACCAGTGCGCCCTCTAGTTCTTATATATAACTCTATGTTCAAACCCCACCTTTGACCTGGAGCCATCTTGGATTTAGTGTTCAGTCCCTACATGATTCACCTAGGGGCCAGCAATACACCGCATACTTTCTTTAGAATCAACAACTGTTTGAAAAGAACCGTAAGCCTGCCTCTTTAACGATGGTTGGGCATCATTGCTTCTTAACCCCAAAAGATAAGAAAAGCAAAACAACGAGTTAATTGTCATCTTAATCGCACTGAGGTCACTCCATCAACAGATCCACTTGAAACAAAATTTGAACGAAAACTAATTAATAATCTTGACACTATTGTATCCAGTTAATACATCTAGATCCACCCACAAGGAAAAATGATTTATCTTTAATAGATTCATTTTTTAAGCCTTTGAGAAAGACTCTTTTTGGTCACTTAATAATTTGTGTATGTGGGTTTATCATTAAAGGGTCTATGTACTTTTTGTTGGACAAAAAACACAATGTCAACAGATTTACACTAAACTTACACAGTTTGAAGATAATGATGGTAGAAAGCTTCCCTGAAAATATTGCTTGCTGGGGTGCTGTAGTTTTTGCGAAATGAGTAAAACAATCTGATCATGAGACAAAAATTATTTTAGCATGTAAAAATGTATTTTCATGACATTGCTTTACTCATTTCTCAAAAACTACAGCACCTCATCAACTAATATTTTAAGGTAAGCTTTCTAATATCATTATCTTAAAACGGTGTAAGTTTAGTATAAATCTGTGGACATTGTGTTTTGTGTTACAAAAAGTACCCAAATCCTTTAATGTCTCAACCAAATCCTCACAATCATCCTACAGAAGCTAGATTGTCAGCAAATCTGTTTAGCACACAAATAATATTGCGAAGGTGATATCAGCAGAGAACCAGTCAAAACCAATGTACTACATATAGATTGGCCGGTAACCTAAATTTAGTTAGACAATCATGAGCTTAGCTACTACTGGGAAATTGGGCTCAGGATGTGAAAAATAATGTTCTTGTTCCACTTTGGTTAAAAAACAGACACATGAAATTGTTATCATATGAACCATCACTGGTTGAGTTTCATTGAGATGACATACTGCAATAAGGGCAGATGGTATAAATATTGTTTAGGAAGCATGACCTTTGTTTAAAGAGACAACATAGTTTCCTTGTTTACTCTTGTTTGTTGTAAAGCTTATTCACCAAATATTCAAATGAGATTCTGTTTTACAGAACACATCACAAGGGAAACATGTCGTTTCATAATGCTGGTGAATGTTGTGCATCAATCTAAAAGCAAAACGCAAGCATCACAAAAACAATGCGCAAACTTGTTGTCAAAAGACAAATTGGAACACCCCTAATATAATGAGAACATTCTGGGTTAGTGTTATTATTCATTACTTGAGCGATATCCAGAGCACCAATTGTTTCCCATAGACTAAGTATGGCACCCAGACTTTAACTAGGTCAGATACTGTCACTTTTTATTTTCAAGACAGCTGATCATCCTGCTGTTTACTTTGACATTATGTCCCGGAGCAGTTGCCATGGATTTAAAGACGTACTTCAATGTGTGGAATTTGGGGGCGGCAATGGGCAAACAAAAATACTTTATAGTGTGTGCATTAAAAGAACAAACACATGATTTTTTTTTTAAAAGAGGAAGTGGGTTATCCTTAACGTTAACCTCCACCCCCTCACCCCATCTCTCAATTTTAGTTTGATAGCATTTTAGTTTAATTCCAAGAATGGTCTGGTATTAGAGCACTAGATACTTTGTAGTATTGATATTTTGTTTTTAGTTGCATGATTACAAATGACAGGAAAGTGTAGTTTTTGTCAAGAGGCGTTTGTAAATCTTAAAGGCAGTGGACACTATTGGTAATTACTCAAAATAATTATTAGCATAAAACCTTACTTGGTGACAAGTAATGGGGAGAGGTTGATGGTATAAAACATTGTGAGAAACGGCTCCCTCTGAAGTGCCATAGTTTTCGAGAAAGAAGTAATTTTCCACGAATTTGATTTTGAGACCTCAGATTTAGAACTTGAGGTCTCGAAATCAACCATCTAAACGCACACAACTGCGCGTGACAAGGTTTTTTTTTTTCTTTCATTATTATCTCGCAACTTCGATGACCGATTGATCTCAAATTTTCAAATTTTCAGTTTAGTTATTTTATGCATATGTTGAGATACACCAGGTGTGAAGGCTAGTCTTTGACAATTACCAATAGTGTCCACTACCTTTAAGAATCGATAAGTCAAGTGATGAAAAAGGCTAGCTGTTGATTTAGGTTTGTCACCCTGTAACTTGTGTTAGAGTACAATGCTAACAGCTTTGATTAGCTTCATGAATAAATATATCATTCTGCACCTATACTCAACAAAGAACAGTTGCCATTTTGCTGCCAGTTTTTATTATACTATCCAAAGAGTCATGCCAAAGTAAAAAATAACAATATCTGAAACCCTTTCATAAACTGACGAATGATTTCATAAAATTAAATGGCAACAAATACATCTGATGACCTTTTTAAATATCTTGCCTTCGATCCATTCCATTCAGTCGCCCATTATTTCATCTTCGTTCAATCGAAGTATAATTACACCATTAGTGAAGCCAACAGTTACGATTATGTAATCATACCGTTTAACTCCTAATTATGATCAGTCTTTTCGGATGAAGCAACATCCCTTGTGACTCACTTGAAGTGTTTGTGCGCCATGTTTGTTCAGATTTGTAGTATCTCATTATCGATGCCGTTTGTTTGTCCATGTAGACGGCACAAAAGCGTCGCCACCATTCACACAACGCATCTAATTAATTTACAGGTTTACAGCGATGTTGCTTTTATTCCAATGTGTTAATACTGCTAGAGCAACTTGCACGGTAGGTTATAATGTGATCTCAAACAAAGAGTTCAGAATTTTAAAATTATAACAGCAGCATTTTGCTTTTCAGCCTTGTCAAGCTGCATTAGTGCAATGTGTTGTTGCTCTTGGAACCATATTGCAACATGATTAAAATTGTCCTAAATAATAAATTCACCGGACAGGCCTCGGGCTACTTTAATTTAAAGAGATAGACACCTAGAAAAACACAAATCACACTATTCAATGCCATATTTAAATGAAGAAAGAGTTGAACATCATTAACTGTACAGCTCTCGGCAGAATAAATTGTGCAACATGATTGATTGTTTTAGGAAGGACTCAAGATCTCATTTAGCTTCTTAGCATGAGAGTTTGCATTAAGCTAAGAAGAAACAGGTTTCCAATCAATCATTTGGTACCCAAGTTCTAAGCTGTTTAGCATGAGAATTCGCTTTAAGCTTAGAGGCTTAAAAGAAAGAGGTTACCAACCAATTGTACTGTTATCAAATGTTGATGAATTGAATTGAATTTCTTGTGACTGGTGTCCTGCCATTTAATCTTAGCAAGTAAATTATTCTTCTTTTTTCTTTATTGAACTATTTTGTTTTAAAATCCACAAGAAAAAAATTATCCTGAACTGTCACATGAATTTTAGTTTCACCATATTTTTAAAAGCAATCTATAAAAAATTTACAAATTTTGAGATATACTTTCTTATGAGTCCATGACTTGCTGAACTCGTCACTTTAAAGTAAGTGTTCATTCCTGCTGGAAAGAGACTGTATTTTCCCCAACGCATGAATGATTTTTTGATAAACAAGATGGCGATATGATATTCAAAATATTGAGTTCCACTCTAAACCATTGGTGTGCATCAGCAACAGTGCTAGTGTTTCTAGCCAACTGTTCAGTAAGACTAATATTACAACTTTCAGGTTACATTCGAAAATATTCAGAGCATTTACTGACTTTTCATTTCTAGATAGACTCCCAGCAATGCTGGCTTTTTTATATCTTGCAATCAAGGAATATTTTGTACAGGGAGATTTTGAAGTTTGTTCATCAGAACTTGTAATGAGGTGGGGTTTTTTTTTCAGGGAACTTTTTGCAGTATCAGGGAGAGTTAGCAGCTCAACATAGACTTATTATTGATTAAACCATTTTGCATATGATTTTTAAAGATTTGGGGTTGAACAAAGAAAAGTTGACTAGAGCAGGATTTGAACCAAGGACATTCGCATTAATGTAGGGCCGGTGCTCTGTACCGTTTGACCTATCTAGCCCTATGTTGGCAGTCTCCTTATTTTGACAATATCTTTGTCCAGGGGAGGTAGGGGAGGCAGTCAGAAGATTTGAATGATCTGGGGATGGCAGAAGTCACTAAATGAGTTCATATTCCCATTGTTTAATACAGGGGGGGGGAGTCATTACTAACGAAAAAGTCTGAAACTTGGATACAAATTCAAAGGTATGTTGAAATGATGCCATTTCTACTGTTTGGTAACCCCTGGGGTTATAGACTTCTATGAGCTTTTGGAAACAGTATCCAAAGCACCAGAGAAGTAGAACCAATGAGCAGGATTTCTTTATTTATGGATACAAAATATTGTCGTGATTTTCTTCACCAGGCCGAAATCAAAGTCTGAATTCAGCCAAAAGTCTGAACAATTTCATCCAGTGGTGAGAGTCATTGCTGATAAAAAAGGCCTGACGTCGATTTCACAAAACTCTTCCTAAAAACTTAAGATTAATCTTAGGACTTAGGACGAGTCCCAACCCTGCACTGTAGCATGCAGACCTTAAGATTTATCCTAAGTTAGGACGAGTTACTCGTCCTAACTCGAGATAAGACGAGTCCTAACTCTTTGTGAAATCGACAGCTGAATCCACAATCCAAAGGTACATGTCAGAAAATGATGGCATTCTATCTTTACTACGGTTGAGATTCATAGAAATTTATGAGAACAGTATCCTACCCTCAATGCCAGAGGCAATAAGCTTTTCTCAGGCATCTGAAAGCACACAATGCCATGCATCAGGAGTTTTTTTTTCTTTTCATTTTTTTTTCCCTTGCAACTTGGATGACTGATTGAACCCACATTTTCTTTGGATTGATACATAATGCATAGGCCGTATGTTAGGAAAGGATACTTGTCTATGACAAAAAGTATACCATGCCTTTTAAAAGGAAAGATGCAAAGTATTTGTCTCATTTCTTATTTGGTCAATTTGTTAAGGGTTTAATTTCATGGATCTGCTTACGCAGAAAATATTGCTTAAAGATGTTCTGCTCAGCAAAAACAGTAAACCAGTCACAGATTGTAATCAAGCTGGTAACCTTATTCTGGTAAGCATAATTTGGTTGTGCTTAGCAGCTAGCTCTATGAATGGGAACAGTACTTCGGATAACCGGATTTCTGTCTGAATTCAATAATAGAATCCTATCAGCTTATTGTATTAGCAAGTTTGAAGATCAAGTCAGTTTGACATGCATGAAGTAGGTTAACAAGGCAATCACATTGCAGACATTCGATAGAATTCTCTCCCATGAAAAAATAAACCCCACACTGGAATCAGAGTAATGTATAATTAAGGTTCTGGGTTTTTTAGTAGCCCTTGTGAAGTGAAGCTGATAAGAACTGATGTCTATGACAAAGGGCATTATACTCAAGGATCATACGCAGCTTTTGTGTTTTGTTATTTCCTCTACTTCTATAGGATTTGAAGCATTGCATGGCGAGGTATCAATGTATATTTGATTTGCGGTAACACCATGCGTGTATCTACTTGCCAGGTAGAGTTTGTTCTTAGAGAACTGTCTTGCTTTATTCTACGATTATCTACTCCGCGGCAGTAGAATAAAGCAAGACAGTTCTCTAAGAACAAACTCTACCTGGCAAGTAGATACACACATGGTGTTACCGCAAACCAAATATACATTCCTCTACTTCCCAAGAGAGAAAAAAATGTGCAAAATTGTTCAATTTTAACGCACGGCTTTCAATCAACTTTATATGTACTCATAGAGCTGATTTGGCAGAAAACATTGCTTAACAGGAAGCAGGGAATTCCGTGCTTACGTCAAGCACATTTCACAGATTAGCGGCGAATTTTGGCTTCTGCGCTTGCGTACTCCCTGTAACTAGGCATTCTACACCTACACAGCTAGCGCAGAAATTCTTCGCTTGCATGTTACCAGAGAATGGTGATCGTAAGCACAGAATTCAGCGGTAAGCAGAGAATGGTGATCGTAAGCACAGAATTCAGCGGTAAGCAGAGAATGGTGATCGTAAGCACAGAATTCAGCGGTAAGCAGAGCCATGAAATTGGGCCCTGTACTGCTGAGCAAATTTGAGCAGAATACCATTCACAGATGGTATACATTAACATGGTATTTTAGCTGGTAACCTTATTCTGGTAGGCATAATTTTAGTCTTTGCTTATAGAAGTTTGTCAATGTAATCCACTGTGTGTTTAAAACTGCACTCTTATACTGTTAGAAATTAGACTTGCAAATTCTGTGTGCCTGTCTCTACACATTTTTTTATTTGAATTTTTATTTTATTTTTTAAAATTTTGGGCAACAACCAGATACCTGAAATCACTTACAGGAAAAATAATTAGTATAAACAGAACAAAGGCCACAATTTTCACAGAATGAACCTAGGCTAATTTGATTAGAGTAAAAAAGAGGTTCATCAGATTTAAGCAAACACTGGCACCACCAACGAATGATAATAGACTGGCCGACTGTCCCAAAACTAACCTCATCAAAGAAAATAACAGAGAAAAAAATAAAAAAAATTAGTTTGATTGCTGGTAACAAATCATATTAGCGAAACAGACTTTGGAACTTTCAGAAAAACCACTTTATTAAGTGTGTTTAATTTCCGCTTTGAGTGAATGTAGTGTATGGATAAATGAAATACTATATGTTACCTCATCTGTTTTTGTTTGACAAGGAAGTGCTCCTGTTCTTTTGGTGTTGGTCGGCTTTAATCAATTATTGTTTTGAATTTACTCTTTGGCATGCATGGCTGGCTTGCTTAGGAAAGTAAATGATAGTAATTAAGTACACCATCAGGTCATGTATATTCTTTTCTAAATGTTGCGTGCATTTTTTGTCTGTAAAATATATCAAAAATGTTTGATGCAGTAGGATAGTAATATTATGAATATTCTGCCATGTGTTGCGTATAGAATTAAGCATATGGATATGGAAAGACAGAGCATCAAGTGTGACTAGGTAAATTTACCTAAAGTGGTGTCGACATATTGGGTTCAAGCAGAGTACATTCACTTTAATTTGATAATTCTTAAAACATGTCCCACAAACTAAGCATTGGAAAGTTTACTGAAATAAATGCTCAAGGTTTGCAATAAAATTACATGTTATATAATACTGTAATCGGGGCTCAAAATTAACACTGGACCATGGGCCCGTGGCCAGTCGATTTCAATTTGGGGCAGTAAACTCGATGACCAGGACCCAATTTCATAAACTGCTAAGCACACAAAATTTGCCGCGTGCGCATGAAATTTCTTCCTTGATAAAAACAGGATTACCAACCAAATTTCCATGTGATTTTCAGGATACGCAAACAACAGCTGAATACCAGTAACAAGCAATATGCAAAAAAATTGACATTTGGTGGGTAAACCCGTTTTACCAAGGAGGAAATTTCATGCTAAGCAAATGCTAAGCCCAGTGGTCTTGTGTTTTTCAATAGAATAAAATACGGCTACTGCATTGTGTAATATGTAGCTCTGTGAAAAATTGACCACCAGTCTGATAGATATCTTTGAATTACAAATATAGTGGATAAAACAATTTCATGGTAGAAATTTCAATGAAGGCACACTTCACTTGTACTTTTTCTTAAATATTCGCCCAGTTGTCAAATGTTCATCTCGCTATAAACCAACAAGGTTGTAAGGATAAGGATAAGTAAGGTTACATGTAGGTCAAGCACTGCTAGTCTACTTGAAGAGGAGTGTCTTGAAGGCAGTACTGTCTTTTATACTCAATCAATGTCTCTGAATATCTTTGTTTTCCTCCTAGGGATGGGACAATACAGAAGGTATCCGAACACTGAAATCTGATAAGCGGATAGGAAATCGAGTGAATCGGTGAATTGTGGTCTGTCAAGACGCTGAAATGTCAGGCACGGAGTGGACATTCACTCTGACCATTTGCTCCTGAAATGAAGCCAGACTAATGAGGACGTTGCCATTTTTAGCCGACTTAAAGGAGTGGAGAAAAACAATTAGCGTTACAGTTTTTTGAAGTTATTTGTAAAGATGTGTTTTTGTTTTTGTGTCAGTGACCAACAGTGTACCTTTGATCCCGAGAAAGTGTCTTAATTTTAAGTATATCCACTTCTTCCGTCCACGGAATGGTTTATACAGGCGTGATCTTTAGTCCTTGAAAAGGAAGGAGTATTTAAAAGAGTACAAAGCCTGACCTAGGGCCAAAATAGGAATCTGAAATCAGACTTACGTAGGAAGAATATCATGCTTCTTTATATATTGATAATAACCTAGATTTATATATCCAATACAGTCATAAGTTCCTAACTGGGCTTCTTATAAAATACAGTACCAGTCACAAGTAATTCCAAACCCCCGCAAGTACATAACTGGTACCCGCGGGTAAATTACTCGGCAGATTTTGTGGGGACGGAACGGAGTCAACGCAAGCGGTGGTACGTGTCGTGGCAAGTGTTGCGGAGCTACACGAAGGTCGCAACAAGTCTTGTAATAACTTCACGCATGAATCCTCCCTCTGACCATAAAGGCTTTGTTTTTTGGGGTATATTATGGAGCTGAAAAGCAACACCAAAATAAATTGCAGAACTCTTTCAAGAAACTGATCACTTTGGCCGCATCCGAGTTGATGGCTACGGCTGTAGTTGGATTGACAACAAAGGCCCATTCTTCAATGTTGTTGAACAGCCATAGCAGGTAGCCATTAATCACTTGACTCAAAAATGTTCCTTGTTTTATGCTATTCTAAATAAGTTGTTGTAATTGAGTACTCTATGGGCTTCCTCAAAAGTCAATTGTGAATTTAATCAAATTTGAGTAAAACACTGATGGGAGGGGTATTGTCAGAGTGTGGTCAGTGCTGTGACATTGGGTCTCTGTCCGTCTGTCTGTCTTTTTGTCTGGATACAAGTGGGTTCTATATTGATGTGATACATCAAATATATGTTTCATGTCCAAGATATTTTTCACTAGACCAAAGATATATCGCCCACTCACATCTCCCCCCAAATACAGAAAAAGAAATGAACAAAAATGAAATTAAAGAACACAACAAAGCAAAACTAAATTCAAAACAATGTTCCTACACACATCAGAGGGAGAAATCATGCCAAAACAAAAAATAAACTTTACAAAACTGAAAATCAAAACAAAACCAAAAAGTATAACTGTCATTGTTTTACAAAAATAACACTAAAGGCAGTTATTGGTTGTAATACATTTTGCTTGACACATGCCCAGCAAATTCTAACAGAAAGCTAAACATATTAGGCTGATATGTGAAAACAGGCACAACCATGAAAAACCATTTCGTCACCTTGGAAACAAATCAGATTCATACCAACATTCTGCGTAAAGATAATCATAAAGCTTCAATATTCATAGATTGTCACAATGAAATCATCGTTTGAAACACAATTCAGGTAGAACAAAACAAGCCGCAAAAGATTAGAAACAAAAAAAATATATCGGTGTGCTGACTGAAAACAACACTTCATGCAATTTATAACAAGTTCACAAATATCACAGGACTACTCTGAAGAAAACCAACTGTTAAAACTCAATCACTGTTTTTTTCTTCTTTTTTTTGCATTTTTATTTCAACAACATGTAAAAAGTACAAATTTATAGCAATAACAATTACAATGTTAAGCAAAGAGCAAAAATCTTTGTTTCCTCCACAGCCAACATGTTCTGCTTTATCACACAGATTTTTCTCTCACATTTTTTTTTAAACAGGGTAAATTTTCTCCCTTTCTTGTCCCAAAAAATGCCAGGTTTTGTTTTTCTCTTTAAAATGCAACAGTGCTTTATTTGCTGCCGTTCTTGGCTCATAACAAGCTTGTATACACTGCTGACATGGGGAATTTTGCAAGCTGTTGATTTTTTTTAAGTATAAAAAATCAACCCTGTATAACTCCAGTTAAAACACAGGATGGTTTTACCTGGTTACACAGGATTGCACAAGTGATACATTGTCAGTAATTGTGTCCAAATATCACAACATCATGTCAAAGAAGGCTCAGTGTTTAGATTTTACAAACAGCCAAAGAAATCAGTCTTTGATATTTTTTTTCTCTTAATCTTTAAAAATTGGAATACAAGTTTGATTGAGTTTCCCTATACAAGAGAAAACCCAGAAGAAGACGGAAAAAGGCTTTTTTTATTTTTTCAATTTGTTTTTGTTGCTGGAAGAAAACCCGTTTCAGTTTTAGGTCTGTACTGATTCTAGAACGAGGACACAACAAAGACAAGGTATCTAGGAACTAGTCATTCTTAAAGCCTGGCTTGGCCAGTACTCTAAGAATCTTAGCACAAGCAAAGCACACTACATGGGATCTACATTTTGGAAGGCTGCAACTCCATCGGAGTCTCAGATTTTTGAGCTTTTAAGTTTATGGCTGCTGGCTATAAAGCGGACTATTTTATTAGTACATGAGATGAAATGCTTGCATAGACGACTCGTCTTCCATTTTTGGAAAGCAGCAAGAATTGTTGGTCTTTCTCTTTTTTTTTAATATAGTTTTTGTTGATTGCACATTGTTCCAGTTCATCCTCGACTTTGGACAAGAAAAAAATTCTTTCTAACTTTGTTGCTATTGGAAGGTAGACTAACCATAAACCCATTCGTGCATTCATTCCTTTGCAGGTATTAATTCTTTGCCCAAGTCTAGACGAGTCTTTAACTGATTTTATAGTTTTGGTATGAAAATCGTTTTATTCCAAGTTCAACCCGTTCCTCTTTCCTAAACAGGACCCATCCAGCAAACTGGCTGTCCCTACATCTATCTACTTTTTTGAACCCTTCTCTCTTTTTGTACAGTACAAATCCATACTCTGTTATGTACATTATCTGTACAAAATACTTGTGCATGTTTTAGACCTGCTGTCTAAATGCTCAAGAAAGCTGCATTTATATATGGACTTAGTTCAGTTATAAGTACCATTTATTCCTACCCTCGATAAGAAAGAAAGGTTTTTATAGAAAACTAGTTTACATTCTACAATATCTGGGCACTTTGGATCCAAAATAGTTTCTTATTCACATCTTGATACAGAGTCAGTTACTGCAAGCACAAAATAGAGCCCACATATCCTAGAATCTCGGTTTTTGAAAGGGTCTAGTGAGTTGAGGAAAATGATCTCTTTGATTCTTAATTACACACGTTTACATAATTCAATAACAATGATTTCTTATATATGGCTAGGCCCTTTGTTTTTCTTTTTAACAGGTTCATTACAAAGAGTTATAGAAATTTTGTTTTAAATCTTTTTTCTGGAAGATATTAGCACACATTTTACAAGATCGGAGCCACGGGAAAAGGTCAAGAATGATGTTAGACATTGGCATTCCAATATTAAAGTCAGTGACTGTTTCAAGTACTCTATAATGTAAAAACGTTATCTCAATATTACCTGAATAGTAGAAGAAGACCTTACTGCACGATGCTAACACCACATTTAACCTTTCCCAATGTTCACAGACTTCTATTTTTTATAATTATCCTCTTTTTGTGACATTTGATGCCAACATTACTAGTTTGCTGAACCATTTAATGAGTTATTCTCATTGACATACATCAGAGGTTTTTAGGAGAACCTAGCAGGCACAAGGCTTTTTCACAACTCCCACCTCTTGCAGTAATTTAAGTTACTAGTCTTTGGTCTTAAATCTGTGCATGGTATACAAGGAGCACTCCCCAACTGATAAATATAACGGAACAACCACCAGTGAAAATGCCAACCAAAAAGCTTCAAATCATCGGAAAAATCACCCAGCATCAGTGACCCACGCCTTTTCGCAAAAAACAACAAAAGCAGATTCAAAACAATTCATAATCATAATAATTTCAAATCAATCATGTTATACGCTTCAACTGGAATAACCGCCACGGATCCCACGAAAAAAACTTGGAGGAATATTAAGCTATATGCACCAAAGCTCTGAAACATACAATTAATAGCTATTGGGAGAAAAATCAACCCCAAATTAATCACAAGTTGTACAGAAAATACGAACAAGAATCCATAAAATTCATAACTTGCAGCTACTACAGGAAATTCTCCTTTTATATATAGAGCAAAAAGCATTAAAATAGAAGCAACGATTAGAATTCATGCAAAAAGGTTATAATGGAGTAAATAGATTCCATACCACCAATCACTTGTCACTAAACACATTTTTTTTTTAAAGCAAAGAATCGTAATTAGAAGTTGAACAGTCTATAATACGTTTTTTGAATATGTAGCACCTTTCTGCCACAGAGAATTGCTGCAAATTTTACTGGTATTTATGTCACTCACTAGAAGCGGAATTACAAACTGACATTTAATAATAATATGCAAAAAACGAAGTTAGCCAAAGAAACCCATATTTGAGGCTTTTTACCCAACAGCTCAACTAAAATCACCAAACTATCCAATAAAACAAAACTAAAGCACATGCCGAAGCAAGCATGCTCAACCAGTCCAAAAATAAAGCCCCTGTTTACTTGGCTGCCACCAAGTTTACTTCGTTTATCTCATTTTTTTTAAACAGTTTTTCTTTTTTGGTTTAAACTTTGGCAGCCACATAGATAGAGGGAGGAATATACAACTGATTTTGTTTTTTTTCTTGTTTTTAAACAGGAACCCTGCTTTTTGACAAACTGCTGACGCTTATTCACACGACACCTACTGTTATTTACACTTTTGTGACCAGAAATATACATATACGGTACATGCATAAATGGGAGCAGCTTAATGGCAAAATGGTCTATTTAAAACCCAACACATTCAAGCTGGGCAACATCTCATAAGCCGCAATAAATAATTCCCATTGATTTTTCAAATGTTTATGATGTGATGAATTTTGGCTTCTTTTTTATTATATTAGTAGTAATACTCGTCTTCTTCTCGTCACCAAAATGTTAAATTCTTGGTTTGTTTGGAATACATCCGCTTGGTACGCAATTATAACTTTTCTTCTGTTGTCCACATGGACCCCATATTCATCATGGACTTGTCACCTTTTGTTTCCTTTGCTTCATGGAAAGACATCCACGTTAGCTCAGTGTAAGCTTCTAGCATGCCTGTTTAATTTATCCACCACAAGATTAAATCAATCATTTCACACATCAAAACGTCATACTTACACATGCTATAAAAATAGATGGCATGATAAGCCTCCACTGAGCTAATTAAAATCGTTAACATAAAAAACAAATCAACTCATCAAGCAGCACAACATTGTGATGCAAAGTCAACGTTTTAGAAATATCTTTATGTGCATTTACTACATCATATAACCCAGAAGCACAGTAAATTGCAGCACTTTTCATCCATCTTTCTGCCTTGTGGTCTTTTCTTAAAAGGGGAGAGAGGGGCGTGTTTTCCCCCAGTCGTTTTGTTTTTACGAACTCGTCATTAAATGAGGATCCAAACTTAAAAATGAAACAAAGAGTTAATCTGTTTGGTCATGCCAATAACCATTAATGAACAAAATACCCAACAGGCTGCCGCTGTATCATCTGGTTTGGACAAGCCGTTGGGAGATTTGGATATGTTTTCTTGGTCACTTTAAAGTTAAAAACTACTTGATATAAACTACAACAAAAACACAAACACGAAAGCAAAAAGTTAATAATACTTAAAATCATCTCATCTAATAAATTGATAGAACTCACTTTTCAATATAGTTGTTTTTTTCTATATTATTATTTTTTTTTCTTCAATTAAATTCCATACAGTTTCAACACAATTTTAATACAAAGAGCTAAAATTAATAATCGTATGCATGCATACATTATAACTACTTTATTGGCATGAACATAAAACTTAACTAAATTTAAAACTTGATTTAATCCAAAAAAAAGTCAGGCTTTAAACACGTTCAGAAATTAGTCTTTTCCACAAAATTGAAAACTTTTCAAAAAACAATTTTTTTTAAATAGTTATTTATTTCTTCAGTCAAAATTAGGGTATTAACCAATTAAGATTTCACCATTTTTAAAACAAAGTTCAAAACCTCTGGCCCACAACAAAATAACAATGGGGCTAATAAAAAGTCCTCATTAAAATCTCTTACCACTTCTTAAAACTTTTCTCAGACAAAACGTGATTGCAATTTGTCGTCTCCTCTCAAAATCCTTCAGACAGAATGACTTTTTTTCTGATTTCTCATTCTTTTTTTGTTAATTAAATTTTTGCTTTTTTTTTTTTTTTTTTTTTTTTTTTTGGTTTCCCTTAACCATCCATGTGATTTTGTTTGAGATCCACGGATGACAAGTCTACCTTAGTTTCAAACCCTACTCATTTTTCGCCTTTTTGAAAGACACCTGCAAAGTGCGCGCACCGAGGCAATACCCATTGAGGGCTTCAATGGCGCGGTGTGCATCCTCGTACTTGGGCATAGTGACAAAGCCGAATCCCTTGCACTTGTTGGTGTTGAAATCTCTTACTACCTTGACGTTATTGACAGCCCCGAATGGACCAAAGAGCTGCCACAAGAGGGACTCCTCACTCTCAGCGGGCAGATTGTAGACAAATAGACACCAGCCGTTGCCGTTGTTGGTCATGGCTTGGAGGTTCATCGAGTTGAGCATATCGTTACATTGTGTATGTGGCAGTGTCATGGGTGAATACCTGTAGAAAGAGAAAGCCAACGGCCACACATATCAACACCTGCTTGCTGGCCATTGTGGCATGCTACATGACAATCTGCCTGTAGTGCAGCACCTAGCAGTTGAGAATCCGCAAAGCATTTTGTGAGAAGTTTGAGTAGAACCTGCAAGTTGACCCCTGATAACATCTAGGATTTTATTGCTACAAGATGGCCAGTGTTCATAACAAAATACTATGGAGACTCCAGATGACGCAACCATAATAATAATAATAAAAGTAATTAAGTAGTATTAATATTCTATACTATAAACCACTTGTGGAATTGGCGAGGTAAATTAAAGTGATTTGGGGTTGAACATAATTTAATAAAAGTGTGGTACAACTACCAATTGAAAAAAACCCAAACATGGTCACCCATGAAGAAAATTATTATACAAAATATAACCTATCAAGGTGTTGTTTAAAAGTGTTGACATAAAAAGGAGGGGGTATTAAAAAATATTAATTTTGTTCTAGTTTTTAAATTTTGTGTCACTTCAAGGGACAGTAAAACCTCTGGAAAAAAATGGAGGAAAAAATATAATTTTGTAAAAAACTGGGGAACTACAAATGAAATGATAAAACTGCATGAACTCCAAGTTAAGTGTATTTAAGATCTGAAATTCCCAGACACTTTAAAAGTTTCTAGCTTAAGTAAAACCAAAGAAGGCTAGTTATATGATTGTTTCCCTGAGATCTAAACCATTGTGAAGTCATCTTGCCTACTCTACTCCACTTCTCTCTCAAAACAAAATCACTGCAAATTCTCAACTTCAAGGCAAAAATAACTTAATGTTAATCATAGAATACATTTCTTTCTAACAGTATTTGTTAATGTTACCAAGTCTTTCTCAAAGTTTTTCTTCTGGACAACTTCAGATTTGTTAAAAGAAAATAATCATTTTCAAATGCATCGTTTTATAAACTTCCACCAAATGAACAAAAGTGAGTGTCACCACAGTTTGAAATTAAACTTTGAACAGACTTGTTGCCATAGGAACAAGATGTCACCACAAACAATAATAATGAGGCTGTACATTTTGTAGAGTGGATATCAACGAAAATCAACAGAAACTAAAAAGTTAAGCAAACCACCACCTTTTAAATCAGAGAGAAAACAAACAAGATGAGTCATTCAGTAATAATGCACACAAGTAAAAAATAAAGAACGAAAGAGTCTAAAAACGACAACTTCAGAACAGAACTGCAAAATGGAAATAAAAACCTTTTTTGTGAGTATCAACAGAAAATGAAAGAAAGACAAATTGAAAATCAACAGGGTGTTGATATCCACCAACATTATGAAAATTGACCAGGGGAGGGACTCGGAAAAATAATTATAACTCAAATAAAAAACCACAGTCCACATATCCTTTCACCTACAATTAAAGTAAAAATAATTGGTGCAAGTCTTAACATATCAAACAGATGCATGAATATTAAATGACAAACAGGTCAGGGTGTCCAATTCGAAAGAATGCACCAGGTTTTTTATTTAATTGAAACTTTTGTGTGTAACTCGTCAAAAATCATAATAAAATATGCACTGTCATACAGTTAGTAACACAAAATGTGATGATCTCTTTGGAAGAAATGAGCAATGGCTAGTACGTTTTAGAGTTTGAGCACACTGTTCCTGCTGGTGTGTGAAAATATATCGTAACTTTCACTTTTGTTTTCTCATTTTGCTTCCACATGTGTGCATCAAAGGAAAACATTGGAGAACTTTTCTTGTCTGGAAACTCTCAATTCGGCCAAAGAAATCATCACTTTTGCAAAGGGTAGTCATCCCAACACTGGACGAGTTAGAGTAAAAAATAAATAAAGGTACTGTAACAATAGCCCTGAAAACCAACTCAAAAAAAAAAAAAAAAAAAAAAAAAAAGCGCCACGAACTATCAAACAAATGTCTGGTGAATAACAAACGTGTTACGGAAGCTTTAGAAATCGACATGCAGTATTGAACACCTAGTAATATGTGGCTATAAACTGGTGTTTGGTTTGGATTTTGGTTTGGGGTACTCACATGCTGTTTTTGGGCAATATCTTGCCAAGAAGTCCTTGCATCTTGTCGCTTAAGTGTTGCCACCTACACAGAACATTCACATGGGGAGATTTTCAGATACGAACTTCATTCATGTCCAATTGATCGATTCAATCAATCAATCAACCAATCAAGCAAGCAGCTCACTATATCATGTGTCATGTGATCAATCAGCCAGGTAGGTGAAAGGATACAGCAAACTGGGCTCTTGGAAATAGACTGCAAGGGTTATGCTCAAGACTCCCGAACCCCCTTCCCCACATTTTGTTCCCCCTTTTTTCCCCTTTAATAAAAAAAAATTCTTTCAGGTTGAGCAACAGGTTCACCCATTTGAATTTAGAAACTAAGTCATGCAATAACTATTTCCATTTCTTTTTTGAGTGGAACTTTGTACATTTTTTTTTTTTTTTTCATTTTTTTTTCTTCAGTTCAAACCAATGCAGTTCTCAGCTACTTTTATCTCTACCGTGAGACAATCTTCTTTAAAAAAGTCCCTGACTATCCAAAATTTGAAGTCTTGGATTTACATCAAAATTGTACAAATGAACAGAGTTCCTCTCGTATAACATTTATAAAGTGGGCCGGCCTGTGTAATTGCTGAGATAAAACAACATTTAAAAATTATTGCAGAACGTCCTGTAAAAGAAATAATATATTTGAACACCGTAGCTGCAGCAAGGTAGCTAAGTTGACCTTCAAACTCCTAGCCAGAGATGCATTTGAAATCTACTTTCAATAAAGCATCAGCCAGCACAAAATTTAAACAAAATTACCAGTAAAGTCAGTATTTTCTTAGAAACTTGGTACGCCTCATTTCTCAAATTTGTATCCTTTGATGTACCAGAAAATGTTTCAAATTTCTTTGTGGTCAAAAATAATTGTGAAATAAGGCTCCACCAGTTTCCATAATAAAACTGAAGTTACTGAAGGTAGAAACCTGTAAAATATCAAACCTGCTTTCAATTTTATGATACAGAGATCACAATCAGATCTTCAAATCATTTAAATTTACTCGGACCACAAGATAAAAACAAACAAAATACTAGAGCTGGGTTTCTTTAAAGAAGATAAAGACCTGGTTAAGTTGTTGATACAGAAAGTAACTTTTTCTTGAATTCAAACCAAAAAGAATGGGTATTGGACTACAAAGAAGCCAAAACACAATTTCACTGTTGCTTGGATAGTTACTAAAGCGAAAACATTTATCAGTGAATCTTTGTTTTCTTTTGGGAGGGGGGGGGGGGGGGTGGTGGGGAAGGAAAGGGGACAGGGTTGAGGTTGTGGTATATAAGAAACCCAGCTCAGTGACAGTAAGCCTAAATACACAAATCTTAAATTTTCAGTCATTTGATTTATCTTTTCAAATAGTTTGTTTGTGACAATCTATGAATATAGTACATTTAATTTGCGTTCTTATTTTTAACCAAATAAACATGTATTTTGCTCAAAATGGTAAGACCTGCTTGTTTTCACATGATCGTCAAAGTCTTTGAAATGGTACCTTTTTGTTTTGAATTTCAACAATGCTCTGCTGTAAGACTAAAATTAATCTTATAAATTCCCCCTCCCCTTGTTACAAATTGACTTTTACTTCACAGCAAAGTAAATCATTAATGGGTGAAGCCACCAGACACAGTTTAAGAGTTGGGTCTTACAAACCAATGTTCAAAACACAAGCGTAGACACACTGTACACAAACCATTACATCAACTGTAGGCAGATGGCACATACATAAACCAAACATCTATGTACACCCTTAATGAGTGAATTTATGTGCCGTTTCTACCAGCAAGCCAGTCGCTATTTAAAAGCTCGCAACAACCAAGGTGACACAAGCCGTAATGTTCACTGCTTGCCAAGTCGCCATTCTTAATTCCCGACCCGGTAATTTTGCATAATACTAGTAAATAGGAGCCTGTTTGACTACCTGCCCTGAACACAAATAAAATAGATCACTGTTAAGTGCTCAATTAAGACACCATTATGCAGGTTGGACACTCTACTCTATGGCATAATGTTCCATATACCATTTTCAAAAACATTACGGCAGAAACGACCACATTAGCACATCTAAATGTCAGTGGACATTTAAGGTGTTTGTGTTTTAAGCGGGAATAAAATCAGGTTCTAAAACAAATCCAGTCACAGATATAAATGTAGCACTCATAGTATACAAGACACAATTCAAGACAGGCTTCTCTGAAATACTGAAGCCAGGTCGATGCCATGTTGTCGTCTATCAGGCGACTTCATCGTCAAAATATTTAAAATGTAAAAAAGACGGATGTTGTGTACCACACTCTCCTTCAACATTCATTCACAGATATTTCATGATACAATCAACCACACTCCCACATCAACACACACGTACACATTAAAGGCTTACCTGAAGCATGGTGGCATATGACGCATTGGTCCCACTGATCCGATTGGCACGACACGGCGCTGTGGCGACATACATGTCATGTAGGCCTGCTGCAGGACCTTGTGGAAGTTCTGGCTGGGGTTGTTGGCGAATTTTACAATCAAGGGGTCCGTGCCGGCGTCTGGAATTTTATCATGAAGAGCTTCGATGGCTCTTTCTGCTTCCACACGTTTATCATAACGAACAAATCCAACACCGCGTGAGCGACCAGCTACAAAAACAAACAATGTGTACAAATTTGTTAGATTAGGGGACTTTAAGCAACCAATTCAAATCAAGCACTAATGTATGATCAATTAGGTAAGGGATGTTTTGGACACAATATAAAAAATATGTGAAGCAGTTAACAAAACAAAAAATTAATCCAAAATGTGTCTCTTTTTATGCGTCACATGCACAACAAACAAAATATCCTAAAACACTAGGTTGGTGACTCCTGTTGTTTGGAGATGAAATCTGAACCTTCGGGGTTTAAGAGACTTTCTTTATCACCACAAATAAAAACTAGAGGTTTCAAGACAATACAGAGCTACAAGGTATGTCTTTCAATTTAAAATCAATTTGTTTTCAATTTAAAATCAATTTGTATTCGCTCTCGGACTTTCTTTATCACCACAAATAGAAAACTAGAGGTTTCAAGACAATACAGAGCTACAAGGTATGTCTTTCTTCCCATTAGGGACCATAGTGAACAGAAATGGCTTGTTCTAAAATGAGCATCGCAGCCACAAACAGCCGCAAGTGTTATAGTCAACCAACAAGGCCATGTCCTGAATCTTTATTTTCTAATGTTTTTGCATAATCTCAGAGCTGGAAATTCTCCCTAATTCCACAGAAAGTAGATGCAAATATTGGGAGCCCCTCTGAGATCTACATGTGAGTAACAGAAAAATATTATTCTTTTTCCCCATACATTTTCCTAGCATTTGAACCAACAACCTCAAGATTAATGTGCTGATGTCATAAGTAAATAAGTTGCCTTGAGATTCTGTCCCCCGTATGGGAAATTATAAAAGGCTGGATGAGGACGATTTCAAAAGAGGGCGCTGTCTCATGCCACACAGACACTCTGTCATCTTCAAATTATTTAAAATGTACCCAGTCAGTTTCCCTTGTGGTTTATTAATTGATAGTTATAAAATCACACAAAATAAGACACTACAAATAAAAGTGAAAATAGCATAAGATGATTTGATGAGCTTACATGTGTTTGAGTCCTGGTCATAGAGAAGTCTGGAAGTGATGATGTGGCCGTAAGGACTGAAGAGTTTATCAAGATCCTCTTGTTTGTAACTCTTAGGGATACCACTGATGTAAAGGTTAGCATCTTTAATGGCTTGACTGCTTGGTCTAGCATATGACACCTTGAAGAAAAAAAAAATACAAAGAGAAAGCAGAATTAACTTTTGCTTGAAGAGTTTCTAAGATTTCAATTCTGACTGAGAGATAGCTAAAGAGCTCTCATTGGGTGAATTGATAAAGAGTCACTAAAAAAAAAACACGGGGCCTTGATCTCACAAAGCACTAAGATTCATCTTAAGATGAGTTCTCAAAATTGCCACAGTGATTTGTATTGCGACATCAAACTTTTCTTAGCAACTAAGATTGATGCACAATTACGATCAATCTCAGCCGTTTGTGAAATTGGCCCATGGAAATATATTCTAACACAGAAAGAAACTTGCCTAGCAGAAAGCAGAAACAGACTACAATATTGCCAGAGATGGGTGCCCTGATATATATTGCCTAAAATCAGACATTTTATTTAAACATGGGCCAGACTATTTCACCTCCCAGCCTCACTTTGGTTACATTGACTTGATTGGGAAAAACAAGATGATTATACCACAATGAAGGTACAGTGACTTGGCTCTCATGGAAAGCCCTTCACATCAGAAGGATTTCCAAACCCGAGCTACATTACGTGTAGGACTTTTAAAAATCAATTTGTTTTCGCTCACGATCAAACAATTGAAAAGTGCACCCGTTTGTATGCCATTGGTCTCCCTTTGACCTCAATGAGGGCGCTGTTTAAGATTGTGACATCATAGGCAAGAGGTGTTTTGGTTTACATTTTCAGTGATTTAAATGGGAAGTAGAGAAGTAGATTCTGAATCTTAAAAATGTCACTTCCCATTTTCTTTTCAATTTACTTGACATTTCTTGATATTACATTAAAGGTCGTATTGCTTTTTTTCTCTTCCATATTTGTCCATCACTTAACAGAGAATGATTGTTTTTTTTTTTCTTTTCGGGAACTTTCTGCAGAACAAGGGAGAGGTGCCAGCTCTGCATTATGAAGGTAAAACATGCCTTCATTCGGATAAATGCTTCAGATTGACAAATGACTCTCAAAATGACCAAGCCTCGAGTCTCTATTTCGAAGGGGCACAGATCTGGTAAGGGGCATGTCTATGAGGACTTTGCACAGGGCACCACAGCAAAGCACAGGGCACATGTTGTTGTTTTTTGGGAGATCTGAATTACTTTCGGACGGCGCGTTTCTAATGTCTGCCGGCTTAAATATTTTGTTGTCAGTAACTGGGAGACCATCTCATATCGGCACACTAACAAACATGACAAGCCTATTCCCAAGGGTGCAGTTACAGTAACATTTTCCACATTATTTCAAGAACTTAATTAACAATAATGAAACCGATCTGCGGCTGGCTGCATGGCTTGCAGTAATTTTGATAGTGCCCAGAGTAGATTTTCTCCACATCACTTCCTCATGTTTCCCATGGGCAGATAACCGTGAAATCTTTCCATTAGAACCTATCAAGTTAACGCAATAACATACACCCTCCCTGTAATCATCATAGACCTGATATGACAGAACTATCATGAAGCATTTCATGAAACCTGACCTGTGTGGGCAGCGGGTCGGCTCATTTCCCTCGCTCTATTTTGGTCCCGCTTTGATAACCTCTAAAGCGGGAACCCACATACACAAGAGTCGGAAACGACCCCTTCAACAAATTAGAGAAAGATCATCAGCATGTTATCAGTCATAATACTTGCACCAGAAGCCACCAAATCCTAGTGCCAATAACGCAACGACCAACGCAGCACTAAAAAACAACAACAGCACTGTTGAGTGAACCCCTACAGGGATTTAGCTAATGCATATAAGATGCGCTGCCAACTCGCTGTAGAGCTGAACCCTAGATCTTGACACGGCTCCCTTTTTTGGTAACGCTCTCTCCGTAGCTGGAAGACTTTGTCACTATGGGCCCCTGCACATGGCTTATACTATCAAGAATCTGTCTGCACTAGTCTTAAGCCAGCTTTCACTGTTAACACCAAGGTTGTGGAATCTCTGGATTTTAAGGGTACATTTTCTCCATACCAGACTTGCTTTCTGCACAGGCTGGTACCAGATCGTAATAAAGGTTGACCGAGGGTGTGACACATCCATCAACAGCCATGATATAGCAGTAGCTACAGAATACCAAATAATGTCTACCTTTTCAAAACTCTTTGTATTCTTACATTTTAGGTTCCTTAAAAGTATAGATTTTCCACACAGAAAATAGAAGAAAAAAACTCAGGCTAACAATATTTTGTTTGATATACTTTTTCAATAAAAAATGTCCGTTCAAAATCTGCAGAGGATATTTTAAGTATTTGATGCAATTTGTTGAGTAGTTCCCCAAAATTACAAATGACTGCTTAAATTATACACTAAAAAACTATAGAAAAATAAAACAATTTTCTGTTGTCAACATATACTACAATGAAAGAAAAACAAAAATTGGGAAAACTAGGGGGAAGAACTAAAATAAAAATAAAAAAGTGAAGTACCTTGATCATCTTGGAGGACAAACGGAGGCCGTTGAGCATGGTGAGAGCCTTAGCAGCATCCGCTGGCTTCATGTAGTTTACGAAACCATAGCCCAAACTTTGACCTGTGCATTAACCACATTAAACCAAACTTAAAAATCTACATCTAGTCAAAGTAAAATAAGTAAGAATAAGGAACAGAAAAGAGGAAACAAAAACAGTACATTACAAAAAGTGGTTTTGCAGGCATGCCAAGGTAATATATCACATACAAACTGTCTTTTCAGTTTGACTACTTTTGATGTAGTTTTAAAATTGTCAACTAATTGGCATGAGTGTATCCATTTGCATTAACAACAATAACAAATCACAGATTAAAATAAAATAATGCAATTCTTCAATGGTAAGGTGTTACTGGATTCAAATCAAATATATAAATATGCACTTACAAGATTAAATTCAACAATTTCTGTAACAACTGAGAATACAAGAAGTTGACACAAATGCATTTGTCCACAATTTAATTGTCAACAATGTTATTGCTGCCAACTTGTGTTACAATTGCAGCCAAGAATCACTGAATGAGTTAACTTTAATCTACACAATACAATACATCAGCGAATGTACATAACGTAGTGTATTGCAGTTAACAACAACAAAACATAATCAGTTAATTGCTGCAGGTTCATTGTACCATTGGCACTACATGTAATAAGCTCATTATCCCTCAATGGATTGGAAAAGTCTTAAAGGCGCTCTGCCAACAATATTCCTTCCTCGCTGAGATTGATAAACAATATTCACAGATATTGATGAGGAAGGCGACGGGGACCTCAAGCTATCATCGTTGAACCATGGTTTTTGTTGTATCACTTCATGGATCCCAACAAGGATGACATGTTTTGAAACATGTCTTCCAAGTTTAAAACTTAAAATTCGATAGCTTTGCTGGGCCCAATAGGGCTGCTTGCAGAAAATATCGCTTAACTGTTTTGGTTTTTTTTGCTTAGCAGAAATGAGTGGGATACCAGTTACAATTTGTAATTGAGTGACATGGCAGTTTAGTATCCTTATCCTTATTCAAGCTTAACAAATTTGTATGCTTTTAAGCAGCTCTAGAGTCTAGGTCAGTGACCCGAGACGACCCAGGGAGGCCAAGCCAACAACTGACCAGACACCCTGGTGTCATCCAAGTGACATATATCCAGACTCCCGCTACGTCCATCACGTCCAGCAGTTTCTTCAAAATGGTAAATTCACAAGGTTACAATTCTCATCCATTAACATGGGAGGCACCATGCTGGTCTCATTATAAACAAGAAGACATCTTAGACAAGTGTCTTAGGCCAGCAAGAAGAGTAGACTCTCGTCTCCTGCTGATTGAACTGATGGAAGGTAATTCTACACACTTTGTTTTTATATGATGAGGAGAGATGATGGATTTTTATCAACAGTCGACATCAATTATTGCAAATAATTTGCTCACCCATCCCTCAACAATTACGTATTTTGTTCATCACCTTTTGATCTCATAATCTCCAGATAAAAAAAGTTCCAGCCAGTTTGTTTTAAATAAAACCATAAATGTGAATGTCTCATTAAGTAATATGGAATTTTTCATAACATTACTCTAAATAATTTGGGGTTGAACAAAGACAAATTGACTAGAGCGGGATTTGAACCAATGACCCAATGAACCAATGAAATTATCAAGCTTGCACTCTATACCACTTGAGTTATCTACATGTAGCCCTGATTTTAAACTCTGAATTTCCTTATAAACTTATATCATTATTTCCTTCAAAGCTTGAACCTTAAGAAATGAAACATAAATTGAGCTCAGAGATTCCCATGTAAGGTCATAGCTTGGACAAGGAATGTCAGATATGTGTGTGTACCTTATCATTAAGAACATTTTGATTAACTCTTTAATTGTCTAAATATTGATGCAAGAATGTGATGTGAACAGATTTATCACATCAGAATCTCACTACCTTTTTAATTATTATCTTATGCAATCAATCTTCCCTAGAAATAGTTTAGTGCAGGTGTTGAAACTAAGTTGCAATTTTCATCATACAGGAGTGAGAGTCATTGCCGATAGACAAATAGGTCTGAAACATAGAGTTATATATAAGAACTAGAGGGCGCACGAGTGATGCTTTGTGCACAAACGCCACGGGACCGCAAGATGACAAGCGCGTCATTCTGCACGTGCGTTGAATATGAAATACACGTTCAAAGTTTTTTTTATTGAACGCTCACGCGGTGCTGTTTGTTCAGCTTACAAAATGGCCGCACAAACACACGCTGTGAGATAGCTGTTTTGTCAACTTAGAAAATGGCCGCCTGCTCGCATACCGGGGCGCGTATATAGGCCAGTGCGCGCTCTAGTTCTTATATATAACTCTATGGTCTGAAAATTGGATCCCAAATTGTGATGGCATGTCTACCTGTTGGTAACCCTTGGTGTTAAACAATTGCAACAAGCTTTGGGGTTTTATTTTATCCATGGTTTTTCTGTACACAAAAAAAGTCTTGATGTAAAATAAGTTGCATCCAAAGAATATAATAAAAGCTCAGGGCATTCAGGGTGTCTGGTGGTGAGAGGTCATAATGGCATAACCTCAAAATAAACCAGTTTCATTAATCAAATTGTATTGTTTTCTAAACCAAATCTTGACCCTTGGTGTTAAACAATTGCAACAAGCTTTGGGGTTTTAGTTTATCCATGGTTTTTCTGTACACAAAAAAAGTCTTGATGTAAAATAAGTTGCATCCAAAGAATATAATAAAAGCTCAGGGCATTCAGAGTGTCTGGGTGTGAGAGGTCATAATGGCATAACCTCAAAATAAACCAGTTTCATTGATCAAATTGTATTGTTTTCTAAACCAAATCTTGATTTCTAAAAAATGAGTTAATGGAATAGTCTGGTACCATTGATGTGCTGACCTACATTATAGTGATCTTAACTGTACCCCTAGGGACATAACACTAATGGCGGCTGCATGATAGAGGACTATCAAATGATCTTTCATACATTTCCACTTTCATCATATCAGTCGCTCAACTCCTACTGGCAGAATTTAACAAAATAATTATGTCTGCACGGAGACCACGAGCAGATATAGCCAAGACAACTCTTCCACTCAAAGATGTGATTTATATTTTTATTTTTCATTTGTTTAAATTTCCACAATCTATTTTTGTTTTAAGTTGGTTCTTGTGCAAATTGTCTTGGGAAAACTGAAAGTTGTTTTCCCTTGATTATACAAGTTTAAAATGAAAAGGGCATACAAATTATAAAGAAACCCAAGTCCCCAACAGTCAACCAACAAAATATTCTGGTGCAGAAAAATAAAAAGCTTTCTTTTTTCATATAAAAAAAAACACAATTTATAAAAACGTATACAAATTACATGAGTCCCCCAAAATCAACTGACAATAATTGTTAGGGCCCTAAAAATTAAAGCGGAAAATTAACCATTAAAAACGGTCAGGCATTTTGATTTAGAAAAAAGGTTACAACCAACAATGAATAATTAATTTAAAAAAAGTACCTTGATAATTTTTTTTAGAAATGGGTTGATGAGAAACTAACAATTTATTTTCTTTGGCCTCACCCAATGAAACATTATACAGTAAAGGCCCACATTGTGCACACGATCATTTCATTGTCTACTTAATTATTGTGTACTTTTGTACATGCCAAGTAAAACCCAGCAAACATTAGCACTAGATATTCATCAATCTAGATGGAAATGGAGCTATTTGCACAGGCTATGCAAATGAACAAATGTTTACTTTTTCAATAATTAAGAGAACCGGGTTCTAGCAAACTCATTAAGCGTTTTTAATAAATTAATAGACATGTTTTTTTTTTTTACAAAGACAAATTTTAAAATTCAAAACCACCATTTTCCACCCACATATTCACTTGATACCGAGACATCTAATATGAATATTTTCAAAGGGGTGGGGGTCATTTAATAAATTCATTGTCCCCAATTCAGCGAGTTAATGCACTTAAACGTAGATCAAAGATAATTTTAGCCTTCTCCCGTATCAAGACACTTCATGAATAATACAGTAGACTCCGAGTATTATACGTGATCCATAATGCCAATGGGACGGGGCCCAGACAGACTTGAGTAGAAATTCACACCCCATCCCAGCCATCAGCTAATGGATGTGGCACTGGTTTTATATTAAGAGCCAGATGGTGGGAGGGAGACAAAGACCACAATCTTGATCCATTGTCTTGCTCTAGCTTCCTGTTTCCTGCCATTATGGAAGCTGGGCCAAGGAGTTGCTTGGGTTCATACCCTAAGCTTCTCAACAATAACCCCACTCTCTGGACCCGTAAGCATCTCAGCTAAATTGCCTCTCACGAGTAGCGCTAAGGCTATAATTTTTCCTCATTGCGAGCGTGACAAAGTAATAAAGTCGGGCAGAGAGGTAGATCTGGACCATTTTACAGGGATTTGGTTTTGAGCAATACGCCACCATATACATGTGTGGTTCCAATCCCTGGCTCTATGTCAACACTAAAGCATCAACGCTGGGTGGTGTTAATAGCAAAAAGCCTTTAGTCAATATTGGGAAGAAGTCATGATTGAAGTAGGTATTGTCTAATCACTAATGGGTTTATCAATGAGGCTACATCCCAATCCCACTACAGGAATCCAAGCCTCAATCTCTATTGTACATTCTCTCAACCAATATAATATGTTAATGTGGTCAGCTATATTTATTTAAAGAAAATTAGCAAACCGCTGTGAAATTAAAACTAAGCTGTGTTTATAAAAAAAACGTAATTGTGCGAGGCAAATTTAATTTACTTCTTCTTAAAAGTGAACCTGCCACAATCAAAATTAACTGAAGCCACCCATTCTCAAGTCATTAAGCTTCAGCATAATTTTGACGTGGCATCCTCAGTCAAACCATACGCTAATATTTAATTTTAGAATATCCATGCACAAACTCACTGACAGTGACAGGTGAAAAGTGCACCACCCCCCAACCTTCAAGAGTTTCCCGTAGGATTGCGGAGTCTTAGAGAGGCAGCTTGTGTGCAATAGACCACGAGCCATGAAAATTACAATGATTGTTGCTCATCTGTGAGCGTTTTCTATGCATTAGTTGCCTCGGCATCGTCAAGGTATCTTGTCTCCTGATCGCCAGCGACAAGATAATGAGGATCGGTGAGATGTGAAGGCACGAAGCAACATAAGCCGTAGCCGTGCAACGATGAACACTCTGTTAAATATTGTTAATATTGTCTTCTTCCATGTGACATTGATAACTTGAAGTAGATAAACATTAAAGAAACCCAATATGTGTCGTCCCGATTTATGTCTAGACGAAGTGAAAATTTTCTTTTTTTTGTAAATAAAGAGAACATACTGTAGTCTCTTCAACACTTTTCTTTAAAGGCCCGATCATTTAGCCCTTGAAACAACATTGAAACATTTTACGGCTTAACATGCTTGTGTAGGCTTTATAATAGACTTTCAGGATTTTTACTCGCAATTTTTTTCTGATTTTATAAAGGCAAACAAAAAATCAGACTAAAGTGTGAAGAATATCCTGTCATTATAAATGCAGACATCCATTAACCAGTATGTACTTTCTGATGCCTCATAAACAGGTTTCCCTTTGTTAGGCTGTCCTAAGTGATGATTGCTTAACAAAGATTAATGATCAAACATCAGTTGGATGTCTAACCTCCCGTTTTTAATAAGCTTGTCTACATCTGTTAGACTCTAAATTGACATGTTACCATAATCCCCATAATCTGACTGCTAACTATTTGTATAACGGTAAAAAATCAATACTAACAATCAAACCACAAAGTTAGTTGTGAATAAACCAGAACTGTACACATATAGCCAGGTGGCCAATCAATTTCAGCCACTGCAATTTTCTTTGTGATGGCAGAAAAAGACCAGGGTCTACAGTACTTTCTTAAGTCAAGAAATAACATTTCATCTAACAAAGGAAATCAATAATTCCCAGTCTGTTTTTAAACTGGTGGGAGGCCAACAATTAATTTTTAAAATGACAAGGGCTGTCCATTGTTGGATGAGTTATTCTGTAAAGGGAGAGAGCAATTACTATAAACATCTTTGACTCTTTTATTTGGTGTTTGACATCAAGTGTTTCAGACCAAAGTCCCGTGGACTTCAGTGACTGGAAAGCAAAAACCAAAGTCCAGTTTTATTAAATGCAGGTTGAAATTTGTATAATGGAAAGACATGCATTGATCAGGAAATGCGCCCCAGTGAGCAGATTCTGTGAAAGCTTTGAAACCAAACAAAAACAATTTTCTTTATATATATTTTTATATATATTTAATTTACATTCAGCAATTTAAAAAGCCAAGATATTAATTAAAATCATAAAATCATTGGCCTATTTTAGTCTTTAAAGCATTGATACTGAGGAGGTTTCGCATGCCGGACGGATATGCATACATTTAGCCTTCCGTAACTTACTTACGCGTAGCAAGCATGATATCGGTGCCGTCTGCACGTATAGCGGATAGCAAGTGGCGTCATAATGACGACGTATCCGTCCCACTAAACGTATCCAATCGCATGCGAAACCATCCTATTGTAATACTGGAGGTATAATAAACCGAAAATAACGAACCGAAAAAAAACGAAGGCCAATATTTAGAACGAGAATGAAACCCAATACATAAATAAATAAGTGCAGTTTACTCAATTTCTTTTTCGACAATTTAGATAATCAGAAAGTGAAATTTTGTTACACCAGGAAACAGCCTTGAATCCTAACAATTTATCAGTCTCAATTCATTTATACCACTTCGTGACCTGGCCCAGATCTGCAAATATCATTATAATATCATTCAATATAGGCTCAGTTGATGCACTCCTGTCGCTGCCCATCAATTTGTAATTTAATGTTTGATGCCACCAATGAAGTGCAATGTGTCTCGAGTCGCATGAAAAATGTTTGAGGAAATCTCTTTGGTGTCAATATTTTTTTAATATATTTTTGTTGTCCGTTAGTAGGTCAACATGAATTTAAATCTCTTCTGCTGAGTTGATGACCATATCATCTTAAGTACTTTACTTGTTTTATTCTTGCCCTTATAGCAAACTGGCTCCAGACGTTTTCATTTAAAGGTGATTTTTTTAAATTTTTAGAACAATCTGTTCATCCTGATTAGTTGTCAACCTCAGGCCTAATAATGAAGGCAAAAGAAGCAATTGTCTGTTGCACCCTTGTTTCTAGGTACCCCCTTTAAATCTTCCAATAAGAATTTACAATGTTCTCCTCTTAAGAGTGCCTTTGCCCTTTCAAAAACGAAGCATCGATATTTACACTTTATTCCAATTCCAGAAAGATATGTGGAAACTTTTTGGCTAAAACTCACACAAGGAAAACAAAACTCCCTTCCTGAAGAAACTGAAACCGTGGTTCCATGGTAAGCAATATTGTCACAGAGATAGCAGGAAAAGCTTTGTTATCTGGATGGGAAGCAAGATCAACAGTAATTCCACCATGAGCAGAATGCATTTAGCGATACTGGTTGTGGTATTATGGTATACAGGATATCCGTTGTGTGTTGTGGTGTGTGGTACTCAGGCTGTGCCCAGTTTGACTGTAATACCAAAACTAGAAGGTCAACTTTATCCATGGTACAGGGCCACTAACAGCTGCCTGACTTGTAGTACATGTAGAACACACTCCATGTAGAGTACAGTAGAGAGAAAACAGTGTACAGCTTTACACACAAAGTGACTACAGGACAATTCAATCTCCACAAATCAGAAGGCATGGTGCCATGGATGTAAATTTTTCTATCAATCAGTCTTTTGTTCTGCTGAACACATGCATTGTAAGTCAACTCTGAAGACAAAAGTGGAAAGACCTCTTCATCCTAATAATTTTTACATTTTATTTCACATTTTAGGCTCTGTACCGAGATAAAATATTTTCTGACAACTGGACTACATGCTCAACTCTCAGCATGCCTCACATTTCAATGCATTTAAAGAAATTTACAAAATGTATAGAGAAAAAGGTAGAAACTAAACAGGGATATCAAGGAGTTGAGGAAAACATAATATAGATGGAAGGTAATGCTGGATTTGCTGTAGGGCAGGATTTCCAGAATTTTTGTTTAGATAACTCCTCTTTTTTAATTGCCTAATGCAATCAGCTTTAAACATTTCAAAAATATGAAACGCTGATTTCAATCAAAATTGTATCCTAGCGATTTAAATTAAAACTGTATCTACATGAATTGAAATTTGGACTGAAGCTTTATTAAAAATACTCCCAACCAAATTAATCCTAATTAATAGTGTACCAGGAGAGCTGCATTTACTTCCTACCAACCTAGACATAGCAGTTACTGCAAAACCTTTATTTCACAGCATCCACCCACCCTGCAGTTTCCAGGGTCCTGCCACAATGAAATGAAATTCTAGAGAGTAGCCAAGTTTCACCCGAAGCTACTAGAATCCAGATTTGTTTTCTCAATCCCCACAAGCAACCTTAACTCTAGTAATCTGCATGTTTTGACAACTGTAACAATATTTCAAATCTCTTGTGGGCTTTAATTGTTCAGGTTAGTTGTTCGACAATTTAAACTACATTTATGTGCAAGCTACAAAACCTGCACACAAATTAATATTGATTGTGTCCCTTAGCAAGTGGGAACACAACTTTAACAGTGAATACTAACCATGTCTTCGGGATGTTTATTGCAATTTCCGAAGAAAATTTCTAATTTCTTTCTCCCCCCCGTCCATTTTTTTCTAGTTAATTTTTGTTCTTCTCTTCTTCTTGTCCTTACATGTTTCTAGCCAGAAGGTGAAACAGCAGGTGTATACGCCTAAGATCCAAAATGTGTCGGGGAGGAAAAAACAAGAGATGTTTACCACTTATCGCGCTTTAGTTTGAATGACATCCCTGGCTGGCTGGCACAGGGGGAGAACGTGTTTTAAAACACAAAACATCCACTGTATTTAAAAAGCCATAAGCTATTATTCCATCAATGCATAATTCATTGTGTCGAAAGAACGTTGAACGGTAGAAGAGGCTTCTTGGATTCAAATTCACCCAAGTCCACGACAACACATTCAAATTATTTAGGCAACTTTTAATGCAACAACAAGATGCTGATGTTTGAGCCAGTTAACCATTGAGGAATTTCAAAACTATTATGAAAACAATTTTATATATCAGCCAATATACATCAAAGACTTAGTATCAACTGTTGTCCAAAATGTATTTTCAATTAAAGAAAATAAATATATTTTTATGTATTAAAGGACCAACTAAAAGTGATTTATTTTTGATAGAAAAAAAATGTTCACTTTGGTTTTGGGGATGAAGAAATATTAATGTTGTTTTACTCGAACACAGATGTGTGTTAAGCACTTGTATATAAATTTGGTCACTATTTTTGCCTAGTTGCTTGAGCATCTAAATGATAAGGAATACTCATTAGTTATCTTTGAAAACGGCCCTAAGCAAGTGCATAATTTTATCCTTAAGAAACAATTTGGCAATGACGAAAAAAACAAAGAATACTAATTGTAAAATTACATCAAATAACATTGCTGTTTTTAACAATAAAACTTCAGAGTCCTGAATGTAAATAGTCATCATCTTGAAGACTTAGGAGGAATGAGAAATGAAACCGAGGCCAAGTCTATGTACATGTCTGTACTGTTACAAGAATTGTCTCTGAAAAATAATCCATTGACCGTACTAATTTCATTTTCCCCCAAAACCAGTTGAACCATCAGACTGTCTCTAATTTGCATTTGTTTTTCTAGGCCAAAAGGTCAAAGCTGCCAAACAGAACAAGTGGGGTTGGATGGCAGACATCCGCTGGCAGGTTCTTGGATGTTATTTGAGGAACACAGTAAAATGAGTCCAGAAAGTATTGATTAGAGCAATATCTTTCTCTATGCTGTACACCTACAGGCTGGCCATAAATCAATTGTGATACACTGAGAACAACCAAAGCACAACAGTACATGTGCTACACTGTTTTCTCACAGTGTCACATTTCATAATTAGTGGATGCAACTGTCTCCGCAGACTATGAAAATCAAAACTGCTGTATCTTCGGATCCCCCCTAGGCTACCAGAAAGCCCTCCTATGTTGCGATTTATCATCAGGACTGAAATCAGGTGATTTAAATGTTAATCTTATCTTTTAAGGTAGATTAACATCAGAAATAATACTTCTAACTTGTACCTGTAACTGAACTTACAGGTACTTCACACAGCTGATAAGTTTAAAGAAATAATTTGTCTCACTTTCAACCCCCCCCCCCAACAAAATTATGTATAATTGCCTATTGATTAAAACATTTTATAAATGTTTATATATGTCCAAGACAGCTAATCATTTATAGAAGCAATTTATTCTGGCTTTGTACAATACAATTTCGAAGGATTTGGCAATTCAGCTCGGCTTATTAAAATGTTTGATTGAATTAGAATAATTTGCCTGACAAAATTCTGTTTTGATTACTGGCGGTTCACAACAAAAGGTGACTTTTTCTCTAAAAATACTTGACTTTAAAAAAAAATCACAATTGCAACCCAGCAGCACTCGGGGTAGTTTTGGAGTTGAAAACATGAATGTGAAAAACATTCACCCAAATTATAAAAACACTCGCACAAAAAGCACGTATTAAGCCATAGACAGCAGCAGTCAGATTTACATTGCTGACAAGCTGCATGCCCATATTTTGCAGCTAAAGTTCATAGTCCTCAAAAAGCTTTTTTTCTTCTATTTTGTAAAGGTTTTTTGTACCAATTTCCCTCTATCATTGAACTTTGCTATGTGTTTTTGTGTAGCTTACTAACGGAAAGGATTTGCCTGCACGATACTTAGAGCATCACCGGATGCCCAAACAGGAAGAACTCTGAGAAAAAAAAAAACATCAACCATCACCACTATCCAACAGATCAAACTTTCCAGTCTGTTAAAACATCATTGATACTCATGGACTATCAAAACTAAACTGAACAATGATTTCTCATGTAAAGTATAGCAGAGTCAGGCTTCCCAAAATTTGCATTGCTTTGTTCCCTGATTTATAAAATTGAGTCTTGAAGTTGCATACACTATAACTATGGCTGTCTGGGATCTTTTGGACACCCTGTTTTTAGACACCCTATTTTATCCGTCATGTACATGTAAGTGAACAATTTGGACACCCAGTTTTTTAATTTCCAGCAAATGTTGACACCCTTTTTAGCAAATCCTTACTAAAACCTTGACTTTACATAAAAATTTCCATCACTGTTTTATTCTAGAGACCCACTAATCAAACAATACAAGCTACAGAACCAACAATTTCACTTTGAAACAAGCACTGAATGTAATCATCGCCATTTACATAACAAGGATACAGCTCAGAAATTTTTTCAATTATCCTAGATTTCTGGCATACCAAATAATACTATTTTGTCAAAAAAATACAACCCATAAAGCTTTGTTTTTGAAAGGGCAAGGGCACGTCTTAGCGGATTTCTGTTTGAACATTACAAGGGACACAGAAACAAATTGTAGCCATTGTCTCCGTTATCAGCCTTGATGGCTACTCTAATTTTGATTTAAGATAATAAGTTTGCACCATCTTAAACACGCCTTGGCATTAGGCTTCAATAAATCTTAGTTATTTTCCCCTCAAAACATGACAAATTAGAATCATATGCCACATCTTCAAAGAAAAATATAACAGACAAAAGCACCAGAATATATTTAGAAAAGTGACCTTGCGTTTATCCCACATTTATCCCATCCATTTAATATCACAATCACCTAAGTCTAGGCAATCAGCAAAATACATCCATTTAAATATATTTTGAGTCTGCATGCATATTGCCGGAATATTCCAGTATTCAAAACGTTGTGGTTAATTGTGTCATGAACAGTTTTGATTGTTATTCACAGACACAGAAAAGGAAAAAAATTAAAAAACAAGGGCAATAGAAACCATGTTGACGTTTTTAATATTTTGGTGTTTCCATTTTTTTCTTCCAAACAACATCCTGAGAAACCATGTTGACGTCTTTAATATTTTGGTGTTTCCAATTTTCTTTTTCAAATAACATCCTGATCATTTGAATTGGTTTTTCCTTTTTTGGGGTCCACATAGTACAATACACTGGCGGACAATACCGCTTTAACCTCCACCAGAACATGTTAGCTTTACAAATTATATTGCTTTATCACTCACTAACAAAAGCATAATCTTTTGTGATGCCGGGCCTAGCAGTTGCCATAGCAGTGGATGATGTCATAACGCCAGCAGTTTTATGTTTAAGCTGAGACTACTGCGACAGGCTATATCGATGCCAAAAGTAAAGCTCAAAATAAAAATGAGTCTTTGCGATATTTCTCTACCATCTGTAGGAAGCACGTATATCCTCAGATGTTGAAAACATATGGGGAATGCATCCTAACTTGCCCTGGGTGATCAAAATCTGCACACAGAACCTCAAATCCAGACAGCCATTTATTTTATGAGGTAATCCTCCACACACTTTATGTGATAAACATGACATCTGACTAACTTCTACATGTACATGCTCGGGTTTTGAAGGGCGACCTAATTTAATGTACAATTATTCCATTATGTCCATGGAATAATGTTCTGTTATAATGATAAACATGGCCAAGTGGTTGCAAAGCCTTGATGTTTTCCCTTCTCAAAATTGTTTTCTACCATTTTAATTTTAAACTTGATTTCTGTTATCAGTTATTTCCTTTGACCTATCCACTGATACCAATACAAATAAAATCTATCACTTTGTAAACAATGATTGTTCTAAAAAGGCCTACAAAGATACTAATTTCAATTACACTAATGAAGTTTCTTATTTACCTGTGATTTTGTCCCGGATGAGTTTACAGGACTCGATGTCTCCAAATTTTCCGAAGAGTGAACGCATTTCATCCTGTGACATATGCTGTGGCAGATAGTTGACAATGAGATTTGTCTTACTGTCTTCATTATTGTTGTTATTGTTGGGTTTGGCCATTACACCATTCTGCATCTGACTAGGTCCGTCCATCATTGTGCCTGGTGGTAGTCTGTTTATAAAAAATAATAATATAAAAACGACAATGGTTAATAAAAATCAACAAATGTAAAAACCAAATGGCGAGGTATTTGTTTACCATTTTTGTTCTCTACACCACGCACATGTAAAGCATACCACAGTTCAATTTCATAAAGACGCTTATTTTTAACAGAAAATAAACAGGATACCAGTTACAGATTGTACATGTGACAGTATTTTAGCTGTACCTCATTCTGTTAAGCATTGTGCTTAGCTACTTGTGTTTAAAAGCAGCTCTATGAAATTTGGCACATGTCGGAATCCCAAAACAGTCAATCTAGAAAGCCAGTCAATCCAGTAAGCCACAGCAACTATGTTAGTCATTCATTCTTTTTAAGTTATTCAATTACGGACTTCTATGTCTTCGTCCAGTCTAGGGCCCAGCTGGTCATCTATTTTGAAGCTTTACAATATAATTAAAAACAAGGACAACAATCAAAAGGGAATTAAAACTCTTTTGTGAGTCTACATCTATTAAGTGATGTTTACAGAAACATCCGTTCTTAATCAATCGCAGGAAAAACAAACCACTTGGACTTTCTTACATTTTAGCGACTACTATTCCCTGACCTACCACTACCAGTCCTATTCTGAAATTGCATGTCATCGAAAAGAGAACTCTTTTTTTAATGGCCTCACTTCCTATACCTTTAAACATATTTTATTCCTGTGTCTCCATGGTTTCAGCCTATTTTGAATCTATTCTACACCATGTTTTTGTTCTTTAAATGTTTTTATTTTTGAACACAGTCACTCAAACGTTATACTCCATCAGTCAGATCAAAAACTAGGCCTCTTCTAATGACATTTCTATTTGTGCAATTTGCCGCATTGTTTAACAACTTTACAATAATCTAATTCAGAAGCAATTCATTGGACACTATCATAGAAGGTTCCTAATAACATTGAATGTGCCGTGGTTATTAGAGAAAAATTCGTCACTCACTCAACTACGGCGTAAAATCTTGAAATGTTTCTAATTGTGGGATTTTTTCACAACAATACTATCCATTCTTACATCTCAGAATGGACATGGTCAGACCTTGAATTTTCTTAAAGTCAGTTCAGGAGGAATATCTTACGAGCATTGGGTTTGCATTTGAACTACTTCTTTTTATACCAACAACCTTTATGTAGCTATAATCAGGGGTGAGAATCATTGCTGCAGGTCTGACTCTAGGATCAGAATTATCAGGAAGCATACTGAAATGACATTTCCACATTTGGGTGAACCTAGTTGGAGTTTCTAGGAAAAATTATCCTCAGGAAGAGCAGTGAGAGAAACAGGTAAAGAAAAGATAATATCTGCTCTTGTTTTTACCAAGATCTAAGCAAATATATAGATTCAAAATGAAATTCTTAACATTTCTCATCCCGGTAAAATGTACTGATTCACAGTTTTACCTAGAACTGGTACATGGGATAAACTGTGTATCAAAATTGTTCACTTTTAATACACTAATATGTAAATGACACACAAATCAGGGTGTCCAAAATTAATACAGGATGTCCAAAAGACTAATGAGCTAAAAGTCATGTACATTACATGTAAGGTTGCTGACTACAATGTATCACCACTAAGTTTTGTTGAAAGAATGAATATGTTTATTTTAGAAATCAAACATGCTTAGCAATAATTTCATTCTCAGCAAAGCAACTCTGACACGGCAATCGGCTTTAGTCTGCACTTCTGTTTGAAAGTAATAACAGTTAATCTCCTGTTGTGGGCAGTCAAGGACTCTTTGAAGCAGTGTAGTACACTTAATAGTACAACATGTACCTCGATCCCTCAATATGCTGAGTTCGTTTTCAATGATTTACTGGCTACAATCAGCAACTTTTAGGATTTCAAGTATCATGTACATGTATTACACTTGATAATGATCTCCTGACTCTTTGAATGACAAGGAGGCGGTTTTAATCACAGATCATGAAAGAAATGTAATGAGAATCAGACATTTTTGAGCCGGATTGGGAAAGGAGGTTTCATTAAAAGATCCTTGACCATGTAATTATTCATCATGGTATTGCAATCTAGTTAGAAGTAATGCTTATAAAGACATAACGTTGCAAATACTTGTATTAAATAGAGATTGAGTTTCCAATTGTTTGTTTTGGTCTCTTCTTCATGAAGAATATCAAACTCCCTCTTTCAGAATCATCCATGAAGTGTGCATGAATGTAAATTACCAACAAAGTCTAACAAAAATTGTATGTACAACGAGCAGCGTTTCTCTGCGCTTAGCAAGTTTGGATGCATTTGGCCCCGATTCCAACTGCATGCTTTCACCAAGTGGTTAAATTGGGCAAAAATTCTTCGCAATAAGCCTTTCATTCTATCCCTATAATTGCCAATTATCCCTGATGTAATGGAAGTGTTACATCATAAGTAGTCGTTATCAACACTGATTGCAGGTATCTGATAACAAAAAAGCAGTCTAGTATTTGTTTGATTTGCTGGTATTGAAATTAAAGCGGATTGGATAAAGGTGAAATCTGTTCGCTCTGATTTAAAAAAAATAGATTCAAATAATCACTAGAAAAAATAGTCACTGCACTTTTGTGGATATTAAATAACTAATTTTAAAAGCAAAGATGTTTTCAAAAAGAATTAAATTAGCTTTTGATAACACTCAAAATGTGACTTTTTAAAGCAAGTACACATTGCCTAAATTCATCAACTTCAGAACAGTGTAGGGTATCCATCAATATTTGGGTTTATATTTTAGAACAGTGGTTTAAGGCAGTGAGTGTCATATTACACTTTGCCAGCTCCCTTTTTTAAAATTCAAAGCAGAACTAGGTTAACCCGATTTAAAAAGAAAAAAACAGTAAGTCTCAGAGGTTAGACTGATAAATAACGACCGGATATTATTCCAGAGGAGTCATTGTGAGTGATCTTAGCAGAATTGATCCCAGTCTAAAAGCCTGCTTATTTATGTGCTGAGATTAACAGACTAAATCTATTTTTACTTAGTAGTCCTTCATCATCGCACTTAGCATGAACCGACCCGCGTTGAATCATCATGTTCACTGACACAGTTTAATTGTCAACATGCCCTACGGATTCATTCAAAACAGGTCAGCATATTGAGCGGGTCGTGGTGGCAGGAAACACAAAGCGTATTCCTCAGCACGTCTTGGGCTTCCTACAGTGCAGAATATGCAGCAGCGTACACACAGTGTCTGCTCAGATTACAGTGTTAAACAACTCAAACAAGCACTGCTAGGCATTTTGTAAAATTAACATTTTCTCCTTCCATGTCAAGATGAAATGCTTCTCAAATTAAATTTAATTTAATCGTGGAAATTACTTGCGTAGCAAATTATGGGAAAGGTATGTTGATGAAAAAATAACAACTGTTACAAACATGAAGAAAATGTTTCGGAAACGCCAATAATTCATCTCAATTTTATGATGATCTTGAACTGCATTGCAAAATTTAGTAATGAATGCATCACAAGTAAAAACTATTGTTTTGAAACTAAAATTTGTTAATGGTAGTTGTATTTAATGATAATAGATTCTGCAGTTTCTTTCAATTAAGAAATCAAATCTTAAATTTCTGGAGCTAAATTAAATTTTTACTCTTTAATGGATGGAAACTTATGCTCCTGCAAAACAGTGATTTTAAAAAATAAATAAATATTAAACTTCTTTCATGTATTTTGCTTGAAAGTAGAGGAAATTGATTTTATTTCACAAGATCAATATCCGCAAGTTCTGATTAAATATGACTGTCTTGTAAGCAGATGGCTAGATTCTTAAAAGGTCAACTATTTTGTGTCCAGATGTCAATTCACTTAAAAGAAAAAGGGTCAATGTTGGATATGGAATTGGCAACAAGAACCATCAAAACAATCTATGGTTTCTTAAAAGCACTGTTTTCTCTTTTATAAAAGGAGAGGACACTACCTTCACTTACTCATTTCTTCACAACTGATAAAAACAAATCCAGTTACTATTTTTTCTTTTTCTTTTTCAAGATGCCAAATTTAATATCAAGAATTGATTCACCTTTTGAATTAATTCTATTTAAATCGACATCTACAAAGTTGAGTATTCACCAAGATCCAGACATACCCCATCTTCAAGATAACACGAAATCTAGAGGGATGCTAACTGGCATTCAATGTGTTTCCCTTAGCGAACATAGTTCACTGCCTACAGCACACAGACATGTACTAAATGAAGCATGTCCATATATGACCTGGTTTGCCGCCAGCTTGCTTGTACATGACCCTGTAGTCATGCCATTGAACACTGAGATGTCTTGGAAAATATGATCCGAGATGGATAAATTGAACCTTCGCACAACCAAGAAATTATTTATTGTGTCTGTCGGAGATAGCCATGAAATATTTGTAGCTTACAAATATCAGAGTGCAGCAAAACATTTGATGGAGTGTGGCTCTGTTGTCTACCTTGTTACGCTCGTTAAATAAAATCTTACGTCCAGGGATGGCTAGTATTTAAAAAAAATTATTGGTTAATTCTAGGCAGGCTAACAAACATATTTTTCTTTCAAAAACACCCTCAAAAGTAAAAATTACTAAGAAATAATAATTTTCAATATCTGCCAAATGATGCCATTTCTGGGAAAATTTAAGAAACCATTTTGTCTGATCTGGAATCAAAAGAACATTGGTAACGTCATTCTAATAATCAAGTGCAATCCATATTGTTCGCGTACAATGCTCAAGACTCTACTCAAGACTCTATACAGCCCTTTAGTAGCTGTACCAAACAGTGACAATCATATCGAGATTATATGAGAAGAAAAAAACACCACATACATTAAATGCCCACCAGCCATGGTTGCCCCAGAACACATCCAAAATTAGGCCACGCTCGGTAAATGCACTCAATTTCTTCCTAAAATAACTGCAGATTGCTCCATCAATGGCAGCCGTTCGCCAATATTATTGAATTTGCCTTGGTTATTGGCTCAGCGCAGGCTGGACAATGCCAGTACAGCCAGCAACCACAAAGGAACCCTCTGCTTTCTTTGTTTACTAGTCTGGCCCTCCCTAGGCTGGTCATAGTATTAAGCCGGGTTCTCCCTCCTATGATGATGTTAGGAGGAAATTATAATTAGAAAAAAAACATCCAGTGGGTACTGGGATGTTGATGGAATGAAATAAGCATGAGGAGATGGTATAGACCGATTCCTTTAAAAGCTAGGATGAATGTTTGGATTAAATTAAAACGGGATGAATTCTGCACATGCAATGAACCAAAATATTGCAGCGAGTTATAGTGCAGGTCTACTCTTTCAACCTTTGATGTGCATTTAAAGTCAAGGGTTGTAAGAAATTTATAATTTGTTTTAAGAACGTGCAATTTTCCTTGTGATTTGACATGAAATAATCTCAAGAAACTGTGTTGATTGTAATGTTGTTTTTATCAATAAACAGGACCCACTTTGTAAGAATTCTGGCTTCCAAAAAATCTACACCCAAAGGGACTGCTAAAATTATCATGTATCATACAAAATAAATGCATATTAATTTAAAATGTTTGCCACTTTAAAAGATCAATTTGTCTGATGTGTTCTCATTAGGCCTTCATGTAATTCTTCTTGATTAAGAAACCAAATGTTTCTTAATGAGACTTCAATTTTGCAATGTTGATTGGGGGGGGGGGGGGGGGCGGAATTCGCGTGAGTGAAAGAGAATATTTACGTATCTCATACATTTATGGGTAATACCTTGATACTCAACAGAAATGAAATTTATCTACCAGATTAATCATAGTTTTGTTTTAAATCACAGATAATAAATACTCAGTGAAGTATTATAGTCAATTGTTTTTTGTTTTTTTATATGTAAAAGCAAGCCGCTACAGGCTACCTGGCTTATTTTGGGCCTTGCTTCCACGCGCTTTTAGTTTATTCTTTTTCTGTATTTTTCATACGTATGCATTTAAATGTAATTCTTTATTATTTGTAGTATGTAAATGTAAAATAAAATTTTCTCCATCAAGTACAAAGACAGGGAACCATTCACAAACAAAACATACTATTTCAATGGTATTTTTAGCTGGTAATCTGCTATTGCATCTTATATAGACCTCAATATCAAAGTTTGCAGATGTAAATAAAACTCAGTTCGGTATCAACAAACATACACTGGTCATGATAGTTGTGTACATAATACTCACAATGAATAAGTCAATATAATAATACACAAGAAAAACAACTAATTTGCATACTTACAAGGACATGAAAGGCAATATTAAATATTAATGTAAAATAACAACCACACACATGCTACACTGATGATGAAGTAATTTATGACTGGGGCATAAGAACAATAAATTATGCATGTCTTTTTTTTCCTTATCTGAAGCGAGGTGGTTCTAGTTCAATACTCAGAAACAACAAACACTGGTAATGATATTAAGTATGCCTCCTTGGCAGTCACTTCAAATTTTCCTTCAAATGTATTGAAAACACAACATTTGTCTTTAATAAACTTTGAATTAAGACCATTTGCTATGTCAGCAGTTTTAGAACGAGCACACCCTACTGAATGACGAATAACTCTTGAGATAGAATCAAAGAATTTTCAGACTGTTGGAATTGCATCTTACATCTGCAGCTTTCTGGAAATTGGAAACTAAACAAAACCTTTAAATCAACGAACAGGTTTGTAATGTTTGGCAAGCTACAAAAGTAAAACATTTTCTAAGGTCATCACATATTAGCTCATTTTTGTAATTCCATTGATGATTTTAAGCACAAACAAAGCATAATGGCAATAATGTTCATTTCATTTCATTAGAATTTGAAACCCACTGAAGCTTATTTCAGGTAAGTTTAATTTAAGTCAATGACTGTCAAATTAACGGCGGCAACAAACTGAAACTATTTTGTCAGACTTTTTGTGGTTTTTCCAAACACTTCTCAAGAAGTTCCACATAATTTTCCCTTAAAAGGCTTGCATGTATTCAGTGCATCAGGGTTCCAAATTAAAACTGGACGCAGACCTGAGGCCAGTTATTTTGACCTTTGGCTGGTACCAACTCCCCCCCCCCCCCATTTTTCAATTGACTAAAAAGGTATCTTTCTGTGAAATAAAAACATTAAGGTTGAAATGTTGACTTTTGAGTCTGGTAAATATCTTTCAATTGTGTTAAGTGTTGAATCATATTTAATATTGTAAGACAATGAGATTATCTCTTACTTTTTGTTCTTTTTATTTTAAATAAAACACATTATGTTTGCGAAACTGTATCACAGAGAGTTCTCCCTCATATTCTGGGCCCAATTTTATGAAGCTGCTTAAGCGCAAAAAGTAACCAAACACAACAAAATTGTGTTTACCAATAACAGAATATGGTTGGCAACTACATGTAAACAAAATGGCGCTATTTGTGACTGGTGGTCTCATGCTCATTTCAAAAAAAGTATTGAACAATATTTTTTCTTTTAAAAGCAGCGCTATGAAATGGATCTTGTGAAATAATTGTTGGTCTGAATGTTTATCAGGGGTCTTTTATAGATTTGTTCCTTCCTAAATTCAGCAGGCCTGTACACATACATGTACACACCAAGCTACAGCGTAGCTTGCAGCAGGATACACACATGTAGGGAAGGAAAACCAGTACAGGATGTTCATACCTTATAAGGCAACAAGGAAGAGGTCATGGCAACGCAATTCTTGTAAACACAGGAAGAGAAGGGACATTGCCACTGAATACCAGGGGGGGAGAGAACAAGGATATAGGGACCTCTATCTAGGGAAAGGTGTTGACAACTGATTAGACTAGGACCAGGCTGGTGAAGGGTCTTCAAGATGGAGATAAGACATCCAAATTGGACAATGTAAAAGAAACTTGGGATCTGAAGTTGTATGTGTATCCTTGATTGTAGAGACCCTTTGTATGGTAACTCAACACCAAACTGTGTGGACTTTGATGACAGAGTGGTAGGTCTGTTCCACTGATAAGCATTGCTTATTACGCATTGCTTATTAAGCATTTAAGTGCCTTTAATACAACTTACTAGGATAGGATCTTGAGTATTTGCGACCAGCAGGGTTTATTGTCTGAATAAATTTGAAACAATGAAAAGGTCTAACATTTTTATAAAGCATTCAGACCATAACAATGGCTAAAATTCTTTTTGGGGGTTATGTACAAGGTTCAAATTGATTTTTAATTGCCCCCTTCTCAAAGCTATACAAAATCACTTTAATGAAACAACAAATGACAGCAATAATAAAAAACAGTCTTTTTTAACGTTTTTCTTTTCTTTACCAAAATGTATGGCTCTTGAATTTTAAGCGTTTGAATAGGATAACTTTCTTTACTGTGGCACGAATTCATTACCAATTGGTATTTTTGACATGTTTGAATTAATTTACAAATTTTTAAGAATGGTCATTGTGTCTAAGAGCCGCACAACAAATTTTATTTGAGAATATTTTTTAATATGAGATGTGTCTACAGTGAGCTATGCATTTGTATGTTTTGGCAGCGGGTACCGCAACAATATAATAGATGTTAAATTTGCATCGGGATAAAGAATATTAATTTCGGCTTTTACCCATACACCGATGTGTGTTAGCAATGTATACTCAGTAATCATTTGTATACTGCTATTACTTCTCAAGTTTCCGCCCCATTTTTGTTTGCTCAAATAAATAACTAAATAAGAGCAAATTTAAAAATGATAGGCTCATGCATGTAACGCAATACACCATCTTAAACTGCCTTGCAACAATGACTAAATGTAACATATGGGAACATTTTCGTTCAACAATTCTGTACAACTGTCTGACAGTACTAACCATTTTTGTGTTTAAATACTGTTTAATCCAAAATAACAGCAAATCTTGCATGTATTCAAGCACATGATATTTTTCTTGTGTGAAATATTTCACAAGAGAAACTGCTCATTGCGACAAATGAAAAGGTTATCCTCCGTAATGTGTGCATGATTGAGTGCATCATAGTGCATTCCACATCAATATATACCTCTATACTGCTTAAAGGTTCACATGTAACGCTCCATGCAATGTCACCCTAGGTTGCCCAAATAAGCACACATGCCACAATTTATAGACAACAATGGGGGTCTTCTCTAACGTGGCCTTGTGTGTCTGGCTCTAACCCATCAGCCTCTTGATCTAGTTCATGATGATACTAATAAGATGAGTTTGGCAAGAGCTCATGTTCATCTACTCTAGGAGACTGCCATGATGTAATTGACTCCACGACCAATATGGCTACTATATGTACAACTAGAGATCCAACCTAGGCTGGAATACTCAGTTTACAGTGGGACATGAGAAACCATTACTTGTTTGTGTCTGAGGAATTCTAGCGAGCATAATCAATCTAGACAGGAGTGTTTGTTTCTAATGGAATACAATGACAGTGTAAATGATGCTATGGATAACATATCCAGCGATTGTATCCTACATTAGTAACCGCGACACTCGTTTTTCTGATCGTCGCCAATGTTGATTACTTTCAACCTCTATTGTGTACATTTTCAGTATCCCAGAGAGCATTAATGTCCTTGCAAATAAAATACAAAGTCCCTTACATTTATAAGGTTTTTTTTTTTAAATCTTATTTTTTGATATAATTTTGGGGATCAATGGTTTCTATGTACGCTGAATTATACTACATAAATTATGAGTAGATGATGGGGAGTCCAATATTATACAAAAATAATCAATTGCGCAAACCAATTAAAGGAAAAATAGACCCTTCAAAACCTGCCACAATCCATCCATTTGTATGAATTCCAATTCTTCAACGATGAAAGAAACCATGAGAGTAATCACTTAATCATTTTGATAATGGAGGGGAAGTCATATCTATAGAGCCTTGGCAACTGAAGCCAAGAAAATGCACAGGTGCGATGTGTGATTCAAGATCGTTTTATGGGGGGTTCAAAGTAAGTAATTGCCATGCCTGTCCTACTAATTGCAACACTTAACTAAGAGCTCTACTGTACAGTTTCCTTTCAGGGTATTTGGATAAGGGTGAATGAAATAACAGAACCATTTTATAGCCTACGAGCTAGTTACTGTGATATTTAGGTTGTTTTATAACATGCAATTAAAATGCACGCTTTCTGTGATACATTTAGGTTAATTGTCTTAGAAGTGGCGATTGTAAAAGCATGAATTTATCTTTTTATAGGCTACCTGGCAAATGAACAGATGTTTTTCAAAGATCAGACAAAAAGGGGAATTTCAGTTGCAGTAACTTGGGAGTTTTCCGTATACTGTTGGGACAACCCCGACATATTGACCTTTACTGGATGGATATTTTGAGTCCGATAAAATTTACATGCACTGAATGGATATGTTTTTGCCGAGCGGCCTAGCATCAAAATGGTCAATAATTCCCGAGTGTAAATCCTGATGTAAAAATAGGTTGCCACCCAAAGCAGTATGCAAGTAACATCTATTGTTAGGCCTAATAACAAATTATGATAAGTACTCATGTGTTCCTAATCCTATACTTTCCCGCTTGTACGTATTGAAAATTAAAGCTTAAAATTAATGTTGTGCCAAGAAGATTCTAGCATCAAGCCAACACAGTGACCACACTCTTGATGGTAAACCAATATTTGTTAAGTTCTTCATCAGCCAAGGCTGCAGTTCAATTTTGTAGCTTATTTCCTCAATGGGATTGCACTACACTGTGCACTGTGTTAGAAAATGGCCGCACACAGCAGCACACACACATAATATTTATCAACAAGAACTAGCTATACTACTACAGTACAGGCTATGCATCTAGCATAGAGAACAAGGCCTCTATGCAAGTACACAGTATTTGCTGGTTGTAATGGATGGCATTATAAACCAAACAGAATTGCCGCACCATCTAAGAAATAAATCAAGGTTTGGTTGGAACTGCAGGCATATGGAGACTAGTCAATCAGATTTAGAGTCTGAAAGGTTTTGTTGCCCTCCATATTTATTGTTGCAGGGACTTAATTTGGTCGGGTATATAGCCTTGAGTTGACTGTAGTAATAGTGGGAACTAATTGAAATGCAATTTAAAAACCAACATGCTTTGCCAACAGTGTCAAATAGACAGAGATAAAATATACTGAAACAAATGTTGGCAGGAAGCAAGAACAATACCAAACCAAGATTCTCCATAAGAATAGATTTTAAAGAAAATATTATATTATGATTAATGTGACTTCAGTTGAATAATAGTTGACTGGGATAATTATTACTAGCTAGCAATCTACCACTGGTATGTGCCTTAACAATAAACTACCACTAACATGGTGCTCCATTGGACAAATTACTTCCAATTCCTTTGTGTACAGCACACACTCTGGGACTATGTTTTGTTGGCCCACCAAACCTACCCCATTGTGTCATCAGCTGGAGTACCCCAGTTGTCCATATTGAGGGGCCACTGGACATAATGGGCGCTGAGCCAAGGATTAATGTGGCGCGTGCCGACCACGTGCGGCATAGGAGAGGCCAGACTTCTAATGCACTTAGCATGGGTCCAACTTGGGTTACTACAGTACGGTTACTGATTGACGTTTGAAGCGTGTATGCCTCGCGCCCAGTATGCAGGCTACATACAGAGGGGTCGTACGTGGTGGGGAAGTTAGCCCCAAAATAGTACCCCGCCGGCACGCGACCCCCTTTGCTTGCGCGGGTCGTGTCGTGTGGCACTTCAATGCATACTGCTGAGAACTTTGTCAAGGACAAAAGTCTCAACTAGCCAAATCAGCTGCTTCCTCAAGAAACAGCACCACAAGGAAATTGGTGTGGTTTGACTTTTAAGGCAATCTAATACAGTATACTTTGGGGGGGAAAGGAAGAAGGGGGCCCACTACAAAGTACAATGCTGGATTCAAAACAAGCCAACAGTAACACGTCTACGGAAATGTTTTTCCCACAGTGAATTTACGGCACTAGTCAAACATAAATTAAAAACATACCATGTCAAAATTTATCTAAAGGGACAGTGTTTTAAGTTGAACCCATGAAAGCTTTTAAGTTCTTGTTTTTCAAAACCTGTGAAATATATGCAGCAAACAATTTGCATTTGTTTTGTTAAAAAGAATTGCGTAGGAAGAGGTTCATTTCTGTTTAAGGCATCGGGCCTATATTTATCAGATTTGTATGTAGGCCCACCTACAAATCTATGGTCAGATAGGCTAGTCGTGCATGTTTATGAATATAAAAAAAACCATATTAAGTTGAACACACCACTGTGACATTTTAGGTGAGCTTACAATAACAGTTTAAATCCAAAAATGCCACTGGGTTTTTCCGAAAAATACACCACACGAGAGAAGGTTTGGTCCTCCCCGAGGGGAAAATGGTCTTTATCAAGCTGTCGAGCCTATACAAAAAAAAGTGATTTTTGTCTTTCATTTTTTAAGACACTTGTAACACAGGATTTCCTTCCCGAATTTGATAGACACGATAGTGGCCAAAATGTGTGTAAACTCTAGTCTAAACTCCAAGTCCAATGACGACTAAATCTAGGCTGGAAATTAGGCTACACGTTTTTTACAGATATTCAGTAAAATTTTGACGTTTGTTTCTTAGGCCTATCACAGCTAACTTAAATAAATTTACGATAAACTTTTAGCTATTCTAGGGCAGGTACAGTAAAACATAGTTACATCACATACAATGCCTTTTTTTAGCAGTAGGCCTAGGCCCTACGTACAACAATTCATAATTTTAACAGGAATGACAAATTGAAATTTCGGCTGGTGGACAAGGACAAACATGTCTACCCTCGGCCAAACGACGGTAGACCGTTACATGTTATTCAGTGAAAAACTGTTAAACTTAGCGTGTTTAACAAAGGGGCTTGACAAAGAACTGTGAAATACAGAGTTTTGAGTCTCTGAATACGCTGTTTGTTGTGCTTGTTGTTGTGGTGGGAAAAATGTTATCTTGAATAGAAACACGTGCTTACCTTCCTGATGTTGGATCCGAACCAGAATAGTCGTCCGAGGACCTACTAAACTCCGTGGACTGGTACACACAATTCATACGAGCAAAGGGTCAACTCTGACCAAGATTCAGTTTTATGTGCTAATCCGGAAAATGTCGCCGTGGTTTGTGTTATAAGTAGCGAAGAATTCGGCTCGCGAAAAAGGACCGAGTTGAACTGGAATTGTTGTGAGTCACTGTGACTGTACTACCGCAAGAAGACTGCTGGATGTTGAGATGACGAAGTACGGAGTAGCCGAGGCTGTAACGGGATGACCTCAGACTAAATAATGCTGAAAATACAAAAAATGTCCCTTTTATTCGAGCCCCCAAAACACTGCTGGATAAGCTCTAAAACTGCTCTAGACGGCTGACATAAAAATACCAGTTGCAAACGAATGGATAACTGCTTAAAAAGAGGTAAATTTTAGTACAACGAAATGACTTGTCAACTCCTACAGATGAACACAACACGTACGGATCTGAGTACCGAACAAAAATACAGACAACGTGCTACGAAGCCTTTATATCGTGCAGACTGGTCACCATCTGTCAGTCGGTGAATATCACTACGCTGCATAATTACCTGGTGATGTTGCGGTTTTGTCTTGAGCGTGTGTCGGTGATGTCTGGTGGTGTGTTTACGTCGGGAAATTTATGAATAATTCTTAAATCCAAATTTTAATTAGAGATTTCGGTGGTCTGCTTCGAATTCTTCGCAGACAAAGCTAACAGTTAAATCTTGTCACTGTTTTTTACCTCGTGGTGAACAATTCGCATGGAAATTATTCTGATTAAACATGGTTGTTGTGAGATGAGGTAGCATATGTTTAGATGAAGGAGGGGAGTAACTTTAAAATACACTGAAGATCTTGGCATTGTGTTGCTGACATTTTTATCAAATCTTCCCTTTTCTCTCTTTCTTAATTTAGTTCATAATGTGTTTGTAGAAAAGGGTGTTGTTGTATACATTATAAATAAATAGAAAATGTATACCAAAAAAAATGCACGTTTTGCTTATTTTGATTTATCATTAAGCAATTGTTTTGTTCCAATTGATTTGGTGCTGACTTCTTGTTATGACCTAAATTGTTTTCATTAATGTCATTAATACAGACCAACAAAATGTTAAAACCGGCCCATATGCTCTGTTTGAGATGCATTTCTTAAATCAGTCCTTCACACTTTGTCCAAGACCACGAGAATTTATGTCCTTATCTCCATTGTTATCCAAAGTTTAAGTTATTTACAGAGTAAAGAGTTAAAACTGTATTTTTAAGATGAAGCAATCTCATTTTTAAACAAAGGTTCAAACAAGTGGGTGTCTTATCGTCTGCATACAATTTTCATCCGGGGCGGCCATCGGATGAAAATCCAGCGAAAACCTCTTTATCTTGTTTAAAAAAAAAAAATCTACCATGTTTCCTTGTATGGTACAAACCATTGCTTCCAACCAAGGCCGGGTGTTAATCAAATTACTTTACTCTTCACGAACGGACAATTTGAGCCATTGTTAGTGGATGTATAGAGATTTGGCGAAAACTGACCACACTGCGTGTGTACATGACTTGACAGACCGATTAGTCACGTTTTGTTTTTACGATGAATGAGGGCGCACGTCATAAATAGCGGTAGTTCACAACCATCTATTTATTTTTTCATTCTTCTTTTCTGTATTTTAACACACGTGTGCTTGGTAGGCCAAAACAATAGTTTATTAATTTCAATTCTAGATCGTTTTGAACATGTATCCCTAAAGATGATTTATGATTATACTACTTGAGTTTTATTTATAACGGCCTTCTTTATTACTAGCTGTCTTTTGCACCGAGGGGTAAAAACATAGTTATGTGAAACCAGATTAAATAATACCAGTGACAACTTCAAGGTCATATAATTTAAATCACATGTAATGTTCGCTTTACACTGTTTTGTTGTAAGTTAGGGATTGTACAGTTTGTCTCTTTAAGCATCATGGATCAGAGGAGATGAACCTAAACTTTAGAAAACGTCTATGTGATCCGACTGCCCACTAAATTGGGATTTTTTTGTCCATTGGCAGGGGCCACTTGACCCGCGATTCACCTTTGCCCATAGTAAGTCTTCAATACAATCAAGCGTGAAGTTACTTTCATTGTTGCAATAATCGTTCTTTTAATGTAATACAATGTTGCGAATATGCATAGAATGTTAATAGTCGTCTAATGCAATCACAATTATTGTAGCCTCAGCAAGTGCGTGGAAGACGCGCTAGCTCGATTTTATTGACAGGTTTATAAAAGAGGACACATTTCAGAAGAAAGGTATATAAAGTGGGAGTATTATATAAAGACCAATTAATTACATTTCGGAAGCTAATGTGTTTGATACAAATAAATGCAAAGATTAGTGGGTTGTAAATGGCTCACTATAAGACAGGTGAATTTGGGTTTGCTACTCTTGGAACTAGTCAAAGAATGATCTTTGAAAAGGAGCAAATAATATGAACCCCTTTTTGAAATAACCCTGGCCGGGGGGGGGGGGGGGGTTATAACAAATGTATGGAATTCGGGCTTTCTTTCTTATTTTGAAATCGGGGCAAGATGGGTGGTTGTGACACTCCACTACCTAGCTTTGCGCATGGTTGTTGTTCGTGGTTGTTACACTACACACGTATGAAGCATTGTGCACGGTTATTTTATACATGCACACACTTTCCAGGATATTTTACTGGTGTCAAGATTATAAAAACAAAAAGATAAATAAAGTAGTAAATTGCTTACCAACAAAAAGACCTGTGGTATAATTACACGCCCCCCCCCCCCTTAAAAAAAATGAGGAAAAATATTAACTTAAAATCTGACTTGGTAACGAGCATAGCAGAGCTGTTGATAGTAGTATAAAACATTGTGGGAAACGACTCCCTCTGAAGTAATGTAGTGTGTTTTTTTTTAGAAAGAGGTAATTTCTCACTAAAATAATAAACAAACTTCTGGCTAGAAGTCTTTTGTTCCTATTTGAAAGCACACAAATTCGTCCCACAGGGGTGTTTTTTTCTTTCATAATTTTCTCGCAACTTCGATGACCGATTGAGCCAAAATTTGTACAGGCTTATTATTTTATGCAGTTGATGGGGTACACCAAGTGAGAAGACTGGTCTTTGACAGTGTACCTTCCCTTTAAAGGCATGAAGTTTTGACCCTTGCACTTCTTTTTTTGAAGGCTGAATGTTAAAATTACAACACAATATGTATGCAATTTCAATGTGTGTTGGGCTGCCGTTTTGTTTAGCCTCTGAGAAAGACTCTGCTACTCTAGTCGAAACGCATGCCGTTAACATATTCTGAAAAGTTACATTTTAGATTGGACACTATTGGTAATTGTCAAAATCCATTCTTCTTACTTAGTGTATCTCAACATATGCATAAAATAATAAACCTGTGAAAATTTGAACTCGATTAGTCGTCGGAGTTGCGAGATAACTATGAAAGAAAAAACACCCTTGTCACACGAAGTTGTGTGCTTTCAGATGCTTGATTTCGAGACCTCAAAGTCTAAACTTGAGGTCTCGAAATCAAATTCGTGGAAAATTACTTCTTTCTCGAAAACTACTTCAATGTCTCACAATGTTTTATACTATCAACCTCTCCCCATTACTCGTTACCAAGTGAGGTTGTGTGCTAATAATTATTTCGAGTAATTACCAATAGTGTCCACTGCCTTTAAAATAAAATACAAACAATATTACTTTAAAATCGTACCACTATGCCTATAGCCTTTAAAAATAAATATTCCAAAAGGTCAGTGTTTTTATAATGTAATTTGATAAAGTTACCCACTCAAGTGAGATCCAACCCATAACAACACAAAAAAGGTTTCTGCTAAACGTAAATTTACCAAATTTTTATGAGCTGTGAATTCCAGAATAACACGGGAAACAACATATTTCTGACATTCGAGACGTTTTTAGATCGTTTCCTATCACAGCCCTATACTTCCCACACCATTCGACACTATAAGGACACTCCACAATTAATTTGCATTCAAATATACGATGATAATAAAACATAAAAAGATGAGGCACTAATTAGAAATTAATATGTTTACAAAATGTATTTGTGTAGATTTGGCATTTTCAAATTTTTCTTGATTCTCTCTCACAATTACAAGTGCAAATTGAAGCAATTAAAATCTTAACATCAATCGAGCAGAATGGGTAAAATTGAAAGAGAAATTCCGTACCCATTTCGTTGTTTTACAAAGCTGTTTTTCTTTGCTCAACCCCAATTAAATGCTTATAAATGGTAGGCATGTACAATGCTTTACAGTTTACTTTGATAGCTGGCATTCCATAGCCTATTCATTTCCTTTCATTAAAAAAAACGGCTCAAGGTTGCATTGCTAACGAAAAACACTCACATAAAATCGTAAAAATCTACAAAAAATGGTAAAGACTATCACCGTATTTTATGTTATTGGTGGACCGTCAAATCAGTTCGTCCGGCCCGTTCACAGACACACTGGCAAGGCATGCAATGCTACCGTAGAACACCGTTGTCGTGACCGTGTTTCCACGTCAAATACCGTGGGGGAAACCTAGCGCGGTTCCGGTAGCTACACGGCCCCTCTGCTCGGTGCGCATAAAAGCCACACCGCTTGAGCCGCACACTTAAAACGTGTATAAAACCTAGTGCCCTAAAGCGGATATTTTTTTTACAATGAGGCAAATCAACCAAATGATTCTACATTGGACAAAAATAGTCTGTTGGTTTTTCTTCAGCCGAGGATTTGCCTAATAATTAAAAACATACATATTACTCTACTTTCTTTATAAAATGTTTTAAAATGCTATCTGTATTATTAAATTATTTAAAGACAGTGGACACTATTGGTAATTGTCAAAGACCAGTCTTCTCACCTGGTGTATCTCAACATATGCATAAAATAACAAACCAGTGAAAATTTGGGCTTAATCGGTCATCAAAGTTGCGAGATAATAATGAAAGAAAAACACCCTTGTCACACGAAGTTGTGTGCTTTCTGATGGTTAATTTCGAGACCTCAAATTCTAAACATGAGGTCTCGAAATCAAATTAGTGGAAAATTACTTCTTTCTCGAAAACTACGTCACTTCAGAGGGAGCTGTTTCTCACAATGTTTTATACTATCAACCTCTCCCCATTACTTGTAATCAAGAAAAGTTTTATGATGATAATTATTTTGAGTAATTACCAATAGTGTGCACTGCCTTTAAACAAACCTTTTGTCTTTACCTATAGGCACATTTAAATGTAGATTGTCCAAAGATTGAAATTTTAAAAACAAACCTATCATATAATATTGTGCTTCATTTAGTGACTAGCCCGTTTTCTTCTAGTAACTAAACTTAACTAAATAACGACCAAGTCACTCTATAAATTAATGGGTCATTAAAGATAACTTTGTCCTTTCAAATGGAAATGCATTTTTAAATTTTATTCGTATTATAAAAACCAACTAAATAAAGTAAACAATCAAATTCTCACCTTTTTGCCGAGACTGAGCGCAGACGACAACTTGTCACAACTTGTAAAAAATTCGGTAGGAATGGAAGGTGAATTGGTACTTTGCCAACAGCTTTGTTATGCAAATGAGGTGTATTGAACAAGGTGATTGGTTGTTTGCTAAACCGCAACAGGTGTGAGACGTTGGCACGCGACTTGAAGTGAAAAAAAAAAAAACAGTTCCGGACTTCGGGCTTGGATTAGCCTCCATAACCAAAGACAGTAAAGAAAAGAAAACGAAACCATCCAAAAGTACAACGCTATCATGAATGGGGTCGTATTCAATTTCTTGTTACCTTTTCACGTGCACATCTATGCAGTTTGTTCAGAGTTTGTCGATGTATAGTGAACGAGACAATGATAAATGCAAGACAAGTTCTCAAATAACATAATACCTGACCTAGTAGATACGGACATGGAGTTACCGCAGACCATCCAATACCTCACCATGCAATGCCTCAAATCCCACAGACAATTACAGCTTAGTATTTAAAACCAAAGTTCAACTGTTTACCCATTTTAAATTATTATGCAATGTATAATTAATTGAGATCATTATTACGCAAAGGTCTATATTATCTTTATTATGACAAATCTAACTAGGTTGTGGACAATTCCAATTGTTTCCCCCATAAAAAAATTGTTTAATGAGAAGGTTGGGTTTCCCAGAAATCCTATATAAGCAAACATATTGGTTATATTCAAGTGACTGGTTTCCGTGCTTAGCAGCCGCTGGTTGATTTATTCATATATAAAAAAAGATATTGTACTTTGTAAATGTAAATTTTCTGATAACAATACCAAAGATTAAGGACCGTCAAGTAGGAGATTCTAATTTCATATTAACAAAGCTAACAGCAAGTTGGCGAATATCAACATCGAAGTTGTTTAAATCTCGACGTGCACAGCGCTGTTTACGCACTTTCAAACACAACGGCTGTTGCATGGAAAAAACGGCTACACAAATAACAGCCGTTACTTAAAGCGGACTATCCAAGATGGCGGATAAACAACCGGACTCGGGTAAGAATAATTCTCTCAGCAAATAACGAGTTTTCTATGCTAAATATTTGACTGATTGTTAAAGTTTTAACAGATCCAAGTTCTTTATAGACTCATGATTACTTCTAATCTAAGTATGTGAGATAAAGAGGTGCATTATTTAGCGATCGGTGTGGGAAAATGTTTCCAAAGTAGAGATTTTTTTAGATTTTAGATCAGCTGATTGATTGACCGGTTTCTCTTCAAAACGTTGTCATTAGCAACAGGTTAGCAACTGCAATGCTATGAATGAATTATACTGAATAAATTTCTTTCATCTTGATCAACTCGATGTCTCCATTTATTATACATTTTGTTGACACGTAAATTTACATTTTGTTGGTTAATGTGTCAAAAATTAATGGTGTCAACAAACATTTTTTAATTAAAAAATCACTCAGCAGCCCAGCTCTGACTGAGCTCAGCACTCAGTGAAGCCACAATCAAAGCATCAAATACCACAAAGTCAGCAAGTGACTTCTTAATCTTTAGTTTCGATAATCGTAACCCTCCTCTGGATGATGGTTCAAGTGTTCTAAATTGATTCATGAACACATATTTGAATATAAAATCAAATCAAATCTGTGTTCTTAAGAATGAACACATTACTGACTGGAATACTGTGTCACGATTTTTGAAAGTGGTAACAATTTCGCAAATCTGGTCACAAGTCTGTCAAAAATGGGTTTGCTCATAACCCTCCGGTCTGCAAAAACGTCTGGACGATGGAGGGTTACTAATACTTTCAATTATGTAGCAACTTTAATTGAATAAATAAAGGAAAAGCCTCATGAACCTGTCCGGTTCTTTTTGTGTAGGCCTAATAGTATTATCACCATTTTTAACTTTTGTGTCTCATAGTCATATACTGTAGTTTCCTGCAGAAAAGACGCGTCTTAACCAACTTGCAAAGGTAAACAAAAATCATTACTGAATCCTATCTTCCGAGGAATCTTGTCTGATAAAAATTTATTCCGTTTTGATAATCACTGCGAGAAGTATTCAGTTATACTGTAAAAAAATACCTTTATTTCCAGGGTAGTTCTACTTGTTATGATTTAAAACCTGCGTTGTACATATTGCACAGTTTGCACGTAAGCTTTGACTAATGTACCAAAAACTAAATCACCGTCATACTGCAGCCAGCTATAAATAATACTAAAAAATAAATGTTGGGCACAATCTTAGAAAAGAAGGACTCTTTTGAAATTCGCACAAGCTGCTATTTTTTACTGCACAAACTTTCTCGATCTTCGGAAAAAGACCTCCTGATCAACTTACCGCAAATGTGATATAAGACTAATGTGCCGAAAAAGGTCACGGAAGAACTCCTTCGGCTTTGTTGGATATGGGACACAGAAGCGTTATATTTGTTACGAGCAAGATCTATTTAACAACTCTTCCATTAATCAAACAACCTGCTCTTTGTTTTAGGTATAGTACAATGAATGCTAATTGTCTTCATTCAAAACTGTGAAACTTAGGATTAAATAAACATAACTTGCGATTTCTACATCATGGTGTATCTTATTTGTACAGCGGCAACACTGGCCCTGACGATTCTCACAAATAGACGATTGCACTCGGCAATGCTTAAATAAATAGCCCACTACAAAAGTAATGTCTTCAAAAAGTCGCTGCCCAAAAATATGTCTGCTGTAGCTGTAGCTACGCCCGATGACTATATTCTAGAGGCACGATCAAACTCACGTCTTCTCAATCTTGATTTGAATATAATCTGCCCACTTTCCCGCTGTAACTCTTACTATACTCCAACTTGATCCACTTGTGCACGACTGTTGTCAATGCCAGACCCTGGCTACTATTGTGAATTTTAAACTTCTGTATACAAAGTGATTTCTTTCTCAAGCATGACAACCCCCAAAAGCAAATTTGCTGACTAACCATTCAGTGAAATCTAAAAGTAAAAGCAACTCAAATCTAAAAGTTACAAAAAGCTGCATGCTGCATACCTTGTGGTTTTCTTAGAAACTTATAATGGGTGATTATTAGTTTCAAAGAACTACTGAGCTACTGTGCTACACAATTGACTACCGTACTACTGGGTTTACACATGGAAAATAAACTTTTGCAGACTCTTCTATTATACAAAAAAGGGGTGTTGAGATAAAATTCTGACATTGGAATTGCACAGTTTGCACGTAAGCTTTTGACTAATGTACCGACCAAAAAACTAAATCACCGCCATACTGCAGCCAGCTATAAATAATACTAAAAAATAAATATTGGGCACAATCTTTGAAAAGAAGGACTCTTTTGAAATTCGCGCAAGCTGCCATTTTTTTACTGCACAAACTTTTTCGATCTTCGGAAAAAGACCTCCCCGTCAACTTACTGCGATTGTGATGTTAGGCTTTGTAGGATATGGGACGCAGAAGCGCTATATTTGTTCATATTCCACTCGCACTTGTGTGACAACTTGGTACTCTTACAGTACTGACATACATTGTATGATCTACGCTACAAAAATCTTTATTTGGAGAAAATTGCAGTTTAAGTTGCACTATTTTTTGAAAATGCTTTTTCTGAGTCTGTTTGGATTTTTTTTTTTAAAGGGAAGTTTCACGTTTGGTAATTATTTAAAACAAATACATATAAACTTAAACACTGACTTGGTAACGAGCATTGGAGAGCTGTTGATAGTATAAAACATTCTGAGAAACGGCTCCCTCTGAAGTAACATAGATTTTGAGAAAGAGGTAATTTTTTCTCTAAAATAATAAAAGACTTCTTGCCAGAAGTCTTTTATTCCTAGTTTGAAAGCACACAAATTTGTCCAACAAGGGTGATTTTTCTCTCATCATTTTCTCGCAACTTCGATGACCAATTTAGCTCAAATTTTCACAGGCTTGTTATTTTATGCTTATGATGGGATACACCAAGTGAGAAGACTGGTCTTTGACAATTATCAAACGTGTACCTTCCCTTTAAGACACAAATGAAGCTGACTTCTTCAATTGAACAGAATTGTCAATTAGGCCTATATGTTTTTTGTTCTCGCAACTGTTTTACTGAGTGATTAATTTCTCACCCACAGCTCTTTGTGAAGTTTTGCCCAAAGAGTTCTGCATACAAACCACTGCATATTGAGTAAGCTTTGTCAACTAGCGTGAAGTCGCAACTATTAATTGCGTGGTCAAGTCGTAACTACCATTTTCAAACGACTCGGTTAATCGCACTGCCAATGGCAACAATAGTCTTGACTGCTTGCTTGGTAAACCAATTGTGTCGCTCATGACGATCTACAACAACATATTTTATTTGTGAAACACAATCAGGCAACAGTGACACATTTCTTCAATCCTTTAAGCGTGACTTTTACTATATTGCACCTGTGGCAAACAATATACCGCAATGCATCATGGGAATGAAAAATTAGTTGCAACTAGTGCCGATGGCGCAACTATTTAAAGCCATTATACGCTTTCGGTAAACAGTATTGTCCAAGTCCCACACTTCGTGTATCACAACTTATATATAAAATAACAATCCTGTAGAAATTTAGGCTCAATCGGACATCGGAGTCGGGAGAAAATAACGGGAAAACCCACTCCTGTTTTCGCGCGTTTCGCAGTGTCATGACGTGTGTTTATAACAAATCCGTAATTCTCGCTAACGAGAATTTATATTGTTTTACCGTTTTCTCAAAAAGTAAAGCATTTCATGGACTAATATTTCAAGAGAAGTCTTTCACCATTACCTTCTGTAAACCCTGTAAATTATTTGTAAATCTGTGAACTTTTTGTTGTTGTTCTGTACCGAAAGGGTCCAATGCCTTTTAGGCGTGACTTGAGGCATGACTTGTTTCAATAGTCTCCCAGGCTTAGTACAAACCAATGCATATTCAGACCATCTAGGCCTATTGCAAAACGTCACTGTGTGGAAAATAGTTCGCTCCAAAGAGTCTGACAGATGAAACTGCATAAGTCATCTGTACGCGACTTTGGAACCCGAAATAGCGCTTTGTATATTGATCACAGGTAAAGTGGTTTATAATGAAAGGTCACTTCATGGAAACACAAAATGGAAAATCCATTGATTCGTTGTTCATACTAATTATTACTAAGTAAATTAACAGTACATGAGTATTTAAATAATTTGTATAAAAATTTTGTGATTTTTCACGGACAGGACCAGAGACAAATTAAACATGCTCTTAAGTTTATTTCCTAATGTTCAGCTGTTTTATTCAATTGTCTTTTACTTTCATCAAATGTCCCTTTGCCTTTTGATTTAAAGGCACTGGAAACATGGTACTTATAGTTAAATATATTTTAGGCGATCTATTGAATGGTATCAAACTTTGTGAGGAAACATAGTTTTTGAGAAAGAGGAAGTTTTAACTAAAATATTTGAATCTGAGAAAGACTTCAGGTCTGTGAAGTCTTTCTGAGGCATCTGAAAGCACGTACGCATTTTATTCAACAAGGGTGTTTTTTTTTTCGATATTTTTTTTGCCAACTTTGATGACCACATTAAAGCCATTGGACCCTTTCGGTACAGAAAAAAAAAAAAAGTTCACAGATTTACAAATAATTTACAGGGTTTACAGAAGGTAATGGTGAAAGACTTCTCTTGAAATATTAGTCCATGAAATGCTTTACTTTTTGAGAAAACGGTAAAACAATACAAATTCTCGTTAACGAGAATTACAGATTTGTTATAAACACATGTCATGACACGGCGAAACGCGCGAAAACAGGGAGTGGGTTTTCCCGTTATTTTCTCCCGACTCCGATGTCCGATTGAGCCTAAATTTCCAAAGGATTGTTATTTTATATATAAGTTGTGATACACAAAGTGTGGGACTTGGACAATACTGTTTACCGAAAGTGTATAATGGCTTTAACAAAATTTTCACAGATTAGGTCTATTTATTTTATGCATACATAATAAGATACGCCAAATGAAAATACTGGTCTTTGACAGTTACAAAAAGGTGTCCATGGCCTATAATAAGCAGACCCTGTTTTTCTGTCTTTATCAGCCGAACCCATGGAAAATGTTAAACAGCTACTTGAGCAGAATGTTTTGCTATTTTAACTTGTTTATAACGCATTTGTTCACCATTTAAATGTAGTTTTGACAATTTTTTTTGCAATTATTAAATAAAAAATAAGGCCCTAAACCTCAAGGTTTTGAAAAACTACATCGTAAAAACACTTCTGCTACCTCACCGCTGCAAAAAACGGCTACAAATTGGAGCTCCCAACTATGACGTAACATTATGCATATGCATTATGCAATCAGAGCTTTTCGAGAATCTTTCAGAAAAGCGCTGGATAAGGGTATTCAAATGATTGGTTTTTTACACAATTGAGATCCATTTATAGTCATATGACTCGATTTCCTCATTGATTGAATTTATTTTAAACGAAATTCAGCAAAGTTCATGACTTGACATTTTCGTTCAAGCAAGTCTTTAACACACTTCTGATGGTACACATAAAAAAAGTGTAAGTTAATAGACATCTGGCAGTACACAGAAATAAGAGACCACATTATTGGTTCTTCTCAGCCCAAATCAATTTTATTCATCACAATGTCAGTTCTCGGCAAAGTAAACTAGCTGCAAATTTAATTCACAATGACTCCTGGATCAATGTGCGTAGGCATTCCTTAAGGGGCAATTGGGACTAGACATGTACATCAACTTCCAATGGGGGGGGGGGGGGGGGGAGAAGGTAGGGGGAAGGCTGAAAGCAAAATCTTCCAGAATCTCAGAGACAGAATTAAAAGGACGGGGGTACAAGATTGGTTTCCGGGGAAAATCGCTAGAAAACTGCGTGGTAAGTTTCTCTCCCTCTGCACAAAAGGTAGCATATGGGACTAATGGTCTAAATTAGGGCCAATGTTACCCGAACGCAGAAGAAAGGGGAACAAAGTACAGCTATGTCAGGGCAAAAGCTAGCATGCAGATGCGCAAATATTGTGTGCCGATACGCGCAAATTGCGGCTGATACGCAAACAAAAAAGTAATAATTTTGTTCAATTATAATTTTTTTACTGAAGATCAAATTCACAAAAATAATTCAGATAAAACCATTTGGAAGCCCCAGATTGGACAGTAGACAACATTCTGAAGACCTCATTTTGATTTAGCATGCTCCGGGCAAACTTCCAAAATGTGGATCCAGAATCCCCCACAGTTCAGAAAACTCATTGGACACATTTTTATGATTTTCTTTATTTGAAACAGATTCCCACAATTTAATAGATTTGTAGGTTTTCTCTTATCACCGATGAACACGACCCACCTCATAAATCTGACTGGTTATAATTATAGTGGAAAATTGTTAATGGCACAGCCAGAATCATGGGTGCACATTTCAATTAGTGCAATTTATAAACAATAGTTTGAAACAACTGATGTAGCAGTTATCATAAAGTTAATCAACAATCGCTGTGTCAAGTACAAGATCTGGGCCCAAATTCAAGGCTCTGCTAACCGCTGAATTCTGCGCTAACAATCGCCATTCTAACGCCATTCTCCACTTGACGACAATTGCCAAATTTCTGCGCTAGCTGTGTAAGCCTAGAATGCCTAGAAACGTGGAGTATGTAAGCCAAAATTCCCTGCTAACCTGTGAAATACACTTGACGTAAGCACAGAATTCCCTGCTTCCGGAAGCGCTGATTCTTTGCTTATGGTAAGCAGAGCCATGAAATTGGACCACGCAAAGAATTACTCAATATTTATTTGTTCATGGTGTCTTTGTAACAAAAAGTGTTTTCATTGAGTTTGGATGTGCACAAAATGCACTTGTTTTTTGTTTGTCACATACGGACGGCTTTTAATCATAAAAAAAAAATAGCCTTGAAATTTCGTCCTTGGAAACGGGTCTGACATAAAAATGAGTTACCTCTGGACTCACAGTGGTCTTATTAAGTCGCACCTTGTTAGCAGTGCCGCTTCCTCTATGCTAGTAAATAATGTCAATTGTCGCGATGGTGGCTGGTGGAAATGAGAACTGGCGCCGGCGACGATGGGTTTGTGCCAACATCTGCCTGTATGAAGTGTGAATGCCGCCACTAACTTGAGAAATCATTTGTACTGTTAGTTGGTTCATGGTTGGAGACAAGGTGATTGATAAATAAAATCCGAGTAAAAACCACAACGACGGTCCGAGTAATTTGCAGTTTCATTTCTAAGGAATGTTACAACGGCTTTGTGCGTTGAGTGGGAGAAAATAGTGCCGCTATCAATTTTTTGTCGTTGTGTACTTTTATTATTGTGATTTTGTCTGTCTGCGGTTGTTTGTAATCACTGAACGATTTCCTTTGAAAGCAGAGCAAAATGCGTGACAAAAAGTTACATCAGTTGCTACGAAAACTCAGTGTCTGCTGCTCAGTGTTTAGTCTAAATACTTTGTTTTGCTAAACAAAAATTGCTGGACGAACCCGCTCCTTCTATAAATATATTTCATAAAGATGTAAAAGCAAAAAACAAACTTCTTGACAAATTTCTTTGCTAAGTGAACATTGAGTGGGGCACCAGTCACAGTAATGTAAACTTACTGTAATTTAGGTTGGTAGCTAAACTAGCTCAACCTGTGAAAATTTGAACTCAATTGGTCGCGAGAGAATAATGGAAGAAAAAACATCCTTGTCACACAAGTTGTGTGCTTTCAGCTGAGGTCTCGAATTCAATTCAAATATTTTAGTGAGAAATGACTTCTTTCTCATGAACTATGTTACTTCAGAGGGAGAAGTTTCTCACAATGTTTTATACTATCAACAGCTCCCCATTGCTCATTACCAAGGAAGTTTTTATGCTAACAATTATTTTGAGTAATTACCAATATTGTCCGGTGCCTTTAAGAAGTACATGCACACATATCTTGTACACTAAGGGAGAAGGTGTCGGCTAGGTGTGAGCTCACCACACATCAATTTACCATCACCATTTCCTTTCCTTTCTTCAAACCTGTCCAATCCCATCATCACATCGCACGTCAAAACACCGCGGCTCCCTCCAAAACGAAGCGTAATTACAGCATAGTGCGGGGAAGGGGCGTGTGTGACGCAAATGTACAGTGTTTGGTCTGGCGAGACCAAAATCAAATATCATTGTGTAAATTGTTAGCTGAGATGATGCAGACGGACGATATGGGTAGCTTCTATGAGCGTTGACCAATGAGAACACGCTCCGTTGATCAATTCACTTTGCTCGCTATGACTTCCTGTGTGCTTTGTCCGTAGCGTTATTACATTGATATAAATCAATCCAGATAGTTAGGGTCTGGCAACAAAACGCAATATCAAGAAAAAAGGAATGCTCAATTCCCAGACAGTGTTGCATTGAAATTGTCAGGTAGCACAGGTTTCTTGATTTTATTTGTGGGGGATTTTGTTCAATTTGGAGATAATCTTGCTTTTCATTACACAGGAAGCCTCGCTTGCGCTCGGTTTATTATTGTCATAATAACAAACTTATATGGTTTATTTTGAAGTTGACAACATTCATGAACTGTATAAAAAAACACCCCATAAAAGTAGCTCTTGGTTTGTAATTAATTTAGAAACGGTCTTGTTAGTGCAGGGGTTGGATTTCATAGCAGGTGGAGTGTCCAAATATTTTAGTAGGGAGTATTTCAACACTGCTGCTCACCTCTTTTCTTGTTTGCATCGTTCTTACCATATTACACAAGTACTAATGAAATTGTATTGGCTACTAGTTAAGTTTTGTACAATTTATATGATTCTTTTGTTAACTTTCTAAGCTCAAACATGTCAATCTCCTGGGGCCGGTTCACAAAGAGCTAGCTAAGATTGATCTTAACTGCAAGTCAATTGGAGTTGCTTTGTAAAGTATGGTGTCACAATACAAATCACAATGGTAATACTGACAAATTGTCTTGCGATGGATTTTATTGCTTTGTGAAATCAAGCCCTGCTTCAATTTATATGAACTTGTTCACCATTATTCCCCTACATCAAACAGTCATTGCTTTCAACTATATTAACACTTCATGCCAAATAACAACAGGCCTAATACTTCACGGGAGGCAGTTGCTTCCGTTGTCCACTGGCCATTGCCTTGGTGCCCCTTAAATGTTCAAATAGAAATTTACAGTTTCCTCTCATTTATCAAGGAGAAAATGCCTTGGTGTCCATGTTCTTGAAATGTTCCAAGAGAGAAATTTACAATCTCTCATTGAGGTGCCCTTTACCAAGGAGAAAATGCCTTGGTGCCCTTGCTCTTGAAATATTCAAATAGAGAAACTCACATTTCCTCATAGAGGTGTCCTTTATCATTGTGGAAATGCCTCGGTGCCCTTATCTTTACCCCAGGCTTCTAACACTCAGTGTATAACATGGGGGGAAAAGTGGGTCTACATTCAGAAGCAGCAGTACTCCTAAACAAACCAAAACAAGTAATTTGCATAGAGCAAGGACTTGCTCTATGATGGTACATGCATGCATCATAGAAATGACAGATAGAGAGATATTGAACGAACCACAATTTGTCAAATAAATAAAAAGTAGTTCTGTTAATTTTCTCATTAAAACAAAAATGATGACTAAACATTTACAAAAAAAATAAACAAAAGTCGTTTTGCTAAAAGAAAACACTGACTTTTTTGCAGCCTCTACAGAATATGTTACTTAAAAAATTTCTGCTTAGCAAAAGTAAGCAGGTACCAGTCACTTATTGTACATGTGACATGGTATTTTGTCTAGTAACCTTATTATGGTAAGCATGATTTGGTTATGCTTAGCTACTTTTTATGCTTAAAAAGCTTCTCTATGAAATTTGCATTCAAGGCAAATCCAAGTTAATAACCTAATCTGTGTCCAAATGATGACATATTTGTACTTTTGTTGTTGTTGACTTGTTTACAGGTAGCGATGATGGCAGTGATGACGCGGTGGTCGGAAACCTCAATAAATTTGCTGTTGTGCCGCCTGGATACACTGGCATGCCAAAGAAGGGACATCTGATATTTGATGCATGTTTTGAATGTGGTAAGGCGCTTCAAGATACTGGAATTGGTTATAATAATACTCATAATAAGGCATGTATAAGGCGCACTTATAACAATTCAAAGTCGCTGGTCTAGCAGAAGCTTAATCTAAGATAAAATATTGTCAAATTGTTTAGAAAGCAAGCATGAACAAGTATGTTTTGAGTTTCTGTTGGAAGAGACTGTTGTTGTGCAATTATCTGAGGTCTTCAGGAAGTGAATTCCAAAGTCTTGGTATTGTGTTGAAAAAGGCCCTGTCCCTGTAACTGGCCAGGTGAGTTTGAGGAAAATGAAGCGTGTAGTTACTGAAAGAGCTCAGGCCTGGTTGTGTTTGATTGTACAACAGCACAGGCAATAGATTCAGGAGGTTCGAGGGGGAGGGGGGGGGGGTTAGGCAGTTAAACTTTCATGTAATGAACATTTTGTTTGTCATGTTTATCGTTGGATGTTACTACAGCTAAAAGGGAAGGTATACAATTGGTAATCCCTCTCAAAATTAGTGGCAATAAAAACTTTAAAGGGGACGCAACTAATTTTTATTTTAGATAACCCTCATGGTTTATAATTTGATTTTTTTAATATTTGGTCGGTAGTGAATTCGGGTTCGTTCTTCCTTTTTTAAAAATTTTCCATGCAGGAAATCTTGGTAGGGTAGATTGCATCACAGAGTTTGAGTACGATCTCTTCATCAGACCGGACACCTGCAATCCTCGATTCAGAGTCTGGTTTAACTTCACCGTTGAGAACGTCAAAGCCGATCAGGTTAGCTTGCAGCACTCATATCTATAGCTCCCCTTACATCGATTTTCACTTCTTCTTTTTTTAAAATTTGTTTTTGTAATTCTTTCTTGACACTCGGTCTTTGTGTGATACTTTGCTCTTCTATAGTCTGAATCTTTGAATCCGTATCGTATGGCAACGTTCCTCGCCCAACTTTTATTATTCTTATTTTCAAAAGCAATAAGAATCTTATTTTGGTGCAACTATACTCGGAGTTAACAGCTTTGCACTTGAGAGAAACAAAACTGTACTCTTAAGTTTACTTTTCCTAACTAACATAATAGACTAGGTGTTCATTACTTGATAACAATAACTTGTTTTTACAGTGCTTTATCTCAACAAGTTGAAGAAATTTTTCAGAAGATGTTGTATATGAATAACAATGTTCTTAAAAGATCCGTGTGATTGAATATTTTGAATGTGCATCGCGTTCTGCGTGGACATACAGAACAATATACCTTACATCTAATGATATGAATTGATGTTGGGTACACTATTAAGTATCAGTTGAGTTTGCATGCCTGCGCACATCTGCAAAGCCGTGAAAATTCACACTCCTAACAGCTTTTACCAACGCTCCGACCTAGTAATATGTATCTTGAATCTACTCATGCCTAGGGTGTATTATCCCTCTCTACCTCCTTCCATCTCGCCCTACCATCCTCTTTACTTCTATTGTCTCCAGATGTTCTCCCCCCCCCACATCTTGAGATAAGAGTTCTTTACCTTATTCTTCTCTTTATCCAACCTGAGATGGCTCAATGAATGAAATCCCTTCCCTACACCCCCCTTCTCCGAGGCTTCTTATAAACCAGTTTAGTCCAGACTTCCGTTTTCCCAAAGTACGCCCGATCCCAGAAAGCTGAGATATGGTTCTGTCAACGAACAGTACATTGGATGTTCCCTAGGGGTGACGTGCTGTAGTAACATGTTATGGAGAGATGGACCAGCTTTGTCTGATCTGTTATCGCTACATGTTTTCTCACTTGATACGTGCACATACATACACAGTGAACTGGGTCATACGTTATTCCTTGGGCACTCACTGAAAACCTCCAATGACCTCTTGGCAAGCTTGCTTACACGGTGTTTCATTTACACTGATCAAACTGTTATGCTTAGCACACTTGCTAGCAGGCTGAATTTCTGAGAGACTTTCTTTACAAATGGTCATTTCAATTCAATCAATTTCATTTATTGTCCATATAATATTAATTAAAAAGATATAAATGGAACATCTACATATTATTGAAGCTCCAGAACATGACAGATATTTAAAGCTTTTTAACAGGTTTTCAGCCAAACACCATTATCTGTGAAAAAGTATATTGTTTTGCATTATTTGCCGAGTAGTTCTACGAACTTAGTGTGACCATGAGGCCAATGTTATTGTCAATATATATTTGGTTTACGGTAACACCATGTGTGTATCTACTTGTCAGGCAGATTATGTTCTTTTGAAAACTTGTCTTGCTTATGTATAGTGGAGTAGATTTTTTCAGAATTCAGAAGACCTCTCAGTTCTAAAAAGATCTTTCCTGCTTATTAAAGACAATGGACACTAATTGTCAAAGACCAGTCTTCTCCTTTGGTGTATCTCAACATTTGTATAAAATAACAAACCTGTGAAATTTGACCTCAATTGGTCGTCGGAGTTGCGAGATAACTGTGAAAGAAAAAAACACCCTTGTCACACGAAGTTGTGTGCTTTCAGATGCTTGATTTCGAGACCTCAAATTCTAAACTTGAGGTCTCGAAATCAAATTCGTGGAAAACTTTCTTCTTTCTCGTCACTTCAGAGGGAGCCATTTCTCACAATGTTTTATACTATCAACCTCTCCCCATTACTCATTACCAAGTGAGGTTTTATGCTGATAATTATTTTGAGTAATTACCAATAGTGTCCACTGCCTTTAACTACTACCTGGGCGGAAGGCAGAAAATAGGCTGGGACTACTACTTAGCGTTCTTTAGGGACTCCCCGTTGCAAACTTCACTACCACAGAGTGAGTTCTTCTAATGTTATTGTCCAACTCTTTTTGATGTTATGAACAGAGAGTCATCTTTAATATCGTCAATTTCAGCAAGACTAAGAGTTTATATCGTGAGGGAATGTCACCGTTAGTTAAATCATCTAGTCGACCAAAATGGTAAGATTTCATTATTATTTTAAACTCTTTGCAAGTCCAACCATATTGTTTGGTAAGCATTTAGGATTTTTCGGCCCATTCAGAATAATCAATGCTAAAGGATTTGGGTAATTTTTTGAACACAATACACAATGTCCACAGATTGACATTAGATTTACTCGGTTTAAAAGTAATTAAAACAGAAAGCTTACCTTAAAATGTTACTTGCTGAGGTGCTGTAGTTTTGGAGAAATGAGTCAAACCATGTGGCGATAATAACTTGTTAATATGTTTTACATGCTAAAATTATTTTTGTAACTTGTTTTAATAATTTCTCAAAAACTACAGCACCTCAGTAAGCAATATTTTAAGGGAAGCTTTCTATCATTATCTTCAAAAGTTTAGTGTAAATCTGTGGACATTGTATTTTGTGTTATACAAAAACCCACAAAAATGAGGGAAAACAATAAAAATGGACCCACTTTCAATGCTGTAAATAGTATTATCTTACATACATACATACATACAACTAAATATTTATAAAGCGCCTTTACATCAAGATCAAAGCGCTGGAAAGAGCAAGACCAATCTATAAATACAACAAATTACATCTGATACAAGTGAGTTTTGAGCTCTCCAAAGTGGATTCCATGGACATAACTGAGTCTCTTTGTCATTTGCTTTGTAATATGTTCCAATTTGAAAATCAATACAAACTTCTATTGATGAGGGGATAAGGAAATGGCCTGGTCTTTAGCAGGCAATAGTGACTGATGTGCATAGCCACTAATGACTTTTATAATGGACTTCAGGGGCTGGTAATAGACCTCCCATGACTTCAACTATCTCAACCGGCCCACTCAGCACAAATAGCAGTTTGCATGAACTATTTTTAAATCTGCTGGAATAACAGAAAATTGTTTTGTTTGTGTACAAATATGAATGATACAACTTGCACCAAATACTAAAATTTATAGTTTTTTTGTCCATAGATTTTTTTCCGATATCAGTTGTTCTTGTAAACATTAGCGTAGCATCCATTTTAACTATTTAGTGGAGTTGGAAAAAATGGTCACAGTATGTTCATCTCTTGTGGGATCAAATGTATACATGAAATAACAAACCTGTGAAAATTTGGGCTAAATTCAATGTGTGAGTCCGGAGAAAATACAAAAAAAAAAAATTCACAATTTGCCTTAATTTGGGTTGTAACAACCAATGCATTTTTAAGGTTTTCAGAAAAAGTTGTGACGAATATGACTTCATTTCAAAGAGAAATATTTCACAGGAAAAAAAGGTTGTAGGATGAATTTTATAGTTAGTAATATTTCAAACTAACATTAAACATTGGTATTTTTAATCCTAACCCATCCCGCACAATATCTGTATACAAGTGTTTTTACCACAGTTCATCCAAAGTGCTTTTACTTCTTAAATTAGCTGGCACCGAATATTCATTATAAACTCACACACAAAGCAAAGTGGTAATTAATCTTCATTTGTCATACTGAAGTGAAAGAAGTCACATGGTGGCATTAATTAATTCCAGATCATCAAGTGCTAATTGCAGAGATTAATTAATTCTAAACAGCAGTAGGATTCAGACTTAACTCCATCTCCGGCCACTTAGAGGAGTGACTTAATCACCGCTGTTGTATGAGGTGTAAAATAAATTAAATCCAGCCCAGTGCCCTCATACATTCATTTGTTATCAAACAATGTACCAGTATTGAATTTTCTTAATGCTTTTAAAATGAGTTTAGCATCAGTGATTTCTTTCTCACAAAAGAACGGCTCAAGCTGAGTAAGAGTAAGGCAGACATTTTATTGATCTGTGGTCCATTGTCATCCGCAACTTTCAGTTGTTGATGGTTCTTTTGTTACCAGTTCAATGATATGGGTGTTGATGGGTTACTGTCCTCTATGCACACTTGTTAAATGCTTGCAAAAAATAAAGACATTTGTGCAAAAGCACCTAATGCAAAAGCCTCTGAGTGCATAGCGAGAACAATAAAAGAAACAATACAAATAAGCAACTTCAAACAAATGTGTTTTTAAAAGAGACTTTAAACAGTGTAAAGACACTTCTTCTAGACCAGTGCATTTAAGTGGTATACAAGAAAGTGCGCCTCATAAATGCTGTATTGTTAAATTTTTATTGTTACTACAGTCTCATCCCAGTTGCATTAAGTTACATATTAATTAATAAACTTGTAATTTTTTTTATTGGAAGGCAGTCAACACAAGTCATTTTGTTAAAAGTCAAGATAATTCAATTGTAAAAAAAGAAAATCAGTTAAAAAAATGAAGTCTCGCCCAACAAAATGTGAAAATGAAAAGGCATTGACCGTCTTATGGCCTTTTTGCACAGTTAGCATAATTTGTTAGCTAAACTGCTTGGGCCATGTGAAACAAAACATACCCTCCCTCGTTCCCCCGCTCAATGTCGTTAACCCCAGCTGGAGCGGGGAATGTGCGATGCAAAGCAACATTGAACAGGGGTCAGAGCGCTTGTACCCAAAGAACTAGAGTGCACAACTTATGTTTGTAAATACCTGGAAAAAATGGACACTGGAATCTCATTAAATTGATCTGTCACTAAAAGCTACAAATTATTCCCCCCTAATTATTCCTTTATTGTTTCCTGATTCAAAATGCAAATTGATCAGTTAGCAGAAACTTGGCGTAATCTGCGCAAAGAGCCCTCCTCCTCCTAGATTGACTTTAGAATGTAATCTACTGTATATTTAAATGCATTTCATTTTCCTCTACTCTGGTGAAATCATCGCCAACGTCGCATCTACCCGATCAGAATCAATTTGCAATGTCCAGTAATGAGGGAATCTTAAGTGAGGTAATTCAATGTGTTATTATGCAAGATTTGTAAGGGGGCTGGTAGAGTTGGATTGTGTAACCTTTAGAACACCTGGGCTCAATTTCTATGAGCACAGAGAATAGCTAAGCAGAACAAATTTATGCTTGGTTACTAGCTAATCAACTACCATGTCATCTGTACAATTTGTGACTGGTATCCTGCTTATTTCTGCTTAGCAGAACATTTCTAAGCATTTATTTTTTCTAATAAAGCAGTTGTATGAAATCAGACCCTGTGATTTCATAAAGTCTGTACGCACAACAATTTGCTAAGAACAGAAAAATCTTACTTAGCAAATAGATTAGTAGCTAATATACCATACAATTAACATTGCATCTGGTGCCACACTCATGTTTTGCTTTGCAACTAAATTTGCTTAGCAGTATTTTCTGCTATAAGCAGTTTCATGAAATTGGATCCTGGACCAAATATCACGGCACTGCTTAACCACCTAATTTTGTGCTTACAGTACCCTATATAAAGTGCAAGAGTCGACAGGCTGTATGCGCAGAATTCTCGCTGTTAGCAGTGCTATGAAATTAGGCGCAGGTCCTATAACACTTTTTGATGACACCTGCTGTATTTGACTGTAAGCACTTTGTTAGACGAGATTACACGGTCTACTGCAAACCCAAACCTTCATCGATCCCCCATCATGCTAAACCTCAAACGTTACAAGAGATTTTGTTTATGTTGTCTTTTGTACAACACTGTTATCTGGATAATCTACATGTAGTAGTGTACACTTGTTGTCTTATAATAGAAAATAACAATAATAATAATAATACTAATAATAATAATAATAACAATAAAATATACTAATACTGAAGGCTTAAAGCCATTGGACCCTTTCGGTACAGGAAAAAAAAAAAGTTCACAGATTTACAAATAATTTACAGGGTTTACAGAAGGTAATGGTGAAAGACTTCTCTTGAAATATTAGTCCATGAAATGCTTTACTTTTTGAGAAAACGGTATAACAATATAAATTCTCGTTATAGAAAATAACGGATTTGTTATAAACACATGTCATGACACGGTGAAACGCGCGAAAACAGGAGTGGGTTTTCCCGTTATTTTCTCCCGACTCCGATGTCCGATTGAGCCTAAATTTCCACAGGTTTGTTATTTTATATATAAGTTGTGATACACGAAGTATGGGACTTGGACAAAAACTGTTTACCGAAAGTGTATAATGGCTTTAAAGTGTCTTATGCAGAGCCTCAAAGTCAAATCACTTATATAAATAAATATATGAATGAAATTTGAAGGGCGCGTGTCTATGAGGAAGATGTAAACTATTATTAGATCATTTCCATTGCCTTTGTAGCCTTTATGAAGCATCATTCCTTCTTGAATTTAAAAGTAGTCATACAAAGAATAAAAATACAGGAAAATATGAAAGTACAAAATATTACAACACTTTCAAATGGGGACAAGGCCTCTTGAAACAGACTTTATCTTGGTCAAGGTGTGTTGTGTTGTGTTGTCATTTGGCCTTCGAGAAAGACTCTGCTAGGGACAAAACAGCAGGCCATTCACTTTTTTTCCTTATTTATCTTGATCGAACAGATTCAGTTATTGCTCACTCATAGTTCTTGATTCAGGAACCTTGTTCAGGTTCACTTTGAAAGGGCAAGGGCACCAAGGCGTGTTTCTCTTTCGTAAAGGGTGCCTCTATGAGGAAGTTGTTTACTATTATTGGATCATTTCCAGGGGCACCGCGGCATAGAGGTAGTTGTCTTTGTTGCATTCATGAAGCATCAGGCCTGCTTGATGACCAGCAAAATTGACAATATTAATTTTGGTTTTTACCCATACACCGATGTGTGTTAGCACTGTATACTCGAAACAGCAGGCCATTCACTTTTTTTCCTTATTTATCTTGACCGAATAGATTCAGTTATTGCTCACTCGTAGTTCTTGATTCAGGAACCTTGTTCAGGTTCACTTTGAAAGGGCAAGGGCACCAAGGCGTGTTTCTCTTTCGTAAAGGGTGCCTTCATGAGGAAGTTGTAAACTATTATTGGATCATTTCCAGGGGCACCGCGGCATAGAGGTAGTTGCCTTTGTTGCCTTTATGAAGCATCAGGCCTGCTTGAAATAAAAAGTAGTCGTACAAAAAATATAAAAGAACAAAATATTACAACACTTTCAAATGGAGACAAGGCCTCTAATTGAAACAGACTTTATCTTGGTCAAGGTGTGTTGTGTTGTGTTGTCATTTGGTTTTCGAGAAAGACTCTGCTAGGGACAAAACAGCAGGCCATTCACTTTTTTTCCTTATTTATCTTGATCGAACAGATTCAGTTATTGCTCACTCGTAGTTCTTGATTCAGGAACCTTGTTCAGGTTCACTTTGAAAGGGCAAGGGCACCAAGGCGTGTTTCTCTTTCGTAAAGGGTGCCTCTATGAGGAAGTTGTAAACTATTATTGGATCATTTCAAGGGGCACCGCGGCATGGAGGTAATTGTCTTTGTTGCCTTCATGAGGCATCAGGCGTGCTTGATGACCAGCAAAAATGACAATATTAATTTTGGTTTTTACCCATACACCGATGTGTGTTAGCACTGTATACTCAGTACTTTCCCGAGTCCTGTGACAAAATATCAGTCCTGTGACACCCACGACCCTTGCAATTCTAGGGCAGTGTCTTACCAACTAGACTACTGAGGTTGCCCGGTAGCTAGAGGCAGTTTGAATCCTATGACAATTTCCCCAAAAATGAGAGTAAACTTTCAAAATCAGGGCTTGGGCTCCGACTTTGGCTGTGGCGTAGTCTCCCACAGTTATATTAAGCAGGTGAATGGAGCCTAAGTCAGAGCCTGAGCCCAATCCAAACCCATGGTTTCGCAGAGGCCCTGTGACACAGTTGCATAAAGCTAAAAAAATACACATAAAATAAGTTTCACATTCAATTTAAAGTTTCACATCTAAGCAGATTTGACATGTTCCTTTTCATTTCAAGTAACCAGACGTTACCTGATTTTAAGATCCATCCCATTACTCCCTATCTCTAAGACAGAGAGAGTAGTAAATGCAGTAATTAATATGGCTCCACAGTTCTCGTATTGCCCTACCTAAGCCGACCATAACCCTTCATTATCAATGGAAGGAACGCCGGTAATAAATAACGTCATTATCAATGAAGCTCAAGTTCATGGCATAATGGTCAGAGAACTACATTCAGCTTGGCTAGCAGGAGATTTACGATCATACTCCATCTTTGTTAAGAGAATAGGGGAATCAAATAAGATAATTTCCTTTCTTCCTGCAATCTGGGTTTGCTTGTTGTTTGAAAAATGAATAAAGACTGGCTATGGAGGCAATCATAATTGCGGTTGTTGTTGCAGGGATGTGATTTTTCTGTTTCAACCAGAAATTTGTTTGAACTGTTTAAACTCACCCTCACCCAATTTTTTAAAATTTAATTTTCTTTTATATATTTTATAACTACTTTGATGATGTACGTGTTTGGACGCGCATACGGTTTGCCCTACAAGATGGCGACTTTTCATAGCAAAAAAGGGGTTATTCAATACGGTCTATTTCTCCCAGGCCTGAGGAAAACCTGTAGACAAGGATGCTTGCTATGTGAACCAGAAACACCAGGGTCAACGCCTACTCTTCCACTATAAGTGTTCTGGGTTCAGTGTTCTGGCTATAGTTTAACAACATAATATTCTGCTTATATGAGCTCCTGTGTTTTTGTTTTGATTAAGTACAGCCATAAATTTGGATCCGACTTAAGTCTAGCCTCATACTTCAAACTTCAAGGTCTTGTCTTCACCTAATGCTAATACCTAATCTAGTCCTTTAATGCCACGTTTCTCATGAGATTATCAATAGATAGAATTTAAACCATCATTTCCACATTGCTCCTCTGATGATCCAGTGGACATCCTCAATTCTGACATCCTGGTGTAAAGTTGGATTTCACAGACTTGGGAATAGACGGCCTATTAATTCCCCCCCCCCCATTATTGGAGTTAATTTGATCTGTTGCCATAGTCATTATAACATGGAGACGGTCGCTCAACATACTTCAAGAGCTGTCATTACTCTTAATGCATTGCAAATTTTAATGGGACGGCTGGAACTTGGCTTTCAGTCCGCAACCTCTTAACAAAGTTTCTCTTGAATATGGTTAACGACTCACTGCTGATTGTATACACGTGTTTACATGGACGGAACTTTATCATGCTGGTCATGAAAGCTGGTTCTCATCGTACTCAAAGGGGGTTTAGACTTAATTGGCCTGACAGCCTCCATTTGGTTACACTGGTTTAAATGAGAAAGAAAAGAAAAAAGATGGCGGCAGCGCGAGGATAGACTTTTCTTTTGTTGATAAACAAACCATGCTGGTTGGCAGTGACGACTGAATGTAAGCAAAACACTTTATTGTTTTAACAGATAATGAGACAAAATTCAACACAATTAAAGAAAAAATGATTCCTCCCCACAAAAAAGGCCCCCCCCCCTCCAAAAAAAAAAGAAAAAAAAGAAAGAAAAAAAGAAGAAGGAAAAAATGATGTCAGAACCAACTTATCGTTTTGTTGTCGGGGTTTTGGTTCTATAATTTACGATCTGAGATATTCGGGATGTTAAGCAGAGCTTCCAATCCCCCCCTTATTAAGCAGAAAATTCTCTAAAAAATAAACCGATCTTTCCTTGTTCTGATTAACAAAGTTAAAAATCTCCCCGATTGCACGATTGGAAGTTTAAGCAGCTCTGGCCCTCTGCATTAAGCCGTGTTCGCAATTTGGGAAGCGGCTACGGTTGTCATTATGTGGTGAGGTATACGATGTCCTTAGGTTGCTAAACCCTTAACCACAGTCATAGCCTTAGCCGTGACAGCCGATTCAGATATTTGCCTTAGCGTCAATTTCCAGATGAGATTGCCTGTCAGTTCTGGAATGCCCTATTTTGTCTGGCATTGAAAGATGACCAAGATGTCATTTGTCTTGGAATGATGAAGAATGATATATCTTTGGGATGATTATTGATTTTGTGGGTATAATAGATTATTTCTCATGATTCTGTTACTGTGGTATTTAGAATGATGGAATTGGTATTAAGACGTTACATCCAATTTGGAAAGAGTGGAGCTTGTTAAGTTCTTCAGCTTTGTTTTCAGGCCTAAAAACTAGGGTAACATTTTTTGTGCGCACAGCGGGGGTTCACAATTTCTTTCGGGGAGGGGAGTGGGATACAGTGGACACCATTGGTAATTGTCACAGACCAGTCTTCTCACTTGGTGTATCTCGACATATGCATAAAACAACAAACCTGTGAAAATTTGAGCTCAATTGGTCATCAAAGTTGCGAGATATAAATGAAAGAAAAAACACCCTCATCACACAAAGTAACTTGGTAACAAGTATTTGAGAGCTGTTGATAGTATAAAACATTGTGAGAAACGGCTCCCTCTGAAGTAGCATAGATTTTGAGAAAGAAGTAATTTCTCACTAAAATAATAAAAAACTTCTTGCCAGAAGTCTTTTATTCCTAGTTTGAAAGCACACAAATTCTGTCTTTGACAATTACCAAACGTGTACCTTCTCTTTAACAGTCTGCAACAACAGAAAGCAGGATATCAGTCACAGATGCTCTATGTGAAGGATAGTATTGTAACTGGTCAAATTTTTCTGGTAACCATTATTTGTTGTGCTTAGCAAATTTTTGTGCTTATAAGTACCTCTATGTAATCGGGCCCCGTTCTTGACCACTGTGACCAGTCGGGCAAACACAATAGCTGCGACAAAATGGACACTGTTGTCGAGGGGTCGTTGTTCTGTTGTTTTAAACTTGTTTACTTTTTGTCTCATACCTCCTTTGAAGATCAACCCCTGAGACATACTTCGCCTAATTGCTTCCATCCCAACCAAGTTTACTATATCAAACTGGTCAAGACTCCGAGAGAGCTTCCCTGGTCCCCTGGCAGCTAATCCCACAGTCCCCCATCTGACACACTTCATTACTTTCTTATTATAAAAGCAATCAGCGAAGCCGGCCATACCACACTCCTTTCCCTACGCTGTGGCCGATGCCATCCCAATATAAGGCCAAATAAACAAAAATACAGTTGATCGTCCCCTCCCTCATCTTTTATTTTTTTGCCGCATCCTTTTTTAGTTTTTTTATTTTAATTTTTTGTTTGTTAAAAATCACAAATTTTCTGTGTAATTCTCATAAAATTTACTAATACTTTTTTAAGAACTTGTCAACATAAAGTAACTTTAAACTGAAGAATTGGTGGCCAGTTTGAATTAAAATACTTGGCGGCCACTTAAAAAAAAAATAAAAAAAATAAAATAAGAAAAATACAAGGCCCTCATCCTCACCCGGACAATCAACTGTTTTTTTCCTTCTTGGCCTTACGTCCATGTGGAGGCGTGGATGGACACTTGATAATAGAGCAAACCGCCAGATATGAATAAATAATGGTCGCTGTGATAATGCCAGGTGACATAGGCAATTACTGGACTGGCAGCCCGCTCTAAGACTATATTAAGACTGCTTTTTGTTGGATATCGCATTTCACAAAAACACTTCACTAAGTACATGTTTATCTTCAATGGAAATTGCTACAGCATTGGTGTGGGCGAGAAATGCTTTTCGTCCAGTATAAAGTGTTAACATTTTATTTTCAAGAATTTATTCTTTGTTTGCCGTTATTATTCCATAACTTACTGCTTAATTTGACTGCATGTTGTAATTAATAAGCATATACTTTCTGGGAGCGTTAGGCCCAGGTTCATACTTCCTGCGAATGCGTAGCGAATTTGACGTGACTTTGACGTCACAACCCTCCTTTGGCAGCGATATTCACAAGTGAGTTGCGAGTTTCGTTGCGAATTTGTGACGTCAACAGTTGTATCGCATTCGCATTTGCAGGAAGTATGAACCGGGCTTTAGTATTTGCGTAATTTTATTAAATTAAAGTTCCCAGCTTATGTTTTAGCTTACTTTGTTTATTACATATTACAGAAGCTGAAGTCCTTTGTTAAGTCTTTCCTAAGCTCAAATGACTCTACTCAGATTAAGACAATGTACTTTCATCATTCTTACAAAACCGATATTCTTCCTACTTCAGTCTGATTACCGATTTTTGGGCCCTTGAAAAAAATCTGTAAGTTGTGTTCTACAAATTGTCTGTAAAGTCTACAAAAGCCTGCACCATGTGTACCTTTAAAAATGTTCCTACTTTTTTCTAACATCATGCCTGTACTTCAGCAGAAAAAAAGGAGCTAAACACAATTAAAATTATGCTTAGCAGAATAAGGTTACCAGCCAATGCCACAAGATCCGTGACATTATACATATTGCCTGAAAAGTCTAAGTTCCATGCTTCTCCCAAGTCTCGACACTCATGGGGTGACAGGTCTTTTTCTTCAGCTGCGCCACGCATCTGGAACTCTCTACCACTTAATCTTAGATCTTGTCTTTGTACCACAAAATTAAAATCTCTTCTCAAAACTTATCTTATGTCACAGGTTTTCAAGGACTAATTTTTGTTGTGTCTGTTTTTATTTTTGTTTGTTTTTGGTTTTGGTTTTGCTGCGCCTTGAACACCCATTATTATAATAATTATTATTATATTAAAAGCCCACACCGTGTGTACTGTAATAACAAAGTGTTCCTACTTTTTTCTTATATCATGCCTGTACTTCAGCAGAAAAATAGCTTATAACACAATCAAAATTATGCTTACCAGGATAAGGTTACAGCCAAGATACCATGCCACAAGAACTGTGAGTGGTATCCTGCTTATATTTTAGCTTAGCAGGAAACATTTTCACAATTCACAACTTGAAAATAGTGCCACGAACACCACTGTCAACAGAAATTTTTACCGGACAAGTCTGACAGTCTTGTGTTTTTTTTTACTTAATATTATTGAAGAATAATAAGTCACTGTGTCACATATCTTGAAAAAAAATTATATGTTCAAATGTTGACTTTGAGTCTGATAGAATACCTTTCAATTCTACTGAGTAGTGATAAAGAAGTGTACATAATAGTAAAAGACAAACAAATAAATATTATCTTACTGTACATTTTTTAGCATATCTTAAAGGCAGTGGACACTATTTGTAATTACTCAAAATAATTATTAGCATAAAACCTTTCTTGGTGACGAGTAATGAGGAGAGGTTGATGGTATAAAACATTGTGAGAAACGGCTCCCTCTGAAGTGCCTTAGTTTTTGAGAAAGAGGTAATTTTCCACGAATTTGATTTTGAGACCTCAGATTTAGAACTTGAGGTCTCAAAATCAACCATCTAAACACACACAACTTAATGTGACAAGGGTGTTTTTTCTTTCATTATTATTAATTAATTATGCATATTTTTTATGTTGAGATACACCAACTGTGAAGGCTAGTTACCAATAGTGTCCACTGTCTTTAAAGTTTTTATTTTATGTATGGTCTTGTAAAAAGAATTTAGGTCCAGGAAATATTTTTAGCTTGATTAAGCCATGTGTTCTTGTGGATTTTCCCCCAAATGCAAGGCCTGACTGTACATACTGAAACTCAGTTGGTTGAGCTGTCACTTGTTGATGGGTTCTATGGGTGCAATTTCTGAATGTGCCTGACTGAAGCCTTATTTCCTCAATGTATGATTTGTTCAAATACAAATGAATTGTACTAAACTCTGTATGTATGTACATTTGTAACCCAAATTTCATGAAATTGATTGTCATGGCGATCGATCAAGTTGTCAGCATGCATTCATCTGATGCTAGAACTTCATCTCGACTGCAACTCAGAAGGATCTCAAGAAAACACGACCCAAAAAAGCCTGTCCCTGTGAAAAGGCAGGCAAGCTGAGGTAATTCCTCTCCCACCCTCCCCCTCGTCTTCCACCAGATTTATCAGTCGGTAATCTCTCACAATTTGACAGATTCTCGATTCTGGGGCATCACTTCCATCATCCCAGAACCCAAAATCTTGAGTGAGTAAGAAACGAACAAAGCAAATGGTGCTGAGTGAATCGGGAATCTATCGTCGTACGTCCCCAACATGGTGAACTCAGACGGACGCTAATTTCTGTATACCCCCAGCATTCTTTACTCTGATTCATTAATGCATCACGGTGTATACTAACTTGGTTTTGTTATTGGCCGAGTTAAAGTGAAATAGTCTGTAAGACAGATTAGATGTAATGAGTACGGGAACCAGACCCATAATTGCGTAGTTGAATCATCACAGTGGGCTGGATTGCTTTCATCGGTTACCATTGTTCCATTTCTACCCTAATCCATTTGAATGAGTGTTACAGTAGGACCAGTTGTACTGCTAGCATGTTGGGAGGAGGGGGCGGGGTAGACACATGTCAATTGGCCCAGGCTCCACTCTTTGCATAATCCAATTGAGTTTAAAGTGTCCCCGGGACCACTAGTAGCCTACTGCTAGTAACTAACATAACATATCGCTTCCTGTGACTGGTATCTGCTTATTTTTGCTAAGCAGAAAATGTTTAAGAAATACTATCTGCTTAAGCAGCTCAATGAAAATGGGCCCTGTATCTGATGATAGTTCATGTAAAGAACCAGACTCGGGGAGAGTGAGTACGCATACACTGACCGTGAAGCATCGCAAACCCAAATCTCTAATAAACATTCACTTAATACATGTATCTTCTGATCTACACATTTGCAGGGACACTGTTTTTCACCCGAAGGAAAAGCTTTTCTTTCAGTAAAACAATATGCAATCGTTCTTGAAAATAAGGGCGTCTTGAGATTGACCCAGGGCCTAGTAATAGAATTCCTCGTTGCCATCGTCCTGAATCTAGCATTAAGTTCAAGGCCTTTGGGAAGTAGGAGAGCCACGGGGCGGCCCGCCTACGCAGCAGATCTCACTCCCCAGAACCCAAATCACAAATCAAATCTAAGCGTCATGCTAAAAAATACTAAATCCACATCAAAAATGATGCAGGGACAATAACGATACAATGAGAGGTATGAACAAACGTGCTCGGCTAATCTATCAGAATAATCCAGAGACTTCCTGACTGATTTTCTTTAAAGGGTTTGGGTACTTTTTGTGTGACACAAAACATTAACGTCCGCAGATTTATATTACACTTACACGGTCTAAAGATAATGATGGTGAAAAGCTTCCCTTCAAATATTACTTACGGGGGTGCTGTAGTTTTTGAGAAACGAGTAACAAATTTCACGAAAGTAATTTTCATCTCAGTGAGATGAAAATTAGTTTAGCACGTAGAACAGATTAACGCAACTCTCCTAAATCATTGCTCTGTGATTTTCACCTTTTTTCCCCCTCAAAAACTGGCCACTAATAAAGCTGAAACTTCTACATGTATAGTACATAACATACATCTTCATTCAGTGAGTAGGGGTTCATGTCACGGCCAAAAACTTGATCTACAAAAGGTTTAAAAACCCTTTAAAACAGTTCATATTATTCGTCGTCTTCCCCCACAACTGAAATGTCTCCCAATCATCTCAGCGCCATCACTGGGTCTCGCTGATTAAACGTTAACAGAGAGATCTAACACAGCTAATTGATACATGGAGGTTTGCACTGATAATGTAAACAAAGTACAAGTGTGGTCTTCTAGAATAAGAAGGCTGTCTCGATTGCCAGACAGCGGGAGGATAATTATCTTATTAAACGTGAACTAAATAAACTAGAAAATGTTCTTTTTTTGAGGTACCGCTGTAGCGTTGAGGATATTTTCGGTGATTAATATGGTTTTTGAGTTGATGGAAACAAGGCTAGAAAGGAAGAAGAATAAGTCTACAAAGGCTTGATTGATATGAATCATTCTGAACATCATTTAAAATTTTAAATTTGTCTTAAAGGGTTTTGGTACCTTTTGTTGAACACAAATATCGGTAGAAAGCTGCCCTAAAAGAATATTACTTGCTGAGGTGTTGTCAATGTTGAGGTATGAGTAAAACAGTTTAACAAAAATTATTTAAGCACGTGTTCAATTTTCTTAAACGAACGTTACAAAATTTGTAAGAAACAAAAAACGTGAAGATCACAAATTTACATAAAACTTACACTGTCTAATGATGATGATAGTTGAAGACATTCCTTGAAATATATCTGTCTGAAATGTCATATTTGATGAGAAATAAATAATCTAACTTTGTTTTTGGAGTTTATCGCTCAGTGAGCATTTTTATTCATTTTTATTTTGGCATCGATGCAATGCAAAATTTATAATCGGTTTTTCACTATTCTCTTGTGACCCAGATGGCGGATCGATCTCAAACTTCTACAGGTTTGTCAGTTTATGTATATGGTGGATTATATAGAGTACTTACACTGCCTGCAACTGTGTTGTTAGCAAAAACCAATTCTGTAATGTTCCTTTAAGGTTGCAGTTTTGAGGTAGCGCCAACATTTTGGAGTGGTTATTTCCACGCAGGAAGAGTAATCTGTAATTGGAATACACAACCTGAGAAACGTATCCAACTGTAATGTTTCACAGATTCACAATTTTGGGGAATAAAAACTGATTTAATTTTCCATAACCACATTATTTCAAAGTAAAACGGATTCTCAAAATGCCAGGCCTGATACTTCATGGAGGCAACGGAGGCGATTCCCGTTGCCCCTTGTCATTGCCATGGTGCCCTTGAAATGCTCCAGTAGAAATTTACAATTTCCTCATAGGGTGCCCTCTGCCAAAGAGAAAATGCCTTGGTGCCCTTGCCCTTTCAAAAATGAAGCATACAGCCTTGAATGCTTTATACTATCGAAAGCTGCTGTACTTTCTAGGCAAGTAAGTTTTATTGTCATTAATTTTAAGAGTTATTACCAAATTATACATGGACTACAACTGGAAAAATATCCCATTACACAATTACCTCTTATCTGACTAAGAACCATTATTTGGGTCATTATCTTCAATGTTAAAATACCTGTAATTAACTGAGCACAACTAATAATGTTTTGTATTCAGTAAGCTGTTATCAGATCCAACATGCCAAATGTGAATTTCGCCTTTCTACAATTCATAATGGATCGTTCTTAATTCAGCCGCACAAAATGGGCAAATGAGTGTGTGCCACGAACGAACACAACAGCACTTAATTGTGATTTTGATTTTAGGAAACGACACCACAGACACGTGTTGGTATATTACTATGTCCACCCACAACAACCATTGCACCCGAGCACTTAAAAGCCACAGTGAAGCAATCCACGTCAGTTGATACCACAAATAAATTTTATATGACAGAATTTATGCAAGCTTGTTTGGGGGTCTGCGCTTGATTACCGATGGCCGATAATGTTGGGGGGATTTTAATTTCCTGATCTGAAGCTCTCGTAGTGTACCTCTGTAATAAAATATTCCAACCTGCATGACTTTCTCTCGGCCTACATTTTCTTTAATTGTACGGCAGACTCCCCCCTTCTAAATCTCACTTAATGCGGAAACAAAAGAGCTGCATCTGTTTGAGTTTAATTTTGACGAGGTGGTTGTGTGTTGTTGTAAGGATATCTACTGGCTGACAGAAGCAAGTCAAAAATCTTTCAATCATTTCAGATTGCTAAATGGAATGACGACAAAAGAAAACAAAGACGAAGGGGAAAAAAACTGTAGTTGTGTTATTTTGGAGATGGTATGGCGAAATGATTAGAAACCTGTACAGCCTACTTCTAAGAATGCTAAAATGTCATACCAAACTGTAATAAACATGTTTGGTAAAGTGTGTTTTCTACTGTACAATTTGACTAAAAAGTTAGCCAATAAAAAAATATACATATCAAAATAACATAAAAAGCCCCAAAATATCCTTTCATGCATATGTGATATGATTAAGAACAATGAGACAATGAAAAAAAAAAAAAAAAAAAAAATTAATATTCTTTATCCCCGATGCAAATTTAACATCTATTATAATGAGACATTTGTCGACCCAGGTAATTTGTCATTTGTTAATCGGTTTAAAAAGAGCATATCTGTGCTTTCATACTGTTAAAACCCCATGTTGATACCACCTTTGGTTCAACAGTTGTGAAAGTAGAAACACCTTAATTGAGAAGAAAACTAAGAAAAAGGAGTTAAAATTCCTGTTGTTTATTGAACATACATCAGCACATTTCCTGTTAATGCTTTATTAATTAAAAAAAAATGTTATATCAGGAAAGAAGTTGCCAATACATGTTTTGATATTTAAATTTTACAAAATATTTTGAAAAATGTCTACCCTGTTGGCTTGTTTTGGCTTGTTTCTCCACACTGATATTTCCCGACAAACAACTCATTTAGCTTGATCACATATAAGATAGAACATTGTAAAATAAAAAAGTAGGTTGAGATCAGTAAAGCATACGATGAGTTCGAATTTTAAGACGTGCGCTCATCAAAACTAAAATGCCCATTTTAGTGTCAGACGTCTGTTCCGCAGGTTTCTCAATGACACATGGTAACCGAAGCAGACAGTCCCTTAGCTAAGTGTAGCATTTCCACACCATAACACCTCCCACCATGCCCCGGTATCGCATCCCTTTATCCTCCCCCAACACTATCCAACGAGGGAGCTCATCTTGAAATATTGATGCAACAGGGAGAGGCCGGGGTGTGAATTCTAAGACCCTATAGGGAAAAAGGCTTCCTTCTTTAGCGCAGTCTGGGTCGAGACTTATCACCATCTAGGCTTGAGGGATTTTAAGGCATTTAACAACATCTGTGGCAAAGAATAAGAATTCAAAGACCTTTCAGAACCGTCATTATTATGCATCTGCAATTTTTGTTTACAAGCTGGGCCCAATTGCTTAAACCTTTTAAGCATAAAAACTTGCTAAGCATAGACAAATCTTGTTTAACAGAAATTGATTACTAGCCAAAATTACATAGTTGCAACTGGTGCCTCAATTATGTTTTTACGTGGCAAAGAAATTTGCTAGAAAGCAGTATTTTGTGCTTTACAGCTTTATGAGATTTTGCCCTGTTCCTTACAGGAGCAGTGGAAACTTCTGGGCCCATTTGATAGAGATGCTTAAAGGCACACGTTTAGTAATTGTAAAATACCAGTATTCTCACTTTGTACATACCAACATATGCATAAAATAACAAATTTGTGACCATTTTGGCTCATTTGGTCATCGCAAAGTTGCAAGACAATAATGAAAGAAAAAAAACATTCTTATTGCGCAGATTTGTGTGCTTTTAGATGTCTGCTAAAAAGACTTCGCGGGCCTGAAGTCAAATTCAAGCATTTTAGTGAGAAATCACCTCTATAACTTAGTTGCTTCAGAGGGAGCCGTTCCCCACAATGTTTTATAAGTTGTTATGCTAATATAAACCATAAACAAGAACAACCTTGCTCTTCAATTGTAGTACTTAACATAATGGCATTGAGTAAACTTTGACCTATGACCCACACAGATTGCAAAGTATCGAAACTCTCAGAAAGGTCTCAGATTATCTCAAATCTAATTTGGCTTCCAAAAAAGCAGCTGCTTGCATAATTTTCTGCCATGTTTGGTTATTTATAGCGTTATCTTGTAAGTGTCAATCTTGTTCTTGACTGCGGAGTGAAATATTCCTTTGGCTCCATGTTATTTTATTGTGTCATCTGCTGCCTGCTGTATGAAATGATTTAATTGTGAGTTGGGAACTTGGGGCGGGGAGCCTTACAGATATTGCTGTTCTTCCCCTAGGATTGAATTACCTATAAAATGATAATGGACAGGCACGGACCAACATTGACTGGTCACTGATCCCAAACACTTTACCCTGGTTTGCCTTCTCCTGACATTGCTTTTTGTCTGGAGGCGGTCATCTTTGTCATGTTTCCTGCATTCTCAATAGCTGTAGTGAATCCTGATTTCACCAAAATGGGACCAGACTATTTTACTGTTGTCAATTTTATGGATTGGTTTGATACATTGAGATAAAGCTTAGTTTGATGAGATATTCTGTAATTTGTTTCCATTTTAAAGCCAATCTCTACTTTACCTTTAAAGGATTTGGTTACCTTTTCAAAATGTCAATAGATTTACATTAAACTTACAGGTTTTACATGCTTCAAATAATTTTCATGACATTGTTCCCAAAAACTACAGCACCTCAGCACGTAATATTTTCAGGGAAGCTTCCTACTATCATTATCTTCAAACTGTGTAAGTTTTGTGTAAATCTGTGGACATTGTGTTTTTTTGTCCTACAAAAGATACATACACCCTTTAAACACTTTAGTGAGATAATTTCCTATATTCTTCCATGTTGATAGTTTAACACCGAGGCATAATATGTTGCCCCTCAGGTCTTATGGCCTTGGTGCCTCTTCAAAAGTTCCACATGGGCATTAAGAATTTAAAATGAAAATACTCCTAGCAAAATAAAAATGGCCTTGCACTCTCAAAGATTAAATTCCTGGCCTGGGCCAAATTTCATAGAACTGCTTAGCGCAAATAAAAAAAAACAGCCCTTAACAGAATTATTAAAGATTAAAATAATTTTGAGCATACTTCTTCAGTTTTACTCTAGTCCATACCCTCTATTCATGATTGAATTAAATTTTGCTCTGCACAAACTATTCCCTATCATTTCTACTTTGTTTCTTTTTGTTCCTTCTCCTTCCCTTTAACTCTAAATCAATCACATTTCAATCCAGTGTATATGATTGAAATTGAATTCCATTTTGCTTCTTCACAAACTATTCCCTATCCTTTCCAATTGTTTCTTTTTTCAAAGTTTTTCCGAGGTTTGACAAATGTTGAATTGGGGTTGCTTTAGACAATTTAATGGCAGTGCACGTGAGTTATTGCCCTGTCTGTCTACATCAATGCCTTATGGTTGCCCTCTCATCTTGCCATTAACACCTCAAGACTCACACCTGTTAAAAGCTGATCTCAGGTGGCGTTTATCTCCAAGGCATATACATGTAGGGACATTTTATGGAGCCATTTTTCATGCTCTTCTCTTCATGCTCTTCTCTTCATGCTCTTCTCTTCTCTACTTTAAAGGGAGTTGTATACCATTGGTTTCTTTTTATAAGGGCAAGGGCACCAGGGCATTTTCTCCTATGTAAAGGGCACCCTATACCGAGGAAATTGTAAATTTCTACGGGAGCTTTTCAAGGGGAACCAAAGCAGTGACCGGGGGCATGGAGTCAATCACCTTCGTTGCCTCAATGAAGTATCAGTCATGCATTTGATTGTTTGAATTTAAATGGATGTATATGGGAAACGGACAATGAACTGTATGTAGTTTGAAGGTTTATTCTGAAAATAACGAAGACACAGAAACTGGGGGTATGCGTGTACTCGTCAAATGCACAATAAAACAAACATATGCAAATTTCATTTCAAAAGGTAATTGCTTTTTTTGAGATATCGCCGAAATAACGCTTCTCAGATTCAACATTCCAACTTGAAAATGTTGGGTTTCAATTTAAAATCATTTTCTGGTAAATTGAGGGCGCTTTTCCTCATTTCAAAGTTTTAATGGATGTATGGATGTGAATATAGCAATGTGACCTATGATTACATTCAAACCGCCCTCTGTTGACAAAACACTGTACACGTCATGTTTCGCCGGGCAAGAAGACACGTAGTCATGTTAAGATTGCGTGTATTTTCTAGCTGGCTGCCAAAACACGCCCGGTGGTTGTGCGCGCGAATCATGTTATCGTTTTTGAGTGATGTCAGAGGTCACATCGTCAATAACATGTCCCATATTTTGGCCACTCTCACAATTTCATCCTATTTGTATAATAAGGCAAAACTGCTTATCTTTGTAATTGCTTTTCTCAAAATGTATTTCTTTGTTTAGTTTTCTATGGCAGGGCCCACGTGTGTCACAGCATACCTAGCTGTCACAATGAATGTTGCTATCAATCATCCATGTTGGTTCCATTGTCAACCTAAGAGTGTAGCTCCGCATTATGTTGTCTCTCATTCCAAAAAGCGGAACGGCCTTGACTCTAACGTTTCATCAGTAGCATGATTAATGGATCAAACCCTATACACAGTGCTTTCCCATTATCAGGTAAAGTTCCCAGCACATGGAGGATTAAATTAAAAACAGCTATGAGAAATTTCAGAAGTTTATTTGAATTCAGACTTATTAATTCCAGCTTATAGTGTGTCTCTTTTTTTTCTTCAAAACCTTGAGGTTGCGCATGTTGCCGTATTTTGAATTTTGTTTCCATTTAAAGCCATTGGACCCTTTCGGTAAACAATGCTGTCCAAGGCCCATACTTTGTGTACCACAACTTCTATATCAAATAACAAACCTGTGAAAATTTAAGCTCAATCGGTCATCGGAGCCAGGAGACAATGGAAAAACCCACCCTTGATTCCGCGCGTTTCGCCGTGTCATGACGTGTTTAAAATAAATCCGTAATTCTCGTTAACGAGAATTTATATTGTTTTGCTGTTTTCTCAAAAAGTAAAGCATTTCATGGAATAATATTTCAAGAGAAGTCTTTCACCATTGCCTTCTGTAAACCCTGTAAGTTATTTGTAAATCTGTGAACTTTTTTTTTTTTCTGAACCGAAAGGGTCCAATGGCTTTAATATAAAATATGGACCAGTGAAAACATTGGGGGACCATTGAAATGACAAGCTAATTGTAACTACGAATAGTATGAGTATACTTGCTGGCACAACCATGTATTAAATTCCTGTGTGGGAGTGTTGGCTCTGAAAAATCCCGGTTTGGTCAGTCTCGACGTTTCTGAAATTATCTCTGCTCGTCTTCAGGAGAACGGTCCTGTCTGGCTCTGTCACTGAAAAAGGGCAGAGCCTATGGTTAAGGAGTCTTTGACCTATGTACTTTAGGAAACGCCGGCAAAAATAACACAGGGAACTGAGGAAGAAAATAAACTAACCATGGCGGCATGGGATTGTTCACACAAGCCCCTCTCACCTGGCCCAGGCTCTTTTGGAAACCGATTTGATCAGTCTGGTCATAACGACGCAATGTTGCTCAACACGTTAGTGTTCGGCTGTGCTTTATTCAGTCCCCTACGGCAATTCATGTGATAAAGACATATATTCACTCCTGCCTTTACACAAAATAAAACATGTTTGCAGGGGTGCGTGATGGCCGTTTTTTCACCTTCCATTAGCCACTTATTTTTCAATTTTTGAGATAGTCCCCCACGAGGGGCCTGGGTTATTGTCTTTAAAGTATTCATGTCGTCCTTTTGACAAAATATCTGTCAATGTATATCCGTATTGTGCGTTTTTTGTTACATTGTTGATTTTTAATGAGAATCCACCTCAATATTTGGTTGATTAAATATTTGATTAAACCAAAGATTTCATTTAAACATTAGATAAGTTTTTAAAGGTAAACACTGTAGATTTTGTAGGTACAATAATTACATTTTTTGTGCTGCCAGTTGACAATATGAATGGGATTATCGGATCGATTTGGTTTTAATCGAAATATCGATATATCGCGATATATCGCGATATCGCGATATATTGATTAAGTATCGCAATATCGTGATGTATTTCCTAGCTGAGACATCTTGCTAGGTTTGGAGTAAAACCAGAAGAATAGGTCATTAGAACACCTCTCGTATGCTATGACTGTCTCTTCTACAACTTTCACTGGGAGTTTGAAGACTGATGATGTCAAATTTAATTAATCGCCATTATATTGAATATCGCGATATATTGTCGGCGATTTATCGTGAATAAAATAAATCGATATCGCCCAAGCTTAGCCAGTAGACAACATGAATGTGATCGTATTCATTACAACCACAATTTTCTCTCTAAGGACAGCATTCGCTTTATGGTTACTACCAGTACAATGTGATTACTATAAGCAGTGCAAGATGGTTACTATAAGAGTACAATATTATGGTTATTACCAATACAGGATGATTACTAAAAATGAAACAATGGAGAAAAAACATGCAGTTATAGATTTCTAAGAGCTTTTGGGAACAGTTACTAGCCTTAGTACAAAAGAAGTAGATAACAGAACAGGTCCACTTCACAAAGCTCAAATTAATCTTAATTGTGAACCAAACTTAATTGATGGGCAAAGTGTGTCTGTACAATTTGTTCCTGGTATTCTGAACAGAACAAACTGGCTCTGCTTAGAGCCACTACTCTAATCACAAAAGAGATTCTTACATGGGGTGCGTTCCACTCGCGCAAACGTTGCCAACAGTTGCGCACGTTCGCCAACAATTTCAAGGGGAACGAGTTGTTCGCTGCCACCGTTGGCGAACGTTGGCAACTTTAGGCGAACATACTTCGGAGGTGTTGGCGAGTGGTTTTTAAAATGGCGGACAAGCATACGGTATTATTTCTTTGTCACAAACATAATTACATTGTATTTTTGGTAGATGATAATGCAGATTTGGAATAACAAAGTATATTAGTTGATTTAATGATGTCAAAAAGAGCACTATTGCAGCAAAAACAAAGTTTTTAAAAAACTACGTATGGTGCGCGCCATCTTCATTTCAGGGCGCTGCCATGTTGACATCGTATATATGCACCAATCGTTCAAAAGATAAAAAACGTTTGCGGGAACAGTTGCGAGTCGTTTGCGCGAGTGGAACGCACCCATAGTGTCACTGCAAACTTTACTTACTTGGCATCCTGCTCATTAGTGCCGAAAAGTGATTTTTTAAGCAGTATTTTCTTGAAATTTGGGAAATTGAGTTACAACTTCTTGAACTTCTTGTAGTAAATGATAAATATCTAACAAAAGAGCGGTGTGCATAAATTGGTTGTCGCAACTTTGAAATTGGGCCCTGATGTAAAAAATGTCAGTTTTTGTTAACTGAAATAAGATGTCTGATTTGTTATTGAGGTCAGTTCTTTTGCCTGATAGGTTAACAGGGTCAGTTCTATGTCTGATTGGTTGTTGAGGTCAGTACTTTCGCCTGATTGGTTATTGATCAAAGTATTTGATCAATAAGTATCAGTCCATTTACATGAAAAACAATGGGAATAATAAACAATGTTATTTCTACCCTTCCTTTTCTTTCAGTTTGTGTTCAACTTCCCTTCCTACATTTTTAACAGAACCGGGAAGAAAAGGGCCCACCGATAGCACTTAAAAAATCCTCTCGGAAACACACATTTATTTCTCTGTGGAGGGGAGGAATATTGGGTGTCTCCCCATAGGCTGTTATCGTAGCTTAGATTGTTAGCTCTGTTGTGATATCAAATTTAGAGGCAGTTATATCTTGAGCTTGGGTCCCCGCGGCAAAGTCGATGTACTGCGCTCGTTTCTTCCTTTTGTCCGTGGCTTCTTATTAATGATTACTGCACAGAACAGGTGAACCAGAGGTCTGAACACACACACACTCTCGCTCCCTCTCTCTCAATGCCTTCATTACCCCCATTATACTTTTTGGAAAATCAGGTAACATTCTCTTGAATTTCTTGCAGTTAAATGATAAATAACCAATAAAAGAATGGTTCGCATTAATCGGTGGTCACAACTAGAATCGTTAAACAACAATAATAATAATAAAGAGAAATTTATAAAGCGCAAAAACAATTGCAGAAAGAATCAGCCTCAAAGCGCTGGAAAAGAACAATAAAAGTCTGGACCAGACAAAATTTATACAAATCAAAGTAAAGACCGCAACAAAAGTAACTCGGCTGTTGTAAAAGCACCTATAATTTTAAAATTGTTACTCGTATCCTGAAAATGAAAATACCAGGAGACGGCACATTTAATTACGGTGATTTTGACACCTCGTTTGTTATAATCGGTCGAGTATTTTTGTCGCAGTAAGTGCTTACAGGTGACAAGTGCCAATTTCCATTGTTGCAGTAACTCCTATTGACAAGAACCGCTTTTGAAAATTCCTGCTATTAGCTTCACGCTGAATCAGAGGAGAGACGATCATGTCAATAGGAGTTTACTGCAACAATGGAAATGGGCACTTTTCACCGCGACAACAATACTCAACCAATTTTCACAAACAATGTGTCAAAATCACCGTAAATAAATTGTACGTCTCCTGGTATTTTCATTATATTATAATTATAGGTGCTTTTACAACAGCCGAGTTACTTTTTTTTGCTGTCTTTATTACACAGTAAACAATTTTTAAGGAATCTAGATACAAAAAACTGGCAAACAATTAAAAAGTTAAACAACCATTTTAAAAAGATGAGATTCATAAAAGTTAAAAACAATGTCATAGTCATAAATACTGGACAGTAAAATGGACACAAAACAGCATTTTCATTTTACAATGTAAAAATTACGCCAATTCAAATTTTACAATGTTAAAAAATACTGCTTCAAAAGATTGAGTCTTAAGGCGACAGCTCGATGGTGGGCGACTCGTTGATGGTCGGTGGCAATTTGTTCCAGAGTGAAGGGGCTACAATGCTGAATGCTCTACTGCCATACAAGCGAGTCCGTGGAGGAGGGGAAGGTTCTTGCAGAAGATTTAGAGATGAAGACTGTAGAAGCTGGAGTTTAAAACTGCATAGCACTATTTCCTGAGACACAGACAGTCAAAGTGTTTTTTTTCCTATAATTGCACAATGAACTGTCTGAATCTTTTTTTTCGGAAAATGTAATTTTGTATTGACCTTTGCAAAGGGCACCACAGCAAAAGCACAGAACCACAGCAATTGAATTGATGTGGGGGCTGTAGGTTAACTCAAGGCCTGCATGCTAAACTGAGCAGAAAGTTCTTTCTCATCAGATTCTCAGTCTCGTTAAATAAATTCTGGTCCAACAAAAGTATAAGCGAGAAACTTCAAGGATTTCCCCTCCCAAAATTTGATATTATGATGTTATTCAGAATGTTGCAATTTCAGATTCTGTATAATTTGTTCCCGTTGTCATTTCCATTTAGACTGTCAAACAAAAACAGCATAGGTTTACAATTTCAAACTTCACCCCAGGTTTGTTTGATTACGTATCAATCTACCGAGATTTTCTGAGAATGACAAGTGGAAAGGTTTTTCAATTTTTTTGTGTCTAGAAGTCAAAATGTTCAACTTCTAATAAATATAGGAGCTGTTTGTAGTGCAGGATCGCCAACGGATATATAGCGCTGTTTTCTCAGGCAGGTGACGATTGTTCAGAGGGATTTATAGCTGGAATTGTGTATCGCAAAATGCCTGTTGGAATGGTGTATTTGAGAATTTACGCATAATCCGCCCGAAAGGCGTCAGTGTTGTGAAGACAAAAAGTCAAGGTCTTGTCTAAAGGTTTATAGCATGTACGGGCGAACGTGTAAACTGTCATGAATATTGCTTTGGGTAATAAAAAAGACAGAATGAAGCATGTCAAATCAACACACACGGCTGCATTTCATCCTAAAATAAGCATTGCATGAAATGAAGCAAACCGAAGAATTCAAATGAGATTAAATTCTACAAAAGTGTTTATTGAAGAGACGTAGTACATTGGTGGGGGGGGGGGAATACGGGAAAAAATGATAAAAAGTACAAAAGTAAATTTGAAAGCGGGAAGTTTATTACCCCCTCGTAGTACGCAGATTGGCAAACAACCGATCTATAATTCTTACTGAATTTAAGCCGTGCAGTCAGGGAAAGTCAAGGCAATGTTACGCATTGCTCGGGGCATCGGCGGGTTAGTTTACGCCGGTCGCTATCTCTCGTGGTGGCGTTGGCCCGAGGCTCAGGATGCATATTGTGAATAATGTGGGAATCATCTACCCTCCCTCATTGCCTCTACACAACCTTTTTAAAGGGCTGGCTGGGTCACCATCGTCAACCACTATTTGAGCAGAAATCACTGCAGAATCTTTGGGTTAATTTTGCTTTTACTACCCTTTAAGCTCCCCTTACAAAATTACTTGCTGATGTGTTGTAGGTTTTTTTTTAGAAATTAAAAAAAAATCACAATTTATTTTCCGTCTCAGTGAGATGGATTTACGTGACTCTCCTGAAAACATTGCTGATTCACAATCATCAATGAACATTTCAGCAGGAATATTATCACAGCAAAATCTTTTGATTTGGTTTGGTTTTACTACATATTTCCTAAAATATTACTTGCTAAGGTGCTGTAGTTTTTGAGAAATGAGTAAAATAATTTCACAAAAAATGATTTTAGCATGTACATCAACGGATTTACGCAACTCTACTGTAAACTTTCTTGGTTCACCTTCATCAACAAATCTTTGGGCAGGAATCATTGCGGAATATTTTAGTTGGCTTGGTTTTACTACCTTAAACAGCTTAACAGCTTGAACCCTTGTGATATTGGTGAATCTTCTTTGAACAATTGATTTTGGTTTTTGTTTGGTAAAGAGGGTCGGGCCTGTATGCTTCGTTTTTGAAAGGGCAAGGGCACCAAGGCATTTTCTCTTTGGCAAATGGCACCCTATGAGGAAATTGTAAATTTCTGCTAGAGCATTTCAAGGGCACCAAGGCAATGGCAAGGGGCAACGGAGGCAATCGCCTTCATTGCCTACGTGAAGCGCCAGGCCTGGCAGGGTATTTATACAATAGCATAGAGTAAAGGGGTCAAATGTAAGAGTTACCAGTTGTGTAAGTTTTTCCCCTTAAAAAAAAAAGCATTTTGGGGTATGTGTTCATGGTGTTAGGGGAAAGTCAGCACATGTACCTGTATTATACAACATGTAAAGGCTAGTAAAATAGCATACAATGTATTTGCTTGTGATGTTTTGCCCTTAATGCCTGCCCATATGTACGTGGATGTTAGTGAGCAACGCCACCTTTCTTTACTGAAAAATAACGATGCATGATTCATTGAAACTAGATTTAAATTTCTAGACTAAAATGCAACACGTGTAAAATGTTTACTGAAATGCAAAGCCGGAATCCCACAACTTAACATGTAGACATATTTTGGAACTAATAAAATAAGATAAAATGATGTTGGTTTCAGTGCAAGCTGATGTAAAATCTTGTGATGTCAGAGTTGTTCTAATTTCACAAATGGCGTAACAATTACTAGCATTTATGCATACAAGTGCTTATCTGACGTTGGGAAAACCAACAAGCTTTTACTTTGATGGATGTTGCACACAGATATTTAAGATTTGAATTCAGTGCGTACGTAGCGGATGCATGTATCGATCAAAAGTATGTGCTAGTTGGCCGACTTGCCAAGTGCTTAATTTAGATGTCAGGCCTTTCTGTGGCACATTCTTCTCCCTGAGGCTGACAGCATACACCATGAACATAATACAGCATGCCTTCAGGGAGGCATTATAAGCAATTGCCCCCAAGCCCATGGTCATTGCCTTGCTGCCCTTGAATCCGGAAAAAATGTCTTGCCCTGACAAACAAAATTGCCAGCCTGTACAACCAATAATGTTCCAATACAAGCTCACATTTCTCATTCGCAGGTGCCCTTTGCTCATAAAAAAATGCCTTGCCCTTACAAACAAAGTTGCTGGCTTGGTGCATTCATGCCCTTAAAGTACAGGATAAATATTTACAAGATACAAATAATTGACTATAGTTCTACACACACTGGCAGACAACATAGGAAGTTGCCTTATGCCCCTGGTCAATGCCGTACTGCTTTTGTGCAATTTCACATTTCTCTCAGCAACATGCTTCAACAGCAGGCCTTCGAACATGAAGGCAATAGAGGCAAATTGCCTTGATGCCCCTGGGCATTGCTCCTGGTCATTGCCTGAACTCGCTGAAATTCAAGCTCTGTTTTTTTTGGTCAGAGTTTGGGATTGGTCGATTTCACAAAACTCTACCTATCTAAAAGACTAATCTTAGGACTTAGGACGAGTCCCAACCCTGCACTGTAGCATGCAGACCTTAAGATTAATCCTAAGTTAGGACGAGTTACTCGTCCTAACTCGAGATAAGACGAGTCCTAACTCTTTGTGAAATCGACCCCTGGTCTTGATACTTGTGTCCTTACACAAGATACCTTGATTGTCTTTCTGCTGGGTTGTAAAGCCAATTAGCCATTGGTATCGTACGTTGTGCGATGCACATAAAGAAACCTAGTACACTTATTGGAAAGGTGTTTCTGGCAAGGTCTGGTACCGAAATGCACCACCTCACTTGGTATACCTTTAAGGTTGTGTTATAGTTGCTATGCCTAGTAAAAGTCTTTCTTAACAAGCTCAACCAAATTGGATATTTCGTGCCAGGAGTGTCATTTATGGTGCTTAATAATGTACAGTATTAATATCAAATTTATTCTTAAAATCAATGATGTATTTTCCTTTTAAAGTTAAAGTTAGAGAATGACTTGATGAAGTCGTTATTCCAAAGGTTTTTACAACTGCCGCATAATGTGTCATTACATCCAGTGGTAAATCTCACTACACTCAACAGCTGTTTGGTATGAGTCCCATCTCGTCTTAATTGTCAATGCATAGCTAGCAGGGTAGGAGCCTTTGTCATCACACCATCAAGTGTACATCGTAGTAATATGATCATGTAAGAAATATAATATTGAGGGACCATCAGGTAGTAATGATTGATATTCTAGCATGAATAGATCATGCGCGTATTCATTTTTGGGACCACTTTGGTCTTTGAGGTGTAATGATAATACATCTGCTTTAGCATTGCATGGGTCATGGGTTCGAATCCCTCTGTGTATGGGTTTTATTTCCAAAGGACTCGGGGAAAGTACTTAGTACACAGTGCTTTACATTTGGTGTATGGGTGAAACCGAAAGATAACCACTCTATACTTAGTTTTGGCTGTAACAACCAGAATAAGCTGGTAAAAAAAAAAAATTTAAAAAGGTTTTCAGATATTTTCTTGAATATTCATTTCAGAGGGAACTATTGCACCCAAAATAATTCTATTATGACCTTCAGGTTTAGTAGCCTTTCAGACTACAGTTAAAGGCAGTGTGGACACTATTGGTACTTACTCAAAATATTTGCTAGCATAAAAACTAACTTGGTAGTGAGCAATGGAGAGCTGTTGATTATATAAAACATTGTGAGAAACGGCTCCCTCTGAAGTAACATAGTTTTTGAGAAAGATGTAATTTCTCTGGTAAACTGTTTAAATTGATTATGAGACCTCACTCTTGAGGTCTTGAATTCAACCATAGAGGAGCACACAACTTCATGTGACATGGGTGATTTTTCTTCCTTTATTATCCCGCAACTTCGACGACAAATTGAGTTCAAATTTTCACGTTACTTCATGCATATGTTGAGATACACCAAGTGAGAAGACTGGTCTTTGACAAATTACCAAAGGTGTCCAGTGCCATTAAACAATGATGTACATGTATATAACCTTTGAATTAAGTTCATTCAATAATAACAACATATAAGTAAAGGAGTGTTCAAGCTTGCTTCCATGGAAGAGCTAATAACAGAAAACTAAGGATGGAAAAATTCTGACCAGAACTATTTCCATAGCTTAGTTTTCGCTCAATTTATTAAAGCACATACGCTATCTTTATTGACATTTTGAAACATTATTGAAGCAAATGTATCAAAATTCTCAAGGCAGTTCCATAAAATTTAGGAATGAGTAGGGGGAAAAGGCTCCATTATTTCCCCTGAGAAAACATAAAGCTATTCATTTGTTACAGTTTTGCCCACCGCTAAACATCCTTTTCTTCTGAGTTTCTTTAATAACCCTTTCAGTGACACCAATAAATGCTTATTAGCTTGTAAACATTTGAATGCAGTGCGTGCTGAAACTCAGTCCGACTGTCTGAGGAAACAATAACCTTTCTTTGACAAATTTCTTTGATTACACGAAAGAGAGAAAGAGAGAAAGAAAGAAAGAGGAGGAAAAAAAATCACCTGAAGGATTTCCCTGCGACTTATTGAATCAATCTCGTTCCACCACATCCATCACAAAACATTTGAGGAACTAATTTCATTAGCTCGCGCAAAATTGCATATAATTTTGAAATATGGCTCATGTTTTTACGCCAAAGGCTAACTGCCCCCCTACCCAGAACAACGTAACCATGCTCGATAATTTGTGGGGGTCTTGTCGAAAGCGATGGTGTGCCAAAGGGGGGAGTTGGTAACCTCACATCTCAAGCTTTGTGTTTTCACTACGAATGATCGTGTCTTAATTTTACGCATAGCTAATGTATGTGCATGTGTATTGGGTGTTCATTCATTATGGCGGTATTAGTTACATATAAATTCAATTCAAAATCCATGTTTTTTTTCCCGTATTTTCATTTGGTTCTTTACTTCAAAAATAAACTGGGAGGCTTATGTCTCAAAGTGAATTAAGCTCTTAAGTTAAAATGTAAATGGTGTATGTAGGTTCAAAAATGGAATTTTAACAATTATTTTGCACCCCTAAATAGCAGTCCATATTATAACACAACCTTTTAGAAAAAGAAGATATACAAAAGAAAAATGTATAAAAACAAATATTTGTTTTTATTTAATAATAAAAATATATATAAAAAATAGCCCAAATGAATCTCCATTTTTAAAAGCATAGAATAGATTTTGTTCAATCCACAATAAATTTATTATGCTCTTTATAGTTCTCTACATTTCACTGTTTGTTTTTCTTTATGAAACCTTTTTATGTCTGAATGAAGATTATAAAATATTTCTTCTCTTTATGTTTCCATTTAGGCAAAGAATTCCCTCTAAGAATGTTTATTACTACCGATGCCCCGACCACCGTAAGAACTATGTCATGTCGTTTCCATTTGCGTTTGACAAAGAGGGCGACACATACCAGTTTGCGTACTGTTACCCGTATTCCTACACAAGGATGCAGACGTATCTTGCTGCAGTGGAGAAAAGGAAGTTGGACTATTTCAATCGGGAGCTGTTGTGTCTGAGCGTGGTAGGTAAAATAGTTTGTTATGGGGCGCTGTTTTTCATTTAATTGTCAATAATGTTTTTAAGATGTGTCAATTTTCATGGTTTTAAAAACCACGATTTGTAAACCATGACTTTGATGCTTCATTTTTCATGGTTTATAAACCATGTTTTTAAGATGCCTCAATTTTCATGGTTTATAAACCATGATTTTTAAATGTTTATTGCATGTTCATGACTTAAACACAAAAAAATACTTTACTGATATGTAAACCATAAAAAGGATTCGGTAACATTTTCACTAGTTTATACATCTAATTGCTTTAATGGTGAAAACTTGTCAAAAAAGTGCTAAACAATTAGTTGACAAACGGAGCCCCATAGTTTGTTGTCAAGTTTCATTTCAACCACCTGGCTTTACCGGAGGGCAATGCTACAGTGTTGGTTTACTGGCCAACAACTTCAAATTCAGGAACATTAGCTGAACAAATCTATGAAGGGTTTCGTTTTAAAGGTGAGACAGGTAAATTTCAGAAAGTGCTTTGTTAGCCAAGGTTCGGACAGGGTGCAACAGACCTTATACATTGACGCCATTCAATTCATTTAAATTTATTCTGGTTGTGAAGCCAAGGACCCTCAAGTAAGCGAATTTAACCACTGTACTAGCCTAGAACCAAATGGAGGGTTGATAGGGAAAGAAGCTTTGGTTTTAGATGTGGGAGGAAAACCCAGAGAAAAAGTCCTAGGGATAACCCAAGCAGTCTGGTGGGGACTGTTAAAGCCCAATCCACATAGTGCCCCGTGCGAGATTCGAACTGGGGTCAAAGGTGATAAGGAATGATACCACTACGACAACCCAACCACCCAAGGTAAACAATGGGAGACTTTTGGGACTCTTGGTGGCAGCAGACTTACCAGGTAAAATCCATTGTTCTCGGTCATGTGCGCACGCTCAGAACTACATAAGCAATGAAAATTTACCTGGTAAGTCTGCTGCCACCTAGTGTCCCAAAGTCTTGCTTTGAAACTCACAAATTTGTATGTCGTGTACAAAGGATTGGCCGATAACAAAACCTCTGTTTGGGCCTCAACTAGGTGAGGGCATCCTACTCAAATGATATCATATTTAAAAGTAGGATTTTGAAATTTTTGCATGGTTGAAGTATAACGAAGACTTGCGGTAGCGCCATGTGAAAATCTTTTTTGAGTAGTGTTGGTTCTGAAAAGAACTGGTGGTTAACGACGCAACGTTTCGATCAGTATGCTTTGATCGTTCTCCTGCTTATCAAAAATAGGTTACCAGCTAGAATACCATACATTTACCATTGCTGCGACTGGCACCCCACTAAACTCTTACGTAGCAAAGACATATGCTCAGCAGAAATATCTACTTAGTGGCTTTATGAAATCGGGCCCTGTTGCTGAACATGAAGAAGTTAACAAGCTAGCTCCAGACACTTGCCCCCTATTCTTAACAGAATGAACTTGCCTAGGAGTGTTTTCTTCTTCTTCTTCAAAAGCCTTATTAAATTTTGTAGTGAGAGTACATGTACACCTATAAATGTTTAAGTGCCCATTGAAACCTTCAAACTACATTGTCGCCGATAGAGTTCTACCCTTTAAATTGTGAGCATATCATTTTATCTAATCAGCCAGTAATCCAATATTTTCCCCCTCCTTCTCCCAAGCGATTCCCATTTGCAAACCAGAACCTGCCTCCCAAGTTTTTATTTTATTTAGTTTATTACATATATTTCTTTATATTGTTCGCTGTTCCCGAATCGGGAAAGTAAATCTTCGCAGCTTGATTGACATCTCAAAGTCAGTATTGACATTCTGCTCCGGTATATTTGTCCCTTGACTGTGTTTTGGTCGAGGCCCAAGGCCGGCGTTATAGGATTACTGTCATGGTGGTTCGTCCATCATCTTACGGGTACCTCACAGAATATTGACAATTGTCTTCAACCCTCATGTGTATTCTTTTATTTCAGGGACATTCAAGGTGAAAGTTCCGAACTTGAAATAAAATATTTGATTATAAATGCAAAGTGGTTTGGGGTAAAAGTGTTACAGCTTCTTGTTGAACACAAATTGTTTTGGCGAAATTTAAGTTTAGAAAGCCCTGATTTCATTAGGGAAAAGCATTACACTCTTATTATTAATTTTATCGGTTTAAGGACAAACTGGAATTTACTTATGATTGGAATTTGTTTTATTATAAATGCAAAGTGGTTTGGGGTAAAAGTGTTAAAAGTTCTTGTTGGACACAAATTGTTTTGGCGAAATTTAAGTTTAGAAAGCCCTGATTTCATTAGGGAAAAGCATTACACTCTTATTATTTTTTTTATCGGTTTAAGGACAAATTGGAATTTACTTATGATTGGAATTTGTTTTATTATAAATGCAAAGTGGTTTGGGGTTAAAAGTGTTACAGGTTCTTTTTGGAAAGGCAAATTCGTTGAATGGAAACAATTTTAGTTTAGTAAGCTTTGATTTCATCTGGGCAAGCATTGCACTCTAGTGTTTCTTTATTATCTTTTCAAGGGCACAATGGAGTTTAGTTCTTTTTGGAATTTGTTTTATTATAATTGCAAAGTGGTCTGGGTGATGGTACAGGTTCTTGTTGCAACAGAAAGATTTGATTAGATTGGAAAAGCAAGATTGGAAAAGCAAGCAAAAGCAAGACAAACTGGAGTTCACTGGCTATTGGAAAATCTTTGATTATAAATGCAAAGTGGTTTTGATAAAAGTAATACAGGTTCCTGTTGCATCACACTTTTTGTTGAAGGGCAGAAATTGAAGTTTAGAAAGATTTGATTTGATTAAGTAAAGTATTGCACTGTTATTTGTTTTTATCAGTTTAGAGACAAACTGGAGTTGGCTGGTTATCTGAAATTCTTTGGTTATAAATGCTAAGGGGTTTGGGTAAAAGTGTTACAGGTTCTTAATGAAACACAAACTCGTTGAATGGCACGAAGTTTAGACAGCCTTGACTTGATTCAATTATTGTAAAAGCCTTGCACTTTTGTGATTGTGTGCTCAGTTTAAAGACAAACTGGACAAAAAGGAAAGCTTTGAGTGTTTGGTTGGAACAATCATCTTGAGAAATGTTTTGTAACAAACCACGTAGGAAACTGACTTGGTAAATTGGTAATAATTAATCAAAACATTACAAAGATATATCTTGCATTTAGTTCCATAACACAGTCCTAAAGCTACTACTGTTTTTATCCTATTAAAAAAAATTGTTTAAAAAGCTTTTAAGTAAGTTTTAAAGTGAGAAAATAGAATTAGCTGTTCCCAACAACTTACCAACCAAATGGACCGATGGTATAAATGCAAAAAATAACTAATGGCCAGTCCCTTCTCTTCAACCCCCCCCCCCCCCCCACTTGTCCCCTATTCATTGTTCACCCCTTACTTTTTTAGCTGTATGCTTTCTAACACCATTCATGTATTTCCACTTCACTGCTTATGTTTCACTTTGTTTCCTGTTCATGTTTGTTGAGTTGTCATTTTAGTCTTCGAGAAAGACTCTGCTAGGGTCGAAACATCAGGCCATTAACTATTTTTTTGCAAGTTTTAAAGTGTTCGGTGTCTGGCAATCGAACAGCTATAAACAGCAGTCAAAATACACAAATGACCACCAGGTGTAGAGACCGAGATGAGACCATTTAGTCATTAGCAACATTTCTCATTCCCGGTTTGGCAACAATGGCTAAACGACCTTGGTTCCAAACAAATTATCGGATATCAGTCATAAACTGTGAGAGGAAGAGAGGAGAATGGTCCATCTCACATTGCAGATACCCTAATGAGGAAAAATGAGTGGCCTTGACTTTCATTGTCAACGTTGATTAGCTGAAAAGGTCTCTGTGGCTGATGATTAAAAAAAAGAAGAATAAAATAAAATGTAAAACATTGAAAAGAAAAAGAAGACAAAAAAACACACACGAAAAAACCCTTAGGGTTGATATAGAAGGGAGTAAGCTGAATGAAAAATATTCTTCTGGTGGTTGATACATCCCAGTGTTTGGAGTGTCACCTGTTTTCAGTTTAAAGAAAGGAAACACCACAAAGAGATGACCGGGAAATGGTGGAAGGAAAGAGAAGGGAAGTTTGTGATGATAGCTGAAGAGGTGACGTGAAGATTCGCCGAGCCGGACGAGAAGAGAGGAAAGTCTGACTGTTATGCTCCGTCATCTTTAATTAATTCTTATAAAATAAGTTGGAATTTTTGTTGTTGATTATATTGAAAGGGGCAGGCAGAGAGGTTGCACAGACTGCAGTAGGCCTGTATACTTCATTGTTGAAAGGTCACAGGCACCAAGGCATTTTCATCTTGGTAAAGGGTACCCTTTGAGGACATTGTAAATTTCTAGTGGAGCATTTTAAGGGCAACATAGGCAATGACCAGGGGGCATGGAGGCAATCGCCTTCATTGTCTCTGTGAAGTATCAGGCCTGACATAGGTTTTTGCCAACCTAGGTTGGAAAACTATGGAAAGCCATAAATGCAAAACAAAAACAGACGGCTACTGTCTTAGTAATGATGTGACACAAATATTCAAACTTGTGTTGAATTTGTTGGATACAAAACAACCAATCATGGGAGGTATTTTATTGAATTGAAAGTTGGTTAAAACATCTGTTGATACGTCCATGCCTACCAAGGCAGTTTGTTTATCAACAATGGAAAGGTCTATGGGTAAAAAACTGGCATGGGTAAGGGCATATGATGGGGACATGTGTACATCGAGTTTTACTGCAAATCTCCAGAGCCAAGAAGGCCTTGTGAAATGATACGAGGTCAAAGGTCATTGAGTACATGGGTTAACAGTAGATCTCTGGCGTAATTCTTGAGCCTCGCAGTTAGTGTGATGTCAGATGTTCAGGTTAGGTCACCATACAAGCTTTATTGGTAGACCTGGCCCTGTTTGTACTCTAGAGGGCGCTGATAGGGATATACCTGGACGGAATAGAATGAACAAACAAACTCCCCCCCCCCAAAAAAAAAAAAAAAAAAATATATATATATATATATATAAAAAAAATCATGATTTCCAAGACCACATGGAATTTCATCATCTGTGTTTAAAAAAGTTGTTATTTATGTCATTCAATAAGGGGAAATAATTGGTCAAATAAATAGCTGTGGATTCATTTGCAGTTCTCTAAGAGTAAAAATAAACATCGTATGAATCTGGCAATGGTACAGTGGTCTTAAAGGCAGGGTACACTAAATTGTTAAAGACCTGGGGTCGATTTCACAAAGAGTTAGGACTAGTCCTAGGAGATATACAAAACTGCATGGATAGTCCTAAGTTAGGACGAGTAACTGGTCCTAACTCGAGATAAGACTAGTCCTAACTCTTTGTGAAATCCACCCCTGGAATCCTCTTGTACTTAGTGTAACCCAACATGCATAAAATAACCAACCTGTGACAGTTTGGGCTCAATTGTCATCGAAGTTGCAAGAAATAATGAAAGAAAAATATACCCTTTTTGAATAGAATTGTGTTCTTTCAGATGCCTCAGAAAGGCTCCATGCTACAAATTTTGTGGGTGAAAATGACAATTTTCTCTAAAACTACAGTACTGCAGAGGGAGTCGTTTCTAACAATGCTGTATAGTGTCAACAGTTCTCTATTGGTATTTACAAAGTAATTTTGTATGGTTATAAACTTGTACATGTATAGTAATTACCAAAAGTACCCTGCCTTAACAGATTTTTTTATTATTAGGTAGTGTGACTATGGCAGTGTTTAATTAACCAAACATTTATCTTTTTACAAACTAAGAAAAAAAGGAAAAAACAACAACATGTTCCTATAAACATTAATACTATCAAGTAGTTCTGTATGATACTTATTCCTATGCATTACGTACCCACACTATGTCCACTTGAGCTTTTTTATTTAGTCAGATAGAGTTGTCAGCATTAACGCTCTAAAGCCACAACAACCAACACTTGCTTTTTATCAGTCGTAGCTTCTTCATGCATGCTTGCTCACATCCATTGCCAAGGTTATTGGAAAAGGGGGGTGGGGAAGAGAGGGGGGGGGTTGAAGAAGGGAAAGTGGAGGTGTGCCCTTCGACAGAGTTGCGGTGTAGACGTAAATTCAACGGAGCGGATAACCCAAGTACGCATTATCTCTCCCTTGGCTGTCTGCCCGGTACCCATCAAGATTTACTAGTAGATGCAAGGACATATGACAACAATTCTGGAGGCTAATGTTTGCCCCATTCTGATCTTGGAGCGGGACTCGCAAAATGCTGACAACGTCTCGCGTCTCGCGTGTGTGTGTTTATTTCTCTCTTTTTTTTTGGTCTTGTTTACCTTGTGAGTGTTACTTATTATTGCAGTGGGTCGGGTTAATATGGCTAAATGAATAAATGCATTCCTGCGGTGTAGCTCAACTGGTTGTGGGTTTTTAAGGCTCTATTGTGGTTTATGCACGGGGATTAAATTGAGGATAACTTAATTAGAATGGTTAAGAGAGGCTTGTCCGTTGTATGTATACTTTTACATAGCTTTTCGGGAGAGGCATTATTAGAAGGGAAATACAACCGGTGATTGGGACTGGCAAGCTTTCCTTTGAAGACCATGTTTAAAATTTTTGTAATCCGAGACAAATTAATGTACAAGGCCAAGGCCATGGCCAGAGTCTAGGCCTCATTATAGGTTGAGCCAGTTTAATTTGGGCTGCTTTAATTTATGCCGACAGACTGTGGTTGGTCTACAGGGCCCAATGTTATGGCTCTGCTTACCGTCGAATTCTATTCTTACAATCACCATTCGCCGCTTAAAGGAACACGTTGCCTTGGATCGGACGAGTTGGTCTATAAAAAGCGTCTGTAACCATTTTTTATAAAATGCATATGGTTGGAAAGATGTTTTAAAAGTAGAATATAATGATCCACACAAGTTTGCCTCGAAATTGCGTGGTTTTCCTTTTACTTTGCGAACTAACACGGTCGGCCATTTATGGAAGTCAAAAATTTGACTCCCATAAATGGCCGACTGTGTTAGTCGACGAGGTTAAAGGAAAACCAGGCAATTTCGAGGCATGTTTGTGTGGATCAATGTATTCTACTTTTACAACATCTTTCTACCCACATGCGTTTTATAACAAACGGTTACAAACGCTTTTTATATACCAACTCGACCGATCCAAGGCAACGTGTTCCTTTAACTGCAAGCGCCAAATTATTGCGTGACTGTGTAAGCGTAGAATGCCTAGTAACATGGAGTAAGCATGGGCACAGTCCAAAATTTCCCACTTACCCCTGAATTACGCTTGACATAAGCACGGAATCCCTGCTTCCGTAAGCGGTCATTCTTCGTTTACGGTAAAGCAGAAACATAAAATTTGGCCCTTGTATGAAGCAGTTTAAAGATAAAGAGCCTGTAGAATAATTCATCAAATAATGGCCCTTCTATGACAAAACATATTTTTTGCACAGACATGTTTTTTTTTTTTTTTAATGTAGTGGGTAGAACTAAAAGAAATTACATTTTGCACACAAATAAGCTGTATTGGCAAAAAAAGAATTGGGATGAGAGTGTAAAAATAGTCCAAGCATGTATGACACCTGCTCTAGAAATCCCACCCGAGTAAAATGAATGTGATTTTGTCAACAGAATTCAGGAAAGTATTGAACTTACAGTGCTAAGACTTATCGATGTATGGGTTAACACCAAATAATATTCTTTATCCCTGATGCAAATTTAACATTTCTATTAAACCTTGTGATTCCGTATGGTTGCAAGTAAATAAATATATAACTTATTTATTATTTTATTTTGTAAAGATTCGTGCGGTCATTGCGTTGTCCGTAATCAATGAAGTGAGGAAAAGCACTTTCTGCGACCCATTTTGGCTTCTGATTAACCAAATCTGTTGATCAGTCCCTTGCTCCCTGTGACCTAATTAAAAGATAATGATAGGAAAATGAGATTAAGGTGATAAAGATATATCTGCAAAGCATACTGTTGTTTCAATCCTAGCAGAGTCTCTCTCGAAGGCTTAAAGGCAGTGGACACTATTGGTAATTACTCAAAATAATTATGGGCATAAAACCTTACTTTGTAACAAGTAATGGGGAGAGGTTGATGGTATAAAACATTGTGAGAAACAGCTCCCTCTGAAGTGACCTAGTTTTGGAGAAAGGAGTAATTTTCCACAAATTTGATTTCGAGACCTCAAGTTTAGAACTTGAGGTCTCGAAATCAACCATCTAAACAGACATAACTTCGTGTGACAAGGGTGTTTTTTTCTTTCATAGTTATCTTGCAACTCCGACGACCGATCAAGCTCAAATTTTCACAGATTTGTTATTTTATGCATATGTTGAGATACACCAAGTGAGAAGACTGATCTTTGACAATTACCAATAGTGTACACTGTCTTTGTTAAAGGTGTATACCTAAATACCCCGAAGCAGTTAACAAAAAGTACCATTAAAGGCAGTGGACACTGGTAATTACTCAAAATAATTATTACCATAAAACCTCACTTAGTAACGAGTAATGGGGAGAGGTTGATAGTATAAAACATTTTGAGAAACCGCTCCCTCTGAAGTAATGTAGTTTCCGAAAAAGAAGTAATTTTCCACGATTTGATTTCGAGACCTCAGATTTAGAATTTCTTTCTTTCATTTTTATCTCGCAACTTCAGCGACCGATTGAGCTCAAATTTTCACAGGTTTGTTATTTTATGCATATGTTGAGATACACCAAGTGAGAAGACTGGTCTTTGACAATTACCAATAGAGTCCAGTGTCTTTAAAACGAAACAAAACAATTGTAAAAGAAAAGCAAAAACAAATCAAAAATTCACCTACCAAAAAAACTGCACAAAATATAAAAATAATCACCAACTAAACCAAAATAGTAAATATTAAAAACCCTAGAGCTATTTTTGAGACTAACACATCTATCAGCAGAAAGCCAGGCTACCATTGTTTATTTTATATACTCTGATAAGAGACCTATCTTTACAGAGGTCTTAAAGCGAGCCTACAGTCATAGAAACAACAAACTGTCGGAATATTTTTACCGCCTTTGGCTGAGTGAATGGATGAACTGGGAGTGCAGATTGCCTTGAGGGACGCGCTCGTTGGCGCAGACCAACACCTTCTACTTTGTCACGCGACAAAGTATGTTAACCTTGACAAGGGGCGGGTTTTTATTTTACTGACAAAAGGCTTTTCTAGATTAATGGCTTTTGTTATATTTTTTTTTAAATAGAGTTTTTAAAGGCAGTGCTTAAAATTTGTTACGTGTTTGTAGTACTGTAATAACGTACAAGAACTAATGGAAGACCCAGAGAGTGTGTGAAACTTTGGTGCGTGTAAGCCACGAATATTTAATTCATAAGCGATTTGAAGTCATTATTTAGATATTTTGTTTTCAACCTAAGTGCAAAAAAATGATTAATAGTACATTATGTAAACAAACATGTAGGAAATGAAGAAGGGGCATTAAGTAATTTGTTTGTTAAATTTATGGTGTGTGATATTTATTGTGGTGTGTTTTGAGGGATTGAAGGACGCGTTTTAAGATAATTTTTAGATGTGCTTTTTTTGATGGATTTTGCAGTTGGTTTTTGTAGATTTTAGTTCGTTTTTTAAAAAGAGTTTTATTTTGGTGTGTGTAAAGGATTGTGCTGATTTTTTTTTTTTTTTTTTTTTTTGAGGGGGGGGGGATTTCATGTGTGTTTAAGGGATTTTGTGAATTGTGTTTTGATGGATTTCTTTAAGTTTACCGTTTTTTAGTGCTTTTTCATGAGGTGTGTTTTGGGGGTTTTAAGGGGTATTTTGAGGGGTGTTATGAGATGTGTTTTGAGTGATTTTATGAGGGGTGTTGATGGGTTTCAGTAGGTTTAATGAATGTAATTTTGTTGTTTTTATTTAAAGTACGTTTGTGGAATTTTTGGGGAAATTTCATTACAATTTTGGGCAATTCTAGCTCCAGTCTTATGTCATGAGTGTTTACATGGGATGAGATTGTTCAGACTTTTGGCTGCATTCAGACTTTTTATGTCGGCTTGGTGAAGAAAATCAGACTATATTATTATCCACAAATAAAGAAATCCTGCTCATTAGTCTACTTCACTAGTGCCTTGGATACTGTTTCCAAAAGCTCCTTGGAATCTATAACCCCAGGGGTTCCCATAAGGTAGCATTTCAACATACCTTTGAAATTGTGTCCAAGTTTCAGACTTTTTCGTTTGTAATGACTCTCACCCCTGTGTTTAAAACAACAGTACACAGTATGATAAATATGATATTTCTTAGTTATCTTTTGAATGACTTCAGTGCCCATGTTAAAAAGCCTGAAAAAAAAATTCAAGCAGACCAATACTGGCAATTATCTAATTTTGTAAAGCACAGAACACTTGCATGAATCCCCCAAAACAGTGCATGATGCCATCCACATAATAAAAGGTGTGAGAAGCTGAGTGTAAAGAATGAATTGAACAGAGTGAGCTCCAAGAGGACCACAAGCAAGTCAATTATAAACTTCTTGCTTAAAGGCACTGGACACGTTTGGTAATTGTCAGAGACCGGTCTTCTCACTTGGTGTGTCTCAACATATACATAAAATAACAAACCTGTGAAAAATTGAGCTCAACTGGTCATGGAAGTTGTGAGAGAATAATGGAAGAAAAGAAAAATAAGTTGACACACAAGTTGGGTTCTTTCAGATGCTTGAGTTCGAGTCTCAGCTGACACAAGGAGCATTTGAGAGCTGTTGTTGGTATAGAATATTGTGAGAAACGACTCCCTCTGAAGTATCATATATTTTTAGAAGTAGGTAATTTCTCAAATCTGAGAATTACGTCAGGTGAAGCCTTTTATTATGCATCTGAAACCACACAAATTTCTGCAACAAGGGTGTTTTTCCCTTTAATATTTTCTTGCAATTTTGATGACTATTGAGCCCAAAATGTTCACAGATTCGTTATTTGATGCATAAGTTGGGATAGCTATACCAAGTGAAAATACTGGGGCCAATTTCATAGAGCTGCTTAAGCAAAAAAATTGCTTAAGCACGAAAATAGCTCGCTTATTTTACACGTGTTACTGGCCAAAGTTTCATGCCATATACATTGCTTATGACTAGTATTTAGCTGTTGTTTACTTAGCATAACAATTGAGTGGAGTCTTGGCCGGTAATCTGATTTTACTAAGCAATGAATTTTTTGCTTAAGCAAATTTTTGTGCTTAGCAGCTCTATGAAATTGGGCCCAGGTCTTTGACAATTATACCGCACCAGTCCAGTGCCTTTAAAAGAAATACCAACACAGATCTCTCAGTGGAGGGCAAACAATCTCCAACCTATATTAGAAGAAAAATTTCTTGCTGTTCATCCCGGTGGGATTTTGCCATTCTCTTTATGCTGTCAAACGCCCAGCGGCTCATGCAAATTCCACATGAATATTTTATTTGCTGCGATGCAAAGTGCGCTGACACTGTGTGGTATCTTCGCTGGGTCTGATCAGTAACAAAGACTGACATGAGCATTGGCTGTTTCGCTGAGTCCGTCACATGCAATCATGTCTGCGGTTTACCGTGCGAGGAAGATGAGATGATGAGGGGGGGGGGGGGATTAAGACAAAAGCTTCCCACCAACGCTGGTGTCTTTGTGAATCCAACAAAAGAAGCCATCCGTAGCTATTAACGTTGTAGGCATGGCATTGGGAATGGCCTCCGATTGTTGCGTGATAACAAGAGTGCATTGCCATTGAAGAGTGGTAGTACTACTAGGGTTTTGGGAGGGGGGGGGGGGGGTTGGATGTGGGTTGTGTTTTGACGGGAAAGAAGATGAGCTGATGAAATGAATTTCTCGTGGGAGTGACCTTGGTTGTTACTCAGTGTGATAAGGTCAATCTATTTTGGTATTAGTCAGAGGTGATTAGAGTTATTGTGTTTTTATTATGTTTTTTTTTTGTTCTTTTCTGCGGACTTGAAGGACTGCTTGTTGATGTTAAACTGGCATAGTTTTATTTTTGTGCTTATAGTTGATTTCAGTATTACATTTCTTATGTTTAAAAAAAAAATGCATCTTGCATCAGCACCAGCATAACTGATGATTTTTTCCTTTGTTTACCTTTTTATATAAAAAAATTAAATAATAAAAAGCATTAAGAACATTGGATGTATGTGTCCAACCTTCCTTATTTTTTTTAATGTGAATAAAATAAAGATATACAGAATGATCAATGTTTGACAAATAATCAGTATTCTAGTTGGCATATTGATTGATTGATTAACCTTGATATTAATTTATAATTTGATGGCTTTCGCTGAAATTTAAACCATTAAAATCTGAAATTTTGCGTGGTGGGCATAAAATAAGGTTTGCCGTAGCATCCTGTGAAAATTTCTTTTGAGTAGTGTTGGTGCTACGAAGAACCGGTGGTTGACAACTCTCAGATGTAATTTATAGTTTGATGTCTTTCGCTGAAATGGCACAATTTAACCCATTAAAATCTGAAACTTTGCGCGGTGGGCATATAATCATGTAAGGTTTGCCGTAGCACCATGTGTAAATTTCTTTTGAGTAGTGTTGGTGCTACGAAGAACCGGTGGTTGTCAACTCTCTGAATAGAACCACAGGTTCTTTGATAGAACCAACACGGAACTTAAAGGAGATTTATACATTCATGTAGTCCTACTAAAAACATCACCTGATCATTCTTGTGTACTCTCAATTCAATTCAATTCTTCAAACTGTTAATGATCGGTTGATCTAATTTTATTCGATTGAATAAATAAATGAAAAAGATAGAATTAGCTGTTGCTAAAAAAAAAACGGGACCTAAGGTATAAATGCAAACACAAAAAAATTATTGGCCTGCTGTTTCCGAAGGCTAACAAATTGATTAAAAAAAAAAAAAAAATGAAAAAAAAAAATGTGAGTGTCATTCAAATGATCACATTCTTCCGTTTTTTTTTCTTCTAGCAACAACGGAAGCTCGACCTACTGACAATCTCAGCTCCTGGTAAGTTTTATTATACATTCTTCCTAAATTTTAAAAGACAATCCGTAAAAATGTTTTAAGAAGAGTATATTCAAGTTCTCAGCAGACATGAAACAAGCCTCGAAAAACTCACAACAATCACATTTGAAAATCAATTTGCAACATTGCTGGGGGGGGGGGTTGTAAAGCAGGCTCCTTTTGTTGATCGTTTAATTGAATCAATACTTTGTCCAAATTGAGATCATAATTGATTAATCAAATAATAAAATGATGAAATTCTCGCTTCAAAGTCACTGGTTTACTACAAAGATATAATGATTTGTTTGTGGCAATTGAAAAAAATAAAAAAAAAAATAAAAAAAATGTTAGTGCTGGATTGTCTATGTGTCAACAATGGACCTTTCGATTGAAGTTTCATTCAGGTCTTCAGGTTTATTAAAGACAGTGGACACTATTGGTAATTGTCAAAGACCAGTCTTCACAGTTGGTGTATCTCAACATATGCATCAAACAACTAACCAGTGAAAATTTGAGCTCAATCGGTCGTCGAAGTTTCGAGATAATAATGAAAGAAAAAAACACACTTATCACACACAAAGTTGTGTGCTTTCTGATGCTTGATTTCGAGACCTCAAATTCTAAACTTGAGGTCTCGAAATCAAATTCGTGGAAAATTACTTCTATCTCGAAAACTATGTCACTTCAGAGGAAGCTGTTACTCACAATGTTTTATACTATCAACCTCTCCCCATTACACGTAATCAAGAAAGGTTTTATGATGATAATTATTTTGAGTAGTTACCAATAGTGTCCACTGCCATTAAGTCTGGGAGATCTTGGGATGTCCCGGGCAGCTAGATATACTACATGCGTTGAATTAAATGAAGGCCACGTAGCCCAGCCTCTTGCCCTTGATCTCAGCCTTGGCGCCTTAGACTTTAAGATTTTCTAATGGAAGTACCCTTTGCAAAATATCAAATTTGCCTTGCCCTTTTTGAAATGAGTTTCTAGGCCTGATACTAGGTAATTGAACATCATTGTAGGTAATTCTAGGTAATTTCTGCGCCTTGAACAACCAGTAGGGTGGATATGTGCGCATTACAAGTCTTATTATTGTTATTATTTTTGTTTAATATCAACTGTTTGCTTTATTCTGAGCACGCGTACATTTTTCGTGAGCAGAGCGCTTTACATAAGTGCCTTGGTCATTGGACCAGAAACATTCCTGTAATCTTACTTAACTGTCTGGGGAGTATACATCCCTGGGCTGCCATGGCAATTCTAGGGCTTTTTTTCAAGCACTATAATCAACCCCTACCCTTGCAGGTACCCATTTATACCCCTGGGTGAAGAGAATCAATAATAATGAAGTTTCTTGCACAAGGTGTCATGACCAGGATTCGAACTCACACCCTGCTGATTAAACCCCCAGAACTTGATTTTGTTGCACATCAAACAACACCCTACACGGAAATTACCTTGAACGCCTGCTGCCCCCAAAGTGTCCCCAAAGTCTTGCATTATTCAATGAGTTGAATGGAGTTGAATGGAATCTGTCAATGAGTGAAATAGGTTGAAGCCTTACACCATTTCGATTTCAATTTCTTGTTGTCAGGCTCATGTCAACATTGTATCCTGCTCAGTTTATTTTATTCAGCGGTGAACTTTGATTAGTAACACTTCCCGATAAACAAAAAAAGGTTTCCAAAGAAAATTGTTTGTTTTAATGATTTATAAAGCCGTCACTTAAATGTCATATGTAGCCCATTGGGAGTAAATTCAATTAATGGAATGTCGGTGGCTTGTTAAGTGTTGGCACAATGTGTGTGAAAGCTTCCTTCAGGTAGGAAGACAGGCTGTTGAAAGAGCGCTCCTTCCTTCATGGGGTGTTATTAGGGGCAGGGGCACATAAAGATGAGAGGAACATGGGGTATACAAAGAAAATGCTAAAGGATTTGGGTACTTTTTGTAACACAAAACACAATGTCCACAGATTTACGTTAAATTTCACTGTTTGAAGATAATGGTAATAGAAAGCTAACTTAAATTATTAGATGCTGAGGTGCTGTAGTTTTTGAGAAGTGAGTAAAACAATGTCATGAAAATACGTTTTTACATGCTAAAATAATTTTTGTCTCATGATCAGTGAGACGAAAATTATTTTAATGACTTTGTTTTACCTATTTCTCAAAAACTACAGTACCTCAGCGAGTAATATTTTCAGGGAAGCTTTCTATTATCATTTTCCTCAAACTGTGTAAGTTTAGTGTAACTCTGTGGACATAGACCCTTTTAAGGCACAGTGTTCCTTTGATTTTTTGAAATGTTTGGTTGTTCTTATCCTATATAAGTGTAGATGTATACAATAAAACTAAGCTGTTTGCTTTCAAAAGGTGGTTGTATATTGAGATAACGCCAACAATTTGCAGTGCATATATTTACGCATGAAGAATAATCCCTGTAGGAATACACAGTCTAGAAATGTACTGACAGAAATGCTTCTCAGATTCAAATTTGGGGGATAAAAACTGCCATGGCCTTCTTGCCTTGGCAACCATCTTAAGTTTTCCATTGACTTTTCCCAAAATGAAAATAGCCTTGGCATTTCAGTATGTTCAAAGATGAAATTCCAGGCCTGTCAAATACAAATTTGCAGCAAAGATAAGAACATGTTGTGTATGATGATCTTTGGAGAAACCACATTTTAAAACACAGTTTGTGTGTAAGTTGACATGCATGGAAGGATAAATGCTGCCCTCTTGTGTTGGAATTGCTACTAGTTTTATAATCATTCAAGTTGACTCCAGCATTTGATGCTGAATTGTTTAATCAAATCGTCACTTGTTTTCCACTGTTTGGGTTTTCATTGGTTTAAAATGCTCTCTAGCATTATTGTCCAAAGTGGGCTTTTAAGGAAATTTCTTCACAGAACAACATTTGACTGCACCTCGCCTCCAATTGAAGACGACAAGTAAATGCATTTTTGTTTTCTCCAAGTTTCTGTTTGGGACAGTCAGCACGGTGAATTTTATCGACAAAGCCATCATTTAATAACGTGCCACATCCAGATTGTCCCGAATCAAAACATTTCACAAATTTTCCCTTACTCTTAAAATCGATAGGAGACCCGCCGCCTAGCCCACATAATTTACCGGAATTAAACCGGCTCTGCCACCGTGGATAGTGGCGCTAGGGTGAGGCCTCATGCATGTCTAACAAGCCAGCCACCACCTGTGACAGCCAGTTCATGCCTGATTGAACCGGTTTGAACCGGTCTCATTTGTTTGAAGGTCAAGGTGTCTGTATGTATTAACTCTCCAATCACATACGGAGGAGGGTTACATTAGTAATACCTGCTGGACCAATCAGAAGATGTTCCCTTGTTTGTTATGGGACAGTCTTCTTTTTCTTTGTCTTTGTTTATCATATAGTCCCACTTCATTCACTTTGTGCAAATACCGTGTTGATTGGAAAGTCTGCTTCCGTCGAGGCTTAAAGATACACGTGAATTTCGACCCCCCAAGAAAATTGTAAGGTGTTTTTATTGGGGTTATTCTTTTCAGTAAAAAGTGAATCAGTCTCCAAGATGATATTTCTGTCAATATTGTAACAAAGCTTGAAGGGGAGCTTTTAACATCAGGGTCCAATTTCATAAAGCTGTAACGCAGAGAAAACTGCTTGACAAATTTTGTTTGCTAAGCAAAAATCGAGTCGGACGCCAGCCACTAAAATGCAAACATAATGTAACTAGGGTTGGTAACATGTTTCTGCTAAGCAGTACTATTTTTGTGCTTACAAAGTTTTTGTGCTTACAGGCTTAATGAAATTGGGCCCAGGTAAAATACTTGTATGAATCCAAAGATGTTTTTTTTTAAACATTTGGGGTAAAAAAAAAAATTAAAACAAATTTATCAGGGATTTGAACCTGTTACCTCTGGATTAATATGGCGGTGCTCGACCAACTTTTTTTTTTTTTTTTTTGGGGGGGGGGGGGCGGGGGGTTTCAGCATTGTTATCACTACAATAGATTTCCACCATGCAAAGTTTCAAATCCGACTTACAATGGATTGTATAAAGACTACCAGAGACAGTGTTCAGACAAACGGTCTAAGGGAGTAACTTTTTCATCGTGAGTGTCTTTTCCTTTTAATTTAGTCTGTATTTATAGGAGGGGGTAGTTTTTACATACTTATACCAATAAAGTGTTCAAGGCACTGGGATAATGATAAACATTTTTAAGCTAGAATTGAAAATAATAATGTACTATACTTTTTTTATCATCTATAAAACTTTCATAATCTTAGAAGGTAGTCAAATAATAACTTCATTACTACAATCTTTCGAATGTAATGACAATTTCTAAAGCTGGGATCAATAAGAAAGTAAACGGAAACTCCCCCGTAGCCGGTGCATCAAAAAAGCCATTAAATTCCCGTTCACCACTTTAAAAACACAAGCCCAATTCCAATCAAACTTGCTTTGTTTATGCTTGGAAGTTTGAAGGTCTGACAAAAAAAGTCTGGGCGCTTTCAGTGTCAAGGCTTCCGTTGGCTGTGAATCAGGCAATTGACAGTCCCAATAAACGTCCTAGCGAGAGGATACCTGAGTTTTGTCCATCACCCAAGCGTATTGTCCAATTTCCCTGGCGCCGGGAGTCTTCTGCCGTCGATCCATAAATAGATTTGAATCCCTCACCGAATCGCAGAAATCATGTAATCTTGATGCGTACGGCCTACGTGTGTAAAAACCCTGAGTACCCCACGACCATTAACGCTACCTTTTTTTGTTTATACCTCCCTCCCCTCCTTTTTTTTTTTTTTTTTAAAGCTACTTATGCAAACGTGATTACAAGCGTATGGTAATTCCCTGGCAGAATTACATCAATTCCTGCGAGCTAAACATGCTGAGGGCAGTATGTGAACCGGCCGAGCGTGAGTGCAGACACTACCATGCAACACCTCCCCTTCTACCCCCCCCCCACCCCACCTTCGTTCAAGATGGGGAGTTGCCAGGGTTTGCGTGGCCGTTGAGTAGTACTGCCAGACACTGATTACATCAGCTACAAGTGTGAGCAGCGAGGTGAGAACATTAGAGCGACTCGTTGCTCACGCTTGGCTGTCTCTTCCACACAAATCAGATCAATCAGGGAAGCACCCGGGCCTAGCACAAGGTGGTAAGGAAGCGAGTTAAAAAAAAAAAAAAAAAAAAGACGACAAGGGGAAACACAACAAACGAAACAAGCGGGCAGCATGTAATAAGCCGCTTAAATCTTCCCTTGCTCACTCCGACACGGCGCCGCGGCACGTAGCTGGATTCCGGGGCTTCGCACATTTTCATTTGCCGCAGCGCTTGAAATCAAATTTGAGGCCCACTCGCCATGGCAGTCTAATTCATTTTATAGCTGCCGGGGTGACCTTGACTTTACAGCCGGCCTCCCTGGTGCACATCGCGTGCACCGGTGTGTTTTTGTACTCCCGTCGTTGTATTGTGCTAAGCCGGCCTTGCACAATACCATTGTATTCTTTTCATTTCTCGTTGGCTGAGCAAAATGAATCATGAAGATTATCAGATATATCCATCTTTTTTGTGTCCATCTTCCTGGGGTGTGTCTACACTCTCTGGGATCAACTTTGATCCGAGGGAATACTCGGAACCTGTCAACCACAGAAGTCTTATGTAACTGATCGAACACACTAAGAACAGACTGGACCAACTCAAGGTAATTGGCTGGTAGTACATTACGTGACAACATTTGACAAGCCAGGATACACGTGTAAATTCCTTTTAAGTTATCAAAACAAACGCTGGCGCCGTCTGTCTAAATCTCAAACTACAGAATGACATGTAAAGCTCTGCTACTGAATATAACAATATTTCTTCTAAAATCTTATGGAGATATTTTTTCACTTTTCATCCAGAAATAACGAATCTGTGAAAATTTGGACTCAATTGTTCATCGAAGTTGCGAGAGTACAATGACAGAAAAAACAGACTTTCTGCACAAATTTGTTTGCTTTAATATGCCTGAGAAAGGCTTCAGGCTTGAAGTCTGTTAATATTTGAGTGAGAAGTTACCTCTCTCTGAAAAACTACGTCACTTCAGAGGGAGCCGTTTTCCTCACAATGTTTTATACTATCAACAGCTTTCTTTCATTCAAAGCTGTGCTTGTTCCAATGGATTTATGGGACTACTGTTTTTGTTCAAACATTAAATTGCTAATAAATAATAATAACAACTAAGATTTATAGTGCGAGTTATAAAATGATCAAAAGTGCATAACACGTTTTAAAAAGATGAGATCACAAGACTGGTCACTAGGCTAGAGTGCCCAAACTATGGGGATATGTCTGTCCCGCCAACAGAGAACAAATATTTACTTATTATATTAGCCTCACCCTTGCCTCACCATGCTGTGGCATCGGTAATGTTTTGATCTTTACAGAGGCATCTAGCCCTATCTAGGTAACAAATCTAAACTAAATGGCTGGTGAATTTGTATCTTAACCTAATGATTTTCTTCATAATTTATTTCATAAAATTTAATTTTATACGCCAGCAAAACACAAAAACAATTGCATAATCAAAGGATCTAAAAGAACAAACAGTACAATGTAAAATTGTATTAAGCAAATTTCTGAGGAGTGGATACATGTAGGAAACAATCTCCAGTGGGGGTGGTTAAACATGAACAGTAACACTGGCAGGGAAAGCCAATAGTGACAGAAAATCACTTTCAATGTGGCTGGCTATTTGGTTCTTAAAACCATAATAAAAGACCAAATAAACCCCCTTACTACCCACCAGCAGGCAAAGCTGGGCAACTCCGAAAAAAACTAAAAAAAAACTACACAAATTCAAAAATTTAATCTGGAGCGATTATATCCACATTATAGGTATATAATCCATAATTACAAACATTAACAAAATCTGAAGAAAAAAAAAAAAAAAAATTTCATGCTGAAGCATTTCTCAGATTGAAATGTTGTTGAAACCTTCCCCAAAACCACATCCCTCTGAAGAGAATTGTTTCACAAAATGTTACACATTATCAACAGCTGCAGTGTTTTTTTTTTACTTGTTTTTCTTTTCACATAAATGGTTGGAATAACTACCAAAAGTATACCCTCCCTTTAAAGGCATGTACACTTTTGGTAATTGTCAAAGACCAGTATTGTCACTTGGTGTATCCCAACAAAAGCATAAAGTAACAAGCCTGTGAAAATTTAAGCTTAATTGGTCATCGAAGTGAAAATGATGCAAGAAAAAAAACACCCTTGTTCGACGGATTTGTGTGCTTTTAGAAAGGAATAAAAGACTTCTGGCAAGAAGTCTTTTATCATTTAAGTGAGAAATTACCTCTTTCTCAAAATCTATGTTTCTTCAGAGGGAGCCGTTTCTCACAATGTTTTATACTATTACCAATCCAATGCTCGTTACCAAGTCAGGTTTTAAGTTAATATTTGTTTTGAGAAATTACCAAACGTGTACCTTCCCTTTAAAAAAGTTGCCGCTATGACACAAAACTTGAGTTTCTTATGAAAGAACTTGAAAGAATGACTCACAGTCTCAGTGACTCAACATGCGTTTTTAAGCCACCCTCGGAACATTCCTTACGATGTCATCGGAATGTTCCTTGTAAGTGTTTCTAGAACAGAAGGAGGTGTCGAGACCGAAGCTACAGGGAATAGCACTTTACACTGTATCCGTTAGGGGAGGTCTTATCCCGATCTCGGGACACTGTGTGATTTAAATGTCGGCTGACTCAGGTTCTGCTCAAATTGCTATGCGTGGAAGACTTAAGTTTCAAATTGTTCAACATTTAATGATTTATTTTATATAACAAGTAATAAAGAAATAATGTTTTTATGTGTATGTATTTAGCAGTCAATCATGAAACAGTCAATCAATTGATCGCAAACATAATAGTCTTTCTATTAAAGTATGGATTTCATAAAATGTGTTTTGCATTTATTGGAGCTCCTGAAAAAATAAGCTGTATTACGATCAAGAGTGGTCTCCAAAGAACCAAGTTGCCAAAAAAGAAGTTTTTAGAACGAAAATTTTCTGGTGGATTTTGATTTATTTGTTCAAACTTGTGCAAGGTTTTTACTGAAAGAGTAAGTTGCCTTGGATCGGGCGAGTTTGTCTATTAAAAGTGTTTGAAACCGTTCGTTACGAAATGCATATGGTTATAAAGATGTTTTAAAAGTAGAGTATTATGATCCACACAAATATGCCTCTTAATTGCCTTGTTTTCTTTTTATTTTGTGAAACGACATGGTTGGCCATTTTGTAAAATGGCGTGCAGTATAGGTTCACGACATATAACATCTTTCCAACCATAAGGATTTTATAAGAAATGGTTTTCAAACGCTTTTGATAGACCAACTTGCCCGATCCAAGGCAACGTGTCCCTTTAATGACATGTTGATTATTTTGGATATAAAATTGCAACTACAGCCTTAGAGCACCGAGCTAACGAGTTGTAAGGTTCTGAACTTTTTTGTTATTATAGCAATGTCTAGCATCATTGCCTTTTTACAATTTGTATATAGTTTGAAACAAAAGTTTTAAAGCTGAGCATTTTAAAAAGTTTGAACCAAACTCACTTATGCTTGATGTAATCGAAAACGGCTATTAACAATTGTCCTGATGCTATAGTCTCAATGCTTACATCTTCTCTGTATGCACATTAATGCAGCTGAACTCAGAATTACAAAGTCGGAAATGAGCGGCGTTTGAGGAAGGCGGGGCCCCTCCGAGGGAAAACAAAAATTGCCGTAAGCATTTTAAGAGCGATTATCATGTCACGATTACATGTGTTTCTTGATTCTGAACGTATACTTGAAGATTTGATGTATGCATCCCGCATGATCGGAATTTAGCAGGAGCTGATGAGTGTACCCTTGGGGTTTACATTTTCTCTCCCTTCTTCTTTCAAACCAAACTGCGGTATTAATTAAACTCGGAGGGTCCGCAGTGCCCGATTACAGCTTTATTGATGCATGGTGGGTACCGGTGCTAGTGCATTAACATGCTATTAACCTTTTGTGTAGCGGTGATTACCGGTGGGTAACCTTGGAGAACTGGTAGCGGAGGGAAATTTGTCCGTAAATGGCTTCTTCCAAGGGAAAGTCCGCACTGTGGTAGTGTGTGATATGATAATGACCATAACAATAAGGGAAAAGGTCTTCCCAACAAACAAAGTGATTTGCTTTCTATTAATGACAACTCTCCGACTCCAAAGAATATTTTAGTATAGCCTAATGGTTTCAGAATTATCAATTAAGTATCCATAAATTTGCTCATATTCACACAGAATGGAGACAACAAGTTTGATGAGTTTTAAAAATTTGTTTTTACTCTTATTGAGTTCATTCCAAAATTGTGTATATTTTTACAAGGTTAATCTTGTTTTTCAATTTTAACTCAACTTACTTAATTCTTAGTTAGCAAGGTGTTTATGCACCCATTGAGTTGCAACATATTCAAGAAAAAAAATCCCCCCCAAAAATCTTTAATTTGAAATGACTTATGAATATTTTGAAATAAGTAGGTTAACTTTTTCAAAATCCTAATAGATAAAAGTAGTCCTTAAACTTTCAAATGTTTTGATGATGAAAAAGTGACAGTATCCTTTTAAATATTTACGACTTGGCTTGAAGCTAATTTTGACATCACCTGGCTGTTTTTCGCTCCAAAATGTTTTCGCAGGAGTTGAACACAGCTCAACTGTTGCGAATTATTTGTTACGAACTTGTGACAACAAAATTTGTCTTGCATACACAGGAAGTTAGAACCTGGCTTTATTGTAACAACAACAACAACAACAAAATCACCACATTTTTGAATGTTTTTCTTTCACCACAGACAGAATGACCCCCGTCTGACGGTTGATAAATTCTCCCCCAAGGTCCTCACCGAAAAATATGTTAAAAAACAGCATAGTTTTCTTCACTTCAACATTTTGAAGTTTCCCTGCCGTCCTGATCCGAAAAAGAAGAAAAAAATCCCTCACACTCTGTTTTTTCTCCCCACTTGTTTATGAAGTCAAGAGGCATGATTTGAATTTTATGGACTGGTAGAAGAGACTGCCATGAATTTTCATGTAGGCACGTGAAGTACCGTCTAAGGTTTGGGTGTCACTGCCCGTAGCATTATGCGACATTTACTTTCATCCATGCCATGAATCGAAGCAGCTTTGCCCGGGCTCCCAAAGTTTGTACCGCGAGGTTCATATTTTTTTGGAGGGTTAAACAGGAAACGCAGCTGAGAACATGTACAAAGCGTGTCGCAAAAACCAGAGGCTGTTTTTGTTTTCTTGAAGTTTGAGAAAGAGAGTCTGCTGTGATCGTGTTCAGACTAGATGATATGTCTGTTGCTTTACCTAAAACGAAGATCATGTATTTGGGTAGAGAAGATTCAGTTTAATAATAATAATAATAATAATATTAATAATAACTAGGTCATATATCGCTCATTTCACAATAACCGTCTCAATACGCTTTACATTACCCTGGTCATTGGGCCAAAAACATTCCTTTAATCTTTCTCAGCTCCCTGGGGAGTATTAACCTGGGCAACCGTAGTGCTCCAAATGCTTTTTATACACAATATCCTCGCAGGTACCCATTTATACCCCTGGGTAGAGAGAAGCAATTATAGTAAAGTATCTTGCTCAAGAACACAAGTGTCACAACCGGGATTCGAACCCACAGTCGATGACTTAACCACTAGAACTTGAATTTGATGCTCTTAACCACTCGACCATGACACACTACAGTTTATATCTGTTTAGAATACAGGAGTTTTTTAAATTTGATTGGAATCGTAAATTGAGCAAAAGTTTTATTTTTATCCCAAACTTGCATTTAAAACAAACTGTACCAAGGAATGCAGACAACCTGTACATTGTAGTTATTTAATTAACCAACAACTGGGAACTATTGGCCGGAACATTTTTGTCTTACAAGGTACTTAGCAAAGATATTCCTGATTGTTTAATATAATAGAAGGGGATTATTTTGATAAAATACCATTCAGTAAGTATTGGCAGCTTTTTACTGGTTCCCTGCAGAGTATATACATTTGGTATGCAACATTTTCTGCTGAGAAGCTGTATGAACATTAGCTCTGTTGGTAGTTCACCAGCAAAAACATCTTGAACATGTGCAGCAAATTTGTCTCTAGTGTTAAAAGCTGGACAGTTTTGAAGTTCACTTAAAAATATTTGTTTCCTTACAACCTGATGCATTGTAGAGTAGGCCTCTATCGTATATTGAAAGTGTCAAATTCCCAAAGTGTCAAACAAATAATGTATTTGCACCTGTTAATGGAATCGAAAGACGGCTATTAAAAAGCACTCGAGTAAAAAACTTTTCAGAACAAACATAGATATATCTGTATTCGACTTTTACTTGAGATAATGTTTACCGTGATAAATGCATTGCAATTCAACTACTTGAAGTGCTCTCAGATGCCTGGGAGCTTCGTACAGGCATTTCCCCCCAAAAATCAGAAGACAAGTCAAGGAAATGTGTACAGGGTAATGAACTTGGTAGACCTTCTACACCTCCAATGAAAAAAAAAAAAAAAAAAATACCCAAACGAAACTATTAAAACATATTTATAAAGCTCTCAACCGTTCGACAAGTTATCGTAGTAATATAAGTGATATTTGTGTACACAAGCACCTCAACGATGACTTTGGAGAATATTTTGCCTCGTCTCCATTCACAAATAAATATTCTAAGCAAACTGTCATAGAGTGATCACTTAAAGAGTGTGTATTGGAATGACACATAGAATCAACATCTGTCGAGGGTACATTTTTGGTTGCCAAATTGCTCCTTTCAAGTGTTTGTTCAAGGCTTCAGGGGATGCCAAGTTAAAAAAGCGTCAGAGCGAGTCAAAAAAAACGTTTCCCCAGGAAACGTTGCCCACCTCGTCAATTTCAAAACTATGGATATTTATGACCTAAGGGGGGAGTCACACCAACCCCCTTTGACTGTAGGTCATTCAACCTCTGATTTAAAAGTTTTTCTTTTATTTATTATTGATAACCCCAAATCAGAAGCAAATATTGTCTTGTCTAAAGAAGAAATTGTTGATTTGTCTCAAAGTTGCTTCCAGTACTGATTGATCTGAGACATCTGTTCCCTCTTTGAGAAAATTTAAGTTAGATTCTGGTTTAGAGTCTCAAGAGAAAAACGAGAAAGATGGAATTCATAAGGACATGTTCATCCAGTTAAAGGGTTTTGATACCTTTTGTTGATCAAGTTTTTCAGCCATTACATGAATCCCTACTCACTGTGAATGAAGATATATGTGTGTAATATAGTTTACCTGTAGAGGTTTCAGCTTCATTAGTCATTTTGAGAAGAAAAAAAAAAAAAAAATCGTAGAGCAATTTTTTCAGTACAGTTGCGAAAATCAGTTGTGTTTGCTAAAATAGTTTTCATCTCCCTGAGACAAAAAATATTTTTTGTGATTTTTTTTTTTTACTCATTTCTAATAAACTACAGCGCCTCAGCAAGTAATACTTTAAGGAAAGCTCTTTAAACCATGTCAGTTTAATGTAAACTGTGGATGTTTGTGTTTTGTGTCGTACAAAAATTACCCAAACCCTTTAACAAATTTAGCCCTGGCTGTTGTTTCTTTAATTTGCAGAGAACCTAGAGCCCGATGTTAAACAACGTGTTGTGTTTGTAACGGCTCGAGTACACCCTGGAGAAACGCCCGCTTCTTATGTCTGCCAAGGTATTGTGAGGGTTAATACTGGCTTGGGGATCGGAACCCAATTTCATGGCTCTGCTTACCCCCATATTCCTCTACTTACTGTGCGAGCGCCAAATTTCTGCGCTAACTGTGTAAACTAAGAATGCCTAGAAAGGTGGAGTACGCTCATGCCAGGCAAAACATGCTTACCTGTGAAATACACTTGACATAAAGCACGGAATTCTCCGCTTCCGTAGGCGCCGATTATTTGCTTACTGTAAGCAGCGCCATGAAGATGGGCCCAGGTTGGCTCAGTTGTTTCTATCCCTTACTTGCACCTCTGTGGACCCCTGGTTTGAATCCCACCGCAGACTGGGGCTTTCTATCATGTGGATTGGGTTTTCAGGTCCTACCTCCTAAAGAGGATGTTTGGTTGAAATTTGTTTAAGGCCCACATAAAAGTGATTGCATTCTAGTCTTATTTTCTAATTTTTTGTTTTGTTATTTTCCAAACAGAACATCTCTGTCCGTATAGGTCAAGAGTTTGTAAATTTTGAGGTGCCACTCTTTGATGCTTTCATTACAACTTTTTTGTCTGTCCGTTCTTCTTTCAATATAAACCACAAGGGAAACTGACTGGGTAAATTTTGAAATGATTTTTGGGGTTGAACAAAGAATTGACTATAGAGTGGGATTTGAACCAACTACCTCCGGATTAACGTGCCGCCAACATAGGGCTAGAAAGCTCAGTTGGTAGAGCGGCGGCACGTTAATCCGGAGGTCGTTGGTTCGAATCCCATTCTTGTCATTTCTTTGCTCAACCCCAAAAATCTGTTCTTCTTTTCTCACTCACTGTTTCTTGTAAAATATTTCCGTCTTTCCTCACTGTTTCTCGGAAGATATTCTTGTCTTTTCTAAATGAATTTTTTCCCCCAAGATATTCTTGGTTTTTTTTAAAACTGTTTCTTGCAGATATTCTTGTTTTACCTCACTCACTGTTTCTTGCAAGATGGTATCTGTCAGCTTAATAGACCGATCCATTTAGCTCCGCCCCATCGCATATTGACCAATCACAATGCAACAAAGGTCCGACACTAAGGTCCGACATGCGTGCGCGTATGCTTGGCGCGCGTGGCAGAGTTGTGCAGAAAGGCATTGGAGAGCCCCACGTGTTCTTGCTCACACGTGCGTCGCGGGCGGAGCCTACTGGATCGGTCTATTGAGCCTCAGACATGACCCTAACAACATCTTATTAAGGACACTTGTAATCCCACATCGTCAAAGGGCAAGGACAGACTGTTTTTTTCGTTTATTACATGCAGGGCTTATAGATTTTCTACTGAGTCAGCATCCCATAGCAAGAGTGCTACGTGACCATGTTGTCTTCAAGATTGTACCCATGTTAAACCCAGATGGGGTATACCTGGGCAATTACAGGTGAGGCTGTACCAAAAATCATCATGTACAAGTATGTGTGTAAAGGTTGTTTCCTTAATAAACCTCCAAATCAATGAACACAAAAAACCTACTTGGTAAAGAACACTAGAGAGCTGTTGATATTATAAAATTGTTAGAAACGACCCGATTAAAGATGTTGTTTTAGAGAAAGAGGTAAATTTTCACCCCAAAATTTGAATCTGAGAAAGACTTCAGGCATGTAGCTTTTCTCAGGCATCTGAAAGTTCACAATTCTATGCAACAATTAAGGGTGGTTTTCTGTCATTATTTTCTTCCAACTTTTGATGACTGTTTGAGCCCAACTTTTCACATGCTTTTTCTTGAATACATATGTTGGGATAAAGTAATTGAGGATACTGGTATTTGACAATTACCATAGTATCTTTAAAGTTGATTAATTAATTTGTATAACAAAAAGTGTACCCATTGTGGCTGCTTCATTTGAAGAAGATATCGTTTTGACTTCAATTCAATTCAATATTTATTGCCTATAAAAAGAAAATTTGCTTTGTTGAAAATGCTCATATCAGAAACAAAAATACCTATCAAAATTACTGAATAACTAATTATGCTAAAGTAAACAATATTTACCCATCGAAACTTAAAGGGTGTATGTACTTTTTGTAGGACAAAAAACACAATGTCCACAGACTTACACTAAACTTGCACAGTTTGAAGATAATGATAGTAGAAAGCTTCCCTGTAAATATAATAAGCTGAGGTGCTGTAGTTTTTTGGAAATGATGAGTAAAACATCGTCATGAAAATAATTTTCGTCTCGTGAGACGAAAACTATTTTAAGCATTTACAAACGTATTTTCATGACATTGTTTTACTCATTTCTCAAAAAATACAACAGCACCTCAGTAAGTAATATTTGAGGGGAAGCTTTCCACTATCATTATCTTCAAACCCTGTAAGTTTAATGTAAATCTATGGATATTTTGAAAAAGTACCCAAATCCTTTTAAACTGTATTCACACAAGGGCATATAAAAAAAATTACTTCCTTAAAGGCAGTGGACACTATTGGTAATTGTCAAAGACTAGCCTTCACAGTTGGTGTATCTCAACATATGCATAAAATAACAAACCTGTGAAAATTTGAGCTCAATCGGTCATCGAAGTTGCGAGATAATAATGAAAGAAAACTAACCCTTGTCACTCGAAGTTGTGTGTGTTTATTCGAGACCTCAAGTTCTAAATCTGAGGTCTCAAAATCAAATTCGTTGAAAATTACTTCTTTCTCGAAAACTACGCCACTTCAGAGGGAGCCGTTTCTCAAAATGTTTTATACTATCAACCTCTCCCCATTACTCGTTACCAAGTAAGGTTTTATGCCAAAAATTATTTTGAGTAATTACCAATAGTGTCCACTGCCTTTAAAAAACACCAAGAATGAACAAGAGAGAAAGTTGATGTTGTTTTTATCATGTGAGCTACTAAACTACCTAGTCAGCGTTTGATGTTGTCATCATGCGCGTATTGATCATGTACTCAAATTTATTTATGATTTCATCTTCAGATGTTCTCTAATGGGATTTGATTTGAATCGACACTGGCACGAACCATCCCCTTGGGCTCACCCTACCCTACATGCCAATAAGCATCTCCTTATGGACATGAATGATAGCAATGTAAGGCCATTGTCTTAATCTATACTTCATTCCAATGGCTTCCAACGGACATTTGTGGTGGCTTTCCAGGGGCTAATTTCCTAGAGCTGCTAAGCACAAAAAAAAAATGCTTAGCATGGAATTTCTTCCTTGATTAAAACAGGATTACCAACCAAATTTCTAATTGTTGTATATTGCTAGTGTAATACTGGCAATCAGCTGTTGTTTGTAAATGCTTAAAAACACTTGAACATTTTGTATCAAGGAAAACATTTCATGCTAAGCAAATTTGTGTGCTTAGCAGCTCTATGAAATTGGGCCCTGGCCTCAAATTAACACATGGCACCCACAGCAATTGATGTAAGCACAAAAATGTGTTCAGCACGGAAAATCATTGATTTGCAAAAATATAAGTTTACATTGCTGCAACTGGTGCCCAACTCAATTTTTCTTAGCAAACAAAATTGGTCAAGTAGAATTTTGCTGCTTAACGGCTTTATGAATTTGGGCCGTGTGCATTTGCTGTGGTGCCATTTGCAAAGTTCCAGTACAAATTTACATTTTCCTCAAAGGACAAAGAAATATTTACAAGTGCTGGATTTGAATCAACGACCTCCACGCTGTACCAACTGAGCTAACTAGCCCTATGATGGTGGTCTCCCTATTTTGTAAATATCTTTGTTTGAGTGTGCCAGACAGAAGCCATACAACCTTAAGCTGAAAAAAGCTTCAAGCATGAAGCCTATCTCAGGCATCTGAAAACACACAGTTCTATGCAACAAGGGTGTTTTTCTTTCTTTCATAATTTTCTTACAACTTCGAAGACCAATTAAGCCCAGATTTTCACAGGTTTGTTATTTTATGCATGCTGGGATACACCAAGTGCGGATACTGGTCTTTGACAACTACCAAAGGTGTCCTGTCGCCGATTTCACCAAACTCTTTATAACTTAGGATAAATCTTAGGACTTAGGAGGAGTTTAGTTCTGTATCCAAATACGTAGAAAGCATTGAACTTGAGTTAGGATTAATCCTAGCGTTTCTTGAAATCGGCTGCAATGTCTTTTAAGACATTGTATCACATCTTACCATCTTCACTTATAATTACACCAAAAAACAATTACACCACTACTATTGAAACAAAGGAAAACATTGCAGAGTTGTTAACTCTCAAGCTGATTCGGCGAATGTTCCCCTAAAACAAACCAATCTTTCCATGGATGTTCTGATGAACAAATCTGAAAATCTCCTGGATTATGGAAACTATTTCCCCTACCATGTTTATTGTTATTCTAAGTATCTCCCTGCTTGCTGGAAAAAATCTACCCGGTGTAAATATTAGCAGTTCTGTCAAATGCAAACGGACTAAACCATGGTTTCAATCTCTCTGATCTTTAACACAGAAAATGGATGTAGATTTCTACGTCGATATTCACGCCCATTCTACACTTATGAACGGCTTTATGTACGGCAATGTTTACGATGATCCAGTCAGGTACGAGAAACAAGCTGTCTTCCCGAGATTAATGTGCGCAAACGCCGAGGACTTCTCAATGGTAAAAAATACATCTCTCTCTCTCTTTCTAACATTATCCATAATTTCTATCAAAAGTTATTTGACTTCGTTTGTTTAAAATACTTGTGCTAGACCAGAACCAAATCGAGAAAAAAAAATGATCGAGCCCTGACAGAAAGCATTGTACTGTTTATATTTTTTAACAGTTACATGTAAGCACTAAGACACTTGAGATGAGACTAATCTCATCCGTCTTTTTGGGGTTAATAAGATACTTCATTACTCATAGACTAAAAAAGGTAGCCTATTTATCAGACGCAAAAGTCAACATTTGAAATGTTTTTGTTTCTGTTCAAGATACTACACAGTGAGGTACATGTATTGTTGTTAAATTGAAAAACATAAAATAACCAGACTTATCCAGTCATAAGTTCACTGGCCCGGCACTAAAAACCACTGGCCAGGGACCCGAGGTCCAATGTCAAATTCGAGCCCTCGAACCTTGCACGATTACTTCACCCCCAACAATAGATATAGGTAGCATCATCAGTTTTTCCGATCTCTTTAACCAACACCCAGTTAGCAAACTTTCAAAGTTCAATCCAGATATATAGTGGTCAACTAAAAACATAAAATACACTACTGCAATTTTACAAAACTTTATATCTAGAAAACAAAATCAGTATAACCAGATTATGATATTTCATGTAATGAAGAAAACACTTGTTGGATTCTACAATTACATATGAGCGCTTTGGAGATGCACTCTGGGTAGTAAAAGTGCTATAATATAATAACTGCATGCTATTGTTATTATGATTATTATTATTATATCAGTTTTAAGTTGTAGTCTCTAGAGTCACATGTTATCCTCCTTTGCAGTTTGTGTTTCCGATCTCCAGAGTCGATGAATTGTTCTCCGTTTGTAACTTTCATTTGTGATTATTCATTCTGACTCACAAGCGAAGCTCGTCACTTTCTTTATAGTGCCCACTGGGAAGTATGTATCAAGGATCATACTTGCAGATTATGAACGTAACACATCGTCACCATTCTCAAAACAGAAACTGACAAACAAAATATATTTATTAAAAATCTACGTCAATCGTGTTTTATTCACTCAAAGCTCTGTTGATCCCCGGAGTGAGAGTTTACTTTTTATTACGGGAGTTGTTAAAAATGATTTACAGATGAAATTGAATTTCAATAAATGATTTTTAGGTTCACTCAAAAGTGCTTCTTCGTGGCTGTATCATCTGAGATTTTCTCTTTTTAATTTTTTTAAGTGAAATGTAAGCCAATTCAGAGTGAAGATTTGAGGGTTCCACGCAACAGCTACTTTCAAAATATGAATAAAAACCCTGCAAACCAGTTATATCGGGTGGCTTAGTTGTTAGTGGTTTTACCAAGTTTTCTAAAAAGCTTTTCAAATGGATCACAACACGGTTTAAACTGGGCATGAATAGTAATTGAATGTGTTTCATTGGCTAAAATACCATTTGAATGGTTTTGATTGGCTGGCATTTTTTGTTCATAAAGAATAACTATAATTTTTGTTAAATGAGATGTTTTGGCATTTCAAACACATATCGTCAACTGTTTTTGTTAATCAAGTATTAAGACACAAAGTAAACGTTTCGGGTAAATGTTTTATAATTTTGGGTATTTTACTAGAGCGAGCCTTCAACTCCTGGCAAATTAACGTGCTGGTGCTCTAACATCTGAGCTTATAATAGGCCTATTGTGATCTCTCCATTTTGTGACTATCTACAAAATCTTTGTGGCTTCTAACTGGCACTCGAGAACAAATATATCGACACGATAGTGAGACTGCCAACATAGGGCTAGAAAGCTCAAGTCTTGAGTAAGGTGATCCCGTTGCAGCACAAATGTGGATGGTGCAGCCTGGCGTTGTAATGTGCAAGTTAAGAAAGAAAAAATACCAATGGGAATAAAAAGCACAAGAAGTTGACAAAATCGAACAAAACTAGGGTGCAGGTTTTGCAGTTGGTAGAGGGGTGGTCCGTTAATCCGGATGTTGCATAACCAAGTCATTCTCTATTGTACATGTACGATAATGGTGCTTTCATAGTACATAAAAGACATATTGTACATCTATGACCTTGGCACTGAAAGAGTTTTATAAGAACAACAGCCTAGTAGCCTCTGAGAAAGACTCAGACATTTTTACTTTTATTGTAAGATTTTTTGAAGAGGATTATGAAAGTTTACAATGTATATTAGAGGCGTATATTATGGGTCGAACTGTTGATGACACCTTTTAAATACGCACAAAATATTGTACATGTACGATAATGGCACCTTCAGAATACATAAAATCAATGTACATCTATAACCTTGGTATTCAGTGAGTTCAAAAAGAACAGCAGCCTGTGAAGCCTTTGAGAAAGACTCTTCTAGTTTGAAAATGCGAGGCCGTTAGCCATTTTTTGACTTTTTGTCAGATATACTGGAAAGGATTATGAAAGTTTACAAAGTTCCTTTTTGCTGATTAAATCCTACATCAATACAAGCGAAATTAAACATTTAGTGACTCATAACACATGACGAACGAAGAAGGATATTATGGGTCGTACTATTGATGAAACTGTTTGAGTACGCAAAAGAAATTGCACAACATGTATGACAATGGCACTTTCAGATTACCTAAAATACATTGTACATCTATGACCTTGGTTCTCAAAGGTTTAAAAAAAGAACAGCAGCCTATGAAGCCTTTGAGAAAGACTCTTCTAGGTTGAAAACGCGAGGCCGTTAGCCAGTCTTACTTTTACTTTTACTGTAAGATTTTTGGATTATAAAAGTTTATAAAGTTCCGCTTTTACACTTAAATCCTTTTGATTAAATCCTACGTCAATGCAAGCGAAATTAAGCATTCAGTGACTCATAACACATGACGGAATGTAGACGCTTAAAAGAAAGAAGAAGAAGAAAAAAAAAAGCGGTGATAAAAATCAACAAATATTTTCTGCTTTGCACAGTTTATAAGGTAAGAAACTGGCCACGTCAGGTGTGAAATTCATCAAGAATTAGTCAGAAGGTTGGTTCCCATTTCCAGTCCGTTCAGAGATGTTTTTGCCGCCAAATCCCCCCCCCCACGAACACGCCGTAACCTTGACGATGATGGATGCACTGTTTTTGAGCGTGAATTAACGGATGAGTCAGAGGAGGATGGAGTAAAAAATTCCGATACCCAGTGAATGCTTGAGGCCCCCCCCCCCCCATCCCGTTCTCAAACAGCTCTCATAACATGCAACGGAAGATAAAGACAGGAGTAACGGATTTGATACACTCATGTAGATTACGGAAACCTGACTGCGTATAGAAATATAGTTCCGTCCCACACAGTGAGGTCATATATACACATAGATACGATGACTGTACATGAAATGTAAAGAGTAAGAGTTTAACGATAAACAAACGAGGGACATATCAGATGTGATTCATACCTAGTCCCTAAAGCTACAGACTTTCACCTGTTGAGTCAATGTTGCGTCATCCACTCTCAAGTTGGGCAAAGTCCTAAGTGGTCTAAACTTTTGTTTGTGAGTCACGGTCTCTAAATAAGAGAGCGGGGTGCGTAATTGCCACTTTTAGCTTGCGGAGACTACAAGTTTAATCGATCAGATAACTTGCTGAACAATGTTACCCATAATTACATAAATTAAAAGAGTTTGCTGGAATTTCCTGACAATGGTTGTTATGCGGTCGGGTTGGAAAAAGTGTCTTCTTTCCTTGCCTTCCACCTCTTGGACCGTGGTTCGAATCCCCCGCCGGGGGCACTGTGTGAATTGTGTTTTCAGTCCCTGCCTAACTGCTTGGGTTTCCCCTAAAATAGCTTACAGGGTTTTTCCTCCCATGTCTAAAACTAAAACTTCCTTCATAGTCTTCTCCCCATAGGCTAATATAGTGGTTAAATTTGCTTTTTCTGAGAATCCTTTGCTTCGCAATCAGAGCTATAAAATTTAATAAATACATAAATGTTTTTTGAGTATTAAACGTGGAATTATTTTCTTGTTATTTTACTTTTAAGAGATTCATTCTGGTTTTGCTATTTGGTGTAATTTATTTTACGGATCATTGTGTTACAAGTTGAACTACATCTGTTACATTTAGTGAGCCAATTACTGAATTTCATTGATTGCTTAGTTTTTGTTCCTTCTTTTTCAAAGGCATGTCTTCAAACTGTCATATAGTCTGTACTTATAGGGTTGTTAATTTTCTTATTTTCCTGACGATGAGAGCAAGCTAGTCGAAACGTTGAGACCAATTTTTAAAAGAACTGACTCCGCGGTAGTACAGTTAATCACGATCCTGTAAGTAAAGTAGTAGTCCCAGCCTATTTTCTATACCATCCGCCCAGGTAGTAGTTAAAAAGCAGGACAGTTCTTTTCAGAACTGAGAAGTCTTCCGAACCCCATCTACTCCGTGGTAGTAGAATAAAGCAAGACAGTTCTCTAAGAACAAACTCTACCTGGCAAGTAGATACACTCATGATGTGACCGCAAACCAAATATATTGTTTTCATTTTTGCTAAGAAGTTTGATGCTTTGCCTTTATGGAGATAATTTTTGAACTAGGTTGCTGTGTGTGTGTGTCGCCAGGAGTAATAATCTAAAAACATTTCTAGGAAAATTGGGAAGATGTTTCATTGCTTCTAACTCCTTCATTAAAATAGTTGTGAAAACGAAAAAGGCCACAAAGTTTTAAGAAAAGGAAAGAGGAATCCTGAAGATGATGTTTTGGAGGTTGCCATTAGTAAAGTAAAAAATAAAATTAAAAAAAATTAGTGTGTCCTTACCATCAATTTATCACTAAAATAAATGGTGCATGAAAGGGTTTTATCCAATGGTAGTGGACGCAAATGGGCATGGAGATATACCTGCCCCCATAGCATTTATAGTTTCCTGCAAGTTTGTATGGTCGGTTATGTTTCTCCTGGCTGTGCACAATACAGAATTTTTTACAGAACAGTGAGGGCGCCAGATCAGTTTTACAGTACACTGAAAAAAAAAAAGGTTCTTATCCAGGGTTATTATTATTGAATGTTTCTAATCACTATACACTCAGTGCCAAAGATTATATTTGTCTGGATCTGGATCTGGATAAATATTCTAAACGCTCTAATTAGAGCTGAACAAGAAGAGAAGACAATGAAGAAATTACAGTTTTAGATGTAGGAGGAAAACCCCAGAGAATTATTCCAGGGAAAAACCCACACGGTCAAGTAGAGACTGAAAACCCAATCCACATAGTGCCCCTGGTGGGATTCGAACCGAAGTCCCAGAGGTGGAAGGCAAGGCAAGACACCACTACACCAACCTGACTGCCCTGTCGAGTTAGTACCATCCCTTGTGTGTGGGCATCTTTAGGTTTAAGTGAGGTTTAACTGCAGTTGTCGAAAGAAGTTCTAACAAAAATAAATCTTTTCAAGAACTTGGAAATAATATTTCAATAATGCAATTTTTCTTATTATGTATTTTTTCTGATATGAGAGTAGTACAGCATAAAGGGGAATCTCAATATTTTTTTTTTTACCCCACAGGAAATTCAATACAGTCATGTGATGGGATGCATTAACCAATTAGACCTAAAAGCTCTGTATATTACTGTACTTAAGCCTGTTATGTCAAAATGAATCCCTTAATCAGCATCCAGGTTTCTGCCTTATTCTGATGAGGAGTGTCCACAAAGGCAACTCGCTCCTAAAGATTTTGCGTTTGTGGATTTCTCAGTAAACCGGCTCAAGATGCCCCAAAGCACTCCCTTTTAAGTTGTCATGTTCCTATGGCAACTAACATTTTTTTTTTACTATCCTGGTTCATTCACCTTGGCAGTAATTGAAGATAAATTACAGACTCGCTTTGAAACAAACTCCCTTACAGAGTTGTAACCGAGTCAATTCAGGTAAAGTCAAAAGCACGACCCTTTTATTTTTAACTCCTTCTTGATTCAACCCCCAAGTCCAGCAGTCACATTTGATCCTTTTAATTTCAAGCCGTGTTTTTTAACCAAGGGAACATTCGACATTGCTAAAATTCACATAGAGTTGCCTAGTTGAGTGAACTTATTTGCTGAGTGCATAAATCATCTTTGGTTGAATAAAGATAAAATTACTAGAGTCTTGAACCTAGCAACTGAGCTATCTAGCCTCTATGTTGGCTGTCTCCTATTTGTTCAAAATAATCCACTAGCGTATTTCATCTATCGTCGACTAGACAGAGTTGGGGCTAACTTAGTCGAAAGTCAACAATAGTTCTTGCACGAATTAGGCCCATAATACCAACGATCAGTGTCATGGTTTTTCCCGATAAGCTCCTACTCTGGCCTTGCTCAATCATAAAACTACAATTTTTCAATCATATTTAGGGAAATATTTCGTCCAGCAATTTCACAAATTTTTACTGAACTTTGTTTGCACACTGAATGCTTATTTTTGACATTTTGCTCTGCTATACAATTGAAATGGTACGTAAATATTTATGTTTCTGTTTTGGACCAACAGATGAACACGTCCTTCAACCGTGACGCTGTAAAAGCTGGAACTGGTCGTCGTTTCCTGGGTGGGATTCTAGATGAGAACTCATTGTGTTATACGCTAGAGGTTTCATTCTTCTGTTATACAATGACTGGAGGTAGTACACTAGTACCATATGATGAGGAGGGATGTATCCTTTTCTTTTACAATAACTCTTGGAACTGTGAAATTCGTGTTCACTTTATTTACTCATAAAAAATTGACAGTAATAATTGGTGAAAGTATTAATAGCAATCATGATACTTCGATTTAAGTATGGTTTGAAGCTTTGCATGGTGTGGAAATGTAAGTAAACTTGCTGGTACAACCGTGAAGATGAGTAGAGTAAACTGTTAGAAACATCGTGACCCAAATGGCTCTTTTCAGAGCCAACACTCACCCTAAGAGATTTACACATGGATTTACCCGCAAGTTTACTATTTATTTATAGTTTCTTCTTATACTTCGATTTGTTGGCTTTTAACAAAACTGAAAAACTGTGATTAATAAAGTCTGAAAAGTCTATTAAAACCTACACCATGTGTACATGTAGGTTAGCCCGTGAACCAAGAAACAAATATCATGCCTGTTTCAGGTGTTGATATTCAAGTTCACTTTGTTTGCTCATAAAAGCCAGACAGAATAAAAGCCAGCCAGATAGATAAAATGGTTTATTAAAAGACTGTCCTCGCAGCACAAAGGCTGAATTACAACAATTCTTAGTGCTTTATCACACCCCTAGCCCTAGGCGTATTTAGTGCTCATTTGGTTTTCAACAGGATAAGCAAAGCTATGTTTTGACTTTGCAGCAGACCCATTTATGTAGCACCTTAGAAGGGTTTAGGTGGTGCATTCAGCAGGCCTTGAACTTCACTCTTGAAGAGGCACAGGAAGTTTCCATCGGCAAGGGGCACTCCTATAAGGACATTTTTAAAGGAAGCTGTGTTAGAACTTTGCAAAGGGCACCACAGCAGAAGCACAGGGCACCAAGGCAATGCTGTGGGTGCCGTTGGTTAATTCAGCATTCAAATACTGACTTTTAGAAGATGAAAGACATAACAAATTAACAGCACACCAAGTGAATGACCTCTTATGGAGATTGTGACACTAATCAACCCATTATACAATTTATAGTAAATTACACAAAGTAATTACTGTAACACAAAGCCTAAATCAATGCAAAATAAGTTTGTCTTGAAGGGTTTTGATACCCTTTGTAGATCAAATTTTTTACCATGACATGAATCCTTACTCACCGTGAATTAAGATTTATGTAATTCAATTAACCTGTAGCAGCTTCAGCTTCACTAGTTAAGTTTATGAGAAAGAAAAAAATGAAAAAGTACAGAGCAATGTTTTTGTGACATTGTTATTTTTGTGACATTGCTTTACTAATAACTCAAAAAATCTACACCATATCAGCAAGTAATATTTTAAGGGAAGCTTTCTATCAACATTATCTTTAATCCACTTAAGTTGAATGAAAATTGATGGACATTGGTTTTGTGTCGGACAAATAGTACCCAAACAACTCCAGTTATATAATAGTAAACTAATAAGTAAAACTACACAACTTTACTCCTGTGCGATCTCTCCGATCTTCCAATACATGCATGCTACAGGTTACTAAGAGTAGCAAGTCATGGGGCGATAGGTCTTTTTCCCATGCTGGACCCACACTCTGGAATGACTTGCCTCTACAAATCCGCAATATTTCTAACATCAATACTTTCAAGGTTAAGTTGAAAACCACTTTGTTTAATCTCGCCTATATGTAATTGGTCTATTTGTCTTATTTTCCTTGCTGTGTGTGGTTCCCCCTCCTGTGCGCCTTGAGCACCTCATTTTGGTGGATTTTGGCGCCCTATAAATATTCTTTATTATTATTATTACAAAGTGAATTACTGTAACACAAAACCCAAATCAATGCTAAATAAGTTTGTCTTAACTCAAGTCATGCTAAACAGACATGAGGCTTGGGCGCAACCTTGCTAAGACGTTCATGGACTATTACAAGTTGACATCTCTTATTCAACCCAAGCCGACTGTCCTACCATTTAACCATTCCTCACAGGTAAGAACAAATAGACTGGTTTAAAGACAGTGGACACTGTTGGTAATTACTCAGTATAATTATTAGCATAAAACCTTACTGGGTAACGAGCAATGGGGAGAGTTTGATAGTATAAAACATTGTGAGAAACGGCTCCCTCTGAAGTGAAGTAGTTTTCAAGATCAATAAGTAATTTTCCACAAATTTGATTTCGCGACCTCGGAATTAGATGTTGAGGTCTTGAATCAAGCATCTTAAAGCACACAACTTTGTGTGACAAGGGTGTTTTTTTCTTTCATAGTTATCTCGCAATTTCAACGACCAAATTGAGCTCAAGTTTTCACAGGTTTGTTATTTTATGCTTATGTTGAGATACACGAAGTGAGAAGACTTGTCTTTGACAATTACCAATAGTGTCCAGTGTCTTTAAAGAAATTTTAAAGGCACTGGACACTTATTGGTAATTACTCAAAATACTGGTTAGCATACAAACCTTTGAGCAATGTAGAACTGTTGATAGTGTAAAACATTGTGAGAAACGGCTCCCTCTGAAGTATCATAGTTTTTGAGCTAGAGGTAATTTCTCACTCAGATATTGAGAGACTTCAGGGGCCAATTTCACAAAGAGGTAAAAGATTGATCTTAACTGCAAATCAATCGTAGTTGCTAAGTAAAGTGTGAAGTCACAATAGGAATCACTATGGTAATACTGACAATTTGTCGTTGTGAAATCGTCCCCAGGCTGATAGGCCTGAAGCCTGTTATCAGGTATCTGAAAGCACGCAAATTTGTGCAACAAGGGTGTTTTTTTCTTTCGTTTTTTTTGTGTGTGCAAACTTTGATGACAAAATGAGTCAAAATTTAACAGAGTTGTTATTTTATGCAAGGTAGGATACTGGTCTATGACAATTACCAACGGTGTCCATTGCCTTTAATAAAGCAAAGATCATAGAACGCTGAAGACGCAAGATGGAGAATTGGAGGTCTTCATGAAACACCCAAGGGTGCCATTTAGTAGGCAAATGTTAATTGTTATGAGATCGTTACACAAATCAATCTGATTCACTAACTATTATTTATTCTAGTCTTTGTGAAATCAGCGGTTAGCTTGTCTCAAGAAAGACATCACCTTGTACACGTACCTTGTGAGCGATACACAAACCAATATGATTCAGTAACTAATATTAAAGACACCGGAAACATTTGGTAATTGTCAAAGACCAGCCTTCTCACTTGGTATATCTCAACACATGCATAAAATAACAAACCTGTGAAAATTTGAGATCAATCGGTCGCCGAAGTTGCGAGACAATAATGAAAGAAAAAAAAACAACCTTGTCAAAGTTGTGTGCTTTCAGATGCTTGATTTCGAGAACTCAAGTTCTAAATGTTTTCGTGCTTTGTAATTTTTCATGTGAAGTAAAACCTTTTTTGAAACTTGACGATTTGAATGAACTGACCTCTCCATGAACCAACACTATGGTTTCCATCATGCCTAATAGTATTAAAAATAACAGTAATACCAATAAAAACAATAGTGACTTTGTGAAAATCGCTCATATTCGTCACTAAGTGGCGCTCATGGCGCTCCAACATTCAGTATTTTTCCTGCAAGGTATGTTTTTGAAGTTTAAGACCTTTTTCCTAATGTTAGATTCATAAGGACAAATCCTAGTGTTTGATTGAATAGAAAGCTTGATTATTCCTTCATGGCTTGAAGCCTTTTCTTAGGAAAATCGGAGTTAAAAAAAAGAGATGATGTATGTTTTTATGCCCCCTTTCCCAAGAATCTAGAATCTAAGATAAAAATGCCACTTGCTCTGAGTGGTAATTTTCTCCAGCTTTCAGAAGTCCACCGCTCCAATCAAAAATTGATGCTCGCAACTTGAGTCTCGTCTTGTCGGTTTGCCGAATAGAATTACCCACAAATCTTTTGTGATATTGAAGCATCCTGACCACCAGCTTAGCGACGTTGGGCGCCACTAAACCGTCTTGGGGAAACAGGAACAACTTGATGTTTCTCTGCTTTGTGGGTTAGCAACTGTAGAGTCATTCAACTTTGAGAGCTCGGAATAATTTGTGTGTGTGTTATTTTTTTGGATTTGTATTTGAAGGTTTTGATTGAATTTTTTTTTCTTTTTTCGGTCAAAATTTAAGAGGAAACTGTCCGTACGCTTCATACCTTCTTCGATAAAAGTATGCAAGAAATTGAATAACCATGGGATTGTTCAAGTGCGCAGGAAAAATCCCAATTGACTTTATTTTCACAGCATGCTTTCAAAGGCCCATTTCCTTGCTCAAACATTCAGTATTTTTCCTGCAAGGTATGTGGGCTCTGTTTTTGAAATATAAGACCTTGCAGTTTTTATCATCTTGACTGCCTGTTCTGGTTGCTTCCACAATGGCCAGATAAAGGCAATGGACACTATTGGTAATTACTCAAAATAATTATTAGCATAAAACCTTTCTTGGTGACGAGTAATGGGGAGAGGTTGATAGTATAAAACATTGTGAGAAACGGCTCCCTCTGAAGTAACGTAGTTTTCGAGAAGGAAGTAATTTTCCTCGAATTTGATTTTGAGACCTCAAGTTTAGAATTTGAGGTCTCAAAATCAAGCATAAGGAAGCACACAACTTCGTGTGACAAGGGTGTGTTTTTCTTTCATTATTATCTCGCAACTTCGATGACCGATTGAGCTCAAATTTTCACAGGTTTGTTATTTCATGCATATGATGAGATACAGCAAGTGAGAAGACTGGTCTTTGGAAATTACCAAAAGTGTCCACTGTCTTTAAATAGACCATACTTGAAACACCAATCTGTTATAACTTGCACCATCAACATTGGATTCATACACATCCAAAGTAAAAATACTGAACATTTCTTTTTTTTGTTTTCTCGTTTAAAAAAGGCGAGCAAGGTTTAAATTAAAAAAATTTCAAACAGACACTAACAGAGCTGTTAAATAAATTACACCACTTCCATTCTACAGTAAAAAAACAAACATGTTTCACGTCCGGGTTTTTCAATAAAAGGAGGAAGAGGGGCTTTTTATTTTTAATTTTTTATTTCAAGATGGCCGCCATTCTTTGTTAAAATGTCAAATATCCATTGTTTTTTCTACTGCTGAAATACACAAAACATAAATGAAACAATTTAGTTGAGGCATTCAGACAAGACATTCAGATTGTTTTTGCTGAGATCATTTAAAATAACCCTATTTAAACAAATAAAAAAATAAAAAAAATGTGCATAAAAAAATAAAAAATAAAAATAAATAAAAAAGGAGGCGGCCTGTAAAAAGGAAGCGGGCGGGGACGCTAAACATGTTTCTTTTTTTTTACTTGGCCTTACACAGTAAAAAATAAATAAAAAAATTGTATAGTTTCCTGTAAATGTTATAATAAAAAGCGATTCACAATTGTATCCAAGCTGTTGCGATGATCTGTTGAATGAAGGTCTGCTTCAGGTTAAAAAAAAAAAAAAAATGGGATAGGCAAAATGGCTACCAACCAAAAGGACCTATGGTATAAATGCAACAAATAATTAGTGTCCAGACGTTTTGAACCAAATAGTAGAGTCTTTCTGGACACATAAATTACCAATTTGACTGAGTTGACATTTACTCATAGAATGAGTTAAACCCAGATGACATATCTTGAATGATATGATTTAGCAATTATCCTTCATGTCAGTGGATTAAGTTGCCGCTGATGAACAAAAGCCTATAATGGGCAGAAGGGATGTCCGGGAAGGTGGGGGGGGGGGGGGGGCAGAGGGGGATGTAGCCCCGGGGTTAATTATTAATTTTTGTTCCTGTATCGTTGCCGCCAATCATGGCTTGGAGACTAGGGATACGATCCTGATATTGTCTCCGGGGGGAGTTTTGCATTTTCTTTTATTGAAAATTGTTACAAACAATTTCCATGATAATTGGTTCTGGGTGCAGCTTAATACCAAATAATCTGCCCGATTAATAAAAAAAAAAAATCAAGTGGTTTTCTTGGTGATCTACGCAAAGTCTTTGAAACAAAATTGCAAATTGTTGTCAACTTGGGGATTTGTGGCTGTGTTGCAATGTAAATTGAAGTTCATTATTTAGGAAATAAATGCCATACTTTGTAATGTTTTTAACACTCCATTAAAATGTTTTGGAGTCGGATTGAAATTTGTCAATGTTTGAAAATCATGTTTGCTAATATCCATGATAAATTGCAACAATCTAGAAACAGACGGAGAATCAGTTATGAGAAAAAAACTAGAGAGTTGACTGACCGCTCTAAACATCATGCACCGCCCAAGGGCCCACAAATTCTAAAAGAGAAGAAGAAAAAAACTGGATAGTGTGATTTTTTTTTTTTTTGTGGCTATCCGTGGACTCGGACTCGCTGCAGCTGATAAATAACATGTCCCATCCATTTCCATGTCTGAATGCCTCCTTGATGCTTTTAGCATTACGACAATTAGACAGTCCGTGTATTTAGGGGGGAATGGCTAAAGGCTGGTTGGGACGTGGGACGACAGGGAACAAAAATATGCTGCAGCGTTATTTGGCCCTAATGGCACTTGATGGGTGGATCCAGTAATGCAACCATTGAAGCTTGGGGCGTGATACGTGTTGCATTTTTACTGAAAGATACATTTTTTAACTCTGTGACACACACCACTGACATTATGGTGTAAATTTGGTAAATTTGACCAGAACTAGGGTCTCAGCCCCGCTACCTCTAGCTACTATAGGCTTTTAAAATTTAATATAAATCTGTACAAATTCATTTGAAGGAATTATACATGACACAATATTTTGTTTTGGTTTGTGAAACCTTGCCATGTTACAGGGTGAGAAGAAAACCCAGACAGAGTTAAGCTCAGTTTATCACGCGAAAGCAATTTGGGAGCAACTTATGTAACACAAACATTGATGTAATAAACTGCAAGGTACAAGGTGCTAACAAATCGGTATGTGCCATTTTCCTATTGTGACAAAGTAAGTTGCTCAAGGACACATGTGTCAAGACCGAAACTCAAACCCATACTCTGCCGATCAGAAACACCAGAGCTTGAGTCCCGTATTCTTAACTCCTCGGCCATGGCATGCATTTGTTTAAAAAGAGTTGATTCATTTACATCTTGCTTAGCTCCACATTGGATTGATGGCATTTGACTTTCAGTGACCCTTATTGCCATTTTATTTGTTTCTATTCTGCCAGCGGAGAGAGAGGTCATCCAAGAGTCGAAGCTCAGAGGTTAGGCCTCAGTCAGAGACCAGGCATCACCACCAGTCAAACCGAGCAGACGTTGTCTATGAAAACCACAGTTTGAGTGCCCAGAGTATGAACAACATGGCGACCCAGTTCAGATTACAGCATAGAGATCTACACAGGACTGATAGGAGGTAGATTGGGGACTAGACGACGAGGGCCATTAGAGCTTGGAACAAGACCTCAGGGCAATATTTTGTACTGGAAGGCATTAGTCAGGAATGCAATTAACAACATGGGGAACTAGACCTTCGGGCAAAAGCGTGGACAGGAGGCAAGAGTTGGAGGACACACATCCAGCAGCTGATTTCATGAAACCCTCGGACGAGTAACCTATCCTAATTAGAATGGGTCCAATGCATCCTAACATAATCTTCGGATACGGAACTTAACTCGTCCTAAATCCTAAGATTAATCCTAAGTTGGGAAGAGTTTAGTGTAATGGATGGCTGGGCAGTAGACTATAGTCTGGAGGCAATTGTCAAGGACTACTGACCTTCTAGGCCTATTTGACTGGAAAGCAACAGTCAGGTTGCCTTCAGGGCAAGAGCTACAAGAGCTACAGGGCATTAATAGCACTGGAGGCTAGACCAACTTGGAGACAATATAAATTATTATCAATTACAAGTAAAACATGGAAATATTAAAAATATTTCATAGGAAAATGTTTGTTCACAGAGTGAGTGACTTGATTTTGAACGGCAAAGCACCATCATTCCAACATTAAAAGTTGTTCATGCATAGATTCTAGAAAAGAAAAGGAAAATTTTATAGTGGCTAGAATTCATTAGTTGTTTTTGTCACAAACTCTGGGCCTTGTTCGGATGAGCTTGTTTTTGACTTGACTTTAATGACTGATATTTCTTGTCAAAAAGTTTGCTTAATAGTTTTGCAGTGCATTTATTATAAGAAGTTACGTACATGTTTTGTTTTTTAAAAGACACACCAACAAAACCTTTTTTGAAATTCCGTCCACAAACTATTTATTGCACCAAGATATATTCCATTTGCACTTGGTACTTACAGACACTCATACAAGGAGGATTAATATCCACCTTGCTCGTAAATTTAACTCAAAACAGATTATTTAATCTGTTGTGGTAATTAGGTGATTAAAATGCTTTTTAAAAAGTTTATTTATTGTTAAACTATATTTTTTTCCCCATAAACTCTCAGGTTTCTGGTGAACGTTAGGGCTTAGAAGAACACAGTTGGAAATTATCTGACAAATGGTTTTGATACTAATTTTTAAACATCCCAAAAATTGACTACTTTAGGAATAATTTGTTTGGTTTTTATTGATGGTTTATTCTAGGCCTAATTTCATAGAGCTTATCGCCGATTTTGTGCTAATACTGTTTCAGGTTCCATTTCACAGCGCTGCTGAACGTAAGCACACGAAAAAGGCATTCTAACCTTCCAGTGCTTACTTTATAATACCAATAATAATATCGAAGTCTTATATAGCGCACGTATCTACCAAATAAGGTACCCAAGGCGCTGAGTATATACAAACTTTCAGAAAAGTAGGATACACTGGTGTTATCGCAAACCAAATATATATTGATACCTCACCATGCAATGCCTAAAACCCTATATATGGAGGTAGTGGGTTTGATATGGGAGTGCATTCACCTTTTCCCTTCATATAAGACAATGATTGACTCTACAATGCATTAAGGTAATGGCCACATGGAACCCACAAGACTGCAAAGACTCCAAGCTAAACAACGTCCATGTTTACTCTCAAACAGAGTTAACGTTTGCTTAGAAACAGGTGTCTGGCTCATTGGAGTGGACATCCGTCTCAATGGCGGGTCATCCGTTATCAAAATCGGTTCTGTCTTTCAAATTTGTCTCTTTGGAGTCATTGTTGATGAAAAAGTCTGCAACTGGGGTCCAGATCTTAGAAAGTACAAAGAAATGATGGCATTTTCTACTCATTGGTAAAGCTTTAGAGTTATAGATTCCAAGAAAGGTTTTATGCTAGTAATTACATTTGAGTAATTACCAATAGTGTCCACTGCCTTTAAGGAGATTGGAATGAGGGTATTTTCACCTTTTGGTAACCTCTGGAGTTTAGATTTACAGCCGTTGATTTCACCAAACTCTTCCTAACGTGGGATTCATCTTATGACTTAGGACAGGTTATGTTCTGTATTGTAAAACGTAGGACGAATTGAACCCATCCTAAGTTAGGACGGGTTTCTGGTCCTAACTCGAGTTAGGATTAATCCTAGTGTTTCGTGGAATAGGCTGCAGGAGCCTCAAGGAACAGTATCCATAGCCCTAGAAAGTAGATCAAAGCACAGAATTTCTTTATATCTGAAGAAAACCCCCCCAGATTTTTGTCACCCCAGGCAGACACAAAAAAAAAGTCTGAATTCAGATGAAAGTCTCAAATATCTAATCCCTGACCCACTCCCTGTTGATGCAACATCCCTATTCCCATAGCATCAAAGGAAGAATAGACTTAGCACAGCTCAGCTGAACACACGCTGGTGTGTTGACGCAACAAGACGGATGAGCAATTAGGTTCCTCTGGTAAACTCAATAACCTCCTATCTTTATTTACACTGCTAGAAGAAAACGTAAAATGACACATCTCTTGTAAACTTGATCACACCCCACTAATGAGTGGTAATAAACACTCGGGGGTTTGGACATTAACGCATTGGTCATACTCTGGTAGCTATGGCCACATGCGGATGTGATGAAAGAAACGGCTGGATGAAAATTGAGGAGATTTGTTTGAACCATTGAGTAATGAACATCCGATACCTGTTAGCTTTTTATCAATTACACCGAGCCTGGAAAGGGTTCCTAAACAAGGATCTAGTTTAATACCTTTAAAGTATCATCAGAACTTTAGTCTTAGAAAAGTACTCTCATTGGAAGAGACTGGTGAAACTCTTCGGGAATCAAATCGTTTGGGGAAGCCTCCTGGAACATCTAGTACAAAAAGAACAGACCATCACTTGTTACTTATTGAAGTTCCACCTTCAAGGGATTAGATTTGACTAAAAATAACAAATCCTGAAAATGGCTAGCGGGCCTGGGTCCCCCCTTGTTTAAGACCTCCCAGATGTTACAATTCCGTTACAGACTCTGTGCATCACCGGAATTACACAACCACAGGTTTTGACAATTTCTTTCTCCCTTTGGCAAATGTTTCACTTTCTGTCAAGGTAATGGGAAGGCTCGAGGAGAAAAAAAGGAGTTGCTGGGAAAATTTTGAAATCAGGAAAAATCCTGGCTAGACACAGGCCTGACACAATTACAAATTGAAGAGAAATACACCTCGGGTTACAACAGTTTCACATAAAACAGGAACAAAGGAACAGAAACAATTTATGTTTTTTATCGCCCAACAAAACACCTTACTCTAACGCCACCCTCCATAAGATAAAATCAACAACAGGTCCTTCGTTTTTGTATAACTCAAAATATTTATTGTATGTATTTATTACTTTGTGTGTTTATTTTCCATTAATTATACAATATTTGATAAGAAAATAATACATTTATGGGTCATATTTTTGAGTATACAGGTTTAATGACAACTATGCAGCTTTGTTATTTTGATTTACCCACACTGAAAACAAATTCCATGGGCATACTCCTTCAATGGGATTCGAACCCACAACCACCGCCTTTATAGATAAGATGTCATACCACTTTTAAAACAACAGCATGTACCTATGTGAATACATGTACCATACAAACTTACTCTTGGCTTTTTTTATTTTAACTATAATAATAATTATAATTAGTTCTTATACAGCGCATTTTACAATAACATATCAATGCGCTTTACATTAGTGCCCTCCCGGGTCATTGGCCCAATAACAATCCCGTGATATTTCTGGGCTCTCTTGGGAGTATACAACTAAGGGCCGTCTTGGTGCTTCAAAGGATTTTTCATACACAATATCAACCTCCACACTCACAGGTACCTATGTATACCAATGGATCAAGAAAGCAGTTATAGTAAAGCATCTTGGTCAAGGACACGAGCATCTCGCTCAAGGACACAAGTGTCATGAGCGGGAGTCAAACCCACACCCAAATGAACACTAATCCAAAATTGATGCCGGAGCCATCAAAAGGCTGCAATTTAATTCTTGCATCACTTTTATTCAATGCAATAAGATGCAACTTGTCAAATGCATGTTTATTAGAAAAAACAAGAAAAAACAAATTATATATTTTTTTACAGTTTCTTTAAACTCCCCCTCCCAAACGAAATTGGGTATCAAAAACAGTCGTGTGCTCTTATGTTTGGTATGATGAAAATACCAACAATTCTTTCTCAAATCGACAACTAATAAGTCAAATTCAGTACAAAACTTTCAGTGAGAAAATACCACAAATTTAATTGTCTAATTCGACTCTTAAAATGATTTTATTACATGCAATAAAGTAATTCAGAAATGCTTAAATGAATCCTAACAAATTTTTGACGAGGAAAGAGCTTTCTTGATTCAGACGGACCGGTTTAACTGATTAACTGAATTTTGTTTTGATAATTCAAAAGGCACTATTGTTGTGTAAAGATTGGCGTATAGATCAGTACATCTTTGTTTTTTAAACTTATTTTAAAGAACTTGTCACATTCCAGTTTGCACATGCTTTCTTGAGTTTGTAAATAAAAGCTTTTATAACCATCTATTATGTCCTGTTGTATTATTGTCATTCTTTTGATCAGTTCATTTCAAGTCCTTTTTGTTTTTCATTTTGTGTAATTGAACACCGCCCTCTAGATTATTGCTTCAATTCTTACTTTGGATCAGCAGTGCATTTCAAACTGTACATAAAATATTAAAATCACCCCCCCCCCCCAAAAAAAAAGTATTGTTTTAAAGGCACTGGACACTATTGGTCATTACTCAAAAATAATTGTTAGCATAACAAACTTACTTGGTAATGTCCATTGGAGAGCTGTTGATAGCATAAAACATTGTGAAATACGAATCCCTCTGAAGTAAAGTAGTTTTTAAAAAAGAGGTAATTTCTCACTCAAATATTAAATAGCCTCAGTCCTGAAGTTTTCCAATATTTTTTTTAGGCATCTGAAAGCACACAAATTTGTGCAACAAGAATATTTTTTCTGTCATTGTTCTCTTAAAACTTTGATGACCAATTGAGTCCAAATTTTCACAGATTTATTATTTTATGCATATGTTGGGATACACCAAGTAAGAATACTGGTCTTTGACAATTACCAAAGGTGTCCAGTGCCTTTAAGAATATAATTGAACCAAGACAATATATCTTCAAACCAACCACCGATTAATCTGTTTTAACTTTTTGATCATTACTGCTGATTTCCTACACAAGTGGTTGTACAAGATCAAAACATCCTGTTCCACCGGTAACAACTCGGCCGACTACCAGTCGAGCAGATGGTGACTGAAGAGGATCACATACACCTACGATAAGAAAGAAAAACATTGATAAATTAACCCGACCATTCACTGAACAAATGCCAATACTATTCATCTTATTTTTTCAAAAGTAAAGAAAAAAATGTATACCATGTTAATAAAATTATAGATATGGTGGATAAGACCCATCAAGGGCCTGTTTGAAAGAACAGTTTGTGTTCGGACGTGCGCATGTAATTACTGTAGTATGTCAAGCGATAAAATCTAAAAAGGGTCTAAACAATGTGAGAGGCTCTTTACCAATGTTAAAAAAATGTATAGTTGGGGATAGGGTGAGGTTTGGGGAAGAAACGAGAGTTATTGTCTAAACCAACCTTGTGTTGTTGCCTGCTTCAAGAAATGCATGGTGCTCTCAAAACTCATCTTCTGTAATGGTGACGAGTTGGACTCGAGACCGATACGATTGAATGGTTTGTAAATGCCCTCTAGTGTCATGTAGTCCGCTATGAGAGATAGATGTCTGGGATCGACGTAAATTCCGTACACTTTGAAGACGTCTTGGATTTCCTGAACAATGAAACAAATAATGACTTGAGACCGCCCTTCTTTGAACGATCAAAATGCTACTTTGCATATTACTTAACCGTGTACAAATTGGCAGCTGCATGAGCTACGGCTAGATTTCCGCGTCAACATGCGTTGAGGTATAGGACATCCTTGGCAACAGCCCTAGCAACATATAAAGCTGTAGCTGTAGACGCCATTTTTGATATGGCCTTAGATTCATACTATGATGCCCTGTTTAGATTCATACAGCAATAATACAATGAGCAAAGCCGGTCTTCACTCTGTGGTCATGACCAAGTTGGGGCCCAATTTCATAAAGCAGCTAAGCACAACAAAACTGTGCTCACCAGAATAAGGTTACCAGCCAAATCACCATGTCTCATGTACAATTTGTGACTGGTACTCTGCTCAGTTTTGCTAAGCAGAATAAAACTATTCAGCAATATTTTGTACAACTTGCTACTGGTATCCTGCTAATTTCGCTAAGCAGAAAACTATTAAGCAATATTTTGTACAATTTGCTACTGGTATCCTGCTAACTTTGCTAAGTAGAAAATTATTAGGCAATATTTTGCACAACTTGCTACATGGTATCCTGCTCATTTTGCTCCATGAAATTGGGCTCTGTAAAACCAACTTGAACGATTCCTGTAAGTGGCAACTTTCTGCTGTTGGATGTCAATAAATAAAATAAAATAAAATAAAATAACACTTTTTCTCTACCTTAATACTTCCATTTAGTCCTTACCTTGATGATAACCCTACAAGCGGCTTCTATCCCATACATGTTGGCCATTGCGTGAATATTGTTGGTGTATAACCGTTGAATATCAATTATCTTATCATATTGACACAACTCCTATACCGGAAAAAAAGAGCGGGATTGTTAGTGTTGATTTCAATTGAATAGGGGACTTTAGGGACGCTTGGTGGCAGCAGACTTACCAGGTAAAATCCATTGTTCTCGGTAATGTGCTCACGCTCAGAACTACGTAAACAATGGAAATTTACCTGATGAGTCTGCTGCCACCTAGCTTCCCAAAGTCTCCCATTCAAATAAACATTAATTTCCATACTTTTATGAAAAATATTTACAAATACATGAAACTACATTATGTATGGCGTAAAGAAAAACTAACATTAGGTAGCAGTAAACAGGTCAGTTGTAATTTTAGGTTCATTCAAAATCTGATTAATTAAGCCTAGTATAAACAAATTGAGCATTAAAAAATATTGATATCAAACAGTTTTATGAAAAAATATGATGAAAGACTAAAAATCAAACATGTTATTAAGAAAAACAAAACAAAGTTGTATAAAATGCAACATACAATCATGCAAAATAAACACAATACAAGGCATTGATTTTAAATAGCATTAGGCCTATGCAAATAAACTGTAGGGTAAAGAAACCTTAATTGAACGACAGTGATGCAGACAAATACTGCACAAAACAACAATTAAGATCAAGAATGGTAGTGGGGGTATCTAAGGAACTCTTAAGATGATGGGGGATACTTCTGTAAGAGGACAAGGGTGTAAGAACATTGGGGGGGGGGTACACACCCTCACACACATATTGGGCATACAATGGAAAGATAAACACAATAGACCACCAGCTTTAAAAAAAAAGGTGGCACCCCTGAAAGATTTCAAAAAAAGTAAAACTCAATCAGGTTGCTATAAAAGAAACAGACAAACAATAAAAGCAGCAAGTAACACAGCTTTGAGAAATATAACAAGATTGTACAGAAAGAGTGTAAAAATTATCACAATATGATCAAAGAAAGCACAAATTTCACATGATAGTAATAATAAAGACATTTGTTAAGCACATTGATGCAAAAGCCTCCTAGTGCATAAAGAGAACGACGAAATAGACAATGAGTGAAAGAAAAACAGATTACAAGTAAGCATACAATTGAATAGCATTCGATGACAAGACAATTTAGTAGTATTTCGTTTAGGACTCCGATTCATACTACGAAATCTATTTGAGTTGATGAACAACTCATTACATCTTTTGAGTTGCATGATTTCATTGCAAAAAGGTCGTATTGAGGGAGGTCCTTCTGATACACAAAGCCACCGGACCCAGCACTGACCCCTGCAGCACCCACCCTGTCCACCATTTCGGGAGTTAAAATGCACAAAAAAGAACTCCCAAAATGTCTGAAATGGTGGATGAGCATTTTTTGGAGGGTCATCCCGCGTTATGTAAGGGATCAAAACATTTAATACACCAACAGTTGGTAAAGAAAAAAACTTCCTTGCAAAACGAATCGATTCACTCCGTCTTCACATCTCGCCTTCCACCTCTGGGACACCGGTTCAAATCCCACCGGGGCATTTTGTGGATTAGGGTTTTCAGTCCCTACCGACTACCTTGGGTTTTCCCTTGAATAATTCTGTGGGGTTTTCCTCCCTCATCTAAAACTGAAATTTCTTCATCAACTTCTCTTCTCGGTTGGCTCTAATTAGAGAATTGACAATATTTATCCCGATCCAGGTCCAGAAATCTCCCTCGTGTCAAGAAGTTTTGGTGATGTTGAAATTTGTTTCTACCGACCTGTAAGTTGACTCCACTTGTCTGTAGTAGTTTCAGGCCATCAGTTTCACCATCAGCGATGATACAACGCATGATACCAGGCGCCTCATGAACCACTGCTTGCTGAGCTTCAGAGTGGATTAAGGACATCATGTCCAAGTGACTGCAAATTAAATGCAGCTGAAAGAGAAAGAAAAAACCACAAACATTTTCTACATTATATCTGCCCTATTTCAATGACGCTGCTTATATGTGATGGGCTCTGCAAAAATTAGTCACAAGCGGGGACAATTGACTTATTGGGTTTTATACATGGTTGAAAAGAGCATACAACAAGCTTCAGTTTGACATATCTTACACACTTGTGTGATGTTTGGTACATAAGATATGAAAAATAGATGGTGTCACAATCTGAAAATAACCCATACTGGGCAAACAGCCCGTTAATAAAAACATCAACAATTGATGTATAGGAGATGAACACAAAGTACATGTTTTATTCACCTTAATCGATCAAAAACAAAGGTTTGTTTCTTAGAAAATGTGAAAATACAGGCCCTAAAGAAGCATAAAACCACATAACAAAAATCAACAGCCCTGTACTGGAAAATGGGTTGTGCGACAAGCGACTCATTTTTGTAGAGCCCGTCTTACAGCGTTCTCCGGGACTCGAACCCACACCCTGCAGATCAGAAACACCAGAGCTCGAGTGCTGTGTCCGTATCAAGGGTTTGAAGTTGGAGAGAATTTACGCTTACCTTGATGGCAAACTCACACCATTCTTGCTTCTCGACATCAAAATCGTAGGAGATGAAGTATTGACCGACCTCAAGAACATCCTGAAATATTTGTTGGGAAAAAAGGGGGAAAAAAGCAAGTGATTATTGCAATAAATAACACCGAAAGGAAATGTATATCAGAGAAACACAAATCTAGAATAGAATGGAATAAAATAGCAGCATTATTTGCAACCTTCTTAGAAAGTTCATGTAAGAGAAAAATGCAATTTAGTTAAACAAAATTTGACATCAAATAATGCGGAAAGGATCAGGGATGTGAAAGGCTGTTGAAGTGTGACAGCTTGCGACCGCTAAGGTTGTGAGGGTACAAAGCAGCTTACATACATTTATCTTTGGCTTTTGAAAGCCCTACTCAGCAAACTGGGGTGCTCCATAATTGTTTTACCTTCATTTTCATATGAATAAGATTATAAAATTTGGGGGGTTAAAAGAAATAAAAGAAAAAAAGATTCCTGGTTTAAACTGGAGATCTCACATCCCTGTATGCTTATACCACCAATAAGACCATACTATTTGAAGAAAAAAAAAATGTGTAACTAATTCTTGGACTCACATCGACTCTACGTTTCTTATCACTCGCTGTATTTTTCTGGCCCTTCTTTCTCTTTACTTTTGGCTCATCTTGGATGCTTTCTTCCACCATATCATCTTCATCATGACTACCAGTGCTCTCTCCTTCTTCTTCATCTTAACAAAATATTGAAAGAATATCAGTTACCCTTGGATCAACGGATCACTGCATCAATCAAATAATACATCAATCAACCATTCAATAATTCAATCAATACATCAATCGACAAATCAATACATAATTAAATCAACAATCAGTTACCAATCAATACATCAATCTATATTTCATTCAATACATCAATACATTACTAAACACATCAATCAATACATCAATAAATACATCAATCAATACATCGAAAATACATCAATAAGTACATACATCAATACATCAATAAATACATCAATCAACACAATAACAGAGCTGCTCAAGCTAGGTAAGTAGCTAAGCATAATGAAATCATGCTTACAAGGTTACCAGCCAAAATACCATGTGGCATGCACCATTTTTGACTGGTATCCTGCCAATTTATGCTAAGCACACAATTTGTAAGCCAGATTGTCTGCTAAAGCCGCTCTATGAAATTGGGCCCTTTTTTTTGTTACCAGAGTTAGGCTCAGCGTCCAAATCCTCTTCCTCATCTTCCTCATACTCTTGTTCCTCGGCCCTCTGTTGACGAGATTTGGCTCCGGCTGCTCCATCCTGCTCTCCTTCTTCATCGTCTGATGCTGCGTCCACCTCAATATCCATGGTGATTGGTTCATCTATCGGCCTATCAGTAACCTGCTCCCCATCTTCGGTTGTGGCTTCTTTCGCTTTCTTTGTTTCCACCAAGCTATGATCAAATAATAACAAAAATAATAATAACAAAAATTGTACAAAATTATTGCAGCTCTTTAAAATTAAGACATTGGCTGAGTTTCGTAAAGCTGTTAAGGATTAAAACTTGCTGAACATAAACTGGTTACCAGCTAGAAATTTTACCAAACCAGCCCTTTTCAGAGTCACCACTCCTTGAAACGAGATTTTACTCATGGTTGTACCCGCAAGTTTACTATTCATATTTATAGTTACTCTTAGAAATTTGACATTGCTGCAACTGCTACCCCAGCAAAGAAATTGGGATCTCGATGAACTCCAGGTAATCAAATTGTTATCTCCAAAGTTTCTGTTATTTTGAGGGAAATGTGAGAGAAAAAGAGAAGAACTTACCGGACTTTCATCAGGCCCCTAGTCTTTCTTTTGATGCTTTCTGTGAGACGTTTCAAGAAACGTTTCTCGACATATTCTAAGATGCTGCTTGGGTCGATGTGCATTTCATCCTAAAAAACAAAACAAAAAAAAACACTACAGAGATTAAAAATTGTTCAAGAAATGGAAAAGGTCAGAGATTAAAAGTAAGCAAGCGCAGAACAACATATAGATGGATTGCACATGACGTCATTGACCACCATCTTTGCTGTGAATCAATGGATAAAATGAATGTGTGTACTTGCCAACGCGCGCGACTCTCAACCAATGGTAGCCTTTCATGCATGTACGCTTCATCAAAGATGATGACCAATAGGAGGGATCAACTGCGTACATGACTGAGCATGAAACTCAATTTGTTAACATATTGTGGAAACTCAATGTGTCTTCATCACAGCTTTTCAGAATCGGTCTGCAAAACTACAAACCAACCAACCAATAAACAAAACGTCAAAACCAGTTTGATTTGTTCGAGGGTTTTGATGTGGAATTTGATTCAAAGATCCATTGTTAGATTTAAAGTGGGATTTGATGAAAGGCAGTGGACACTATTGGTAATTACTCAAAATAATTATTAGCATAAAACCTTACTTGGTAACGAGTAATGGGGAGAGGTTGATGGTATAAAACATTGTGAGAAACGGCTCCCTCTGAAGTAACGTAGTTTTCGAGAAAGTAGTAATTTTCCACAAATTTGATTTCAAGACCTCAAATTTATAACTTGAGGTCTCGAAATCAACCATCTAAACACACACAACTTCGTGTGACATAGGTGTTTTTTCTTTCATTATTATCTCGCAACTTCGCCGACCAATCAAGCTCAAATTTTCACAGGTTTGTTATTTCATGCATATGTTGAGATACACCAAGTGAGAAGACTCGTCTTTGACAATTACCAATAGTGTCCACTGTCTTTAAGAGATTTTATGTTAAAAATGTTAAATGTTCAGAATGGTTACCCTCCATACAACATAAAAGTGATTTGGTTTAAAACCTCTATGCCTCGTTTTGTTTTTCAGACATACCTTATATTCCGTGTGTGGCAGAAAGTTCACCCTGATCTTGAAAATCCTATACTGCTCACTGTGAACAAAAGAAAATAAAGACAATCTCATCAAGAGTTTATTAAAACGAAACTCAAAACAAACAAACAAAAGTTAGAAAGAAAGGCCCGGTAAATATCATGGAGACAAAAATGGACTGTTTCGTTCCACATAATGGTGGGTCAAGTTCATTGGTTGTTTCTTGATAATCACATTCTTTCCTGGAAGATGACACTTCTAAAATAAAATAACACTTGACCTTTTTTACCTTTGTGTCCAAGCGGCCATCTTGTTTTCTCATTAAAGACAGTGGACACTATTGGTAATTGTCAAAGAGTAGTCTTCTCACTTTCGTGTATTTTAACATATGCATAAAATAACAAACCTGTGAAACTTTGAGCTTAGTTAGTCGTTGAAGTTGCGAGATAATAATGAAAGAAAAAAACACCTTGTCACACGAAGTTCTGTGCTTTCAGATGCTTGATTTCGAGACTTCAAATTCTAAATCTGAGGTCTCAAAATTTGCGGAAAATTACTTCTTTCTCGAAAAACTACGTCACTTCAGAGGGAGCCGTTTCTCACAATGTTTTATACCATCAACCTCTCTCCATTACTCGTTACCAAGTAAAGTGTTGTGCTAATAATTATTTTGAGTAATTACCGATAGTGTCCACTGCCTTTAAGGCAATGTAAGGCCGTATCCAATTGGCGTCTACAGCTACGGCTGCGGCTGTTGCTAAGGGTGTTCCTAAGGATGCCTATACCTCAACACATGATGACATGGAAGTCTAGCCGTAGCCGTAGCCGTAGCCACCAATTCGGACATGGCCTAAACTGAGGCTGCAAGGGCAAAATAGTCAGGTTCCTTTTTTCATTTGTGAACTACATGCAACAATGTGTATATAGGGAACATAACAACATTATTTACTTACACTGCGTCAATGATAAGATACGACTCATTCACAGAGATGTCTTCGATTACCTGAAAAGAGATCACAAAAACAAATGTCAAATGTCTTTAAATGACTTCTCAATAGAAATAACAAGTCTAGCACTGTTTTAAAAAAGTGCAATAATGTTATAAATGTAAGCTGTCAAAACCCTTCTAACCAAATATGAGACCTATTCCTTTAATTAGCGCCATGTTAGAGATGACAAAACAATAGATTAAAACAATTGTGACAAAAATGGAAAATTAAAAGCCCTAGATAAGAAACACATACATAACGCAATGAAAATCTTCAAAACCTCTCTACTATGAAATACGCTAGTATTAGGGGTTACTCAGAATAGTCAATGTTTAAACTGAAGGCTGGAGACTTTTCATCTTAAATATATGGTACACTTGAGGCATTCTTTGTTCTTCAGATCTTGAGGTTCTTCAACTGGATCCTCACAGGTTGAGATTGATCAAGACTACTTACTTCAGCCAGGACCACCCTGGTTAGTTTCTTCTTGAGTCTTGAAGCTCTCTTCTTGGCATGAGGCGTAGTCAGAAGCGGAGCATCCATCCTTGGAGTCTTGATGTTGGTACTGGCAACGGTTAAGATCTCTCTAGACAAGTCAATAGGATCAAAGAATAATTAGAGCTTAAGTACTGTGTTCTTATCCACTAGGCCACGACACGGCACATTTATGATTGGTATCTAGATCCTTTTTGCTTAGCAGAAACGTTTCCTGCTTAAGCATAATATATGCTTTATACTCACACTAATCTGGGGATTCCAAGAGTGACGTTCATTTCTCCACGACCAGCAAAATGAAACGTATTCAAGGTCATCTGAGTAGAGGGTTCACCAATGGACTACAAAAAAAAAAACATGAGTTAGATAAGCAAAAGTTCAACTGTTTGAAACAGGTGACAACACAGGTTATACACAGTAATTCATTGACAAATAACACTGATAGATAAAAGTGCTTTTCGCCTTCCAAAGTACAGATAGAAAGCCTCTTCAAGGCACTGGACACCTTTGGTAATTATCACAAACCAGTATTCTCACTTGGTGTATCCTAACATATGCATCAAATAAAAAAATCTGTGTAAATTTGGGCTCAATGAGTCATCAAAGTTGCAAGAAAAAATACAGTTGTTGCACAAAGTGCTGTGCCTTTAGATGCTTGAGACTACTCAGATTCAGATATTTGAGTGAGAAATTACCTCTTTCTGAAAAACTATGCTACTTCAGAGGGAGTTATTTCTCACAATGTGTTATACTATCAACAGCTCTCCATTGCTCAATACCAAGTAAGTTTTCATGCTAATATATATTTCAAGAAACTTGTCCAGTACCTTTAAATTCATAGGGTCATTCAAGACCTCGTTTTCCACTCTTTCATTCCTTAATTCCACACAAGGTAGCAGATTTATTTTATCTCTCATTTTCGATTAACTTCATTTACCTGAGCAGCAAGCAGTCCAACGGCCTCTCCTGGCTCACACAGAGAGCGACGATACTTCAAATACAGCAAATCTTGAAACTTCTTCTCAGGGGGGATCCCATCTTCTGCCTCGCTCTTCACGTACTTTTCTAGGTGTTGCACCCCCGTGTTGTTGATGTAGTTCTCTATGATGGAATTAATTTTCTCTGAGATTGAACCGAAGTTGGTGTCAGGTCGGAGCTGGCAATGCACAGGCTCTGGACACGGGGATGCATTTTTCAAAAACCTGCAAAATGAAGACCAGATTTATAGGAATATTACTTTACCATGCACGTATCAAATTTTATAAGACTGACTAAAACCATTTTGATGAAGCAACACTTCTTTCCAAAAGTAATTGACGGCAAACAGGCATGCAACTGCCCGATGAAAAAAAAAGAGGAAACTTTTCGAGACCCACAATGGTACCCTAAAAAGTGTTGAGGTTTTTTATGCTCTTAGGTTCATTGTTAGCATGTAAGACAAAGTGGAGTGTTTTATACAACTAAAATAACATGGAAAAAACACCTTGCCTATGTACATGATGTATGCACCGTAATTAAGTTGAGGAAAACTAACTATTGTTGTCCAGATAATTATGAAATTTGCATAAAATTATTATTCCCCCCCCCCCCTCCAAAATAGAAAAAAAAAAAAAAAAAAAAAATCTTTTTTTTTTTTTTTTTTTGGGGGGGGGGGAATAATAATTTTATGCAAATTTCATAACTACCTGGGAAACAATAGTTATTTTTCCTCAACTTAATCAACTCCCGATGCTTTGCCACCTTACAATGGTCAGTGCGAGCCACTTGTCCCCGCTTGCCGCCGTTAAATCTCCCTCTTGCACACCACACAATATGCCATTCCTGGCTTGTCCACTTTCCGGACGGTTTCGGAGAGCAGTTTACCGTCTACGTCTTTTTTTTCCCAACCAGAACCACTTCCAGGTATTTTTTACTCCTTTATCTATGGCTTTAATTTGGCCAGGTACCACTCGGTCCCGCTCTAAAATATAATTTCTTTTGGATGTCATTTTGACGGACGTTTGAAGATGCGACTGTTTCGTAACGCAATGTGAGACAAGCACACAGTATACATGTACGTTTGGTAACTAACTCACACACACATACATGTACAACACGTGTATACTATTGCAAAACAGCGGGACCAGACGAAGACACAACCTTAGACTCATTTCAAGGCTGTATAATAACTTGGTTTAGCACACAACTCGCCCGCGCCACGGGGTGCGTTCCACTGTTCCAGATTTTTCGACCGTAAACACGGCTATTAATGACCGCACGCAGTGTGTAAACGTATGCATTGCTTGCTGTGGGCTTTAGATTGACCATGCAGTAGAATGGATTGCGTACCGAGGCAGAGGCCAGACCATGCGTTACGATGCATTGTTGTATTTGTCTTAAGATCGCGCTAACCGCGGAATGTCTTTTTTTAGCGCTAATCATATTTTTTAAAACGCGGAATTCCGCGGAAACGCGGAAGAGTTGCATGCCTGGGCAAATCTTAAAGGCACTATTGGAAATTCTCAAAAATAATTGTTCGCATTTAAACTTATTAGGCATTGAGCAATGGAGAGCTGTTTAAAGGGCATATATACAAAAAACACAATGTCCACAGATATACATTAAACTTACACAGTTTATAGATTATGATAGTAGAAAGCGTCCCTTGAAATTTTACTTACTGAGGTGCTGTAGTTTTGAGAAATGAGTAAAAGTAATAATTTTCGTCTCAGTTTTAGCATGTAAAAACGTATTAACCAGTTATGCTATGGTTTGGGTATAATATCATAACTGGTTAAGGGCGACTTGTTTTACTAATTTCTCAAAAACTACACAACCTCAGTTAGTAATATTCGAAGGGAAGCTTTCCACTATCTTCAAACCCTGTAAGTTTAATGTAAATCTGTAGACATTTTGAAAAAGTACCCAAATCCTTTAAAGTATAGAATATTGTGAGTAACAGCTCCCTTTGGATTAATGTAGTTTTTGGAAAGGGGCATTTTCTCACTCCAACATTAGAAGGCTTCAGGCCTGAAATCTTTAAATATTTTTTTATGGCATCTGAAAGCACCCAATCTTGTGCAACAAGGGTGTTTTTTCTTTCATTATTTTCTTGCAGCTTTGATCACGAAATTTTCACAGGTTTGTTACTGTATGCATATATTGAGATACAACACCAAGTGAGAATACTGATCATTGACAATTAAACAAATGTGTCCAGCGCCTTTTAATCTTCTTCTGAGACGCTTTCTTAAATCTCCGGCCTGTTACTTACTTCTCCTTGTTATCATCTTCCCTCCACATCTTGATCATTTCATCTCGGACTGAGATTGGTTCTCCGTCTACTTTGGTTCTGCTGTCTCGCTCCTCAAGCAAGTCGTACATCTTCTTGGAGGAGTAGCTGAGAAATGGGGAACGTCTATCTTGCCTCCGACGGGAACCGTTCTTCTTGTACCAATTAGAGATCTTTACGGGTTCAGAAATTTCAGGAATGATAATGCAGTGATTTTAAGAAGTTTCCATTTAGCCTGTACCATGCCCGATATTTGTATCCCCCTCCCCCCCAAAAAAGTACAAAATTTCCCATACATTAGTAGGTTCCTCTTGCACAAGAGCACTCCCTTTCCTAAAATCCTTTATAGGATGCCTAAAGCCGGCCTCAGGTCGACCTACGATTTTCTTGCGCCTGCAACAATCTGTCGTCAACATACAGGACAAAATGTGCTCAGGTCACATCGTACAAGTTGGAGTTGTTCTACTCTTGGGACTGTTAATTTTTTTGAGGGGCGACTGTTTCAGATTGTCTTAAAATCATCGCAGTTACGCTCAGGTTGTAAATAATCCCTGACTGAAGAAGTTCCCGATGATCTTAGCTCAGGCGCAGTGTGATCCTGAAAAGTTAGTTGCCGACTGTTTTTTGTTGACGCAAGGTCGACCTGAGGTCGGCTGAAGAGGCCAAGAATGCAATGAAAACAAAATAGTAGGGGGTACACCATGCCACATATCGAGCACCAAACAATTCAGTCAAAATTAATAATAATAATAATAATAATAATAATAATAATAATAATAATAATAATAATAATAATAATAATAATAATAATAATAATAATAATAATAATAATAATAATAATAATAATAATAATAATAATAATAATAATAATAATATTAGATGTTAAATTTGCATCGGGGATAAAGAATATTAATTTTGGTTTTTACCCATACACCGATGTGTGGTAGCACTGTATACTCAGTACTTCCCGAGTCCTGTGAAAAAACATCACAGGCATGTTACTCGGGTGGGATTCGAACCCACGACCCTTGCAATTCTAGAGCAGTGTCTTACCAACTAGACTACCGAGGTTGCCCGGCAGCTAGAGGCAGTTCGAATCCTATGTTTTGGCAGCGGGTACCGCAACAATATAATAGATGTTAAATTTGCATCTAGCTGCCGGGCAACCTCGGTAGTCTAGTTGGTAAGACACTGCTCTAGAATTGCAAGGGTCGTGGGTTCGAATCCCACCCGAGTAACATGCCTGTGATATTTTTTCACAGGACTCGGGAAAGTACTGAGTATACAGTACTAACACACATCGGTGTATGGGTAAAAACCAAAATTAATAATAATAATATTATTAATAGAAATAATAAACGATTCTTATACAGTCTCTACGCGCTTTGGTCAGTAAACAGGGCAGTTTTTGATGTGGTGTGGGAGATTGTTCCTTAGATCAGGTGCAGTGCATTGGATGGTACAGTGACCAGCCTAGTGTTGTAGATTTCAAGGAGATTTTAAAAACAGTCTCCTCACCGCAAAACAAGTATGAAAATAAAAGAGCAGGATTCTTTTATTCATTAAGAAAAAAAAAACAGTTACATTTTTCACGGGGCAGACAACAAAGTCTAAAAAAAGATGAAAAAGGCCCAAACTTTTTTAAACCTGTCTTATTATAGCAAAATCAGTATCCTCATCACAAAAAAAAATATTTTGAAATCTTACAAAACTTACAAACTCTAACAAAATTTAAACAAAGCTCTGACCATTTCTTTTAACGAACATTAGTTGATATTGTTTTTTTCAGTTTACAAATCTGGCTATTTCTTATGATGGTCACTACCTTCTTTTGTATTTTTTGAGCTTTGGTAGCGTCACAGTCTTCCCCTTTGCATTTTCTTCCCAGCAAATTGGCGCTGTTGTCTAGAAGGAAAGGTAGCTGCTCCTCTTTAATGAAGGGCGTCCTCGGGATGTCCAATCCATCACCTCCGTATAAGAACTGAACAATGCAACCGTCACTGTCTCTCACCTGTCACAATTCAAGAAAACCAATCTATGAAAGTTTGTTTGGGGTTTGATAAAGGTAAAAAAAAGACAACAAATGTAACGGGATTAAGACATACGTCTTAATAGACCTCTATCATGCTGCCCTTCATCTTGGTCATGTACCTTGTATCGGACAACAATAATGAATGCTACTAGTCGTTTTGCAAATAGGAACCAGATTATTTTGTTCTTCCAGCTTCGGTTTGGTTACATTGATATCAATGGGGGAAATTCAAAATGGCTGCACCATGAGAAAGGTCTATAGATGGAAATTTGCATCAGGATAAAATAATAATTTTGGTTTTTACCCATATACATTATACTTTCTACAGTTCAGTGAAAACAAAATCACATGCCTGTTACTCGGGTGGGAATCCAACCTACGACCTTTGCAACTCCAGAGCAGTGTCTTACTAACTAGACAACCGGCATACATCAGTTTTTTTTGGAAACAGATGTTTGGAGAATCAAGCCAAGACAGGCCAACAGAGAAGTCCTCAAAACTATTCGTTTGTAAATTTAAAATCTTTTGGGTTTGTTAATAAAGGTAACAGAAAAACTTGAACAAAACCAAAGGTATACTGTGTCACAGTTCAACATCATATTTTTGTCTTGAAAATTGGATAAAAAGGTAACAACAAGACCCCATCAAAACATTAACCAACAATCAAATGAACAAAGAAAGTGTTGTAATGGTAATTGTGGAACATTGAAAAAATAGAGACATTTTGCCTCCATGTATTATGGCCTATAATGTGTGTTACTATCGGAGATCAAAGGTTAAAAGATGCACAGCAGTGTCCCCTCTCAAATCATGGTACTTACAGTGAGGTCATAGTTCACAACGAGGCCCTCTATGTGCTTAATAATACATCTCTGCAGGTATCCACTCCTACTTGTCTTCACAGCAGTATCCACAAGACCCTAATGGAAACAACAAATCACAACTCACTTAGGGAGCTTTCTAATTGAACATCAATTAAAAGAAGCACAAACGGTTTCACTAAAAATGTTGGATCAATTTATTTAATCCAAATTTTTCTCCAAAGTAAAATACCTTTCTGTCAGTTTTCAGAAATTCTTTAAAAGAAAATAAACACGTTTGGAATGTTAATATTTTTCCAGTGGTCATGTAAGGAAAAACTATGGAACTTGCGACCTCCGGAAAAACATGTCCGATCTCTACCAACTGAGCTATCTAGATCTATTGTTGGCCGTGTTTTGTCACTATCTTTGTTCTGGGGTGCCATTCAGAAGCCATTCAAACCGTCATTTCTGATTAACCAGGGTCCTATTTCATAAAGCTGCTTGAGCACAACAAAATTATGCTTACCAGAATAAGGTTACCAGCCAAAATACAATGTTACATGTGCCATATGTGACTGGTATCCTGCTCATCTCTGCTAAGCAATAGAGTGCGATGCAGTATTTTCCGCTTAAGCAGCTTTATGAACTTGGGCCCAGGGATCACACCCAATACAATATTTTCAAGGGAGTGAAAAAAAATAAAAATAAATATTTACCTCTCGACCAGCCATACAATGGAAGAAGTATTCCTGCGGGCGTATACCGGTCAAGAAGCGTCCATCCACGTATCCGCCCGCCCTCGGGGATGTATCATAGGGCAGAAAGGATGGGAGGGACCGCCCACTTGCCATGAGGGGCGGCCGACGCCCTTCCAATTCAATCTGACCTAACAGACATGAAATCTGCATACAGTTCACCTGTGAATAAGATAGTTGAAGAACTTAAGAGTGTTACCATCAAGAAACAAATACTCTTCTCACCAAGACAAATTAAACCTTTCGCTTTGGAATCGTCCAATTTGTTTTAATCCTGTGTAAATGTAGATGTATTCAGTATAACTAAGCTGTGGAAATTGTATTTCAAAGGGTGGTTGCGTTTTTGAGATATGGCTGAAAATCCGGAGCAACTATTATGTAGAAGATTACCCCCTTATTGGATTACACAATCTAGGAAACGTTATGTGGTATAAAAACTTTGTGGCATAAAAACTTTTTTTTTTTTTTTACGAAACCCCATAATACTTTGAAGTGAAATGTTTCTCAAAATGCTTTTTTTCTATCGAAAGACCTCTAACCAAGGGTTTTTATTTTAAAGAGTGATTCCCCAAAACATCCTCTTTAAGCAAGAAGCTCTAATAAGCCAGATAAAAACACAGTTGTAACGTTAATGAGAAAGACCTTCTCGCCATTTGGTTTGAAAGTGCAGCACTGAATCCATCAATTGAGCAGAACTGCATCAATGATTGTAGATAATTTTAGAAACTTTATTGAAGAAGATAAACTTGAGTATATTACCTGGGAACCCTTAGCCCCAGACAGCACCATAAGCTGAAGATTGTTATAAGGGAATTCTTTCTCCAGTCCTTTAGACAAGCAGGCGTTACTAATCTCATTTGTGAATCGATCCGTTTGACCCTTCATCTTTAGATCAATCTCTCGTAGCTCGGTATCAGCAGATTTCCTTCAGAGAAAAAAACAAAATATATTTATAATTTCTAAAATTATAAATGTTGTATGCCATGCACACATTGTTATTGCACACATTCTTACACAACCCAATGTTTTTGTTCCACAGCCATTTTTAAAAACTCCATTATCTCAACGAAGATATTAAATAAGTAATGAAAAGGTCTTACTTACTGAATTCCCTTTCATATAATCAAGAGAATCATTGAGATTGGTTTTTAAATGTCAAAGTTGTTTGTCTTCCTTTCCTCAGTGTGATCTGTAATCTCATACACTCTTTTGTCCTCATGCTCAAGTGTTTTTTTGTGTGTGAGTTGGGCCCACTAAAGTCGACAATGGTAAGGAAAGGGCTAAGCTAAAGTTAAAAAAGAGCCAATAGTTTTTGGACATTCATAGACAACTAACCTGTGTGCTTCTTCATATCTTTCTTTCAATGCCGTAATATCGGTGGAGTCATCGTATCCCAAAGCGCTAGCAACGACGTCCGGTCCAATCCCACCTGCCTTCTGCATGATCTTCCTGCGTCTGTAGTTACCCTGGTAACAAGCCAACCAATCAACAAACGTTATAAGCCAGTGTGGCGTGTCGTGGCCGAGGGGATAAGAGCACCGGACTCAGGCTCTGGGGTTTCTGATATTATTATATTATAACCAAAGTTCGAGAAATTTGACTCGAGAAAATCAGAAAGAACCATCTACTAAGATCTCCTCTTTACCTTTTTGGTTATTAGGATGTCATGCACACCGAGGGTGAAGCCAGTGAACTGCTGCAGGAAGGTCGTGAAAAGCCGTCCAAGACAACTCAGGAGCTTGACTGCGACCTGTCCTCCGTATAACTAAAGACAAACAACACATGGAAAACATTATAACCCCTGACCTTTGAACCTCAACTGTTGACTGTGAGAAACCTCCGTTGAATGTCAAACACAGAGTGGATTTACTTAAACAGGAAGGTAGACCAAAGTAAGTTTGAAGCTTTCCAGATCCGCTGCCTCCTAAACACCCTGATCATCTCCTTGCAAGGAAAAGGGGGACGAGGTGTGGAGGAGAGTCAGCTGGCAGTAACCTACCAGAGTTGATCACTTCATCTACAAGATCCAACTTTCCTGGTTTGGCCACATAGTAAGAATGGAAAACAGTAGACTCCCAAAATGCATCTTACTTAAAACAATAACTGTGACAAATAAAGACGGGTTAGGCCTCGGAAGAGGTGGGAAAACGACATCAGCTAACAGCACCTTCTACCTGGAACATCAAGTGCAAAATGTCAAGTAAAAAACTTGATAATAATTTTTACAAACGACTATTTTACCTCAAAGCAGCAATGGACCAGTCCATAGCAGGTGTTTCCATAATTAGCCTTGTCCAGAACCCCGCATACCAGCTCCCCACCCCTCACGATGACTTCGGACTCCGTCATCGACAATCCTGAGAGGGGTGTTCCACCAAACGATGAGGTGCGAGACTCTCTGTTGCACCATGTCCAAGACTGAAAACAAACAATGGTTACTAAGTTATTAAGTGATGTAAAATGGAAGTACAGTATTTATTAAAATGAGGTTACACTTTTGGTAATTACCTCAAAAAATTAATGGCTTTAGAAACTTACTTGGTAAAGAGCACTGGAGAGCTGTTGATAGTACAAAACATTGTTAGAAACGACACCCTTGAAGTAATGTAGTTTTAGAGGAAGGGGCATTTTTTCACCCCCATTATTATTTTTTAATGGAAAAAATGATCTTTGTTAAGAATAACAACTTAGATAAGTTCAATACCAAATGGGAGCCTTTGTATTGCTATGTACCAACTAAATGCCTTGCATTATCATCAAACTTCCTGTTTTTGCAATTTGCCTTTTCTCTTAGTATCGTTCTATAAGTAGTTGGTTTTACCAGTAGTTTGTGTAGCTTTGTACATTGAAGAAACTTGAATAAATTTCCCCCTCCAGGGGAAAAAAAAAAAAAAAAAAAAAAAAAAACTAGAAATTGAGAGTTTGTGTACAAACTCAGGGTGTTCGGGTGAATGGTCAAATGAGGTCACGTTGTGTACAACATTTGTAGAACATTACAAGAGGTTTCATGTAGTGAAAGAATCTTGTATGTAGCATTTGAGGTTCTCAAGATATGAATTTTCTAGTGTTTAACGTGTTTCTGAGCATAATGACGTCATCAATGACGTCATCATTCCAAAAAAGTTGCGGGTTCATCTACTCATGAAGGTTCATGTTTATGATAAGTTTCAAGTTCATAGTAGTTTAACATTTTGTTCAAAATCGCACGAAGAAAGATGAGGCGAATCCCAGCGTAGTGGAATTTGAATTACGCGCGCCTTCAACGGAGTCTGCATGTGTATACACAACCCGTAATGCCCACAGCCACGCAGTGCTGTTTTGTCGTAGAGCATGGATACAATGTAGGCCTACATGAACTACACGCACACATAGTAGCATTCACATACATGAATGGCGATACTATCTGGTTTCTACGCGTAATGAATGGAGGTCAACACAAACGCGCGCTTTTACGACCAGAAGGCAAAATTCAACTGGCATTATGTTTGTGCAAAAGTTTGAGCAGGATAACTGATCTTCAAACTGATATTCAAATTTTGCGAATATGATATATAGTTCTTGAGATATGAACTTTTGAAATTTTGAACTTCCGTTTTCAACCGGAAGTAAAAGTCACATGAGGTCACGTTGTGCACGACTTTTGTAGCTAATTACAAGACCTTTTATATGCACCAAATATCTTGTGTGTGGCATTTGTAGTTCTCAAGATATGAACTCTCCAATTTTTAGCGTTTTTTTGAACGTAATGACGTCATCAATGACGTCATCATTCCAAAAATGTTGCTGTTTCGTCTACTCATTAAGATCAATATATATGGTAAGTTTCAGGTTCATACAAGCTTTAGTTTTTGCGAAAATCGCGCGAGAACGTTCGAGGAGAAGAACACGCAGAAAAAAAAAAAAAAAAAACAAAAAAAAACAAAAAAAAACAGAACAATAACAATAGTTGTTCGGCTGGTGGCCGAACACCTAAAAAATTGTAAACCTGAGAAAGCCTTTCTCAGTCATCTATAAGCACACACTTCCAAGCCTGCAATTCTATGCAACGGGTTGGTGTTTTCTTTCATTATTTTCTTGCAATTTTGATGACCAATTGAGCCCAACTTTTTACAAGTTTCTTAAATTTTCCCATTAGAAAATAAAAGCATACTCTAAAACCTGATTCATACAATGTACTTCCTGCAAGTGCGAAACAAAGTTTAAAGTCACACACTCGCATCGGATAATTCAGAAGAGCTGAGCTGTGTACAACTCCTGCAAACTATTCCAGCAAAGCTGTGCATCAAAATTTGTAACGCATTTGCAGGATGTAACAACCGACTCTAACTTGGATATGTCCAAAGTTAGTATTGTTTAAAGCTTTGCATGGTGTGTATTCATAGGAAGAAACTATAAGTAAATGGTAAACATGCAGGTACAACCATGTGTAAATCTCTTAGGGCGAGTGTTGGTTTTGAAAATAGCCGGTGTGGTTGTGACGTTTCGAACAGTATAAACCTGAAGATGAGCAGAGAATACTGTTCAAAATGTCGAGACCACACTGGCTCTTTTCAGAGCCAACACTCCCACAAAAGATATTTACACATGGCTGTACCCGCAAGTTTACTATTTATTTATCGTTTCTTCCTATATGTCCAAAGTTGTTTACCTTGCTGCCAATCTTAGCCTTGCCTTTGAAGTTGATGGGTTTTGACTCTTCAGGAATCACATTGAGTAAGAGTGTGGATACAACCTGTTTGCCAGACCATAGCCTGAATGGCTTCATGATGGCTGGAGGGAGAAGGCGTATCTCACCAGGATGGTCAGTCAGAGCGTTGTACACCAATTGTTGATAGTCAACCCTGGAAGGAAAGCGCCCGACACAAAAAGAAAATTACAAAAATACAGTCTGTTAGTTTTAATCAATCAATCAATCAGGAATGGAGGCTGTTGAAAATAAAAAACCCTAAACAATGAGCGCAAAGCGTGAAAGCTTGCAAGCGCAAAGCGTGAAAGCTCGCGAGCCTGACAGCTGCGGAGTGCCAAACCTGCTTACATACATTTATCTTTGGTTTGGAAAGCCTTACTTTGCAATCTGGGGTGTTCCATATGGTTTTATCTTCATGTTCTTACGAATTTGATATTAGTTACAAGATACAACAACAAAACAAAAATAAAAAATTAAATTGTTTTTTTTCCCTTCATCTATTTATTCATTTTTTGGGGTGGGGGTTTAAAAAAAACACCCGGATTTCCTGTTAAAACCAGAGAAATGACATCCCTGATCAATCATTCAATCAGTTCAATTAATCAAAAGTCGTTTATTGACCCCCTTGCTACTGTGCCACTCTTACCAATTTGGTGGTCAATAGGTTAACGTGTAAAACGCCGCGTCGCCTAAAGTGCTCACTTCACTGAATAACGCACAGTCCGCATTGCCCACCAGTGTGGCGGTTCCAAGATTTTCTGACGCTGACGTCAGGTGAGTTGGGTCAATAAAGTGTAAAAATGCAAAGTTTACTCTAAGGTACTGAGGCACTTATAATGTACAGGAAGCCTGTTCCACATTTTGGGCCATTCATATAGAATGATCTCTCTGCAAAAGTAAGTTCTTGGCACAACAAAAAGGGTACAAGCCATCGTCAATGTGATGACAGCAATAAACATTGACGCAGGAATTAGGTTTGGTGACCGGAACTGGAATAATGAATACCTTGTGAAGAAGCGACCTCTGACCGTCATCTTGACCCCTGCTACCATGTGATCTTGGATCAAGCCACCCAGGGGAGTACCGTCTTTAGGGACGAGGTACTGCTGACTGGTGTTTGCTGTCAAACAAACAAAACGAGAGAAGATAATTGAGAGATGGTAGAGACTCAATATGCGGTCAAGCAAAATGAGTCATTTGTCAACCTAGGTCAGGTATGACATGAGAGTGTATGCTTAAATGCTGTTAAGACCCCAGACTGATACCTACTTCGGTTCAAAAGTTTTGCAAGTAGAAACACCAAGAGAAAGAAGAGAACGAAACTGAGAAAAAGGAATTTAAAGTAGAGTTGTTGATTGAACATACATGGCACATTTTCTTGTAATAATATAACAATAATAATATAAGTAGGATTTGAAACTTTGCATGGTGGAAATAGGATATAGAAAGGTTCGAGTTGAAACCAACGGTTGTTTTCAGAACCACCCCAACTCATTAGAGATAGTCATTACATGGTGTTACCGCAAACCTTTCTATATAACAACAATATAACAATTTGAGGCTAATCATTCTTACTGAGAGGCAAAGGATGTGTCTTTGTGTGCAAGAAGCAGGCATGCGAGGGTGCCCTAGACGGCCAGCCACATCAACCCATGATCACAGGGCACAGCCACAGATCGCAAACATTTGATTTTTCCGGAGGGCCCGGGGATAAACCCTATTGTCAAGGAAGATTTGAAGTTGATAAACTCACCTATCGTAAATGCCTCAGCTCTTCCGAGCTCATTCTGAGGGAAGTGAACATTCATTTCATCTCCGTCGAAATCAGCATTGTATGTCTTGCAAGCGGAGTAGTGAAGTCGAAGAGTCTTCTCACCTTGTAAGACGCGGACCTTAAAGGTAAGGGTCATAAATTGGTTTTATGTCAACGTCATGGTGTTTTATTGGCAGAATTATTAAGAACGATACAGTAAAAGTCACCTGTGAAAGTTTCAACTGAATATGGTATCTACTTGTTGAGAAAACAAACTGTCACAGTATTTTCACAAGAACAAGGAGTCTATCAACATTTAGCGAGGTGACAGCAGTTACCAACCGCATCTCTGGCCACAGCATTCACGAACGGATACCAACTCTCAGAAATATATCAATAATGCATACATGAATATTTATTAATCCAAAACAAATATCTCTTTAAAGAGAATCGAAACGGTTTCTACTATCAACAGCTGCTCGCTTCTCTAACAAGTAAGTTTTTTGGTGAGTATTTACAAAGTTTCACTCTCATTTTCTTACCTTGTGTGCCATGATACTGGGCTTGTGTAGTGTTGGCTGCCGATTCAGTAACACAATATCTCCTGTCCGTATATGTCTATGCACCTGGACAACAACAACAACAATAACAACAACAATAACTCATTAACAACAACAACAACAATAACAATAACATCAATAACAACAACTCCCAAACCTCCGATTATCTACTCCGCGGCAGTAGAATAAGGCAAGACGGTTCTCTAAGAACAAACTCTACCTGGCAAGTAGATACACACATGGTGTTACCGCAAACCAAATATACAACAACAAACAAGTTCACTAAATGAATAAGGTAGTAATAAACGGTTCTTTTTAATAGAAAAAAACTATAAATGAATAAATAAATAAATAGTAAACTTGAGGGTGCAACCATGTGTAAATCTCTTTTGTAGGAGTTTTGGCTCTGAAAACAGCCGCCTTTTTCTAGACTTTTCTAGAAGTATACTCTGCGTGTCTTCAGGAGAAGTTCTTTTGACTTTTGCTATCACAAAGTTTGGCAAAATAGTGTTTGTTGATATTAATGCTCAGTTCTCAGTTTCATAGTTGCTAATTTTCGCAGGCTGAAATACTTTATCAACAGTGCACTGAATGGTCCAACAGTTTTTCTTGTTTCTTGTTAAATTGTTCTTACAAAATTTGCCTCAAACAAGGGTAAAGGCCACTCTTGGTTTGCGGCTACAACAAGAAATATATTCAAGATGAAAAATAACTTGGGGAGCTGCAGGTAGAAATTGATTCTCCTCTTAAAACAGTCTAGATGGTAGGATGGAGGGAAACATTCACCAGGCAAGGAGTTCCTTGGCTCTTTGTTCTACATCATTCAAGATGAAAAATAACTTGGGGAGCTGAAGGTAGAAATTGATTCTCCTCTTAAAACAGTCTAGATGGTAGGATGGAGGGAAACATTCACCAGGCAAGGAGTTCCTTGGCTCTTTGTTCTACATCTCAGCAGATCAAGAGTGTATGGATGAGAAGAAGCAGAAAGCCTTGTTTCACGCTCAAACATTTTTATAGGGGGAATCAGGTCGGACACACCCATAGCACAAACCATGAAAATATCTGCGCAAAAGACAGAGGCTGGGTACAGACCTACGGTGGGAAAGAGGTTGTAATGTTGATCCCAAATCTTTGACATCAAGATTAAATATACGTTTCCGCACTCTATCTATAAAAACTAACAGAAGCTCCGGCACAAAGGACACATCATTCCTTCAAGATACAAACCTTTTTCTGAGAGTTGGGTCCGTGGTGAATATTCTTAGGTACCAGAAGTTGTTTAGCGGCTGCCTCACGTTTTGAAGGATCAAAGGCACTCAATCTCATCTGACTGCCATCCTCATTCTCAATCAATAAAGCACTAAAATACAAAGACATTGTTAACAACGAATCATTGATTGGTCAGACAGTAGGAGGGTTGACCGTGTACTGTGTAGATGCATCCACCACATGATATCATAATACAGGCTGGCACAGTGCATCTACCGATCAAAACCACAGTGGATGATATTGAATGTTGTTACGAATCTGTATCTGTATATTGAGCCGACATTTTTTTCTTCTAAAGACGGGATGGCTTAATTTCTAGTGAGAATGTCAAACTTTTAGTGAGAGTGTCTTTGAAGATGTCTAATGAGTTGCTGAAAATCACCTTACAGGGTAAGGCATTCCAGTCATTGATGGTGGCCGGAAAAAAAACTGATGTCGCAACCCTTAAGGTGATCCCCTTGCTGCCGCTTCCCAGGATGTATCATAATTTGGGTGTGATCCCTGGCTACATGGCAGTTAACGGTTGTATGGCTTCTAACTGGCACCCCGAACAAAGATATTGAAAAAATAGGGACACCGCCAATATAGGGCTAGATAGCTCAGTTGGTAGAGCGGGCACGTTAATCCGGAGGTCGTTGGTTCGAATCCCACTCTAGTCAATTCTTTGTTCAACCCCCAAAATTAGTCATAGATTTTAGTCGAGTGACGAATTTGATGGAATTGGAGATTGTATTTTCTGGAGAGTCATGTAGGATGCTTTCCAAAATGTTTTGAAAAGGGATGTCAACTAAATTACTGAAAGTTCCTAAAATTGATTTATTATTTATGTTTTTAAAAAGCGTGCACGCAAAGTAGTCACCCTGGTAGGGTTGGCATGGTTTCTCAGTCCATCCCTACTAGGGGTGAGTGACGAGAGTAGAGTAGAATAAAGGAAAAGACAAGATGGCCGTACATACCCTGGATGCACGTTGGGTCCATTAATCACGGCCTCCCGTAGCTCTCGTACATTCCAGTCAGTGACTGGCTGCGGATATGACAACTTCTTAGCGATGATATCTGGAATACCAATCTCGTCTGCGTTGATGTACGGATCAGGAGATATGACAGATCTAGCGGCATAGTTGACGCGCTTTCCCATCATGTGTTTGCGGAACAGTCCTTCCTTCTTCTCTAGGAGCTGGCATAAAAAAAAACAGGACAAGCTCTTACTTGGACATCTACATGTACTTCATTCATCGTCCAAAGGTTTTTATGCAGCAGCACCAAGCCTTTGGAACACTCTTCCTTATCAAATACGTCATGCTAATTCACTTTCCGATTTCAAAACATCACTCAAAACACACCTTTTCCATACTTATTTCGCTTCTTAAGCTATTTATTTATTTCACATTGCGTTGTACATGTATTGTAAATATTTAATTGCTTGTTATTCTGTTGTAAAGCGTTGTGGTACCTCTTTTGTGTAAGAACGCTATATAAATGCTTTGATTATTATTATAAGATTGATCGGCTTTGATCAGCAGCATTTTGCGCCACAGCACCTTGTAAACCATACCTGGTGCTACAAAAGAATAGGTCTTATACTTCAGCAAACTAACTCTAGGCCTGTACTCCAGTAAGGCAATGAAGGCGATTGCCTCCATGCCCCTTGGTCATTGCCTTGGTGCCCTTGAAATGCTCCAGTAGAAATTAACAATTTCCTCATAGGGTGCCCTTTACCAAGGAGAAAATGCCTTGGTGCCCTTGCCCTTTCACAACGAAGCACGTGCGTCGTGGGCGGAGCCTACTGGATCGGTCTATTGCCCGTCTTCTGCGTTACAGTCAACATTGAGCGGGGGGACGAGGGGCGGGGGTGACAATGTTTGTTGTCAGTGGGAAGTGGACAGGGAATAGTTTCATACAACGTTAGGAATGGGTGGCCAAGCCTTTTGGCCCGGGATTGTAGCTAGAGCTGTAGCCACCAAGTCAGACACGGTCTAAATCTCACCTGTTTGATTCCGGGCTGTTTATCTCGTGATAATTTATCCAAGTTGCTATCAATGACATTATTGACGTGAGTTTGTAGAGTGACCCAAGCATTCTGAAGCTTCTCTGCATTCGTCTTTCCGGGAATCATTTTCAAAAAGGTCTGTTTAAAGACAAAAGAAACAGGTTTCGATATTATAAAGAACATAGACAATTCAATTCAGACACTTTCAATCTGTACTGGAACAAACAACGACAATCGAAAGATTGTATCCTGTGTCTAGGAAGACGAGAAGAGTATACTGTTCAAAATGTTGAGATCACAAGCACTGTATTTTCCCAAGTCCTGTGAAAAAATATCACAGGCATGTTACGCGGGTGGGATTCGAACCCACGACCCTTGCAATTCTAGAGCAGTGTCTTACCAACTAGACTACCGAGGTTGCCCGGTAGCTAGAGGCAGTTCGAATCCTATGTTTTGGCAGCGGGTACCGCAACGATACTAAGAGATGTTAAATTTGCATCGAGGATAAAGAATATTAATTGTTTTTTACCCATATATATTGAAACCTCAGCATGCAATTCCTCAAATCCCATAAACAATGTTGTCATAAACTGACCTTATCAATGTCTGCTTCTGTCTCCTCCTCTTCTTGAATCGTCTCTGTCTCTTTCTCCTGATTCACTTCCTTGACTGGTTCACCCATATGTCTCAAGAGCAGGCGTAGAGTCTGGCAGTCCTTGATTACTTTAGCCAGATTGGCCGACTGTGGATTGTCAAATTTCTTATCCATCACTCCGGTCACCTGAAAGTTAAATCGAAAGTTTAACAATTGCCCTCTGTGGGTCGATTCAAGTATTCTTACAAAAGATTTCTTCTCCCCTATGATGTGGCATAGCTCTCTTTTATAAGTCTGTCATCAGCCATTTGCTTTAGTCCTGCTAGTTTATACATATTTCTCTTGTTGCAACCCATTCTATTTTTTTGTAAATGTTTCCTTGTTACCTGTTCGTCTTGTCTCCTTGTTTGTAGTTTGTCTGTCTAGGCTGTCTTCTACAAGCCTTGGTTAAATCTGACAGCCTCATACTCTCTTTATTTGGGTTTACATAGATTAAATATTTCGCTCTGTTCTCTGTGCTTATGATTTTGTATACATCTGTGCAATATTTTGTATGTATGTAATATCTTGATAAGGGCAGTAGTATGAAATAAATATTGACTTGAATTGAGTTCAAACATATAAAAAAAAAATGAAAAAAAAAAAAAAATGTATTGCATTCGCATTCGCAGAAAGTATGAACCGGCCCTACAAAATCTTGATACTCAACTCACCGGTCTGAACTTGGAGGGTATGACAGGCAATAGATCAAGAAACATGAGATCTGTTGGGCATTCCTTGTCCTCGATGACTTCATCCTCTTCTTCATCTTCCTCTCCGCCTTCTGAATGTCCTTCTTCACTCTCATCTCTATCTACATCTACCCCGGAGTAATCGATCGGGTCACCTTCATCGTTTCCAGTCATCGCTGCTGCGACGTCCAACATCCCAAAGACACATTTCAAAATAAACCCTAGACGAACACAAATTTAATAAAAAACATGACCGATATTTTTCATATTTTAAATTCTGTGACGGTACAGTGCAATGTTGTATTCAACTTAAAACTTTTGTATGGTTTCTCCTTATGGGTCAAGTGATTTGCAATTTTTATAATGTTTGCCGTCGAATAGGGGCCAATTTCATAGAGCTGCTTAAGCAAAAAATTTGCTTAAGCACAAAAATAGCTCGCTTATTTTACACATGTTACTGGCCAAATTTCATTCCATATACATTGCTAATTTTAGCTGTTGTTTACTTAGCATAAAAATTGAGTGGAGTCTTGGCCGGTAATCTGATTTTACTAAGCAATGAATTTTTTGCTTAAGCAAAATTTTTTGCTTAAGCAGCTCTATGAAATTGGGCCCAGGATGAAATGAAATGACACTATCATACTTCGGACACCAAAATAACCGAGAGTTATTCAAATCTCTACTTCCATTTCAAATCTCTGTTTCATTAGTATTACAATGTTGAAGTCAAATGTTTTCAAGAAACAAAGTACAAGACCTTGGCTTTCATTACATTCAGGCATGCCAAAGTCCAGCAGGATCAAACATCTAATTTCTTTCACCCCTTCCACTGATGGAAACAAATAAAACCCGGTTCATACTTCCTGCGAATGCGAAGCGAATTTGACGCCACAACCTTCCTTTCGCAGTGATATTTGCAAGTGAGTTGAACAAAGTTGAACTGCTGCGAATTATTCGTTGCGAATTTGTGGCGTCAACATTCGTATCACATTCGCATTAGCAGGAAGTATGAACCGGGCTTAATATTTTTTATCCTAATGGGCAATTCCATGGTCAGTCGCATTACACTTTTCTGTGTCATTTCTTGATCTTGGTGCTAGTAGTTCTATGTGAGATATTCTTTCCACCAAGTTTATAAACTTTAACTTTTGAACTTTATTGAACTTTTAGGTATCAAACCCTGTAATTTAATGTAAATCTGTATACGGTTCCAAACACCATTTGGATGTAAGAAGTTAATGATTTGGTCGCTTAACCCTTTCTCACCTTCATTTTTCATGATTTTCCGCAAGTGCGTGCGTGCTTCTTGGGGCGATACAAATACCAAATGCATCTTGTTCTTGTCCCCTGTCTTCGTTAAGAGCTTACTGTTGTGCTCACAGCGGAAATCACGTATGTGCTCTCTACACTTGAAGCATTTACGGCTTCGGGAGAGAAGATGCTGCTTCAGAAAATCCTGAATGAGCTGACGACGGTGATCTTGGACGTGACGACTCTGACATTTGGATGAATCACTGTCACCTTCTGAAATTGGAAGAGAAAAATCAACTTCTTAGCACATAGATTCAAGCCTCAAAGTCACCTAAATTTCACCCACAACAATTGCCGTGGTGCACTGTGCTTTTGCTGTGGTGCCCTCTACAAAGTTTTAAAATTATTTTTGTCATAAGATATCAACCAACGTCACAAGACCGGAAGGCCACTTCAAGGTGAGGGAACACTAAACTGATTTGGGCAGTCAAATCAACTTTCTCAAGGGGCACGTTGCCACCAACTCCTGGGGCGGAAACCCCTTTTACAGTCCGTAAAAATGTAACCATGGGTATCATAACAATAATATCGAAGTCTTATATAGCGCACGTATCTACCAAACAAGGTACTCAAGGAGCTGAGTATATACAAACTTTCAGAAAGATAGGTTATTGAAGTGATGAATTCTGAGACCCAATTATGTAGCACCTTATAAGGCGTTACAAGGTGCTACGGCGCATACAGCAGCCACAGCCAGGAACACCGTGGCGAACCCTTCTCTTTTCGATAAGTGCACTGGGTTCTTTTACATGCGTTACACAATGCATGGGACCAACGGTTTTACGTCCCATCAGTAGGACGCAGCCGTGGTTAAGTGTCTTGCTTAAGGACACAAGTGTCACGGATGGGGATTCAAACCCACATTCTGCTGATCAGAAACACCAGAGTTTGAATTCGGTGCTCTTAACCTCTCGGCCACGACACATTATCAACAACTGGCATGACTGGAGAGCAGCTATACACTTCCTAACTTTTTACAAAGCAACTATGGTCACTGCCTTGCTCACTGCCAAGAATCAAGCAAGGAATTCAGTAAACTAGACCGCCCGACCACGACAATACAAGAGATTCTTTTTTACCTTCTTTCATGGCAGCTGCAAGACGCTCCTTTAATGCTGTCTCCACGTTGTCGGCAAGTACATAATTATCCTCCTCACTCTCTGATACAATGGTTCTTGCGATCTCCGCCATTTCATCGGCTAAAGCTAATAATCCTCGATCGAGAGCCTTAATCTGGAGCTTAATGAGCCGGATGATCCAACGAGGTGGCTGAAAGATGTGGCATTTTAGACACGCCCCTCTCAGCAACTAAACAAACAAATAGAATGACATTTTCATTGATTTGATTTGAGTAGGTTTTTTTAGCTTTACATGGTGGAAGTTAAAGAGGATTGCGGTAACACCATGTGAATATCTCTTTTTGAGTATAGTGTTGGTTCTGAAAAGAACTAAGCGAATCAATGTGTGGTGAAGAGGTTTTCCACTAGTGGTTTAAACCCAACGAGGCCTGCATGGCTCTTGATAATTTTACCGAGACGAAGTCGAGGTAAATTATCAAGAACCAGACCTCGGTGAGTTTAAACCACTAGTTAAAAACCGATTCAACACACTTTGATTTCCATTCATAAATACCTTTTCGGTCAAAAAACATCAACACTTTTAGGTCAAAAAGTAAAAATAAATGCAAAAATTATAACTGTTCAATGATTTCTTTCAACACAACACCCCTCAAGCTATAAAATGGTAAGGCCCTCGGGTAAACAACTCCTTATAAGGGAATGCTGGACTCTGTTTTTGTTTTGCATTTATGGCTTTCCACTCGGGCTGTGCTGTTGCAGTAGTGCACAAATATTGAGTGGCTCATGAGTGGAATGGGAGGAATATTATCGCAAGATAAAATTGGGACTGTTCCATTTCACAAGGCGAAGCCGAGTCAAACGGAACAGTCCAAAATTTACTGAGCAATAATATTCCTTCCATTCCCTGAATTAAAGCCACTCAATATTTACTTTATATAACTGACATATAGATCCTTGTCATTTGATGTATTTTAAAAGTATAACATTATGAAAAATCACACAAATTACTGACAACCAAAAATCATATAGCCCCGCGTAGCGGCAGTTATGCATAAGTTGGATCACAACCTTTTGCACAGCAGCCTTTTGTTTTAGCAGCGGCGCGGCGGCGCTGTACTGCTCAAAAACATTGGGTACAAGGATGATCCTAACTGTTGAATGGGAAATGCGATTCCCCATGGGCGAACAGGTCTTTTTGATCGCCGGTGTGGATGGGAGTTATAGTGAATGTCATGTGAAGTAAGTTCCAGCGAACAAATGACAAGGATCTGTATGTCAGTTATATAAAAAGGTCTATACATACCCGGTAGACTAAATTGAAGAACAATGGATTGAAGACTGGTAGCGGGAGGCTGACATGACCCATGTGACCTGGACAGTGTAATGTACCGAGGAAGCATGTTCCACACAGATCATCACGACCAACAGGACCTGGTAGATCAAAGAACAAATAAAGTCTAAGGTTGACAAATTGTAATTATCAATGTTGTAGCCACAGTGGGCGGTGTCTGCACAGAACAAATAAATTTTACCCAGCACTCTCAGTAAAGTGCCACCCATCAGCACAGATTTCCCCAAGACTGCACTTCAACAATGATGGCGCCATATCCAATAAAGAATTTTGTCGCCCGTGCTCGCCCTGAGTGGACTAAATTGGATTTAGAGCCCACAACTAAAATTGGTCTAGCTATAACACCGTTTACAAATGATGAATAAATTTGGACAAGAAAGAAAATATACAAAACCGGTCACAGAGAACTATTTTAGCAATTTATTCAAGGAAACGTTAATCATGATACTTTGTCCAAAGCATTGAGGTGAAATATTGCTGTCAAAATAAAAGATGATCAAACAGAGTAGTAAAGGCTCCCAAAAGAAATTTGAAGTTTTTCATTTCCAGAAACTTGTACGGAGGCACTCATTATTTGGTGTCGCTTGAACATAGCTCTTCTTAACCACTCGGCCACGACACGCCACACTGTTCAAGCGGTTAAGGATTCATTTCCAGTGCCATCACTCACCAAATACAGGATCGTAAAGTCCACTGGTGCTTGCGTGACCCAGGTCATCAAACGACTTTGGATTCCTAACCTCTTTGACACTGAGCTTACGCAGTTCTGAGCTACAGTAGGAAGAGAACGACACACTCTGCATTCGCTTGGTGGCGATCTTGTTACGGAACGTTGACATGGTCGATGGGTAATCCTAAATCCAGCTAGTTGAATATGCTATGCAACAAAGGGTAGATATGGGTGGAGGAGGTCAACAAAATTGACAAACGAGTTATAAAAACTTACACAAATTTTAATATCTAATAATACAATTAGTGTTTAAACCCTCTGACGATCACACACGTACCCACGTCAGTTGTCATTCAAACGTACCAGTTCTGTGACTATCTTTAATTTTCTTGTTATGAATGTATTTGCTGCACAAATTTGTTTGTTGGGTAACAAATAAGTTAGTTGCGATAACGTAACCCTCCTCCCACCGTCGGGAGGAAGGTTACGTTAAACGCAACTATAAATAAGTGCACATTTTTTATTTTAAGGGAGGAGAAAATAACAACAAAACAAAAACCAAGCCGCAAGCTCTCAAGTCAATGTCATCACACTTCCTTATTGCCAGGGTAGCTGATGGTGGTCAGAGTGTGTCAGACATCTCGTCCGTCAGACAACTCAACAGTTCGGAAAACTCAACAGTTGAGACAACTTGACGGTTCGACAACTCGACGGATTTTCTAGAACTAGAACTAGAAGAAAAAGTTGAGTTTCTGAACTGTAGCATTAGCAAGAATCAAATCAAAAATTCAAGTAAAGACAGAGGCAGACCAGCCGGACAACTCTCCACCCCGAGTATGGCAGAACTTGGGTTGGGGCTACGCACCCTTCCTTCCTTCCTGTGAAGTGCAGCCTCGCATATGTGAGGATAAATGCACTGGCATTATTATTGTTTTAGCGTTAGTGCCAGTGGCAGTCTACAAAAGACAATACTTCATCAAGCCTACTCCACTCCCGAAACCCGCACCGCCCCCACCCCCCTCAACATTAACAATTTATTTGAAAAATACATTATTTAATATTTATATAAAACAAATCAAATGTTTTACTTTTGAGTCCACTTCCTACCCCACCTGGGAAAAGAAAATACAAGTTGTAACAACAGTTAAACAAAAATTCACCTTTCAAACACTGAATATGTAGGGTGTCATATGTGACAGTGGAACTGGCAAAACCATCTTTTAATTAGGACCTAAAGTTAAAATAGAAGCAAGAAGCAGCTGAAAAATCTTGTTTGGTCGTGCCTGCCTACACACACGTGTGTACTCATCTTAAACAGCGCCCTCTGTGGCTAGAAAGGAACACTACACAAATACAATCATATAACCCATGCAGTACAGGGATGTATTAAATGCTGCCACCAAGCGTTAATTTTCCTTCATTCCGGGGGAAGCCGGTGTGGGAAATGTCATCATCGCAGTTTATGCGGAATTCTTCTAACTCAATGTGACCATAATCTGGTTTGTGAATTACTGATATCTCTTGCATAGATCTGTAAATATGTTTGAACAAACTCTTGGATAATTTTCTGCACCTCGCCACCAATTTATCCGCCCTAAATTAGCTCAAATTACTATGAATGTTTTTTTTTAAAGTTAATATTTATTAAAATTTAATAAATAAAAGTTAGGCCTACCTTTCTTCCTTTTTTATAAACGACAACACAATTGCAACTTTAACATGGAGGAAGAAAATTCCATGGCTGCAACAACTGCACTGCTTCTGAGTGCGCAGTCAAGAAGGTCACGTTAAAGAAGGGCATATATATTAGACCCGATGACTGGGGCGGGCGCTAGATTCCTTTTTTCGAAATTTTGACAATTTCGAAACTGATGTGGCTGATGTGTCAGTGTGTGTATATAGTTGCGATAACTACGATAACAACGTAACCCTCCTCTTACGCCGTTGAGAGGAGGGTTACGATAACATAACTCTCCTCACGCCGTAGGGAGGAGGGTTACGTTATCGCAACTATGTGTATCCCCAGTCAAGAGTGGTGGTACTTTGGAACAAATTACAAGGCTCCCCGGTGAGCGTTATAGTTTCTAGAAGTAGGCAAAAATGAGACACATAACAACAGTAATAATTTACAAGTATTGTTGATTTTGGCGCTACATTGTATGTCTTCTATGATTGATTGTGTGATTGATTGATTGAACGTCATAAGTAACAATACACAGGTTGCCATCTTACTGTTTAACTTGACTATTTTAACTAATTACCGATAATTTGACATAAAACTTCTTTTTGTTTCACACAGGTTGTTTAATGATAAACAATGGCGAGAAGATTTCTGCAGCAGTGGATGCCTTCTGCAAGTCGTCAGTACACAAGGTTGCACTGTAACATAAGATGGTTTGATTCCTTAAAGGCTCAACGTCATCCTCAGATTCCCCAGACCAACTGTCCAACCAAACAAACCTGGCGGACGATCTGTACTTCAGCACATTGGAACAGATTTTGTTTGAACACCAAGAAACCAGCAACCTTTAGACAGTTCTTATTTGACTTTTCAACCAGTCGGTCTAGGACTTTGCTGTATGGGCGTGACAGGCCGGTGAAAGTTTTAACGAGAGAATTCAAAACATCTCCCCCTCATCAGGCCCTTCCTGCTGTGATTGCTTTTCTAGTTGTCAAACCGATTGCAAAATTAACTGCGATATTCAGCGGGCGGTAAGTCGTCATCACAAGAGGATTAAAGTTTTGTTGTTGAAGGATGGCTTCTGATGACTGGCACCCCGAACAAAGATATTGCCAAAATAGGAAGACCGCCAACATAGGGTTAGATAACTCAGTTGGTAGAGTTGGTTTCAATTCTGAGATCGTGGTTATTCCTGTGCATCAGCCATGAAAAACGCCCCCACAGATTAGCTATTAGGCGCCCCTAACTTGCAATCTCCTAATATAACGGAGGTTAGTCTTCAAGAGGGCGATATTTCAGGCAATAATGTATTGGCTGTCAAGTAGCTTAAAAGCCACGATCGCAGACTTGGAATTTGGTGGAGCGTCAGCATGTTATAGCTGCCATTATATAGACTGGGCTATCTAGCCCTAATGTTGGCGGCGATAGGTGTTCCCCCTATTTTGTGAATATCTTTGTTCAGGTGTGGCGGCAGTGCAGTTAGAAGCCAGTCTTTTTATAACCCTGTCAGCACTTTTTAAAAAAAAGTTTATTTTCTGTTAAAAATTTAGCCTTTAAAGCCATTTGACCCTTTCGGTTCAGAAAAAAAAATAAAAGTCCACAGATTTACAAATAACTTACAGGGTTTACAGAAGGCAATGGTGAAAGACTTCTCTTGAAATATTAGTCCATGAAATGCTTTACTTTTTGAGAAAACACCAAAACAATATAAATTCTCGTTAACGAGAATTACGGATTTATTTTTAACACATGTCATGATACGGCGAAACGCGCGGAAACAAGGGTGGGGTTTTCCGTTGTTTTCTCCCGACTCCGATGACCGATTGAGCCTAAATTTTCACAGGTTTGTTATTTGATATAGAAGTTGTGGTACACAAAGTGTGGGCCTTGGACAACACTGTTTACCGAAAGGGTCCAATGGCTTTAAAAAGAAGTTGATTTTCTGTTAAAATTTAGCCTTTAATAACATCATCAAAAACTATTAGCCTTATCTAGCATTTTGGTAGGGATTGTAAAGAAATCGATGGGCTCTGAAGAATAAAGGGTTAATAATGTCAACTGATGTCCTAACGTTTTATTCTTACTTACAGTTTCTTCAGGAATTGGTGGAAAGCACTACCTCACAATAAAAGACAATACTTCTATGAAAGCCTACGTAGGAACAAGTACAAGATTGCAGCTGCATTGGCCGGGTTAACAGGAGTTGGTGCTATCTACTATTACAGTCACATACAAATGACACCAATCACTAACAGAAGACGTTTTATAGCACTTACAGACAACCAGTTCAGGAAAATTGCTGAAACGGAGTATGAAAAAGTAGGTTAAACAAAGGTTTTGCTCCATTTTATTTTCCATCACTCAGTATTATTCTTAAAAGTCTTCAATTTGGCAATGTTCTCATTTTAATGAAACTGAATCAAAATAATAATAATGAAAATAACTTGTTCTTATATATATAGCGCTTTCACAATAATTTCTCAATGTGCTTTTCATCAGTGCCCTGGCCAATAAATAGCATTCCTTTAATCTTTCTCAGCTCCCTGGGGAGTATACAGCCCTGAGCTGCCTTATCCACCTCTACCCTAGTCTTGGTTCAAGACTTTCCTGGATTTGTCACAAGAGGGCGCGCTATCATCCCCAACGCGCTATCATCCACGAACCGCTATCACCCGAGAACCGCTATCACTGAAGAGTCTTGGCACATTCGTTAGATGCGCGTGCGTAGGTTTCCCGCAGAGCCAGCATTTTGGGGGGAGATTTAACGAATGTGCCAAGACTCTCCTGTGATATCGTTTGATAGCACGTCGGGGATGATAGAGCGCCCTCTTGTAACAAATCCAGGAGAGTCTTGAACCAAGACTACCTCTACCCTCGCAGGTATCCATTTATATCCATGGGTGAAGAGAAGCAATCAAGCAAAGCATCTTGCTCAAGAACATAAGTGCCATGACCGGGATTCAAACCCAAACTCCGATGACTTAACTGCCCAAATTTGATGCTCTAAACCACTCTGCCATGACACCTTTTAATCACTACCGGGCAACCTCGGTAGTCTAGTTGGTAAGACACTGCTCTAGAATTGCAAGGGTCATGGGTTCGAATCCCACCCGAGTAACATGCCTGTGATATTTTTTCACAGGACTCGGGGAAAGTACTGAGTATACAGTGCTAACACACATCGGTGTATGGGTAAAAAACCAAAATTAATACTCTTTATCCTCGATGCAAATTTAACATTTAACATCTATTATACCTTTTAATCAGTAGTCAGCTTGTGGATATTGACAACAAGTTTGCGATGTAGGGAGCTAAGGATTGAATTTTTCTTTTAACATTTCCGCAATCTTTTATTTTTTCATACAATTAAAGGAACACGTTGCCTTGGATCGGTCGAGTTGGTTTTTGTAAAGCGTTTGTAACCGTTTTTCATAAAATGCATATGGGTAGAAAGATGTTGTAAAAGTAGAATACAATGATCCACACAAACATGCCTCAAAATTGCGTGGTTTTCCTTTTACCTCGTCGACTAACACGTCGGCCATTTATGGGGGTCAAAATTTTGACTCCCATAAATGGCCGACCGTGTTGGTTCGCACAGTAGAAGGAAAACCATGCAATTTCGAGGCAAACTTGTGTGGATCATTGTATTCTACTTTTAAAACGTCTTTCCAACCATATGCATTATATAAAAAACGGTTACAAACGCTTTTGTTTTGACCAACTCGTCCGATCCAAGGCAACGTGTTCCTTTAAGATGAAGTCGCTACACGCTGATAAATGCGTGCACAGCTCACATCCTCTTTATTTGACCATCGGAAAAATTGTGTTGAAGATTACTGGAGCCAATCAAGATATTCCACGGATAGCGGACCGGACGTGGATGATACACATCATTGACAAAGATGAAAAGAATGCATTTGTATTGCCGGTAAGTCAATATGTTTGGTTGAGAGCGTGGTATGGTTCAGAATTGGATTTAATAGTCATTTAGATCTTTGGTGTATTGAGTTTCTGGTTTGGTAAACCCTTACACTACGCTTTATAAATATGTCACATACTTTATTTTAAAGGGAAGGTACATGTTTGGTAATTACTCAAAACAAATATTAAATTGAAAACTGACTCGGTAACGAGGGTTGGAGAGCTGTTGATAGTATAAAACATTGTGGGAAACGACTCCCTTTGAAGTAACGTAGTTTTTGAGAAAGAGGTAATTTCTCACTAAAATAATAAAAGACTTCTAGCTAGAAGTCTTTTATTCCGATCTGAAAGCACACAAATTCGTCCAACAAGGGTGTTTTTTCTTTCATAATTTTCTCGCAACTTCGATGACCGATTGTGCCCAAATTTTCACAGGCTTGTTATTTTATGCTTATGATGGGATACACCAAGTAAAAACACTGGTCTTTGACATTACCAAATGTATACAGAACTTTTAGATAACACTGTTATAATTCCACTGTAACTGTTTTTTTTTACAGAATGGTGAAATCTTTGTCTTTACTGGTATTCTGAAAGCTGTAGCGAATGAAGAACAACTTGGCACGGTGCTTGCTCATGAGATAGCACATGTTGTATTAAACCACGCTGTAAGTTATAAACCCATACTTCCTTCCATAATTTACAATTATACACCCTGACCAATCATCAATCACATACAAATGGGCAATCTCGGTGGTCTAGTTGGTAAGACAATGCTCTAGAATTGCAGATGCATGTATACAGTGCTAACACACATCGATGTACTAAAGACAGCAAAAAAAAGTAACTCGGCTGTTGTAAAAGCACCTATATTTTAAAATTGTTACTCATGTTCTAAAAACGAAAATACCAGGAGACGGACAATTAAATTATTAGATTTTGACACTTTGTAACAATCGGTCGAGTATTGTTGTTGCGGTAAGTGCTTACAAGTGAAAAGTGCCGATTTCCATTGTTGCAGTAATTCCTATTGACAAGAACAGCTTTTCAAAATTCCCGCTATTAGATTCACGCTGAATCAGAGGAGAGATCAATCATGTCAATAGGAGTTACTGCAACAATTCAAATGGGCACTTTTCACCTGTAAGCACTTATTTACATAAAACACAATCTGTAGATTCGGCTAGTTTGCAGTGGTTTAGGATATCCTCAGTAGGGGGATCATCTTGCAGGCCTTGCAAGGCCATTTTCATTTTGCAAAGGGCACTTCCATCGGAAAATCTTAAAGTCAATGAGAAACTTTTGAAGGGGCACCAAGGCCAAGACTAGGGGCAACCGAGGCCATGCGTGTCCTGTGAGTAATTCCACGCCTGATGATAGCTTAGTGGTTTCTGTCGCTGCCTTACACCTCTGTGGACCCCGGTTCGAATCCCGGACTGGAGCCTTGCATGTGGATTGGGTTTTCAGTCCCTACCTGGGCCCAATTTCATGGCTCTGCTTACCGTAAGCACAGAATTGACACTTACGGAAGCAGGGAATTCTGTGCTTACGGCAAGCGTATTTCACGGGTTAGCGGCAAATTTTGGCTTCTGCACATGCGTACTTCACAGTACTAGGCATTCTACGCTTACAAGGCTAGCGCAGAAGTTCGGCGTTTGCTATAAGCCGGGAATCGCAATCGTAAGCGCAGAATTCGGCGGTAAGCAGAGCCATGAAATTGGGTCCTAATTGCTTGGGTTTCCCCCATTGGGGTTTTCCTCCCACATCTAAAACTTAACATTTCTTGTTTCCTATCCATCCCGTCATTGGCACTAGTATGCTCTTGGGTCTCAGAACATCAACAACCTGAGGTGACAGTTATTCAAGCTTCCTTGGAGACAAATTACTGCTAAACCCAATCATTCTTTGTTTCTATTTCAACAGGCAGAGCAGGTCAGCTTTACCGAGTTTGTTGATCTGCTTCTTATCGTCGTCTTGGCAGCACTCTGGGCTCTTCTACCGAATGATGGGATAGCGCTGGTGGCAACGTGGTTCAAACAGAAAGTCGTGGAGGTAGAGACATAATTAAAATCATTTGTATTCAAGTTGTCTGACAGTGTATATATTGACTTTTGAATCTTATAACTAATAATATTAGAGGCAGCTCACTGATTACTAAAAAAAAACCAGTGGGTATCACAAGGTTAATATGGGTTTGATGCCTATAAAAGCGAACCGCTGATTTTTTTGTTGCCTTCTCTTGGTTTTTTTCCCAGCTCGTACTTGAAATGCCCTACAGTCGTAATCTTGAAGCTGAGGCAGATGAAGTTGGCCTAATCCTTGCAGCAAAGGTAAATAAGGACTTTCGTTTGATAACAATGATGTTACTCTTGTCATACATTTCTGATAATAAAAAACAAGTTTGCTTTATAAGTGAACTTCATCACTGTAGCTCCCAAGCCTGAGGAAACATGTAAACAAGGGTGATTGCTATGCGAACCAGAAACACTGGCCTTACCCTACTCTTCGACGAAAATTGTTCTCGGTTCTTTTACGTGACATCACATGAGCACACCACATAGCCTTTTGTATTAACTTAGCGTCACCTGTAAGACACCAACGTCCCCAATCAGCTCAGCCAACCTCCCATTCTAGATAAACTCTGACAACTTTACGTCCATCACTTTATGCCAAACTTTATTCTCACATAAAGGTTTCTCTGCACCCGGAACGTTCATGTGCTGTCCAGCATTATGAAATCAAGGTTGTGGTTTTGAGTCCTCCCACACTAACATATTTCCCATTATATTGTCGTCTAGTTACTGAATCCCAATTTCTTGATTTGTGCACTTTATAATCATTTGTATGAGAGAGATTGGCTGTTGCCAGCTTTGTGTTTGTATCCCATTGTGGGAGTTTGCCAATTCCCTCGACGGGAAGATCATCTAAAAAAAAAAAAAAAAAAAAAAATCCTGTGATCTTCACTGAAAATCACCCTTTTTTGTCTGACAGAGCTGTTTTGATGTCCGTGAAAGCAAAGCCTTCTGGGAATCCATGGCCTTACAGAGTAACGGTGGTGGCGAGGATCTAGAAATTGAATGGCTGAGTACACATCCAACACACCAGAACCGAGCAGATAAACTAGACACCCTCATGCCACAAGTAAGTTGAATCTTCTCTGGGTCCGACCAAAAAAACCTTAAAGGCAGTGGACACTATTGGTAATTACTCAAAATAATTTTTAGCATAAAACCTTTCTTGGTGACGAGTAATGGGGAGAGATTGATGGTATCGAAATCAACCATCTAAAATCAACCATCTAAACGCACACAACTTTGTGTGACAAGGTTTTTTTTTTTCTTTCATTGTTATCTCGCAAGTTCTTTGACCGATTGAGCTCAAATTTTCACAGGTTTGTTATTTTATGCATATGTTGAGGTACAGCAAATGTGAAGGCTAGTCATGAACAATTACCAATAGTGTCCACTGCCTTTAACCCTAAGCCTCCCAAATCATCTCCGAGATAATGTCTGATTGTGGTTGGTTAAGTACTGAGGCCCTAATAACAACTGCCTATCAGTAGGCCATATGAATGGAAGAGAAGGATGAGTAGGATTGAAGGTGCCTGGGAGAAAGTGGTTGGTCTGTACTTTACTGATCTCAATCAACAGTTATATCCAATTTCACATGCGAAGGCCATTTTTCCAGACTATAGCTTCGGTTTGGGCTCAGGCTTACTCTCTCTCTCTCGCTCTGCTTATTTGAAACCCTGTACCAAAATCATACATTTTCAAGTTCACAATACCTGATCGAGCCTTAGTCAGAGAAGTGGTTTGAAAAAAGAACTAAGATCTTGTGTTACCACCTCTACAAGCCTGTTGCTTCAAGGAGGTGACAAAGGCAAATTTCTCCATGCCCCTGGTCATAGCGTTGGTGCCCCTTGAAACATTCTAATAGTGGTGTACGATTTCCCGTAGAGGTGCCCCTAAGGAGACCACGCCTTGGTGCCCTTGCCCTTTCAAGAACGAACCCATCAGGCCTGCTCCTATACCAACACGATCAATTATTTTTTCTCTCATTTATGGCAGGCACTGGCGTTACGGAAACTTTGTAAATGTCCACCTCTCCCGAAGATTGACCCATCACTCGCTGTTCAGAAACAGAAGGAGATTCTCCAGGAGGAGCGGGAGAGGAGGAAAGAACAGCCAGTGGTCATGTCAGGAATACAAATATCATCATAACAGAATGACACTAGTCAACAGCAGAGTGTGGGTTTCGATTCCCGGTCATGACACTTGTGCCCTTGACCAATGCACCCATTTATCATCGTAGTAGGACTCGAACATCAATGTGCCGAGTCAAGGGTGAGCAGTCTAAGTCAACGAACCCAAGCTTTTTGGTGTTTTCAGCAGCAGAGTGTGGGTTGAAACTCCAGTCATGACACTTTAAAGGCACAATAACCATAATTGGAAGGTAGTGAACTCTGCTCTACCAGCCATGACTCCTAGTGGATGATACCCATGCCTACATCCTTACTGACTGTGAAGGGGATAACCCTGTTTCAGCCCCAGGAGAAGGTGGTACGAGCCCTTGGTGACAGTTGATTTTGGCCGATAGTCTAAATCAGTTAAGTGTAGCCCTCACATTGAAGTAGCCTTGTGATGTTAGCCGATAGCCCATCTCTCATAAACATTTTTGGACAGTACATTAGAAAGAGATTCAATGTGTAAGTTCATGCAATGATTTGCCTGAAAGAACATCCATCAATCACATTAAAAACCCATATATCATCATAAACTAACGACTCGTAAGCCAATGAACAGCAGAATGAAATTTGATGTGCGAGATCAGATCAGACCTGACGCATCATGGAGGTGATGTGATTTGCCTGAAAGAACATTGGTCCACGTTAGATATCCCGAGAATAATCATTATGTAAATCGTTATGTAAATTTTTAATTTTTAATTTTAAAATTAAATTTTTAATAAACCCTCTTTTTTAAAGACGAAAGAAAAAAGGTAATTAAGAAAACACAGTGCACTAGCAGGAAGCTGAGGCTGTGCATCTCTTTGTACACGTTTCATCATTATCAGTGGATTGCTAGCATTGATTTTGTATCTAAGGCCGTGTCCGAAAGGGCGACTTCGGCTAGAGCTACGGCTAGATCGCACGCGTCTGCCTATTCTTCAACACTGGTAGATGCGCTGATCTAGACGTAGCTGTAGCCGAAGTCGTCATTTCGGACACGGCCGTAGTAGGATTTAAATGAGGAAGTAAAATTAGCTTTTGGCGGGTTAGATTTGAATAATGTCTGGTGCAATGACTTGCTTAGTCACAATATACCGCTAATACATTTGAATTCCTCAGACTGTTGAGACAGTTGACAGTTGGCATGTCAAATGGTTCGGGGCAAGTCTTAAATTGCATCTACAGCAACTTCCAGATGAGAAGTCCCTGGTACTATTGTGCTATACACATCCATTCCGAATTGTGTATGGGTGTTTAACCGTCTCTTACGTAACTACGTAAGCTTGCATTGTACCAGACACTATTCAAATCTAACACGTCAATGGCTTATAAGCTGTTGCAAACTGTTAACCAATCAAAAGGACCTATGGTATAAATGCAATGTAGTTTGTTTTTAATTTAAGGTTGAAGTGGAATTACTGAGAGAAATAAATTGAAGATATTTGTATAAATGGAAAGAATTTATAATAATACCAATAAAGTGCCTAGTCATGTGGGAATGCTTTTGAGTACTGAACACAGTTACTTATGAATGACATATATTAACCTGGGCACTGCCAATTAAAAACCGTGTGGCCGAAAAGACAAACAAAATAAACCGCCATAAGACAATGTTTAAAATCCCAACAATTTATTCTTACAACTTGTGTGTAATACAGATTATTAATTCATGCTGAAATTCAGAAAATTGCATTTCAATTTCTAAAATATTATTTATAAGAAATTCACATTTCTAAACTGGCAACAAATGTACATTGTAAAATACCAAAGGAATGTAATTACATTATGGAATAAAAAAAAAAAAAAAATTCAATTAAAATTTCAGAAAATTGTTGTATTCTTCATTGTAGGTTCAAAAAGTAACCCAAGTAATATTTATTATTGATGAAATAATTGCATTGGAGAAAATTAATATAATTTTATATTAACCGATACACTGACAGACTGTTTTTTTAAAGCATTATTCACTCATTACTTTCAAGTCTTGCTATAGAGTATAGGTTCACATCCCTTCCGAGTAGTCAGGGCTCGAAATTCACTGTTGACCACAGAGCCAAATTTCAAGACACTGCTTCAAGACGCTGGACACTATCGGTAATAGTCAAAGACCAGTTTCCTCACTTGGTGTATCTCAACATATACATAAAATAACAAACCTGTGAAAATTTGAGCTCAATTGGTCATCGAAGTTGCGAGATAAAAATGAAAGAAAAAAACACCCTTGTCACATGAAGTTGTGCGCTTTAAGATGCTTGATTTTGAGACCTCAAATTCTAAGCCCAAGGTCTCAAAATGAAATTTGTGGAATATTACTTCTTTTTCGAAAACTGCTCCACTTCAGAGGGAGCCGTTTCTCACAATGTTTTATACTACTAACCTCTCCCCATTACTCGTTATCTAGTAAGGTTTTATGCTAACAATTATTTTGAGTAATTACCAATAGTGTCCACTGCCTTTAAGCACAAAAATTTGCTCGGCACAACAAAATGATGCTTACCAGAATAAGGTTACCAACCAAACTACCATGTCATCTGTACAATTTGTAACTGGTATCCTGCTCATTTCTGATAAGCGGAAAATTGTTTAGCATTATTTTCTACTTTTAAAGAAGCTCTTTGAAATTTGGTCCTGGCTTGAGGGAAATGATTTTAACGTTGGGCCAGTTTACCTAGCCCTGACAAGTGTAGCATTTTTTAATTGCACAAAAAATCACTGTAATGTCTTTCAATTCTGTGAGTATCGAAGTACACTCGAAAATATTCCCCCAAGCGCTTGTTCAAATAAAAATAAAAGGTTTATATTCTTCTCCTTATGGTTCTTTTCCTGTGAAAAGAGTTCAGTCGCCAACTCTTCTAACTTAGGATTAATCTCACGACTAAGGACCACTTAATTTCCCTATCCACAGACGTGAAGCCGCATTGAACCCATTCTAAGTTAGGACGAGTTACTCATTTTTACTCGTGAAATTGGCTGCTGGTCTAGTAAACATTTTGAGCTACCAGCCCTAATGGTCAAGGGATTTTCACCTCCAATATAAAACCCTGGTAGTTTATGAATTTTGGTTTTTATAGGACGAAAAACACACCCATCAGTGTATGGCTAAATTCAAAATTGTAATATTCCAAATAATGTCTAACATGGCAAGTAGTGAACTAGTAAAAGGACTGAATACAGCTCCTATTAAAAATTGCAGTTGCACCATTTTGTTATTCACAGTAAAAATTTGATGAAGTGAATGAAAGAGTTGCGACGAGCTCTTGATCGTCTGAAGGCGAGGGCCTTAATATTGAACGTTTAAGACAGAGTTGCTACTGTTTTATTCCCGTTCATGAATGCACTTTTTGTTAAAAAACTTACTTGAAAAATCTAAAAAACGGTTAAGTTTCAACTCCTGTTTCGTAGGCCCTACTATTTTGTCCTCGGTCTCCATTTTGCGAAAAGGTTCAAATTGCATGCAACGCCCAACAGTTGCGCATGAGCGCATACTGATAGATTTTACATCGAGTACTGGTATGTATTGATTGCACTACACATCAATAAGCGCCCATGTAAGCTAGCGCTCCAGACCTTATGTTTAACCACTCTTTACTATGTTTATGTCACACATGGCCATGTGACCTCCTCTCAACCAATCAGAGTGGATAAACTGTCCCAATAGTTGTTTCACTTTCCTTTTCTCTTCTGATTTTCCCAATTTTCGACGAACAAATTTCATAGTATTTTCTGCAAACCTCCATAAAAAGTTCAAAATTCTACTTAGTACAAAAATCTTCTTAAGTCTACATTTGAGGTCAAAACTAATTTGAAAACATGCTGTGCACAAAACGGTAAAACAGAACAGGTCGACTTTCAGAAAGTCATTTTACTTGAAGGGAGCCCTCGGCACACTTGACTTACACAGCTAGCACAGATATTTGGCGCTTACACAGTAAGCGGAGAATGGTGGTCTAAGTGCAGAATTCGGCGGTAAGCACAGCCAGTAAAATGGGTCCAGGTTGTTTTCTGGTTTGTCAGTCACGTGTATTACCCCTAAGAGATAATTTTTAAGCCTAGCAAATAGTTTGCTAAAAACTTTCCAGTCAATGGACACAGAGCTTAGTTTCATTTTAGTGGAAAACGGCACTTACTGAAGCAGACAATCTGCGCTTAGTGTAAATATGTATGTCACAGGTGTAGCAAAGACTTTTCACTTTAGTCCATGTGTACTTCAAGTTACTGTGCTTTTTTTGCTTACACACCTAGTGCAGAATTTAGGTGCTTACCCTGTAAGAAAAGTTTTATCTCAGATAAGCTCAGAATTCCACTGTAAACTGAGCCATGAATATCGCCCCTGAGGGATTCCTGGTTAAATAAAAAAAAATAAAAAAGACTTAGTGGATGAAATATTGAGGTATTATTTCCTCCGATGTTTTCTCAACCTGTGGAGCCCACCTAAGCCCGGATGTAAGAGCCTCATTGTTTCAGGAGAAAGGCTGGTCATTGGAACAGCCCTCTGTGCCTCCCTCTGGACTTCACGCTCATTCACCCAAGAATCTGGAAGGCTGTAAAGACATAGAACAAAATAGTTAGTATTGGAATCATGGTCCGCCATTTGTGGAGCAAAAAGATTTTGGTTCTATAAAATGTTTTACTGTTTTAGTTTTCTAAGTAAAAGGAAAAACTACACTATTTCGAGGTATATTTGTGTCGATTATTATATTCTAGCTTCAAAACAAATTTCAAATAAAATTCTATTTACATTAATCGCTTTTAGAGCCATTATACACTTTCGGTAAACAGTATTGTCCAAGTCCCACACTTCGTGTATCACAACTTATATATAAAATAACAAACCTGTGAAAATTTAGGCTCAATTGGTCATCGGAGTCGGGAGAAAATAACGGGAAAATCCACTCTTGTTTTCGCGCGTTTCGCCGTGTCATGACATGTGTTTCAAATAAATCCGGAATTCTCGCTATCGAGAATTGATATTGTTTTAATGTTTTCTCAAATAGTAAAGCATTTCATGGAACAATATTTCAAGAGAAGTCTTTCACCATTACCTTCTGTAAACCATGTAAATTATTTGTAAATCTGTGAACTTTTATGTTTTTTTCTGTACCGAAAGTGTATAATGGCTTTAATAAACCCAAAGCACCAATCCGCGGGTAGTGCGTCCCTGTAAATTAGTCTAAGTAAATCAGATATCGACGCCAAAAAATATATTAACAACCTTTGACTTCAAGATCATAACCACTTACATGTTTTCTGGAGTCCAGTGAAGTAGAACTCGGACTTGATCATTCTGATCAACTCTTTTACCAACAACCTGAAACAAACAGCATATAAATATTTATTTGAATATTTCTTTTTTTAAAGGTTGACACCATTCAAGTGTAAAAAGTATTTTCAAAGTTAAGAAAATTGAAATTCACAATTAAAAGCATACATCAAATACACACACACAAAGGCCTATAGTTAAGAAAAGAATAACAATTTAATTATTTAACAAATAACAAATAACAATAAAAATACTAAAGCATGTATCAAATATTTATAATAAACGTGTAAAAGCATGCATCAAATAAACATATAGTGACATGGGTACATTAAAGCATGGTCAAGAAAATCTAAATTATCAGTAAGCGGGAGTAACCACCATAAGCTATGTGTACATGCAATCACCACATATACTGCAGGCTGAAACTACTGTACCATTCAGAACCCTATGTATTGAATGGTAGGGCAGTTAAACAGTCAATAAAGGATGATCTCAAAAAATCTATATATTGCACTTTTCTAACAGCTGCAGTCCATCAAGGAAACATAAAAATTATAACGAGTCTCTTACCTCCTGTTAAAACATGGTAAAAAAAAATGGGTTTTCTCCAGAACGCTCCAAGCCAAATTTCTGAAAAACGTGGGGTCAAACAAACCCGCGCGACAAAGGAATTGTGACGTCAGTGGCGGCTATTTGGTGTGGAAATGCCAAAGCTGGAGAACTGTGTTCAAAACCAATAGGGGAAATTCAGCAGTGGCGTCCAGGGTCATTATATTAGATAAGCCGTTTTTGACTCTCGGCTGAAAAAGCCGCGCGGCCGGGTGCATTTTTGACTCGAGATATTTATTACTAAATGTAAATTTTGAGAGTAAAATGGTTATTAACCGGTATCTGCGATGTCTATTTGGCCATACAAAGGTAATAGTTGACATATAGAGATCATCCTTTATTGGCTCTTTAAAGAGACAGTACAATAAGACCTATTGTCCCTGCATGGGAAATACATTCGCCTTTTTTTTTTATACATACAAACGTACCAATTTAACATAATACCAACGTTAAAAATGGGTTAAACAGTACAATAGAGTATTAAAAGTAGGCCTAAATAGAAAGTTAAAAGTGAACCATAGAAAGATAGAAGGGCAGATACCAACAAAATACACTATACAACAATAATTATAGTAAAAAGGCAATAACAACAACGGCGTTAGAACCCAAATGATACCACAGCTCACCGTAGATCAAAGCAGGCTTGTAGCTGTACATTGAATTATAAACTCTCTCACAAAGTTCTGTGCACCCTCTGTCATATCTATGGGGAGAGCGCCCACGCATATAGCGCATGCTGTAACTGAGAGTTAAAAAATAAATGTACAGCCACAGGTCTGCTTTGATCATCATAATAATAATAATTTATTGAGTTATACTGTAGCCAATTCATAAGATGTACACAAGCGCATAACAAAATAATCAAGAAACAATGAAATAAACAACAACAGCAAAAGGTCAATGATAAAATGATAACAACAGCAAAAATCACAAAAGAAACACAACAAATGGTGACAGAGCCCCTTCAATCAAGCTACAAAATCTAAGCCTCTTAAGACTAAAACTGAAATCTTACCTGACTGTGGAAGAGTATATTCCGCCCATGTCCAGCCGTATCAATCTGAGTTGATGAATTAATAGCCACGAGCTGATGGTGCAGTCTGTCCATCGTACAGGTGTCAAAGAAATCATCCGTTTTAGCTGAATGTTTGGAAGGAAAAAAAGAACCCCAAAAGATAAACTACTAGAGAAAACATGTAGGGAGGGGGTTTCTTAGTCATATCTACAGGTGTCAAGGAAATCATCGATTATAGCTGAGTGTTTGGAAGAAAAAAAAAGAACCCAAAAAGATAAATGAAACGAATTGAGCTCAACAATTAGAGAAAACATACAGGGAAAGGGCTAGTCAAGATTTCCTAAAACTCAACAGGGATGTGTGGGATATCTGGCAACTTTCCACACCTCCTCCATTACACCAAAAATTCCAAACATGTTTTAAGAGGCAGGAATGTGATCATGCCTGTGTGTACTTAGAATTGGTAGCTCTTTATACCTTGTGAAAATCGTCTCTTGAACTTCAATCTTTTCTTCTTCATCATCCTGCCGGGACTGTCTTCCTTACTCCTGGGCGTCTTCTGTACGGCTTGCTCACTAAGATGAGTTTGTACGTGACGGAGTTGCCCACTTTCTGTTGGGAAACTCATCAAGCATCCTGCCAAGAGGCAACGGAAGGGTTTATCCCCACAGTGGGGTAAGACATGCTTGAAGAGCCACGAACGAGAGCTGGAAGGCGTGTTGAACCATTTACAGCCGTCCCACAAACAGACGTACTTCTTTACCCCCTTGTCCACCTGGAAAGCAAAAAAACACACACAAAAAAAACCAGGAAAATTAATTAACGAGAAAATAGAATTAGCTGTTGCAAACTGCTTACCAACCAAAAGGGCCTATGGTATGAACGCAAAAATGGTATGCAGAAAGGCATTGGAGAGCCCCACGTGTTCTTGCTCACACGTGCGTTGTGGGCGGAGCCTACTGGATCGGTCTACTTCACGGCCTCCGTGGCCCTAGTCTTCAAATTCAAATTCAATTTCATTATTGGTTTATTTTCATATAAAAATACAAGACCAAATAAAAAGTCATAGACTAATGGCATTTGGTTAACAATAAAATTACATCAAAAATATATGTACAAGTTTACATGATAAAACAATAATATTTTAAATATTACTAGAGTTAAATAGACAAACAGGAATTGGGAAAACAGCTATGGACATGAGGGGGGATTTGTGGACACAAAATAAAAACAAAACAAGGGAGTTTAAAACAAAACAGCAACATTCTGTAGGCAAGGGAGATTTGAACACAACATGAGCACAAAGGAAATGAAACGGAGCGGTTATCATGAACTGATTGAGTTAAGCATCTGGAGCATTGAGGGGACTGGCGAGTTTTTGTATCTCTGAGTTTTTATCTGAAGGTGTTCTAGTTGCCTGGTGTTTCTTAAAGTAGGCTCTGACAAATAATTAGATTTACATTTTGGGGGGAGGAGGTGGCGATGATTATCAGAAGTGAGCAGAGATTTGGCAAATTTAAGAACTAGGTGTTTACGCCTTTCATTCAATGATTCAAGTCTAAAAAAATTCACGTGATCAAGATAAGACAAAATATTCGGATAAGCAATAATACGCAAAGCCCTTTTTTGAACTTTTTCAATATTATTAGCTTGTATTTCAGTGATTCCCGATGACCAAACAGCAACACCGGATTCGAGTAATGGGCAAATGTATAGTTTATAAATAACAATGAGGTCATTGGCTTGAACTTGATTTTTCTTTAATTTACTTAGTATGTAAAGTCGTCGTGAAGCCATACTGACAATCTGTTGAACTTGTTGGTCCCATTTGAGATTATTTGGAATGGTAATCCCAAGAAGCTTCAGTGATGAGACAGCTTCAAGTTGCACACCATTGACATGCAGCTGAATGGATGAAACCGGATTTCTAAGAAAAGAAATCTGCATTACCTTACATTTGGAAGGATTCAGTTTCATATCATTAACATCACACCAATGCACAAGATCATTAACACCAGATTGTAAGTTTGAAACCACACTGAGATCATCGACATACTTCCATCGATTTTGGATATCATTGGCAGCATCATTGACCATGGCCAAAACGAGGATTGTCCCAATTTTGTGCCCTGTGGGACACCACATGTCAGTCTCAGTGGGGTTGAGATTGCACCATGATACCGAACACTTTGGGTTCGACCTGTAAGAAAACTACATATGGTGGGAAGGAAGGCTGGATTAACTTCCAGTTGTATTAATTTTTCAACAACAGTTGTATGATTGACGTGATCAAAAGCTTTGCTAAAATCAACAGTACACAAGTTGACTGATGTTCCACCCTTATCAATATTCTTATGTATTGTATCCATCATGTCAACAAGATAATGCGAAACTGAACTACCTTTCAGGTTACCACTTACCAAACTGCTTAGGATTGAGATTGATGCCCATTCAAAAGGTTCCGAAAGATTCAATCATTTTCCAATAGAAGTGCCCTTTTCGAAATGAAAACGACACTGCCCTCTCAAAAATGAAATTCCAGGCCTGTTTGAGAATTAACACAGTTGAATTTGTTTTTTTATCTTAAACTCATCTGTGTACCAAAGGGTTAAAACAAAAACCCCAAACCAAAGTATTTTTACAATTTACTATACCTGTTTCTGGGCATGCTCAATCCGGACGTGGTCGGCGAGATCCGCACTCGTGTCCAGCTGTATATTGCACGATTCCCAGCGGCATATGTAAGTGACCATCTTTTTCTGCGATGTCGGCGTTGTGCAACCGGATCCACTTGGTTGGAGTGAAGTCAGTGAGGAGTCACTACCGCTGTTACTACGAGGCATGATGTAAAGCCCTAGTGAAAAAGACAGGTCATTAGTTTAAAGCCATTGGACCCTTTCGGTACAGAAAAAAAGAAAAATGTTCACAGATTTACAAATAATTTACAGGGTTTACAGAAGGCAATGGTGAAAGACCTCTCTTGAAATATTAGTCCATGAAATGCTTTACTTTTAGAGAAAACAGTAAAACAATATAAATTCTCGTTAGCGAGAATTACGGATTTATTTTAAACACATGTAATGACATGGCGAAACGCGCGAAAACAAGAGTGGGTTTTCCCGTTATTTTCTCCCGACTCCGATGACCGATTGAGCCTAAATTTTCACAGGTTTGTTGTTTTATATATTAGTTGTGACACACGAAGTGTGGGACTTGGAAAATACTGTTTACCGAAAGTGTATAATGGCTTTAATAACATTAATATTAATAATATTTATAAAATGACTTTTACAAAAACTCTGTACATTGTCTACAAATAAACACAAAATATTAATAACTTTATTTAGTGTTAAAAGCAAATGAGTTTTTAACGTGACTTTGAAAGATTCAAGGGAGGAGGCCTGACGGATGTGAAGAGGAAGATTGCTCAATAATGTAGGTGTGATGACTGTGAAGAAAGCCTGTTGGCCGCTACCGCCTGCAGGTGTACGTGTTACACAGTTCTCTAGTTGCATTTTTTTGCAGCGAATGTTTTGCAGTCGTTGAACACGGTTCAACTGTTGCGAATCATTGCAAACATTTAGCTACCTCCCAACTTTTTATTTAGTTTTACTTGCATCTTGCACCTACAGAGCAAACATTTAGCTACCTCCCAACTTTTTAGTTTTACTTGCACCTTGTACAATAAAATGCGGATAACTTTCCGTATGGCGCCACCACTTTTTCACTCATTTTTACAAAAAGGGATATATCAATCAGGTAAATTAGATACTATATTATTTTATTTCGAATGAAAAAGTGGTGGCGCCATACGGAAACTTTTCCTAAAATGCACCCGCAACACTTGGCACCGTACATCGGGAGGAGGGTTACGTTATCGCAACTACTATTCTTGGCGTTTACATCCTGACTGAAGTACTATGCCAAGTACTGAAATAGAAGTAGAAATAGATGTGAACGAAGGCTAGTTGCGATAACGTAACCCTCCTCCCGACGGCCGAAACGAAGGCAAACTTATGTTTACAAAAAGCAAAGATACAGCGAAAACTAGAACCAGTGACTGGGGCGCTAGATAGATTCCTTTTTTTCTAAATTTTGACATTATCGGTCATAAGTCAAAATTTCGAGAAAAAAAATCTAGCGCCCCAGTCACTGGGTCTAAGCATGGAGATCTAATTCTACCTCCATGGTCTAAGCGAAAACAAAGAATCAACAACAACATGATCATTCAACAACAACATGATCATGACAGACGTGACAACAACGATCGGGGAAATCGACTGAACTCTCGACCAACTTACTAGTCTTATTTATTATTAATTTAACTTAAGGAACTTTCACAAAAACTGCCGTAAAACACCCCGACATTTTTTATGAAATGTAACTTGTAAACGACATTGAAGTAACTAAAACAATATTTACGTACTTTTGGTCACTTTCTTCCACCAAAAACGACACCTCCGTGACCCCCTCTCTCTAGTCTTTGGCCGCCGGTTTCTGTCCTGTGTGGTGTGTGTCTAGTCAGTCTTTGTCCGGTTAAAACATCAAACAGTCGTTGGCGCGTCGCAAAAGCGCTTATGCTGCGCCCTCTCTCGGTCGGACAATCGCAGTCTTTTCGAAACCAAGGTTTTTGAGAAAGAGGGCCTGAAATTGGCAGGTAAAACTAATAATAATAGAAGAAACTAAAAACTTAATTGCATGACACTGTGGCAATCCAGACTGTGGGCCACTACGAAGTTTAAGGAGTGCTACGCCTAGTTTTTTTGTAAAAAATATGAGTTGACATTGAACAAAAGAAAGAGCTGAAATTAAAAAACAAATAATTTATGTCATATCTGTATAAAATTATAGGCTGCAAATGAAAATGTGGATGTCATTTTAAATTGACCTCAATGCTCACATGAAGTGTGAATCTGTGGCTTTACAACTTCGACGACATTTAACAAATAAAGTATGTATCATTTCTTTTTTTCTTTTATTACTATTTCTGGATTTTTCAAAGATCCATAAACATTCTTAACTTATACACATTACATTATACAAATTTAAAGAAACTGTACAAGAAAATCACACTTTTTGAGGCCTATATATTTAATAATTAAAAATAATACTCTTATTTTCTTTGATGACCTGTGTTGTTTTTTATACACTTATATTGTATATACATTTTTACCATGATCTATGAACCAAAAATTAAGTTTTGTTTATTTGTTGCATTTGAAAATCATTTTGTAAACATTAGTTGAACAAAGTATAGAAAATTAGTTAATAATAGTTTTTCAGTCAAGTGGATTTCCCACATTACAATCATCTGCAAGATTTAACCATAATTTTGGGAGTCAATATCACCATGTGTACCTACTTGTTCTGCTTTAAAGGCAGTGGGCACTATTGGTAATTGTCAAAGACTAGCCTTCACAGTTGGTGTATCTCAACATATGCATAAAATAACAAACCGATAACAATTTGAGCTCATTCGGTCGTCGAAGTTGTGAGATGAAAAAACATCCTTGTCACGCGTAGTTGTGTGCTTTTAGATGCTTGATTTTGAGACCTCAAATTCTAAATCTGACGTCTCAAAATCAAATTTGTGGAAAATTACTTCTTTCTTGAAAACTACGTTTCTTCAGAGGGAGCTGTTTCTCACAACATTTTATGCTATCAACCTCTCCGCTTTACTCATTACCTAGTAAGGTTTTATGCTAAAATATATTTTGAGTAATTACCAATAGTGTCCACTGCCTTTAAGCAGCTCTATAAAAATTTGCCCTGGGTCTCAATCTCAGGCATAGAGCTGCTTAAAAGCAAAACACCTTTGCAACTTAAGAGTCTTACCAACTAGACAACCAAGATTGCCCGGTAGCTAGAGTCGCCAATACTTTTATTGGATAGTCCAATGTACTTTCATCATAACTTGGTCAGGTATCCCCTACACACAATGACAGTGACAGGTACTTATTCTAAGCTTTAATGAAGTACCAGACTATTTGTTGCTTCCAGCCTCGGTTTGGTTACATTGCGCTGAATTGGAGAAACAAAAAATGGCTGCTTTGTGATCAAAGTTCCATCATCAACCAAGTTCGGGTGGCAACTAGACTTGACAACTGACTAGATTAACCAGTAACCATAGAGCAGAGATTGACTATATCGAGACATGCACTGGAGCATAGTCAACCATGGTCAAGTCCAGAGCTACATCACAGTTTCTGGTCAAGACAAGTCGCTCACCCGCATTTACTCATCATTGTTAGCAGTATAGTTATACAGAGTACTATCGGCGGGAATATTGGGGAGGAGGTAATTTTTATGCCATGTCTAAATTGGCAGCTACGGCTAGATTGGCGCACCATCATGCATTGAGCTAGACTTGTTGACAAGTCGTTAAATGTCTGTCGCGGTGATAGCGTTCCGACTCTCTCCGCGATTCCCGCGATATTCTCGCGAGACTGCTGGCCCAGTGAGACAACTGCTCTCACGACTACGGTCCCATTTCATTGGGACTAGAGGTCGGCAACCAGCAGATCGTGCGAGAGCAGTGATCTCGCGAGAGCCCTGACACAAATCGACCATCTCACCGCAGCAGACCATTAATGACTTGTCCACAAGTCTAGCATCGAGCAACAGTTGTAGTTGTAGCACTAGCCAGCAAGGCTGATAAAGCCTGACATAGAGCGAAGGAATGGAGGGTTTACTAATTTCAAGTAAAAGGGGTGTATGATCTTAAAATACAATCAAGTACTGCTGCTAAACATGTTCAGAATTAAAGACACACTATTCAATGCAGTTTACCCTTTTTCACCAACGGCACAAACAGTTTATGTTTGCCAGTCGTTGTAAGGAATTGTTAGTCACTTTTTCATAGTTAAACTTAAAACAACCTGATTTGAGCGTCCTACACCCGATTCAAAGAAGTACACTAACATAAAACAAGATTGATCACCATGGCAATTTACTTAAATTACAATATTATTAAAACATTAAAACACAGAATTAAACAATTAAGTACACAGGGAAAAAAGGATTTTTTATGATGAATTTTGCCAAGAACAAAAATCTACCGAAACTGAAATTGATTTATACGAAATTGAAAGTTATCATCGAAGAATTTCAGCATCATAGTAGACCCAAGACTTAATTCTGTGACACTGAGAACTGAGTTGTGAAAGTCTCCCACTTATTTTAACTTTTCTATGAACCTTGTTTTGCAAGATGACCAAACAGATACAAGGAAAGTATTTAAGGCACAGGAGGACTTAGGACTTTGAGTGGCATAGCTAAGAAAATCCCCAAACAAAAGATTTCCCCTGTTGTCCACAGTTACAAATGGGCCCAATGTTATGGCTCTGCTTACCATAAGCAAAGAGTCTGCGCTTGTGGAAGCAGGGAACTCTAAGCTCGTCAAGTGTAGTTCACAGGTTAGCAGGATCTTGATTGTAAGCGCTGAATTACGCGGTAAGCAGATTCGTGACATTGTGCCATGGTTTGACCAAGCCCTCTCCTGTACGAAACCCATGGAATTCATGCCCCTAGTACATGTAACACAATCAACCTGCAGCATTTTAAGTTGTACATTTTATACTTGTATATACATGTTAAAACAATAATGCTAATACATAAAACAATAACGCTATACATATACATAATTAACCAAAAATTAGCACAAATCAATAGAATGAGATTCGATTGGTGGGGAATGGAGGAGGAATTTAGAGCTCAACATTTTGTTACACAAAATTTTGAGAGACCGTGTAGAAGCATAATTAAAAAGTACAGAGAGCGCCATTTGGAAACAACCCCTTTTCAGGGAATGTGTCTGGAAATATTGCAAAATGTCACCTTTGATTTAAAAAAAAAAAAAAAAAAAAATGCCAGGAAAAATACAAATGCCAGCCAGGGAGGAAATGGCCTCTGCTACCCATTGTTCTGGCCAAAAGTTTCTAATAGACTTTTAAATTTAGCAACAGTAGTGCCTACTTCGCACAATGAAAATGGCCTTTCCCTCTCAAAGTTGAAATTCCTCAAAAAGAACCACAAAAAAACGTAAAACAAAGACTGCAAATACTCAGAAAATACTGCTGGATGAATTTTAGCTGCAATAGTGGTAACACATGTAGTTCAATCAACTTTCGTCCACAGCCCAATTTCATGTTAACCAGAAAATACTGCTTGACAAATTTCTTTGCTGAGCAAAAGTTGAGTGGGCACCAGCTTTAAGAATAAAAACATAATGTAAAATGTATTTTGGTTGGTAACTTGTTTCTATTAAGCGCTTGTTTCTATTATACTATTCAGTGCTTAGCAAGATTTTGTGCTTACAGGTTTTATACAATTGGGCCCAGTACAATCTCTAAAGGGTAGACCATTCTGTGTTTAACTTCTCGCACTCCCTTTTTATCGTTTCGGTAGTTCTGAGCATTTCTGAGAAGGGTTTTACATGGTGAGTCTGCTGCCACCTAGTGTTCTAAAAGTTCCCCATTCACAAATGCCCGGCAAAAAATCCTTCACTACAAATCAGAAATACCCTGCAAAGTATAAATGTGACCCAACCTTAAAGGAACACGTTGCCTTGGATCGGTCTGAGTTGGTCTTTGAAAAGCGTTTGTAACTGTTTTTTATACAATGCATATGGGTAGAAAGATGTTGTAAAAGTAGAATACAATGATCCACACAAACATGCCTCGAAATTGCGTGGTTTTCCTTTTACCTCGTCGACTAACACGTCGGCCATTTATGGGGGTCAAAATTTTGACTCCCATAAATGGCCGACCATGTTAGTTCGCACAGTAGAAGGAAAACCACGCAATTTCGAGGCAAACTTGTGTGGATCATTGTATTCTACTTTTAAAACATCTTTCCAACCATATGCATTTTATAAAAAACGGTTACAAACGCTTTTGTTTTGACCAACTCGTCCGATCCAAGGCAACGTGTTCCTTTAAAGGATTTGTGTACTTTTTGTAACACAAAACACAATGTCCACAGATTTATATAAAACTAACACCGTTTGAAGATATTGATAGCAGAAATATTACTTGCTGAGGTGCTTCAGTTTTTGAGAAATTAGTAAAACAATGTCATGAAAATACGTGTTTACATGCTAACCTGATTTTTGTCTCATGATCACCAAGACGCAAACTATTTTCATGACATTGTTTTACTCATTTCTCACAAAGCAAGTAATATTTTCCGGGAAGCTTTCTACTATCATTTTCTTCAAACTGTGTAAGTTGGAAATCTGTTGACATTGTGTTTTTTTGTCCTACAAAAAGTAACCAGACCCTTTAACACAAAATAATAATAAATCTAAAATTTCCACCGATTCTACTAGAGCGGGATTTGAACCTGCGGCCAACGGATTTAAGTATGGAGGCTAATAACATTTGAAGAAAGCAGATTAAGAACACCATTACAGGACATTACAAAAGTTAAGTTTCGTCCTCTCCCTCGTAATTGCTAAAATAATAGAGTATTTAAAAATATGATATATTAATAATACGTAGAATTGCCAAGGTGGGTTATGGTACACTTTTAGGCTCGTTAATATTAAACGATACACGTAATCACTATCAAAACACAGTCATCATCTAAATTAAAAATATCCGATAAAATTTAACCACAAGAATTTGTCGTTTAGGATTTTGTGTATTTACAATGCATATATAGTGCCACATGCAGGCACTCAACTTCAACAAGTGAATAGATTTAGTTTTCATATTAAAATATATAATGTATACCATATATTAATGTCCAAAAAGTGTATGACAACGTACGCTTCTGGATTATTTACAGTTTTAACGGGAATGGGACGACAAATAAAAGGAAAGCAAATCGTTAGGGTGGCATTGGGGGTGTTTTTTGAATTTGGCAAAAAGTTACCCATCATGTACTCTCTGTCTAGTTCCTACGTTCTGTTTATAAAGATATCTATTAAGTAGCTAATCATTTCGAAAGCACCAGTCTGATTGAATGGACATAAAAAGCTTTAGGTTTTGAACATGGTCAGGGCCAAATATCAAAAAGGTGTTCAATAGGAAATACTGCTAAGCGAGTTTGTTTGCTAAGCAGAATATCAGTTGAGCACAAGTCGTAACAATGCGAACTTGATACAATTTTGGCTGTAACCTGATTTGCTAAGCAAGATTTGGCTGTGCTTCGCAAGTTTTGTACTTTATAGGCTTCATGAAATTGGGCCCCGCTGCTACATGTAGTTTTGATAAACAACAAAATTTCTTAACAATGCTTAGAGTAATTTCAAGGTATTCTGGACACAAATGTTAATTAAAGAGTATATTTTCAAGTGACAAATCACAAGTTAGCAGATAATAATAAGTAACTTTTGATGCATTAGATTAGAGTCATGGATTCCAAAGGACCATAGAGAGCGAGCTCTAGCACTCCCAGACAGCAACTCAGCACGGCACTCTGTGTGTTCTATATGGGCACCGGACACTATTGGTAATTTCTCAAAATAACTGTTGGCATAAAAACACTTACTTGGTAACGAGCAATGGAGAACTGTTGATAGTATAAAATATTGTGAGAAATGGCTCCCTCTGAATTAACGTTATTTTTCAGAAAGAGGTAATTTCTCACTCAATTATTAAAAGACTTCAGACCTGAAGCCTTTCACTAGGTATCTGAAAGCACATCAATTTGTGCAACAAGGGTGTTTTTTCTTCTTTCATTATTCCCTAGCAACTTGGATGACCAAGTGAGTCAAAATTTCACGCATTCGTTATTTTGCGCTTATGTTTGGATTCACCAAGTAAGAATACTAGTCTTTGACCAATTTACCAAAGGTGTCCAGTGCCTTTAATACAAGTCAACAAGTGGTTCCTAATTCTTTAGACTTGAAAGTATCGTCCTGAGATATGATCGGTGTACAATCTCACCTGCAAGTCAACTACAACGTGACATGATAATAGTGGTGATGATGGGTTGGGGGTGGAGGGGGGGCGTCACCAGTGTCCAATAGTTTTCAGTGCCCGACACCAACTGCGCATTTGCAATGGCATCGGTAACACCCGTTTTAGACAGGCGCTCCAGAGTCACGCAGAACCAAATTCTGAATTCAGTTCATGAAAAGTTCTACGTCTGAAACAGAAAGGAGCGACTGAACGCGCTAGAAGTTAAAAGATTTACTGTTGTCACGATGTTGCCGGTCTAAAACCAAAATTTATTTGGGACAACCTAGAGTTGCTCCTAATCTATTTGGTTCAATGCGAATCTGGCGCGCCTATCTAAAAAGGATGCTAGGGGTAGTGAGTCTTAAGCCCGGGAGGTCATCATTAAGATGTGTAGCAGAGAAATTACATTAGCTGTGCGTTCACAAACCACATCAGGGTCGAGGTTCCTTAGCATGAGACATTTCATCAAGTAGTGACAGAGGAATGACACCAACTGCGTGTTCAAAACGGTGGAGGGATGGAGTCCTTTGTCTGCGGACTTTTTCATCAAGTGGTATAAAGGGAAAAAAAACACCAGCTGCCAGCGTGATGAGTTGCCAGTCTGAAGAAGCCACTACGGTAGTGTTGAAACGGCACTAAACAATTGTGAGTTTGTCCTCCATTTTTCATCCATGCATTGAGTGGTGACCAATCACTAGTCAATATTCCATGGTAACCTATGCATTCAATGATGGTCGACTTTTGTCCCTCGCTCGAACTTGACCTTTGCTGAAGTTTTAATGAACATTCCTAATGAATCTATTTGATAGCATCAATTGCCTGTTAGTATCTTCATCAAGGGCGGGGATACCTTAGCTTGACAGTGGCATGACAGCTTGGGTTGGGGTGGGGAGGGGGGGGGGGTTGTGACCATTTCACCTGGTGGTATTTGAGGTGTGACCACTGATGATGGCTTGCGAGCGTCGGCTGGAGGCTTGACGTTGCCTGGCAAGGAATGACTGACCGGTGGAGGAGTTTGCTAGCCTGTCCTCGGCCGCCTTACGGTGCATGTGCATACCCTTCAAAAAGAGATAAAGAGACGTGATGATAAGTGACGTTTGAAGCTTTGAGCAAGTTCTAGTGCTCAGCTTTACTTTGCCCCTTGAGCACCTCTTTGTGGTGGATTTTGGCGGCTTATAATTATTCTTTATTATTATTATTATTATTATTTACTGAGTGACAGATATGAGTGCTACATAAGAAGCCACTATTATTAGTATTATAGCAGTTGGCTAGTTTGTCCTCGGTCACCTTATGGTGCATGAGCATACCCATCAAGAATAGGAAAAGAGACACGATGATAAATGACATTTGAAGCTTTGAGTAAGTTCTAGTACTCGGCTTTACTGAGTAACGGAAATGAGCGCTCTATAAGAAGCCACTACTATTAGTATTATAGCAGTTGGCTAGTTTGTCCTCGGTCACCTTATGGTGCATGAGCATACCCATCAAGAATAGGAAAAGAGACACATTTGAAGCTTTGAGTAAGTTCTAGTGCACAACAAACTTAAGGTTGACTATTTTGAATAAAACCCGGGCTGGTCGACCATTGGTTGACTACTGTAGTCGGCCGTTTAGAACCAGCCTCACAGCCTTGTTTTATGCTAACCAGTGTAAAGTGCAGAAGGAGGGGACCAGAGACACAATGATACCTGACGTTTGATGCTTGTTCTAGTTCTCAGCGTATTAAAGTGACGGATATGAGCGCTATAAAGAAGCCACTATTATTAGTATTATTTCTGCGGTCGACCACAAAATGATACTAATAAAAAGTTAAGGCATAAAAAATCAGAGATAAAACACCAAACACCACATGAAAAAATAACACCCAAACACAAAATCAGCCAATTACAAATGCGTAAATAATTTAAGTTATGCTTAAAAGCTTTAGAGCCAATGAATGATGTAGGTTAGAAAACGACTTACCATGTTATACCAAGCTGAAACTATAAGCTTTTCCTCCCCATCTCTCATTACCTTCGATTTCTCTCGCTCATGCTTTAAAAGTAAAAAAGAAGATTGCGTATTTCATCAACACATTCCCTGTAAGGGAACGATTTCATCCAGCCATTGTGCATTTTAGCAAAGTAGTTAGAATAATTTTGGGTTGAACAAGAAAAAACTGACTTGGGCGTGTTTTGAACCAATGTCCTTTAAGGTGCTGTTAAAGGATTTGGGTACTTTTTCCACTTATGTCCACAGATTTACATTAAACTTGCAGGGTTTGAAGATAATGATAGTGGAAAGCTTCCCTTCAAATATTACTTACTGAGGTGCTGTAGTTTTTGAGAAATGAGTAAAACAATGGTATGAAAATACGTTTTTACATGCTTAAAATAGTTTTTCGTCTCATGATCTGTGAGATGAAAATTATTTTCATGACACTGTTTACTCATTTCCCCAAAACTACAGCACCTCTGCACACACTATTTCAGGGAAGCTTTCTACTATCATTATCTTCAAACTGCATAAGTTTGGTGTAAATCTGTGGACATTGTGTTTTTTGTCCTACAAAAAGTACATAGACCCTTTAAACGTGTGTTATTTTGAACCAAAACAATTCTGAATTATTTTGGATCTTAAAGCCCTTGCTGCTGTGAGTTCATACATGCATATTTTGATAGGAAAATGAAATGGAAGAAGAATAAAAAAAAATTACAATAACCATTTTAAGTCGGTTGGCGTGTATATCCACCACATTTTGAAAGATACATCCGGCAGTTTATTGTTAATAATGCATCAAATTTCTAAAACCAAAGAAAATGTTTGTGTCACGTTATTTGTGTTAACATTTTTTACTGCAAAAAATTGATTAAATAAATTAACAATGTTAGCGAAATCTTGGCGTATTTTTACGATAAATACAGAAATTAATGGTCTCTGTCTAATGGGTTAAAAGACAAACCAATCCCCCCACCCTTCGTCTCCTCCTCTTACCTCTAAGTGCTCGATGATTTTCTGTTTCTCATTAAGCTGTGTCTTAAGGAGCTGTATCTCATTAGTGCTTGCCGGACTCTGTTTAGGGTCCAGGGTTCGAATCACACTCTTAGCCTTCTCCAGGTATTTCTTGTAGCGTTCCTCCATGGAGTGCATGTCTTCCTCTTTCTTTTTCAGCATGTCTTGGAGCTTGGTCACCTGACCGGCTGGTGGTTCAAATAAGAATAAACTCTCCTCTTAAAGAAATAATTGAATGTTAAAGCACCTTGAGCCCCACTGAGTGACGGATATGAGCTATATAAGAGGCCATTATTATTCAAGGGAAGGTACAGGTTTGTTAATCACTCTTAAAGGCAATGGATACTGTTGGTAATTGCTCAAAATAATTGTTAGCATAAAAACTACCATGTTAGCGATCAATGGAGAGATGTTGATAGTAAAAAACATTGTGAGAAACGGCTCCCTCGGAAGTAACGTTGTTTTTGAGAAAGAAGTTATTTCTCACAAAAATATTTGAATTTGATTTCGAGACCTCAGAGTTTTGAGGTCTCGAATTCAAGCATCGTGTGACAAGGGTTTATGTTCTTCCATTATTATCTCGCAATTTCAACGACCAATTGAGTTGAAACTTTCACAGGTTTGTTATTTTGTGGATATGTATGTTGAGATACACCAAGTGTGAAGACTGGTCTATGACAATTACCGGAAGGTGTCCAGTGTCTTTAAAGATAATTACAATAGACCGATCCATTAAGCTCCGCCCCATTGCGTATTGACGAATCACAACACAACGAAGGTCCGACACTAAGGTCCGACATGCGTGCGCGTATCTTGGCGCATGCGGCAGAGTTGTGCAGAAAGGCATTGGAGAGCCCACGTGTTCTTGCTCACCTGTGCGTCGTGGGCGAAGCCTACTGGGTCTGTCTATTAAAACTTTTGGCTGGAAGCCTACATCAGCTTATAGTATAAAAACAATTTGGAATCAATTCACTTTGAAGTAATGTAGTCATGAAAAAATATATATAATTTTTGATGCTTCAACATTTGAATCTGAATAGCCTTACTGTAGTAACGCTGGTAAAAATGTTTGTCTATACAAAAAGGTGACCACAGTTTATTTTGTATATCTACATTCCAAGAAGTTAACAACAATTGCTCAGATTGTTACTATGGGTTACTTAGGGTACAAGGTTTCAGGAAGATGTAGGTTTACTTACAGCTTGTTACATACTTGGGCTCCAGATCATCAATGTAGGATCTATTGCGTCGAAGTTCGGTATCGGTCTCCCGTAGCTTCTCTCTGTAAAAAAAATAATAAGTAAAGACAAATGAATTACTGTGAAACTGTATCTTTTTTGTCAACACATTTGAAAGGACATCACCAGTCATGAAACAAAATCTTAGCCCGTAAAAAAACTTACGAAATATATTCCATTATAATAGTGGCTTCTTCTATTGCACACATATCCAATACTCAGTGACGCTCATTGTGCTTCAGCATTCAGTACTTTCCTGCAAGGTATTGCTGGACCTATGCCTTCACATAGCACTGTGTAATGATTTCCAATGTGCTGTGGCACAATATTCTGCCGATCAAACCAAGTGCAGTGTTCTTAAAACACACTGGACCTCTGGCTTTACGCCCCATCTGAAGGACTAAGCAATAAGTGTCTTTTTTAAGGACACAAGTGTCTTGACCGGGACTTGAAGCCACACTCTGCTGACCAGAATAACCAGAGCTTGAGTCTGCAGACCTTGACTGCTCGGCCAGGACAAGCCGACACAATACTGAACAGGTTTCTACAATCAGGGAGATTTGGATTTTGTCTCATCAGAACATTGACAAAGCCATTGGACACTTTCAGAACAGAAACAAACAAAAAAGTTCACAGATTTACAAGCAACTTACAGGGTTTACAGAAGGTAATGGTGAAAGACTTCTCTTGAAAAATTATTCCATGAACTGCTTTACTTTTTGAGAAAACAATTATCAATTCTTGATATCGAGAATTATGGATTTATTTTAAACACATGTCATGACACGGCGAAACGTGCGGAAACAAGGGTGGGTTTTCCCGTTATTTTCTCCCAACTCCGATGACCGATTGAGCCTAAATTTTCACAGGTTTGTTTATTTATATATATGTTGTGATACACGAAGTGTGGGCCTTGGACAATACTGTTTACTGAAAGTGTCCAATGTTCCAATGACTTACTTGTGCTCATTCAGCTTCAGTCTCAGATCTTGATTCTAGAAGACGAGAAGAATAAATAAGTGTTAGATTTCATGAAAATGATTGAAGACAACGAAATAAATATTTCAGAGGAATAAAATTGGGACAGTCAGGTTGGCTCAGTGGATTCTTTCCTCAACTTCCAACTCTGGGACCTGGTTCGAACCCTACAGGGGTTCTTCTATGTGGATAGGGTTTCCAGTCCCTACTTTTTTCCTGAAATAGGTGTCTGGGGTTTTCCTCCCACATCTAAAACTGAAATGGTGTCTTCTTCGTATGGGGTTCTTGGCTGGTATGGTGATTAAGTTTGCTTTTCTGTTTTATAACCAGAGTTAATGCATAGTGTTGGTTTAATTATGTTAAAAATAAAGTTAGTTTTTGACAATATTAGTAAACGGGTGCAGTTAATGACAACACAAATGTAAAAGAAGTAAAGTAAGAAGCTTAGCATGTTAGAAAAATGGCATCTGTTAAGCTCACTACCAATACAAAGACCCCTATGAGGAAGACCACTCATTGGCTGAGAGTTGCGCATCACACATACATGTGCGCACTTTGCCGATGGCGACCACTGCGCAGGGTTCATTCATACACAATAATCCTGACACATGCGCAGAATGGCATTAGTTGCATGTCGATATGAAGAGATCTATGCGCTTGAAAAATTTAACAGTTTCATTTTTTTTTTTTTTTAATGTGTGAAGAAAGCTACAACTACGGGAGTGCCTAAAAAGTCAAAATGGCAGTAGCATACTAATGGACCCAATGGACCCTTCCCATGAAATATGCGAATTACATTCACGCATGCGTACAGACCCTGTTGGTTGGCAAACGCCATAGAGTTGTGCACTAGACGCGCAATCGCGTCTGCGTGACGCACCCATTACCCGTGTACAAAACAGCGCGATGTTCCCTCAATTTGCCAACCAAAACGTTAGTGCGCATGCGCTATGTGCAATTTACATATTTCATGGGAAGGGTCTATTGCATCAGTTCCATTAACAGACTGTCCAACACTTCCATTTTCCCCCTCTATGAAATAAGGCCCAGACTTTTAAGACACTACCTTGACCAGTAAAATGAAATCTCTACAGTGAACTACACGCTGAAACAGACTACTTGCATGAGGATATTATAAGCCTTTTTGAGATATGGCAGACACAATGCTACAACACTATAAGGATTGGGTAAAATTGTGTATATACACCCAAACCAAACAGTACACTCCTATCACATCCGCCATACCTCAAAAAGGCTTATTGCATTATCCACTAAATATTTTAAGACAGTGGACACTATTGGTAATCGTCAAAGACTAGCCTTCACAGTTGGCGTATCTCAACATATGCATAAAATAACAAACCTGTGAAAATTTGAGCTCAATCGGTCATCGAACTTGCGAGATAATAATGAAAGAAAAAAACACCCTTCACACAGTTTAGATGGTTGATTTTAAGACCTCAAGTTCTAAATCCGAGGTCTCAAAATCAAATTCGTGAAAAATTACTTCTTTCTCAAAAACTATGGCACTTCAGAGGGAGCCGTTTCGCACAATGTTTCATACCATCAACCTCTCCCCATTACTCGTCACCAAGAAAGGTTTTATAACAATAATTATTTTGAGTAATTACCAATAGTGTTCACTGCCTTTAAAAGAGTCTTGAAGTGATTCACTCAATTCGAGCATGGCAACCTATTGACCAAGCCTGGGCGACTATTGCGACTAGTGTCGGAGTCGCGACTATTAATGGCTTAGTCGAGTCGTGACTACCGTTTTTCAACTACTCGGTTACACTTCTACAAAAATAGTCACAACTTCCTGCTTGGTGAACCAATTATGTAACTCATCACGATTCACGACAACATATCCAACTTACGAAACACAATCAGACATCAGTGACGCGATCCTTCGATCCTACTGAACTGCCCTGCGCCAAACAATATTCTGCAATGCATCTTGGGAATTAAAAATAAGTCGCTACGTGTGTCAAACTCGCGACTTTTTGAAGCGTGGCTAGTTGAGTTGTAAATTTCACAAGTCGCCCAGGCTTACTGTTCACATCAGGGACTGTTACAAAAGATATCGGGGTGGTGTGACAAACCGAGGTCTTCCATTTTTTTTATAGATACATGTGGCCCTCAAATAAACTAAAAGTCTAAGGAATGGGATAACAAAAGATGTCCTTGATTAACTAGGTGAACATGAGCATGCCAACCCAATTTGACATTGCGAGGTTTATTAAAAGTATTTATTTCTTTACTTACCACCATCTATTTTTTAGGTTTTCTTGTTTATTTTATTTGGGTGGGGGGGGGGGGGGTTGTGACTCGTGCAAAGGAGGAGAATGGTATGGAGAAACAAAAACAAACAAACAAATACTTATAATGGATGGATGGAATATGACGGATCAAAATGAACAAAAAAGTTAGTATGGTACTCACAAACTGGTTAATCCATCCATGCAATCCAGGCACAGTGGTTAGAATGTAATACAAAGAAATACCATGAGTTAGGTTACCAGACACAGAGAGATCTTGCATGCATGCCAGAAACCAAAAAAATAAACCAATTAAAATGAAAGTAGACAATTTTAGTACATGCAGGGAGTCACACAATTGTATGGTTTTATTGGCAGGAGAGTACTGGGCACAGTTTCACAAAACACTTGTAGAGCCACTGGAGGCGATTGCCTTCGTGCCCCTGGTCATATTTTGGTGCCCTTGAAATGCTCCAGTAGAAATTTACAATTTCCTTGTAGGGTGCCCTAAGGAGAAAATGCCTTCGTGCCCTTGCCCTTTCATGAACAAAGCATACAGGACTGCACTAGTGTCACAAATGTCCTAGATTTGGGTTGGCTTGGCCATTATGTTGGGCCTTTCTATATGGTTTGGCCATATTCAGTATTGAGGCATGCAGCTGCAATTTGCTGGGGACACAGAAAACAGAGGCAGTGTCAGGCACAGCCGAACTTTGACCTGTGTTTTCCAACTTTCATCTCCAAAGCAGAGAAATCAAAAACAGGGAAATCAGAGATAATCAGCTGGAAAAAAAAATGCAGACCCACAAAACGCATAAAGGCCAGGCCTGGAATCACAGGAGGCCACGGCCCTCATTGCTCCTGGTCTTGGCCTTAGTGCCCTTTGCAAAATCCAAATGGCCTTGCCCTTTCAGAGATGAAATTCCAGGCCTGACATACCCCCACAGTGTACAATTTGTCCAGGATAAAGGATGGTACTAGTCATAAAGGTACATTTAGAGCATAAATGCCATGATGATATGTTGGAAATATCAACGATCAACAACAGAGGGGGGAGAAAACACAAATCTGACATAAAGAAAATAAAACTCTGCATGGCAGGATACGCATGCTACAATCCTCCCATGCTATAATGCAGACAGATTTAAAACATCAAATGCAATAAAGCCAAAAGAATCTTGTAAAACGGTGCACCTAGTGCAGATAAATTTGGAGTATTCCTGCCTCGCTGACTTAAAGTTCTATACGATGTGAAGGCACCTTTTTAATATGTAACTTTAAAGTTCTGAGTATAACTGATAATTTTTTTTTAAAGCCAGTGCCTTATATAATAGTGGTTTTTATCCTTTATTCATAAATACCCCAGACAGTTTCTCTACTCCTATTGGTGGAGAGCGCGTGACGTGGGTGTGCATAAACCTTTTGTTAATGACCGGTAAATAGTGTTAATTCATTAGCGTGACACGCAACCTTGCACCTGTTCTTATAAGACAATTTCTTCATTCCTATTGGTCAAGAGCAACGGCTGAAACAGTTGTGCCACATCACGCAATACGCCCACAGCATTCCCTTATAAGGAGTTGTTTACGCGAGGGCAGCGGATGGCTCTACCATTTCATAGCTGGAGGGGTGTTGTGTTTAAAGAAATCATTTAACAATTATAATTTTTGCATTTATTTAACTATTTGACCAAAAAGTGATGATGTTTTTGACCGAAAAGGTATTTATGAATGGGAATCAAAGTGTGTTGAATCGGTTTTCAACTAGTGGTCTAAACCCGCCGAGGCCTGGTTCTTTATAATTTACCTTGACTTTGTCTCGGTAATATATCAAGAACCAGGCCTCGTTGGGATTAAACCACTAGTTGAAAACCTCTTCACCACACATTGATTCCCTTATTCTTTATGAGAGATGGCCTTACATCACAAGGCTACCACAGCCCATTTATGGTGAGGGCTACACTTAAACTGATTCGGGCTATCGACCCAAACCAACTGCCACCCCTGCAGGGGAACGTTTCCACCTACATTATTCCTGGGGCTGAAACAGGGTTACCCCCTTTGTCTGGAGAATACAGGTTCAAATCGGCTGAAGTTCTCAATGTTCACCCAAAATAAAATAAACTTGTGATCTTGATTTCTATGGCATTTTAAGGTCTAATAGCCATTAAAAAAAAAAGAAAACAAGTAAATTATACATACTCCACATTATCATCAAGTTAAACACCACACAAATTATAAAAACCACAACAACCACAAAAGATAAAAAGGAAAAAAAAAATCAAAATAAAATCTGTAAATCAAAACTGATTAGTATGATAATGCCTACAGGCAGCACAGCAAGCCATTCCAAACGTATGCAAGCAGGCAAATTTAAGGTCAAATTCATTCTCAGGGGTTACCTCTTGGCTTTGTTTCTGGGAAGACTGGAGTGTGAACGGTGAGGAATAAATGTGGACATATAACACAGATTGTTAATGTGGATTAAAAAAAAAAAAAAAAAGCACCTATCAGAAAAAACGCAAAATTAACCCTTGTGAAAAGACAAGTATTATATTCATTATCTTCCAGTACACGCTAATCCTCCAATCAGATTTGCAGAATGGAGGGGTGATATAAACCCATATTGCACAGCTATATCACTACCATGCATATTATGTGTTCTATGTCACGCGCCAAGTTTGCGCGCTCGTGGAAATACGGGACAATATAGCGCGTCTGCATCCCATACGGGTAGCAGATGGGCTATATTTTTCCGTAGTCCACTCGCGCTTGTGTGATAACTTATAATATCGGAAGAGGTACGTTATGTTATTTGAAAAATCAGCTGGCAGCTATATTAGATAATGGTTTTTATCAACCACTGGCATTCCATCAGTACCCGAGTTTAAGGCACTGGACGACTTTGGTAATTGTCAAAGACCAGCATTCGCACTTGGTGTATCCCAACATATGCATGAAATAACAAACCTGTGAAAATTTTGACTCAATTGGTCTTCGAAGTTGCAAGAGAACAATGAAAAAAAAAAAAAAAAAAACACTCTTGTTGCACAAATGTGTAATAAAAGGCTTCAGTCCTAAAGTCTTTTTGAGAGAGAAATTAACTCTTTTTCAAAAACTAAGTTCGTTTCGAGGGAGCCATTTCTCACAATGTTTTATACTATCAACAGTTCTCCATTGCTTGTTCACAAGTAAGTTTTTATGCTAACAATTATTTTGAGTAATTACCAGTGTCCAATGCCTTAAAGACTACCGTCTGTTTTTATTGATCAAAGCACTGCATCAATGATCTTGCACTAGACCTACTACATTACGCTAAAGAGATGCTACTGGCGGCTGGCATCAAACCATGCACAAGTCAAATGGTCAAAGCACTCCACCACACGACCAAAATAGGTGAACCACGCAGCATGATTTATACTACGGCCACTACGTGAATTTCCCATCATCCAAAATCTCTGAATTCTACTCACCTTTGCATGTGACTCTTACAAGCCGTTTATCAATAAAGTAGTTATATAAACATTCACCCTGGAACCCACTTCCCCAAGGCCAGTGATCCTGGCACACAAGCCTACTATTGGTGTCAAATACCCGAAATGCTAAAGAGCAGAAAGTTTGGCTAAGAGCAGAAAGTTCTGCTGTTTGTTCTTCGATTTTCCAGATACATTTGGTTGTCTTTTATGATCAAAGTTGCTTCCTGTTTCCCAATTCGATTTCTCAAGATACATTTTGTTGGTTGATAACATCTTTTCCCACTACTAAAAATTATAAACAAGAACCTGTGAAATTTTGTAGGTATCTGTGCCGGTAAACACAAATGCAGTGATAACCTAAACCCTATGATTACGCCTTGTAAACTTTTGTTCAGATAAGAAAGATCGTGTTGAAAACTGCTCTTTCCCAAACCAGCGAGTACCAACCCATAGTTCTCGTTGGCAAACTCGGGTCTGCTTTTAATGCATGATTCACGTAATGGCAGAAATCAGTTGAGTTAAAGTCAGAAGTGAGAAAAGTGTTTTGTTTTTACCTCTCCAACGACCGACGACGATACGCCTTCTTCCCTTTGTTGCAGCTTCAGCTCTTCAACCTCCACTTCCAGTGAGAGAATTCGCTGATTGGAAATCCTGAGAAAGAAGACAAGGAACGAGTTATGCCAAATCAAATTTGGTTTTATCCTTATACACCAATGTGTATTAGCACTTTATACTCGGTACTTTCCTGAGCTCTGTGAAAAATAATCACAAGCATATTACTCAGGTGGGATTCAAACCCACAACCTGTGCAAACCTAGAGCAGTGTCTTATCAACTAGGCCACCCAGATTGCCTGGTAGCTAGAGGCAGCTTGAATCCAATATTTTAGCAGGGAGTACCGCTCTGTCGTATGGTTGGTAAGACATTTGGCCTTTTTCTTAATTTGGCGGTTATTATCTTTATTTTAAAATATCTTTTTAATGTTCTTGTCATCTAAAAAAATTCTAATGTTTGTTTGTAGCTGTTGGGCTCCTCGGAAAAAAAAATTTTTGCTGAGAGGGTAATCAAGAAATAAATAAATAATAATAACAATAATAATCGGTTTTTATATCCTGCTTTTCACACCGGATTGCCTTCTAAAAGCGCTCAAACATCATTACATGAACACCTGGTCACTGGCCCATTAAATTCATTTCTTAAAACATCTTAGCTCTCTGTGGAGCATACATGGTATACATCCTGTGCTACAAATATGCGCTAGTAAACTAAATCAATCCCAAGAACCAACTCTGCCCTCACAGGTACACATTTACCCCTAGGTGAAGAGAAGCAATTATAATTAAGTGTCTTGCTCAGGTACACAAGTGTCATGACCGGGATTGGAACCAAAACTCCGATGACTTAACCACCAGCGCTTGAATTTGATGCGCCTTTACCACTCAGCCATGACACCCTAATAAATAAATAATAAATAAATACCTGTTTTCCGACTCTAGGTCGTTCCGTCTGGCGTTTGAGTCGTCCAGAAGGCTCTGTAACAGCTGTGTGTTTTCATCGCTCGACTCTCCTGCTTTCAATTTCAACATCTTGTTCTCATGCTGAAGACGGATGATCTTTTCTCTGAAAGAGAAAACAGTTTTCTTATAAATGAGACGACAACAATTTGTCTTTAACAAAACAAAGAGCTCTTAACTCTTCCCTGTGCCCACAGGTCACTAGCAACCGGAAAATCGCTTCAGAAAAAGAGTTGTTAAACAAAAAATAAAGACAGCACAAACACACAGTTTTCAGAATGGGTGCTATTATGACCTGCTTATTCGGTAAGGAAATAATTCACAAAAGTGGTACTTGAGAGGGTTAATGATGAAGGGAAATGGGAAGTTAAATTTTGCACTGGTGTCATTTTTTATGTATTTGTGCAATGAAGGTAATAAAAATAAAAATAAAATAAAATTGACTCATTTCCCTCATGTGAAGTGCATCACACAACACATGGGACCAACAACTTTACAAAGGACACAGGTGTCAAGACAAGGACTCAAACCCACACACTCTGCTGATCAGAAACAACAAAGCTTGAGTCCAGTTTCTTAACCGCTAGGCCACTCAATCCACTTAGCTACCATGCGTTGGACTATAGGACGTCCTTAGCAACAATAGCAATGAGTTGTAGCCAAAGTAGTAGCCATCAAATTAGATACAGCCTTCGGGTTGAGTGTTAACTAAGCCTAGAAGACTAGTCGCGCCATAAACAGTTGCGACTTTGGCACTAGTCGTGACTAATTTATAATTCCCATGATGCATTACAGCATATTGTTTGTCGCAGGTGCAATTTAGTCAAATTTGTGTGAAAAAGGATTGACAGGTTGTGTCACTGATGTCTGGTTGTGTTTTGAATGTAAATTATGATGTTCTGAGTTACACAATTGGTTCGAAAGCAGGAAGTCGCAACTATTTTTGTAGTTGTCGTGGCGGCCAACTAACCGAGTAGTTAAATAACGGTAGTTGCAACTCGACTAAGCAATCAATAGTCGCGACACTAGTCGCACAGGCTAAGTATTAAAGACAGTGGACACTAGTGGTAGTTACTCAAAATAAGTACTAGCATAAAACCTTACTTGGTAATGAGTAATGGGGAGAGGTTGAGAGTATAAACATTGTAAGAAATGTCTCCCTCTGAATTGACGTAGTTTACAAGAAAGAAGTCATTTTCCACGAATTTGATTTTGAGACCTCAAGTTTAGAATTTGAGGTCTCGAAATCAAGCATCTGAAAGCACACAACTTTGTGTGACCAGGGTGTTTTTTCTTTCATTATTATCCCTCAACTTCGATGACCAGTTGAGCTCAAGTTTTCACAGGTTTGTCACTTTATGCAAGTGTTGATATACACCAACTGAGCAGACTGGTCTTTGACAATTACCAATAGTGTCCAATGTCTTTAACATACCTTATTTCTGAAGGAAGCATATCAGCAAATCCTGAGGACAAGGGGCTGCCCGGGCTGGATGGCCTGTCGGATGACAGACCCATACCGACATTGCCAGCGAGCTGGTTGCAGGTCAACTCATCATTAGTTTCTCGCAGTGAGTCTCTCTCAACTCTCAACCGCTGCAAAGAGTTAGAAGTAAAAGTTTTGTATTTGGTTATAGGGTGTGGGTACTGTTTGTTTTACAAAACACAGTGTCCACAGATTTACATTATACTACCTCAGTTTAAAGATAATGATAGTAGAAAGCTTCCCTGAAAATATTATTTGCAGAGGTGCTATACTTTTTGAGAAATGAGTAAGACAAGTCACAAAAATAATTTTCGTCTCAGTGATACGAAAGTAATTTTAGCATGTACAAACTCCTCCCTAAACTCTGACAAATCACTACTTATTCCAGCTTCACAACCCATTTGAAAACTTATTTTTGTGCTTAACTATATTCTTTGCAATCTGGCTTCGGCATCTCTCCTGCGCCAGGAGTGTCTTTTTAGACAGACATGGCGCATTATAATTTGGCACCATTATTATTATGGTTATTATTAAGTAAAACATTTTTTTTGTGACAATTGTCTTACTCATTTCTCAAAAACTCTTAAAAAGGAGAAATCACATCCCTGCATCTATTTCAAACCATAACTGTAAACTTAACTACATACCTCTAATTCTGTCTGCATCTGACCAACTCTTTCAAGTTGTCGCTTGCCTTCAAAGTCTGCCTTGTCCGCCCGCCTGGTTTCTTCCGAGACTTTGGCATGCAGCTCGTGCACTTGCCGCTTGTAATTTTCAAGCTGTGACTTTAAGGCACTTGCTTTTTTTAGTTCCTGGAAAGGACGAGAATAGAATATTAAAGGGTCTATGTAACTTGTGTAGGACAACAAACACAATGTCCACAGATTTACACTAAACTTACACTGTTTGAAGAAAATAATAGTAGAAAGCTTCCCTAAAAATATTACGCGCTGAGGTGCTATAGTTTTTGGGAAATGAGTAAAACAATGTCACAAAAATAATTTTCGTCTCATGAGATGAAAATGATTTTAATCATTTACAAACATATTTTCATGACATTGTTTTACTCATTTCTCAAAAACTACAGCACCTCAATAAGTAATATTTGAAGGGAAGCTTTCCACTATCATTATCTTCAAACCCAGTAAGTTTAGTGTTAATCTATGGACATTTTGAAAAAGTACCCAAATCCTTTAAGGAAGGGACACATTTTGAAGTGCCCGAACAAAAAAGTATGAAATAAACAAAATTGTGATTATTCCTGAAAAGGGCTTGAAGGCCACGACTCCCGAGTTCTTTCTCTGGGACATTAGACACTCCTTATCATAAGCTGCGTCTCAGATCAATGCACAGTGGAAAAAAATGTTGATTTATTCTAGGGGAAACTTGTGCTGGGCGGCACAGTGTATTTTACTTAAAATTACAATTCCTTGGCAGGCCAGCACCACCCACCGTCGCTACAAACTCGGTCGTCCATCAGTAAATGATTTCCCTTGTATAACAATGCAAAGGGCTATGCAAAATGTACCAGTTGCTACTCAAAAAAACCATCATTTGCTGCTCAGTTTTGCCATTCAGTGTGCACAAAATTTGTTCAGTCAAAATATTTTGCAAGGCAAAAGTGCTGGATGAAATCGTTCCCTGTCCATGGTTTATTACCTCTTCTAGCTCAACTGTGTTTTGCATGTACATTGTGTTCTTGTCCTCTAGAAGCTTGACCTGCCTCTTCAGGTCACCGAGGTCCTCCAGCTTCTTCTTGTAGGTCTCTATCGCCATCTCGTACTTAGCGGCTTTGTCTGAGGTGTGCCGCAAGACGTCCATTTCATCCTTCAAGGATCTTGCCTCCTCCGCAAGACTCGTTAGCTGCTCATTCTGGAAGTAAGGAGAGGGGTAAGTAAAGTAAAGTCAGTCCGGCCAGGATTGTAGCTCGATCAATTTTAGTGGTGACTAATAAATCAAACTTTTTTTAAGTCCACCAAGGGTTTAAATAAATAACTCAGGAAAGTACTAAATGTATAGTGTTAACACTTGTCAGTGTGTTTGGGTAAAACCAAACAGAAAATTCTTTATCCCGACGCAAATTTAACATCGTAAATCTTTTTTATTTTACCCACATACACCGTTGTGTGTAAGCGCACTTGGTATTTTCCTGTGGAAAAAAAAGCCAAGGCATTTTACTCAGGTGTGATTCAGCCCAGCAACCTCCATAAAATCCTTTGCAGTACCCGCTGCTAAAACGAGCGATTCGAACTGCCTCTAGCTACCAGGCAATCTCGGTTGTCTAGTTGGCAAAAAAGTGCAAAGGTCGAGGGTTTGAATACAACCCGAGTCATATGCCTGTAGTTTTTTTCAAACAAAGCTCGGGAAAGTACTGAGTATACAGTGCTTACACATATCGGTGTATATGGGTAAAAAACAAAATGAAAATAATAATAATAATAATAATAATATTTATTCGGGCAATCACATTTACAAGCACATATACATACATTAAAAATATTTAAGAAAACAAAGAAAAACAACAGTGGGGTGCCCAGGAGAGCATAAAAGTTAAAAAATAACTGTCGCCAAAAGGCGTATGTCTCCTAAATAATATTACTATTTGGAGGGAAATCAAAATAAGAAATTCTCTAGAGAGAGTGTACCCAAGAACTATCTTACTTTCTGGGATATCTCGACCACCTCTCTCTCCAGAATGTCAACTCTGATCTGGAGATCATCTTTTTGGTTTTCAAGACGGAAGTTCTCTTCTTGGAACTCTTCCACGGTTTGCTGAAGGTGCTGATGCCTCCGTCCAGCTGGGGTACTACATTTACGGAATATGACAAATCAAAGGCGTTAAAATGACAGCTAGATAGTTGACAATCAGAAAAACCTTTTTACTTCAGACCTGAGCCTAGTTTCATGAAGTTGCGACAAAAAGGAACAAGAAAAATATTCACTCAAAAGAGAGGTTCTCAAAACTAGTGCTCCATTAAGACAGCTCAGTGCGTCAAGTTCAAACATATTTGGTTTGCAGCAAAACCATGTGTGTATCTACTTGCCAGGTAATAATTGTTCTTAGAGAACTGTTTTTTTTTGTTCTACTATCGCAGAGTAAATTTATCTGATGTTCGGGAGACTTCTCAGTTCTGAAAAAGAACTGTAGGAGATATTAAAAATGACAGCAAAATAACTGCCAATCAGAAAAACTTTTTTTATTTCAGACCTGAGCCTAGTTTCATGGAGTTGCGACAAGAAGAACAAAAAGAATTTCACTCAAAAGGGGGGTTCTCACTACGTGCTTCATCAAGACAGCTCAGTACGTAGAGTTCATAAATATGCCTTTGAAACACCCTACATAAATGTGGAGATTTAAGCAGCACATTTTGTGCAAAGAAGGAGTCAAAGGCAAGTGATGAAACAGGAGGACACCTTAAACTTTCCAAGAATTAACAAGAAGCAACTTCACTTTCAAGAGTTACACAGGAGCTCACAGGTCATTTGAAGACGGAAAAAACCACAACCCATGCCTGATACTTCATGAAGGCAACAAAGGCGGTTGCCTCCATGCCCTTTGTCGCTGCCTTGGTGACCTTGAAATGCTCCAGTAGAAATTTTACAATTTCATCAAAGGGTGCACATTCATCATAGGAGAAAATGCTTTGGTGCCCTCCACCTTTCAGAAACGAAGCATACAGATCTGACAATGTACATGTATGGGCTCAATGTCTTTAAGCTATTGAGCAGAAATCACAGCTTAAAACCATTTTTGGTACTTTTTTTGAGGAGGGGGGAGGGGGTGCTGAATATTGAGTTGTGAACCAGTCAGGAGAAAGTGAATCAGTTTTTGGAACATAAGTTGTTTTGACAAAAGCAGGGATAAGATAGGCTGTTGGAAAAAAACAAAACCCCTGAACTATGAGCTTGAAAGCGCAAAGTGTACAAGCTTGCGAGCGCGAAAGCTTTCAAGTGCGAAGCCTGCTTACATACATGCAAAAATTGGTTTTGAAAGCCCTACACTGTCATATCGGGTGCTACATACAGTTTGATCTTAATTTTCTAATGAGTTTGACCTTCGTTATAAAATATTTAAATGTAGAAGAACAAAAAAGAGGGGGACAAAAAATGGATTTCTGGATTTTTGAAAAAAGGAAATCACATCCCTGAAAAAGCAAAGCTATATGTATGCAGCACAGCGTAGCAAGATTACAAGGCTTAACCACCCTGTTCAGATTCCAAACAAGAGAAAATACTTTTAAATTTAAACCATATTAATAGCAAGCATCTTGTTAGTTGGTGTTAACGTTAGAATCATGCGTTTTTTTTTAAAGGGGAAAGTACATCATGTCATTGGTCTGTTGGTATTTGCAGGAATAAACTAAAAAATAAAAAGTGTAGAGGGCACACTACATTGAGAATCTCATTCTCTAGTCTTCAATAACACCATCACAAAACAAGCAAAGTCTAACAATTTTTAATGACCTTACGTTTGACCCCCCAAAACAGTCTCTATGTGACCAAAGCACACTCTCATAATGTGTGTTTTAGAGACATTTATCCCTTGAAGAGACTGTGCTAGTGTCAAAACGTCATGCCATTTAAGGAACACGTTGCCTTGGTTCGGTCGAGTTGGTCTTTGAAAAGCATTTGTAACCGTTTGTTATAAAAAGTATAATGTTAGAAAGATGATTTTAAAGTAGAATACAATAATCCACACAAATTTGTTTCAAAATTGCATGGTTTTCCGTTTACTTTGCGAACTAACAGGGTCGGCCATTTATGGTCCCACAATAGCCGACCGGGTTAGTCGACGAAATTGAGTGATACCTGTGTGGATCATTATATTCTACTTTTAAAATATCTTTCTAATCGTATGCATTTTATAAATGCTGTTACAAATGCTTTTCAAAGACCAACTCGACCAATTAAAAGCAATGTGTTCCTTTAACAATGTTCGCCTTAACAGACTTAATTAAGCCTAGGGAAAGACTGTGTACCATTATAATTAAATTATGTTTATTATTACAGGGGCCACCAGTAGGAAAGTTCACAACCATTTGATTTAAATGAAAGAAAAAAAAGAAAAAACTCCTTCCTAAAACAAAAGACTAAAAGAATTTGACCATTCAGAGTAATCAACATTTTTTCATTCAATTCTTTTTTTTCTTCAACCCAGCCCAACTCTCAATTTATAAATATTTGACACTCTATTTAAAAAAATATAACCATATGTATACATGTACACTGAACAAAAAAAGAAATGCTTAAAATGAGGCAGATATTTGAGATTTTCAATGGCTTTTCCTGGCAGCGTTGTAGTTTAGGAAATACATGCCATCTAGAATAATGGAGGTCGGTTATCCAAACAATTTTCCCCTCTTTTAATTCTAAACTTTATTTGAAATTTTTAGGCAACTCTTTT